>NC_086444.1:758629344-759229344 GCF_028390025.1 Pseudophryne corroboree
TGGAACGGGAACAATAGAGATATTCAACTTTACAGGATATGAGGGGGCAGAATTAGGTTAGGAGGTGGTGTTTGGTATCCAGCTGTACAATATTTCAAAGGCAATATTCTGATGGCAGTTTGCAGAAAGTAGCACGCTCCTGCGCATAGATATGCGCAGGAATATATTATTAATATTCTTGATATTCGGAGGGAACCCAGTGGAGGACATCTGCAAGTGCACCTGGACCAGGCATTGCACACCTATTCAAACCGAACTATGACACTACATGTACTGTAAATGACCAGCCCTTTAACCTATGGATGAAGAGATTACAGTTTCCTTTGTTTCATGCTTTGGACCATTGTATAAAACCAAGCCTCCTGGCTGGCCTCAGCCCTTTCTCTGAAGGTCATCTATTCAGATTGACTGAGGACCGGAATTGCGCAGGCGAACAAACGTATGTATCCATTGGTTGTAGCTTCTTCTTTTGTATTATTGTATTTCTGTTGTAACCCCCTTTTAAGTAAATAATTGTTGCTGGGTTGGACCTGCAACATTGCATATACAATTGGTGTTGCATTTCCTTTCCTGTTAGGGGTTAAAGTGTATAGACCGCACGTGTAGCTATTTTGTGCTTACAGCGTGACGGTGTGCTTATGCAACGTGTACGCATTTCATAGAGGTTTAACTGACACACGATTAGTGATTGCTGCAGCCTGAACATGTGTGTATTTAAGGTATTGCTCTTTTCCTGAAAGTTAATCAGACTTAACAATTGAGGGCTCCTCCGGTTCATCACACACTCACAGACTTGCAGGCCATAAACAGACTTTGAACTACAACAAAGGGTGGAGATGCATGTTAAGTAATCTTGCATTGTGTTTGAAACCAGGTGGTGTTGTTAGATCACAGTCTGTTCTGTCTAGTCTTAGAGGTGCTGCTGTAACCCAGGATCAAACAGGAAAAAAGCCGTTTAAATCTGTGTAATTTTTGGTCCGAAAAGCGTACACAAAGCGTACCGATACTTTGCATGCTTTCTCACATATTGTTGCCATAGGTTAACAGTCATTATGGATCTGTGTGAAATCGGATACATTTGTTTGCTATATATAAATTTGATAGTGTGTTAAGGGAGTAATTGTAAAACACAATTGTGTGTTGTGTTAGTGAGCGATAGTAGTTTTGTTGCTCACATTTATCGATATAGTGTGGTTCATTGAAATGCGGTCACGTATTTACGCAAGGTTGTGTAGAGTTGCATGCGCAAGGTATAACCACACGATAGCTGTTCAGTTTAAGGCGGGATAGTATACATTTAATACTATAGCACATAACTATCCGATTTCAAAAGCAGATTATTGTAATATTTTGTTTAAACTGTACTACCTCTGGGGTAAAACCATCAATCAAAGGGAGTGATATTTTTCTGTACAGAAAAACACTGTGTATTTGTGTGAGCTGAAAGTAGGAGTGAATGGTTGTTGAACCCAGAAATTGGGATCTCGTGGAGACACTGAGTAAGCAGAGGCTTGGTGGCGTAAGGTTGGCTAACTTACGTTAATACATAAATAAAGAAATACGCAAGTCGCGAGGAGACTTGCACAGGAGCGTGATATAGAATTGTGAGTATAGAATTGTGAATTGAAGTTAAGGTTTTGTGTTACGCTCCGGCTGAGGAGCGCAGCTTGTGGATTCGACTCCAGTGATCGAAGTGCGGATAGATAACAAGTCAAGTATCTACACGCTGTGCGATTGGACCGCGCGTTTGTGTGTGCGATACGTTGCGCAACGTGATACCATTTTGCGTGCTTTTGCGTAAACTGCATCATCATTAGCGTCGTGTAAAGCATACGCAAACGTGATTTGTGTATAGCAAAAGGGAAGTTTTTGCTGTTTCTCTCTCGGGAAAATCTTCGACGGTAGATATTCACTGGATGAGGTGATTGGTCCTACAAACTTCCAGTAAATAGAAACCAGTTAGGGTCCTCACTATTGGAGTGAGTCATGGTACATCAGCGGAGAAGGAGCGGGTGGAAAGCGCTCGGAGAACTTTCACCGTCATCTCGATTGTGCAGTTGGGGATTGTGTACGAAGGCAAAAAGTCCGCGATGGGATCCAATTGCACAAGCGAGGGGCGTTTGGCAGTCAGGGTTGAGGCTGGAGAGCTACGGCCCAGGGGGTCAGCTTGGTTTATAATGTGTGAGAAGTATGGTCCACACACGGAGGCTTTTTGTGATGAATGGGTATGTATGACTGCTGAAGATAGGGCATCATTCCCTACGGTGGGTAGTTTTGAACCAGAGGTACTGCAGAATGTAGGTAATAGAATATGTCTGATCGAGTCTAAGGAACAAAGGATCAGACATAAGGACTGTTTAAATCTGTGGCAACATGAGGGGGAGGTGCAAAGGGAACTGGCTCGCACATCAGGTTCCAAACCTAACGGGAAAGCGATTGCGAGCGCACCACCACCGCCATATGTCGATGGGGAGAAATTGGCTACAACCAATGGTACATCTGTAAATGATAGTAAAATGCAGAATCAATGTGTTAACCCTAACCCTTGTAAGTTGTATCCCGTTTTGAATTCTCTCCAAGGTTATAGGTCAGAGGAAGATGATGAATCCAGCCTAATCTCAGCCCTCAATCCAGGCAGTCACCTTGTAGGAAACTCAGGTGGGCCCAGCCCAACCAACAAGAGCAGTGACGGTGTCTCCCACTGAAAGGACTGGTGAGATCACAGCCACCGGTAAGTGTGAGACTGTTCATTACACAGAGACAGTAACACCTCACAGTGATCCAATTAGGAATGGAATGGTTGGGTTACATCCTGTCTTGGTAATAGCAACTCCCAATGGGAGAACCGGTAGCCAGGGAGTAACCCTCACCAGGAATAATGCAATGTATTGCCCGTGGACCAGATCAGAACTGCGGTCAATCATTTCAGAATTCCCCGACCCCCGGAAGCATTTAGTCAGATGTCAGAAGTATATTAAGGATCTGGGTAATGCCCATGAACCTACAAAGATTGGCGGAGTCTGTTGAAAGCGTGCCTACCCCCTAATATTGACACCCAAAAATTTATCAGACGATCCTCTGACCGACGAACACAATCAGGAGAACGTGGAACGAATTAACATACAACTAGGATTGTATTTCCCCATTGTCATCCAGTGGAATAAAATTTTCTCCATAAAACAGAGAGAAAATGAACTGACATATTTCCGTAGAGCACTGCAGGAAATGGCTAGATACACTGGGGTATCGGATATAAGGAATGATGTAAATTACAGGGAAATGGCTGTCTCTGTGCTAATGGACAGGCTCAATAAGGCATTGAAAGTCAGGATACAGAATTCTTTGCCTTATTGGAGAGGGGTCACGATAGATACTCTCAGGGAGTCTGCTAGTGAGCAGGACAGGAATATCTCAAAGATGGTAAGTATGCAGGCTCTTACAGGGAAGTCCCATCAGCCTAAACCCCAGACCCCTGATGTTTGGAAAAGATCAAAACTATGTTACATTTGTAGAAAGAAAGGACATTTTGCCAGGGATTGCAGGAGTAGTAGGACACATAATCAATATAGAGCCCCTAGACCAGCACAAGAGCTACATTATTAAACACATAGACGGGACCAACAGACATATAGTAAGGATTCAAAAGCCATATAGAAAACATAAATTCGGCTAATGGGAAGAACAAAATAAATGCAACATTACCCTTTGACACAATTTGCTGAGGTTAAGATGGGGCCTCTATGATGCTAAACCTTTACTTCTTTTCCTAGCAGAAGTGGCCCCTGACTAACGTAACAGAAACTTTGTTAAATATGATATACATATAGTGTGGTCCCGCTCAGGAAGTACAAAGTATGTTAGACACCCACAAAGACTAACGTTGCATTTCACTGTTCTAAATTCATGTCCATCACAGGTAGAGTAAATTATCTCACAGATACCGGGTTCCCTATGAACTTAGGATGGACAGGACACTGGATTGATGGCTGGGATAGTCCCAGTAGTGATACAACAAACACAGACTTTAAACCTGACATTTTTCTTTTTTTAAGTTTCTCTTCTCTTCTCTCTTCTAGAGATTTTTTTTTTTACTCCACACGACAAATACACAACAGTTAATTGAAAAGCAAAATTTGTGTTCCCTACAGAAGAAGGCGGTCTGGAAGGCGAAGGGATATGGTCAGGAGTCCTCAGGACTTTGGACAGATGGACACGGTAAGCCAGTGGCCCCCAGGGCATATCTCCCAAATCTAGCTGAGGCGGTACACGGTCTGACTCATCTGGGCAAGTAAGGTATGGTAAGAGCCTACTAGGAGTGCACCAGGGTTCTCTTCTCATGCTGGTAAGAAAGCAATGACATGTCTTACTTGCTTGAGGAAGAATATTGGTAAGACAATACCAACGGAGCCATCCCATATCCCTCCTACAGACGGACCTTTCCAGGTAATACAAATCGACTTCATACAGTTACCACCCTGTAGGAATTTGAAATATGTGTTAGTATGTACTGATATCTTTTCAAACTGGGTAGAAGCATTCCCCACTGCCACAAATACTGCCGTGTTCACTGCAAAGGAAATTGTGCAGGAATTTGTGTGCAGATATGGTATCCCTAGAATGATTGAAAGTGATAGGGGTACCCATTTTACAGGTGAAGTCTTTCAGGTCATGTGCAAACTGCTGGGTATTAATAGCAAGCTGCATACTCCATACCGGCCACAGGCAAATGCAAAGGTGGAGAGAATGAACAGCACTATTAAGAACAAGCTGAGCAAAGTGATGGCTGAAACTGGGTTGTTGTGGCCAGAAGCATTGCCACTAGTGTTGTACAGCATCAGAACCACTCCCAGGTCACAGCTTAACTTATCACCCTTCGAAGTTCTTTTTGGGCGACAACCCCATGTAATGATAGACCCCCAGGATGATTTGAAGTGCAATAATGAAATAACTGTGCAATATTTGGTTAGGTTGAGCCAGCAACTGAGAATCCAGCAAAGGAATCTAAAACTGGTGATTGCTGACCTACCAAGCAGTAATTGTCATAACATTGAGCCTGGGGATTATGTGATGATTCAAAAATTTTTACGCTCAGGTTGCCTCATAGACAGGTGGGAAGGACCGTATCAAGTTTTGTTGGCCAGCACGACAGCACTAAAGGTTGCCGAGAGAGATACTTAGGTCCACTCGTCCTACTGCAAGAAGGTTGCTGACCCGGAGAAAACTCATGACAAAGAGAAAGGTGAAGAGAACCTTGTATCACTAGAGAATTTGTTCCAGGAAAGTTGAGAGGCAGGACTGTTGAACTGCACCTGAGCACGGAGAACAAAATCAAGGACGGTTGTCGTACCATTTTTCTTTCCCCCCCCCCCCCCCCCCCCCACTGCATTATTTTTCTTTTTCTCTCTTCCTATTTTTGTTCCGTAACCAAATGGATCCACACCAAGAGACTGTGTTCCGGCTTTTTCTTGTGACTCTGTTTTTGAACAGGACAATCTGTTTTTGAGGGTCCCCGAGATGTCGAGCAAGGATCTGGAATGGGTTATGATGGAGAGTACGGATTCATAGGACCCCAGGAGAATCATATCACTCTAGTAAAGGCTGGTATCAGTAAGAGATCTGGTAGTCACGGAGCTTGGAGGCAATGTGAAAGGTTATTGTCTGATGAATATTGTATATGTAAACATTGCAAAAACATAGTCGAAGATCGGTGCATCCAGAGATGTCAGTCAAACAGTAATATCGACATTGGCCGACATCCTTTGAGTGATGGTACGGTCTTAAACCAAACAGAATGCTGGGTGTGTTCACAGGTACCTCAAGGACAGAGTAAATCGGGATTAGTGCCATACCCTTTAACGATAGATGAGGTACTCGAATTATGGGGTGGGAGACCGGTGGACAAGAAATTCAATATATCTAGGCCCCCTAGTTTGAAGCTCCACCAATACCACGTAGATAGGTCACTATTGTGTTTTAATGTATCCAATTTCCAAAAACCAGGAAATTGGGAAGTGACATGGAATAAACAGACAATGACCTTTTCACACAGAGCTGATAAAAATAAGATTTTACTCACCGGTAAATCTACTTCTCGTAGTCCGTAGTGGATGCTGGGGACTCCGTAAGGACCATGGGGAATAGACGGGCTCCGCAGGAGACTGGGCACTCTAAGAAAGAATTAGGACTACTGGTGTGCACTGGCTCCTCCCTCTATGCCCCTCCTCCAGACCTCAGTTAAGGAAACTGTGCCCGGAAGAGCTGACATTACAAGGAAAGGATTTTGGAATCCAGGGTAAGACTCATACCAGCCACACCAATCACACCGTATAACTTGTGATAACTTACCCAGTTAACAGTATGAACAACAACAGAGCATCAGATCAACCCTGATGCAACTATAACATAACCCTTATGTAAGCAATAACTATATACAAGCATTGCAGAAGAAGTTCGCACTTGGGACGGGCGCCCAGCATCCACTACGGACTACGAGAAATAGATTTACCGGTGAGTAAAATCTTATTTTCTCTAACGTCCTAGTGGATGCTGGGGACTCCGTAAGGACCATGGGGATTATACCAAAGCTCCCAAACGGGCGGGAGAGTGCGGATGACTCTGCAGCACCGAATGGGCAAATACAAGGTCCTCCTCAGCCAAGGTATCAAACTTGTATAATTTTGCAAAAGTGTTTGAACCCGACCAAGTAGCTGCTCGGCAAAGCTGTAATGCCGAGACCCCTCGGGCAGCCGCCCAAGAAGAGCCCACTTTCCTTGTGGAATGGGCTTTCACTGATTTTGGATGCGGCAATCCAGCCGCAGAATGAGCCTGCTGAATCGTGTTACAGATCCAGCGAGCAATAGTTTGCTTTGAAGCAGGAGCACCCAGCTTGTTGGATGCATACAGGATAAACAGCGAGTCAGTTTTCCTGACTCCAGCCGTTCTGGCTACATAAATCTTCAAAGCCCTGACTACATCTAGTAACTTGGAATCCTCCAAGTCACGAGTAGCCGCAGGCACCACAATAGATGGTTCAAATGAAAGGATGACACCACCTTTGGCAGAAATTGCGGACGAGTCCGTAATTCTGCCCTGTCCATATGGAAAACCAGATAGGGGCTTTTACATGACAAAGCCGCCAAATCTGACACACGCCTAGCCGGAGCTAAGGCCAATAGCATGACCACCTTCCACGTGAGATATTTTAACTCCACGGTTTTAAGTGGCTCAAACCAGTGTGATTTCAGGAAACTCAACACCACGTTAAGATCCCAAGGTGCCACTGGTGGAACAAAAGGGGCTGAATATGCAGCACTCCCTTTACAAACGTCTGAACTTCAGGAAGAGAAGCCAGTTCCTTTTGAAAGAAAATGGATAGGGCTGAAATCTGGACCTTAATGGACCCCAATTTTAAGCCCAAAGTCACTCCCGACTGTAAGAAGTGAAGGAAACGGCCCAGCTGGAATTCCTCTGTAGGGGCATTCCTGGCCTCACACCAAGCAACATATTTGCGCCATATACGGTGATAATGCTTAGCCGTCACGTCCTTCCTAGCCTTTATCAGCGTAGGCATAACCTCATCCGGAATGCCTTTTTCTGTTAGGATCCGGCATTCAACCGCCATGCCATCAAACGCAGCCGCGGTAAGTCTTGGAACAGACAGGGCCCCTGTTGCAACAAGTCCTGTCTGAGAGGCAGAGGCCATGGGTCCTCTGTGAACATTTCTTGCAGTTCCGGATACCAAGTCCTTCTTGGCCAATCCAGAACAATGAGTATTGTTCTCACTCCTCTTTATCTTACGATTCTCAGCACCTTGGGTATGAGAGGAAGAGGAGGAAACACATAAACCGACTGGAACACCCACGGTGTCACTAGTGCGTCCACAGCTATCGCCTGAGGGTCTCTTGACCTGGCGCAATACATTTGTAGCTTTTTGTTGAGGCGGGACGCCATCATGTCCACCTGTGGCAGTTCCCATCGATTTGAAATCTGTGTGAAGACTTCTTGATGAAGTCCCCACTCTCCCGGGTGGAGGTCGTGCCTGCTGAGGAAGTCTGCTTCCCAATTTTCCACTCCCGGAATGAACACTGCTGACAGTGCTTGCACGTGATTCTCCGCCCAGCGAAGAATTCTGGTTGCTTCTGCCATCGCCACCCTGCTTCTTGTGCCGCCCTGGAGGTTTACATGAGCCACTGCGGTGATGTTGTCTGACTGAATCAGCACCGGTTGGTTGCGAAGCAGATGCTCCGCTTGACTCAGGGCGTTGTATATGGCCCTTAGTTCCAGGATATTGATGTGCAGACAAGTTTCCTGACTTGACCACAGCCCTTGGAAGTTTCTTCCCTGAGTGACTGCCCCCCATCCTCGGAGGCTTGCATCCGTGGTCACCAGGACCCAGTCCTGTATGCCGAACCTGCGGCCCTCGAGAAGGTGAGCACTCTGCAGCCACCACAGAAGAGACACCCTGGCCCTGGGGGATAGGGTGATCAGCCGATGCATCTGAAGATGCGATCCGGACCACTTGTCCAACAGGTCCCACTGAAAGTTCCTCGCATGGAACCTGCCGAAGGGAATGGCTTCGTAAGACGCCACCATCTTTCCCAGGACTCGCGTGCATTGATGCACCGACACCTGTTTTGGTTTTAAGAGGCCTCTGACCAGAGTCTTGAGCTCCTGAGCCTTCTCCGCCGGGAGAAAAACCTTCTTCTGGTCTGTGTCCAGAATCATGCCCAGGAAGGGCAGACGCGTCGTAGGAATCAGCTGCGATCTTGGAATATTCAGAATCCAGCCGTGCTGTTGCAACACTTCTCGAGAGTGTGCTACGCTGATCAGCAACTGCTCTCTGGACCTCGCCTTTATGAGGAGATCGTCCCAGTATGGGATAATTGTGACTCCTTGCTTTCGCAGAAGCCCATCATTTCTGCCATTACCTTGGTAAATATTCTCGGTGCCGTGGACAGATCAAACGGCAACGTCTGGAATGGGTAATGACAATCCTGTACCACAAATCTGAGGTACGCCTGATGAGGTGGATAAATGGGGACATGAAGGTATGCATCCTTTATGTCCAGAGACACCATAAAATCCCCACCTTCCAGGCTTGCGATGACCGCTCTGAGCGATTCCATCTTGAACTTGAACCTTTTCAGGTATATGTTCAGGGATTTTAAATTCAATATGGGTCTGACCGAACCGTCCGGTTTTGGTACTACAAACATGGTCGAATAATAACCCTTTCCTTGTTGAAGGAGGGGAATCTTGATCACCACCTGCTGAAGATACAATTTGTGAATTGCAGTTAACACTGTTTCCCTCTCGTGGGGGGGAAGCCGGCAGGGCCGTCGGTGAGGGGGCATCTTCTTGAACCCACTTGTGGCTGAACTTACGCAGGCGTGCCCCCACCGGGCCTAGCTCCGCCTTGTGGAGCCCCAGCAACATGCGGTGGATTATTGTAGAGGCCGGGGAGGACTTCTGTTCCTGGGACCTAGCTGTGTTGTGCAGCTTCTTTCCTCTGTCCCCGCCTCTGGCAAGAAAGGATGCACCTCGGACTTTCTTGTTTCTTTGTTCTAAAGGCTGCATTTGATAATGTCGTGCTTTCCTAGGCTGTGCAGGAATATAAGGACAACAACAGAATTACCAGCTATAGCTGTGGAGACCAGGTCCGAGAACCCTTCTCCACACAATCCTCAGCCTTCCATATGCCTCTTAAGTCGGCATCATCTGTCCATTGCATATTCTACAGGACACGTCAAGCAGAAACCGACATAGCTTTGTCTCTAGGACCCAGTATACTCATGTCTCTTTGGGCATGTTTTATATATATATATATATATATATATATATAAATCTCTTAAGACAGAATTAATATATATATATCTCTATATCTCTATATATACATATATCTATATATATCTACATACTAGGGTCTCAATTTCTGCTGATAAGGTACCTGTCCACGCTGCCCCAGCGCTATAAACCCATGCCGACACAATCGCCGGTCTGAGTAGTGTACCAGAATGTGCACGCTATCTGCAGGTTACCTTTTGGGCAAACGTGACACCCTAGGGGAAGATTCCCATCGTATCCTGGCCCTAGTCTCTTGTCTGGAGATTCCCGCTCTTTTTCCTCATGAGAGGAGGGAAATTTACCTCAGCTTTCTTCCCCTTAAACATGTGTACCCTTGTGTCAGGGACAGATGAGTCATCAGTGATATGCAAATCATCTTTTATTACAATAATCATATATTGAATACTTTTCTGCCATTTTGGCTGTAACTTTGCATTATCGTAGTCGACACTGGAGTCAATCTCCGTGTCGACATCAGTGTTTATTATTTTGGATAGTGAGCATTGAGAGACACTGAAGGTCTCTGCGACAGAGTGACAGACATGTGTAGATTTCCTGTCTGTTCTCTAATCTTTTGTGCAATAAATTCACCTTAGCACATAATTACACATATCCAACAGGTGTCGGCGTTGTCGACGGAGACACCCTCACACACACATATTTGCTCTATCTCCTCCTTAGGGGAGCCTTTTACCTCAGACATGTCGACACACACGTACCGACACACCACACACACAGGGGATGCTCTATTTGAAGACAGTTCCCCCACAAGGCCCTTTGGAGAGACAGAGAGAGAGTATGCCAGCACACACCCCAGCGCTATATGACCCAGGAATCACACAGTAACGTAGTGTTAACCCAGTAGCTGCTGTATATATTGTTTTTACGCCAATTTATGTGCCCCCCCCCCCTCTCCTTTCACCCTCTTCTTCTGCAGGGGAGAGCCTGGGGAGCTTCCTCTCAGCGGAGCTGTGGAGAGAAAATGGCGCTGGTGAGTGCTGAGGAAGAAGCCCCGCCCCCTCAGCGGCGGGCTTCTGTCCCGCGATTTTGTGTAAAAATAATGGCGGGGGCTCATGCATATTACACTGCCCAGCTGTATATATGCTGCTTTTTGCCAGGAGGTACTCAATTGCTGCCTAGGGCGCCCCCCCCCTGCGCCCTGCACCCTACAGTGACCGGAGTGTGTGGGTTAGTGTGGGAGCAATGGCGCACAGCTGCAGTGCTGTGCGCTACCTCATATGAAGACAGGAGTCTTCTGCCGCCGATTTTGACGTCTTCTTGCTTCAACCCGCCGGCTTCTGTCTTCTGGCTCTGCGAGGGGGACGGCGGCGCGTCTCCGGGAACGGACGACCAAGGTTAGGTTCCTGTGTTCGATCCCACTGGAGCTAATGGTGTCCAGTAGCCTATGAAGCGCAACCTAGCCGCAGTTAGTAGGTTTGCTTCTCTCCCCTCAGTCCCACGTAGCAGAGAGTCTGTTGCCAGCAGAAGCTCTCTGAAAATAAAAAAACCTAACTAAAATACTTTATTAATAGCAAGCTCAGGAGAGCTCACTAAAATGCACCCAGCTCCTTCCGGGCACAGATTCTAACTGAGGTCTGGAGGAGGGGCATAGAGGGAGGAGCCAGTGCACACCAGTAGTCCTAATTCTTTCTTAGAGTGCCCAGTCTCCTGCGGAGCCCGTCTATTCCCCATGGTCCTTACGGAGTCCCCAGCATCCACTAGGACGTTAGAGAAATACCTATAGACTTCGAACTTGTACGCAAGATAGCCACCAGTGGGAAGTACTTTCGGTATAAGTATACACGTGGGATTAAAACCATTTGGGCTGGAAAAGTGTCGCAGGGGTATTGTGCCCACATCATCCAGCCCGATACTTGTACTGAGCAAATGAGAGAACTAGGGACTGGTTTCTTTATCAGGAAGATATGTGATATGGTTTTATTGCATTTACACGTGGGATTAAAACCATGTGGGCTGGAAAAGTGTTGCAGGGGTATTGTGCCCACATCATCCAGCCCGATACTTGTACTGAGCAAATGAGAGAACTAGGGACTGGTTTCTTTATCAGGAAGATATGTGATATGGTTTTGTTGCATTTTGTCCCTCATGTTCTTCCAGATGATGCCTATTTCATATGTGGGAGGAAAGCATACAAGTGGCTTACTCTGAGCTCTGAAGGGTTGTGTTATATTGGGAGAGTACTACCAGAGGTTATGACCATAGCACACGACAAAATGAAAGACATTCACCGCAACGCTCAGACTCCTTATACTCATACCCATTATAAACACATCATCAAGTGACACCTCATAGATAGGACAGAGCACGCAGCCTCTGATTTGATCCATTAATCCACCGGGATTCAGTTCCTTCTCGCATTAGATATCACCCTTACTGCCAGAGGAGCTATAAATTATAAGTACATCCATGCACTGGCAAACTTGATAGATAATATTACCGAGCTGTATGATGACACCTTCAGGTACACGGGCAGGGAGTTACAAGCCTACTAGAAGGAGCTAGTCCAGCACAGGATGTTACTGAATTATGTCACGGCTGTGACAGGTGGGTACTGTGTTACTTTGGCAACTCAATACGGTGTGAAGTGCTGTACGTATATTACGAATAGCACTGACGACCTCACGGAGATCATTGATCAAAAGATGGACGAGATCTTGCACTTAAAGTGGGAGTTCCGACGGAAACACAACCTTACCTTGACGGCTGTGGGTAATGAATTGCCCGACTGGGCCTCATGGTTGAACCCACTCAAATGGTTTTCAGGATTAGGAGAGTGGGCGCAAAATGTAATTGCGAGTGTAGGAAAGTTTCTCCTTTGTATCCTGGGTGTCATCATAATTATTGGTCTGATATTCAGGTGTGTTCGAATTTTGACGCGGCGCAAACACAGCGCAAATTTGATGAGTCTAAGGAGCAAGGGCGTTGTTACAGCAGCAGATTTAATTTATGATCCATCCGTAGAAACAGTGTTATGATAAGGATTGCAAATTAATTTCATGGCCTGTTTCTTTCACCATTTTTCTCTGTTTCCCCCTCTACCCAGAAACATCCAAATGGAAAAGACACGTCAACCATCCCCAAAATTTATGTGAATGTATTATTTTTTTTATGTGTCTTACCCTCATCACTGCTGCCTTCAGTTAGTGGCACACATAGTCGATAAATGTTATCTACATATAGTAGCCCACATATTTTTCTCCTCCATGTATCATCAGATAAATGTGCTCCCAATTTGTTTGTATAAGAAGCCGAAAAGGTGAGGGTTAAAAGCCCTTGCCCGAAAAGAGCTCGGTAGTGTTTGTTTGCCCATGTACAGACCCTTAATACGGGATGAGAAGGATTTAATGTATACTTCGCAATACCTCGAAGCTTACTTACAACATATACGGCACGATGATACATGCCCCTCAGACATTAATTCATACATACATGATTTTTCCTATCTCACTAGGCTATACATTTCCCACCTAAATGTATAGGTAATATTTTCAGTTTTATTAGTTAGATGTGGCAGTTATTGTTGACTGCCAAAGGTTGGACTGTCGAAGTCGAAAATATTATAGCCACACGCATCACGTACAAACATCCCACAGATGGCCTTCGTGTGGGTGTTCGTTCTGCCGTGCGTGTGCATACTCGCAAGTTACGAATAATCGCTCACGCGGTCTTGCGTGTTAGCGCGTGGTATGAGTAAATACGGTAGCATACACATTCACATGGAAAAGCCATAAAGACATATTCCATATTTAATCCACATAGTACATAATTTACACATAGCCTACATGCACCACACCAGCGAGTTACATTTACTTTGGAAAGGGAACAATAGAGATATTCAACTTTACAGGACATGAGGGGACAGAATTAGGTTAGGAGGTGGTGTTTGGTATCCAGCTGTACAATATTTCAAGGGCAATATTCTGATGGCAGTTTGAGAAAGTAGCACGCTCCTGCGCATAAATATCACACTGTATGTACTGTACTCTTGATATTCGGAGGGAACCCAGTGGAGGACATCTGCAAGTGAACCTGGACCAGGCATCGCCCACCTATTCAAACCTAACTATGACCCCTCATGTACTGTAAATGACCAGCCCTTTAACCTATGGATGAAGAGATTACAGTTTCCTTTGTTTCATGCTTTGGACCATTGTATAAAACCAAGCCTCCTGGCTGGCCTCAGCCCTTTCTCTGAAGGTCATCTATTCAGATTGACTGAGGACCGGAACCGGGTTGCGCAGGTGAACAAATGTATGTATCCATTGGTTATAGCTTCTTCTTTTGTATTATTGTATTTCTGTTGTAACCCCCTTTTAAGTAAATAATTGTTCCTGGGTTGGACCTGCAACATTGCATATACAATTGGTGTCGCATTTCCTTTCCTGTTAGGGATAAAGTGTATAGACTGCACGTGTAGCTATTTTGTACTTACAGCGTGACGGTGTGCTTATGCAACGTGTACACATTTCATAGAGGTTTAACTGACACACGATTAGTGATTGCTGCAGCCTGAACATGTGTGTATTTAAGGTATTGCTCTTTTCCTGAAAGTTAATCAGACTTAACACGACTATCATACATTGAATGCTCTTAGCTAGTTTGGGATCTACCCCTCTCAAATCCCCAGTGTCGACTTCAGCGTCGGAATCTGTGTCAGTGTCCCTTTAAATAATTTGGGACAGAGACCTTTTCTGGGAACTGGAGGGGTCCCGAGTGGATGATCAGCAAATAATGCATCCTCCACAGACTGTCTGCTGTTCAGACTCAGAGAATTTCTTTGCCAGTTTGGACATATCACTCTGCAACTTCTCACCCACACAGGCTCAGAACACTCTTGTGCCTCCAAAATGGGTTCCTCTGCGAAAGAACTTTCTCTAGACATGTTACACGTGTGTACAGTCACACCACTCACACTCATGTCTGTCAGAGGGACCCAGAGGGATTTGCCAGTCCACACCACGCGCCTTATATGTATTACAAGAAAGATATATTATATATATATATATATATATATACATACACACACACACACACAACACAGCGCTTTATATCCAATTTGAAGTCCACAGACCTCAATACATTATGAGCTCCCCCCTCCCCCCTCTCTCCATAACACCCTGGTACTTGTATCATACTCACCAGCCTTCTGACTTCTGGCTCTGTTATGGGGTGGCGGCAGTGCTGTGGGAGTGAGCAGCAGCCAGGCAAGGGCTGTGTTCAGTACCCTTCAGGAGCTAATGGTGTCCTGTCAGTGGAAGCAGAGCCATTGAACTAATATAGAAGTTGGTTCCTACTTCCCTCCCTAAGTCCCACGAAGCAGGGAAGCTGTTGCCAGCAGCTTCCCTGTAAAATAAAAAACCTAACAAAGTCTTTTTCAGCAAAACTCAGTAGAGCTTCACTGATGTGCAGCCAGTCTCCCGGGCACATTTTCTAACCTGAGGTCTGGAGGAGGGGCATAGAGGGAGGAGCCAGTTCACACTGTTAAAAAGTCTTAAAGTGACAGAGGCTCCTGCGGTACCATCTATACCCCAAGGTAGTAAAATGGACCCTAGCATCCTCTAGGACATAAGAGAAAGAGAGAGAGAGAGAAAGAAAGAGAGAGAGAGAGAAAGAGAGAGAGAGAGAGAGAGAGAGAGAGAGAGAGAGAGAGAGTGTGTGTGTGTGTGTGTGTGTGTGTGTGTGTGTGTGTGTGTGTGTGTGTGTGTGTGTGTGTGTGTGTGACTGTGGCAGAGCAGTAAAACTTTCAACTTCTGAGGCAGGGACACAGCATTTTTAAGCCCCATACTGCATGTAGTACAAGTGGCACAGGATTCAGGACTACAGTACACTAAGGAAAAGCCTGTCCTCTCAGCTCCCCCCGCTGGTGCCTGAAGGAAAATGGTTCTCATTGAGAAGTAGAGGAAGAAGCCGACGGCATCTACCTTCTTCCAGATATAGTGGTGACTGCTTCTGTGCACCAGTGCCTGATTTCAGGGAGCCTGTCCACGGGCCCCTTGAGACCAGCCAGGCCCTAGGCAAGTGCATAGGTTGCCTAGCGGTAGATCTGGCCCTGCTCGTATGGGCTCAATGGGCAGTTGCCCAAGGGCCCCAGGAGTATAAGGGCCCCAGGAGTATAAGGGTTGAATTACCGTGCCAGGCGACCCAGGAATTTGGGATTGGCCCATTTCACACCGCACAGTGACCCACGTGGACCCGGCAGTATGCCGGATCAACAACGGGTTATTTGTGTGGAATGAAAGGGGTATTAGGGATTAGTGATTACACAAGAGAGTATAGAAAAGTCACAGGTAGGTGAGCGGGGAACATTTAGACCAAACGGGGAATATAAAACATAGGAGCAAGAAAAAGTGCACAGAGACTAAACATAGGGAATAAGAGGGGTCCATACAACTGAGAACAGGGGGGTCCCAGCATATTCAGTTAGCTGAAAATGTGTGCCTCACGATGCGTGAACCCCATGGACCAATTTGGAAGCTGCAATCTCTCAACTTGCAGCTTACTATTAGTCAGCTGCCTCAAACACCCCTAGCCCCAGCTGATAGCTTATTTCACGGGGCCAGCTAATAGAAAGAAGTGCAACAATTAATTTTTATGTGACTTATGGATTCTCTCACAATGAGCTGGCTTTAAATAACCTTAAAAAAATATACAAATTTGTTAATTAGCAGAACTTTGCTTATGCAATCTATAGTAGATACTGGGGGTTATATTTACTAAGATTCGTAATTGTAGGGATTTGGTGGGAGATTAAACACGAATGACATCGGTAGTGTGAATTTGCAACTTTTTGGTTTTTTGATGTGTCATTTACTATGCTGTCGTATTCTGCATTTTCGTTTTTTCCGATGTCGATGTCATTCGTAATGTCGGGCAGCGTTTTACGGGAGTGATTAGTAAATCACTGCCGGACTTAACACAATGAATCCCAGCCGGATCAGTGTGATCCGTGCAGGTCTTCATTGTGTACATTAAAAGAAGTGTGGAAAGTGTTAAAAATTGTGTGCTGGTTGTTTCAATATGGGGGAACCCTACACAATTTTTTCCCTGTATTTTTACAACCAGGACCGGCTCAAAGAGCCCGAGGCTGGTTATGCTTAGGAGGGGGGACCCCACTCAAATTTTTTCTTAGATTTTTAACCCTTTCACACCCCTTCCCACAGATAAACATGCACGGATCTCACTGATCCGTGCATGCCTATCAGAATACGGGGGGAAAAAGCAGGTCTATTTGAAAACTGCCTTTTTTTACGATTTGTAATTTTTCCCGGCAGGCTTTTGACAGCAGTGATTGAGAATATGAATTGTTAGTAAATTACCGAGTTGTATAAAATAACAGGCGTGTTTGACCGATGGTGTATTCATTCTGATTTTTTTTCTCTGCCCTCAAAAAAATACGAATGCCCTCATCACTGCCGAGATTTGAGTTTAGTAAATTGCCGAGATTACACCTTGAACAAAAAATACAAAATCGGCCAAAATCGGGAGCTTAGTAAATATACCCCCGGGTCTGTTTCTTCTTGGAAACTTGTAATTGGTTGGCAAAATGTTCTCCTTAATGTACAGCACTACATAACATGAAGGTGATCAAAAAATAATTATAATGCATAAGGCACATACTGATAGGTTGATTGACTTTTGATTTTATTAACCATGGTGTGTTTCCATGTGGAAAGAGAATGAAGGGGAATATTTAATAGGGTCTTTTGTTATTTTATGTCTTTGTGAATCTGCAACTGGAAGCCCAAAATGAAGCTTCCAGTGCAGCTTGCATGTGTAATCAATCGATGCGTGTGTGCAGTCCAGTGACGTGCGGTGGGGTGAGGCAGGTGAGGCAGAGCCTTTCCTGTCCTACTAACGTTTGTGCCAGAGTTTTTACTGTATAAAGTATATCAAAAATACAAAGAATATGTTTGAAATATCTTCTTTGCATTATTCTAATCATTTTTATAGCCAAAATTCTGGAGTTTAAAGTCTATGGCAGGTGAGGCAGTGCCTCACCTAGCTAACTTTTCCACGTATCTCTGATCAAAACTCACTGAATTTCAAGGAGTTTATACTGCTGCACCTGTGTATAATGAACAAGGAAACAGATGTTATGGATATATGTGCGCAACAAAATTGGCATGCAGCTACAAGTGTGCAAATAAGAGGTGTATCCCACACATCAAACAAAAGAGAACATATGGACAAAATATAAGCACACCAGATTGCAGCGCTTACCAACTGCCATGATAACCCACATGCATAGTGAACATAGTGATATGAAATGAAAACATTCACCCTTTAATAGGATGATAATCCTCAATATGACATCAGAACCAATGCAGGATTCATATGCCTCTTTTTAGAGATCAGTTATCGTTCACATGAAAGATGTCAGCAGAAATGGTTGATCCTTTGCAGGACCTGAAAGAATAAAATACCTCTTTTCCCAAAGTGGTGGGATGAAGTAAGAGGTAATTAAAGGCAACAGACCATAGTGTAGTATGTTTAAAAAACACGCACAGTTTTTAATACTACAGATTAAACTCACAAGAAAAATGATTTAAAACAGCATGACATGGAAAATTCCATCATACAGCACAGCGCACATATCACCATGGGTGTCCCGGAACCACAGGTGTAGAAGGTGTGGAATACTGGCTGGCTTTCCGGATGCCAGGCAGCATGCAGGATCAGTCCCCAGGCAGATGTTACAGTCCGTGTGTGTCCAAGTCAAAGTGCAAAAGGAGCCACGCTTAACGCGTATCGGACACTAGGTCCTTCATCAGAAGCGTGGTTCGTCGGCTCCATTAGTCCGTTTATAAAAGCACATCAATTAGATTCAGCTGTCCCTGATTCCCCGTTGAGATCCGTGCTCCTGGAAGGGCGCAGGCGCCGCCATCGTCACTAACCGGAACCGGAAGGACGTCTTGCGTTCCACCAGTGGCGTAACTAGAAATTTTTCTCCCCCAAGCCAAAAAATCCTTCGGCGCCCCCCCCCCCCATACACCCCGTAATTAGCACTAGCAAAGGTAGAAAAATGCGCGCGCCGCAGGCGCGCGCTGGCAAAAAGGGGTGTGGCTTTGTTGAAATGGGCATGGCTTTGCGTGGAGGGCGTGGCATTACAGGAAAAGACTACCTTATACCCCAGTTTTGCAACCTGCACGCCCAGACGTTGGCCACCACAGGAAAGAAAAATAATCCTGATTCATGCCCCTTACATTATTTGTCATTTTTCCTCCTTATAGTAATGCCCAGTATACATTATTCCACATACTGCAATGGCCCTTAGACATTATTCCACAAACAATCAGTGATCGCGCTGAGCCAAAAAAAAAGTGGGTCCCAGGGACCCTTCACTTTTAAAAATTGGGGTCCTACCGGTCTTTTTCTGGGTCCCATCGGAATGAAGGTTCTTATTAATTTTAATCTTGTTTGGACACTACAAAAGTGTTGCAAGATGGGGGGGATGGGGTGACAATGCTGCTGGGCTGTGTAGCATGCAGGACACCCTGCACCAGAGCTGTAACTAGACATTTTGGTGCCCTTAGGCAGAAAGTGAATTGGTGTTAGACCACTTAGACCATAAACAGGTAGTGCGCGCCGTAGGCGCGCCACAAAATTTTAGGGGCGTGGCTTCATAGGGAAGGGGCGTGGCCACATAATAGTGTCAATTCACATTACACCACACAGTAGTGGCGCTTATACACATTGCACCAGGTAGAACCTCCTATGCACACTGATCCAGGTAGATCACGTCATACACTTTGCTCCAGGTACAGCACGTCATACACTTTGCACCAGGTACAGCACGTCATACACTTTGCACCAGGTACAGCACGTCATACACTTTGCACCAGGTAGAGCACGTTATCATACACATTGCATCAGGTAGAGCATGTTATCATACACATTGCCGCTAGGTAGAGCAAGTTATCATGCACATTGCCGCTAGGTAGAGCAAGTTATCATACACATTGCGTCAGGTAGAACACGTTATTATACACAATGCGCCTGGTAGAGCACGTTATTATACACAATGCGCCTGGTAGAACACGTTATTATACACAATGCGCCTGGTAGAGCACGTTATAATACACATTGCACTAGGTAGAACACGTTATTATACACAATGCGCCTGGTAGAGCACGTTATTATACACATTGCACTAGGTAGAGCACGTTATCATACACATTGCGCCTGGTAGAGCACGTTATTATACACATTGCACCAGGTAGAGCACGTTATCATACACATTGCGCCTGGTAGAACACGTTATCATACACATTGCGCCAGGTAGAACACGTTATCATACACATTGCGCCAGGTAGAACACATTATCATACACATTGCGCCAGGTAGAGCACGTTATCATACACATTGCGCCAGGTAGAACACGTTATTATACACATTGCGCCAGGTAGAACACGTTATTATACACAATGCGCCTGGTAGAGCACGTTATTATACACAATGCGCCTGGTAGAGCACTGAGGCACATTGCAGTAACCACTCATTTATCACCTCCAGTTGCACGAAGGGGCCATTTGACACAAGTGGCTCCGCCCCCAGCAGCAACTCACTGACACTCACCATTTTTTCTGACAGCACAGTGCAGTGAGTGCACTGGCACAAGTAGCCAGCCTGCGCCTGTAGTAGCCGCAGCCTGGAGGAGCTCTATGTGAAATCGCAAGCAGAGGCTGTTCTCTGGCAAGAAGGAGCTCGTCCAATCGCTTCCCCTGACGGGCTGGCCACTGCTAAATATACCGATAATCAGTTCCAACTGTGTCAAAGTAGTGGAGCCCCAGGTGCAATGGGAAAGTCAGTGTCACTGCACAGTTGTACTGATTACTGGTATATTTAGCAGTGGCCAGCCCGTCAGGGGAAGCGATCGGAGGAGCTCCTTCTTGCCAGCCTCTGCTTGCGATTTCACAGATAGCTCCTTCATGCTGCGGCGCCGGCTGGCTACTTGTGCCAGTGCACTCACTGCACTGTGCTGTCAGAAAAATGGTGTCAGTGAGGCCCTGACACTCTGAGCGGCCTCACATTGCACACACGGAGCTTGCAGCCCCCGGACATCCCGCATCTGCACCAGCTACTCCAGGTGAAGCGGGGCGATGCAGCACTGTCTACTGCTTACCTACAGCGGGAGCTGTGCAGCCCGGCCGGCTCCTGCTGGAAGGTAGTTGTCGGGTCTCGGTGGGGCGTTGAGCGGGTCCCGGGTAGGGGGGTGGCGGCGGGCAGATCCGGAGCTGTACTCCCAGTCGCAGAGGAGGGTGCTGGCGGCAGAGCGGCAGTGGAGCCGGATGAGCGGGGCCAGTCTGTCAGCCCTGCAGCACAGATTCATGTGCTGGCGGGGAGCAGGATTCAAAGCGGAAGATGCTGCAGGCTGTGATTGGATGGAGACTACAGGAGGTGATTGGCCGAGGAAACAGCCAGTCACCTCCTGCATTCCGCTGACAGGCTTAACACATGCAAACACATATTCAGATGAGCGCGTCCTGTGGGACCCGCTCATCTTCTAAATGTGAGTCCCGGGCGGCTGTTTCTGGGTAAAATACGCGCCATAGCGCGTTTTTGCGATCACTGACAATAATGCACATGACACAATATGCACACACCGTAATGCCCCCTACACATTATGCCACACACCGTAATGCCCCCGACACATTATGCCACACACCGTAATGCCCCCGACACATTATGCCACACACCGTAATGCCTGTGACACATTATGACAGGAATCGCAATGCCCGTTATACATTATGCTACACACTGCAATGCCCCTGATACATTATAGCACATACAATGTCTGTGACACAGTATGACACACACCACAATGATCCTGAGACATTATACCACATACCACAATGCCCGTGACATAGTATACAACACACCGTAATGCCAGATACATTATGACACACACTGCAATGTCCGTGATACATTATGCCACACACCGTAATGCCCATTACACATTAAGTTCTACAGTAAGGCTTCCAATTACTTTTAAATTACCTGCTCGTTGCCAGGGGTTTCATGCTCTTGGTTCCATGCACGGTGCCAGGATGTCATGCTCGTTGCCAGGGGTTTCATGCACTGGGTGTCATGCTCATTGCTAGGGGGTAGTGCTTGTTGCTAGGGCCGTGCTCCCAGTGCCACATATGCTCCCAGTGCTAGATATTCCCCCACAGTGCCAGGTATATGCACCCAGTGCCAGATATTCCCCCACAGTGCCAGGTATATGCACCCAGTGCCAGATATTCCCCCACAGTGCCTGCTTCCCCCCCCAGTGCCAGGTATATGCCCCCCCAGTCCCGGGTATATGCCCCCAGTGCCGGGTATATGCCCCCCCAGTGCCAGGTATATTCCCCCAGTGCCAGGTATATGCCCCCCCAGTGCCAGGTATATGCCCCCAGTGCCAGGTATATGCCCCCCCAGTGCCAGATATTCTCCCACAGTGCCAGATATTCCCCCCCAGTGCCAGGTATATGCCCCCAGTGCCATGTATATGCCCCCAGTGCCAGGTACATGCCCCCCCAGTGCCAGTTATATGCCCCCAGTGCCAGGTATATGCCCCCAGTGCCTGCTTCCCCCCCAGTGCCAGGTATATGCCCCCAGTGCCGGGTATATGCCCCCCCAGTGCTAGGTATATGCCCCCAGTGCCGGGTATATGCCCCCCCAGTGCCGGGTATATGCCCCCAGTGCCAGGTACATGCCCCCAGTGCCAGATATTCCCCCCCAGTGCCTGCTTCCCCCCCAGTGCCAGGTATATGCCTCCAGTGCCGGGTATATGCCCCCCCAGTGCCAGGTATATGCCCCCCCAGTGCCGGGTATATGCCCCCAGTGCCAGGTACATGCCCCCAGTGCCGGGTATATGCCCCCCCAGTGCCAGGTATATGCCCCCAGTGCCAGGTACATGCCCTCAGTGCCGGGTATATGCCCCCCCAGTGCCAGGTATATGTCCCCAGTGCCAGATCTGCCCCCCCCAGTGCCAGGTATATGTCCCCAGTGCCGGGTATATGCCCCAGTGCCTGCTCCCCCGGCCCCCCCCCTATGTGTTGGAGGGACACGAGCGCATCGCGCGTCTCTCCTGTGTCCCTCCTGGCTCTCCCCCGGCTGGTCTAATAAAGGAAGTGCCGTTCGTGAGCCAATCAGAGCTCACGAACGGCACTTGCTTCCTTAGACCGGCCGGGGGAGAGCCAGGAGGGACACAGGAGAGACGCGCGATGCGCTCGTGTCCCTCCAACACATAGGGGGGGGCCGGGGGAGCAGGCACCGCAGGGAGGGAGAGATCGCAGATTGACATGCGGACGCTCGTCTGCATGTCAATCTGTTCTAAATCAGTGGCGCCCCCGCAGCCCCTCGCCCCCAAGCCACCGCGAGGACTGCGGGGGCAGTAGTTACGCCACTGCGTTCCACCTGCGTTCCAGGAAGTGTGTATAATGGCCAGATGTATGCTTTGGATCATATATTGCATGTAAATCTGGCTCTGGTGCTAAGCAGTGCCTCCTGAGCTATTTAGCTCACCGCACGTCCCTGGTGCAGTCTGCCTGTGATTCATGCGCCGTAGCAGGAAATTGCTCCGCCATGACATTCGAAGTGCGTTTGCATCTGAATCAGGCCCTGTGGGGCAGATGTATTAACCTGGAGAAGGCATAAGGAAGTGATAAACCAGCGTTAAGTGCAAGATGATAAAGGCACCAGCCAATCAGCGTCCATATGTAAATTAACAGTCTGATTGGCTGGTGCGTTATCACCTTGCACATATCACCGCTTTATCACTGGTTTATGACTCCCTTATGCCTTCCCCAGGTTAACTTAATACATCTGCCCCTGTGTGTGTTATGTACCCGATTCAGGTTGGATTGCAGATTCTGCTTAAAAACAGAATCTGCAATACTTTCTATTGCATGCTGGGGGCCACTCAGAGCAGGGCAAGGCCGCCCAGCATCAGAGTTGCCGACATTCTGGCTGCTCTCTGCGGGAGAGAGCAGCCAGGTCGGCTGAGCAGGGCGGGCAGGGGAGGCTAGATGAAGAGGAGGGGGTGGTCCGGAGGCGGGACGGGGGCGGAGCAAGGGCGGACGGGGGCGGAGCAAGGGCGGAGTCACGACGACGCCTCCTCTAAGCCACGCCCCCGCTCTGTAATGCCGCGATCAACGGCATTACAATGAAGGGGGCGTGGCTATGATGACGCGATTCTGCAAGAATCGCGTCATCGACTGCCCGGTCCGCCCACTTTACACACTAAGTGGGCGGACGGGCAGGGGGGGACCCCGCAAACCGGGAGACTTGCCTGCTCTTCCGTGGGGCCGGGAGGGTCACCCGATTTTCGGGAGCCTCCCGGCCATTCCGGGAGAGTAGGTAAGTATGCCCAGCATGCTGACCGTCCCACCTAGTGCTGGCGCATTGGTGGCTAATAGAGCAAATTGGGGTTGCATCGTGACCTGAATATGGGCCTAATTCAGACCTGATCGCTGTGCTGCAAATTACACTGTCCTGCGATCAGATAGTCGCCACCCAGGGGGAGTGAAAATTTGCCCCATGCAAGTGTGCGAATGCATGTGTACGCTGTGAGAAAATTCACTTCAGTCAGCGGACAGCTGCAAAACCATTTGCATCACACTCACCATCAAATGTTTTTCCCATTCTGTGCAGTGTGTGCAGTGTGTGCGTAGCTCAATACTTACTACTCCAGTAAGAAGAAGTCAGGTTGACCGGGGCCGGAGCTGATGTCACACACCCGCCCTGAAAACGCTTGGGAATGCCTGCGTTTTTCCGGACACACCCAGTAAACGGAAAGGTAACACCCACAAATGGCTTCTTCCTGTCAATCAACTGTGCAAATTAAATTTTCACCCAGAACCATCGTTGCTGTCCATCGTGCACGCGCATTGCGGTGGATAAGCACGCGCTGTAGTTCGATAATTGCCCACTGTGCGAAAACACACAGCAGCGATCAGGTCTGAATCAGGCCCTATGTGCGGTGTTCACTATTAGCCTTTCTTACACTATTCCTTACATCCATCATTATCTCTTTTCCTAATATTTGTATCAGTAGTTGTTTTTCATTACACAATAGCAGATTGTTTAGATTTGAAGAACACGTTCTGACCCTGTTTTCATACATGAACATTTTGCACTAGCACTGGAAATGTACTAGTAGTGTTGCTGTTACTACTCGTGGGTACACAAGTCCTGCTGCTGCTGTTGTTGTTACTAGTACTGGGAATAGAACGGTCTTGTTCCACTGACCGATCCAAGTAGCTGGGACCGCACCGGGTGCACGCATTAGCAGATAGAGATTGGAGGACTGTTCCCATGCAGTTCAGACGCTGCACCACAATAAATATAATTCCAATTATTAATACAATTGTTTGATAAAATAAGAATTTACTTACCGATAATTCTATTTCTCATAGTCCGTAGTGGATGCTGGGAACTCCGTAAGGACCATGGGGAACAGCGGCTCCGCAGGAGACTGGGCACAAAAGTAAAAGCTTTTAGGTCACCTGGTGTGCACTGGCTCCTCCCCCCATGACCCCCCCCAAGCCTCAGCCAGGATACTGTGCCCGGACGAGCGTACATAATAAGGAAGGATCTTGAATCCCGGGTTAGACTCATACCAGCCACACCAATCACACCGTACAACTTGTGATCTGAACCCAGTTAACAGTATGATAAACGTAGGAGCCTCTGAAAAGATGGCTCACAACAATAAACAACCCGATTTTTGTAACAATAACTATATACAAGTATTGCAGACAATCCGCACTTGGGATGGGCGCCCAGCATCCACTACGGACTATGAGAAATAGAATTATCGGTAAATAAATTCTTATTTTCTCTGACGTCCTAGTGGATGCTGGGAACTCCGTAAGGACCATGGGGATTATACCAAAGCTCCCAAACGGGCGGGAGAGTGCGGATGACTCTGCAGCACCGAATGAGAGAACTCCAGGTCCTCCTCAGCCAGGGTATCGAATTTGTAAAATTTAGCAAACGTGTTTGCCCCTGACCAAGTAGCTGCTCGGCAAAGTTGTAAAGCCGAGACCCCTCGGGCAGCCGCCCAAGATGAGCCCACTTTCCTTGTGGAATGGGCATTTACAGATTTTGGCTGTTGCAGGCCTGCCACAGAATGTGCAAGCTGAATTGTACTACAAATCCAACGAGCAATCGTCTGCTTAGAAGCAGGAGCACCCAGCTTGTTGGGTGCATACAGGATAAACAGCGAGTCAGATTTTCTGACTCCAGCCGTCCTGGAAACATATATTTTCAGGGCCCTGACTACGTCCAGCAACTTGGAGTCCTCCAAGTCCCTAGTCGCCGCAGGTACCACAATAGGCTGGTTCATGTGAAACGCTGAAACCACCTTAGGGAGAAATTGAGGGCGAGTCCTCAGTTCTGCCCTGTCTGAATGAAAAATTAGGTAAGGGCTTTTATATGATAAAGCCGCCAATTCAGAGACACGCCTGGCTGAAGCCAGGGCTAACAGCATGACCACTTTCCATGTGAGATATTTCAATTCCACAGTGGTGAGTGGTTCAAACCAATGTGATTTTAGGAGACTCAACACTACATTGAGATCCCAAGGTGCCACTGGAGGCACAAAAGGAGGCTGTATATGCAGTACCCCTTTGACAAACGTCTGAACTTCAGGCACTGAAGCCAGTTCTTTTTGGAAGAAGATTGACAGGGCCGAAATTTGAACCTTAATGGACCCTAATTTTAGGCCCATAGATAGTCCTGTTTGCAGGAAATGCAGGAAACGACCCAGTTGAAATTCCTCTGTAGGGGCCTTCTTGGCCTCACACCACGCAACATATTTCCGCCAAATGCGGTGATAATGTTTTGCGGTTACATCCTTTCTGGCCTTGACCAGGGTAGGGATGACTTCATCTGGAATGCCTTTTTCCTTCAGGATCCGGCGTTCAACCTCCATGCCGTCAAACGCAGCCGCAGTAAGTCTTGAAACAGACAAGGTCCCTGCTGGAGCAGGTCCTTTCTGAGAGGTAGAGGCCACGGGTCCTCCGTGAGCATCTCTTGAAGTTCCGGGTACCAAGTCCTTCTTGGCCAATCCGGAGCCACGAGTATAGTTCTTACTCCTCTCCTTCTTATGATTCTCAGTACTTTGGGTATGAGAGGCAGAGGAGGGAAAACATACACTGACTGGTACACCCACGGTGTTACCAGAGCGTCCACCGCTATTGCCTGAGGGTCCCTTGACCTGGCGCAATATCTGTCTAGTTTCTTGTTGAGACGAGACGCCATCATGTCCACCTTTGGTTTTTCCCAACGGTTTACAATCACGTGGAAGACTTCTGGGTGAAGTCCCCACTCCCCCGGGTGGAGGTCGTGTCTGCTGAGGAAGTCTGCTTCCCAGTTGTCCACTCCCGGAATGAACACCGCTGACAGTGCTGTCACATGATTTTCCGCCCAGCGAAGAATTCTTGCAGCTTCTGCCATTGCCCTCCTGCTTCTTGTGCCGCCCTGTCTGTTTACGTGGGCGACTGCCGTGATGTTGTCCGATTGGATCAAAACCGACTGACCCTGAAGCAGAGGCCTTGCTTGACTTAGGGCATTGTAAATTGCCCTTAGTTCCAGGATATTTATGTGAAGAGACGTTTCCATGCTTGACCACAAGCCCTGGAAGTTTCTTCCCTGT
Source organism: Pseudophryne corroboree (assembly GCF_028390025.1). NCBI lineage: Eukaryota > Metazoa > Chordata > Amphibia > Anura > Myobatrachidae > Pseudophryne > Pseudophryne corroboree. The sequence continues at coordinate 758,656,853 of NC_086444.1, forward strand.
GTGACTGCTCCCCAGCCTCTCAGGCTGGCATTCGTGGTCACCAGAATACAGTCCTGAATGCCGAATCTGCGGCCCTCTAGAAGATGAGCACTCTGCAACCACCACAGGAGAGACACCCTTGTCCTTGGAGATAGGGTTATCCTCTGATGCATCTGAAGATGCGATCCGGACCATTTGTCCAGCAGATCCCACTGAAACGTTCTTGCATGGAATCTTCCGAATGGAATCGCTTCGTAAGAAGCCACCATCTTTCCCAGGACCCTTGTGCATTGATGCACTGACACTTGTCCTGGTTTCAGGAGGTTCCTGACTAGCTCGGATAACTCCCTGGCCTTCTCCTCCGGGAGAAACATCTTTTTCTGGACTGTGTCCAGAATCATCCCTAGGAACAGTAGACGTGTTGTTGGAATCAGCTGCGATTTTGGAATATTTAGAATCCACCCGTGCTGACGTAGCACCACCTGAGATAGTGCTACTCCGACCTCTAACTGTTCCCTGGACCTTGCCCTTATCAGGAGATCGTCCAAGTAAGGGATAATTAAGACGCCTTTTCTTCGAAGAAGAATCATCATTTCGGCCATTACCTTGGTAAAGACCCGTGGTGCCGTGGACAACCCAAACGGCAGCGTCTGAAACTGATAATGACAGTTCTGTACCACAAACCTGAGGTACCCTTGGTGAGAAGGGTAGATTGGGACATGGAGATAAGCATCTTTGATGTCCAGAGACACCATATAGTCCCCTTCTTCCAGGTTTGCTATCACTGCTCTGAGTGATTCCATCTTGAATTTGAACCTTTTTATGTAAGTGTTCAATGATTTTAGATTTAAAATCGGTCTCACCGAGCAGTCCGGCTTCGGTACCACAAACAGCGTGGAATAATACCCCTTTCCCTGTTGTAGGAGGGGTACCTTGATTATCACCTGCTGGGAATACAGCTTGTGAATAGCTTCCAATACTGCCTCCCTGTCGGAGGGAGACGTTGGTAGAGCAGACTTCAGGAACCGGCGAGGGGGAGACGTCTCGAATTCCAGTTTGTACCCCTGTGATACTACCTGCAGGATCCAGGGGTCCACTTGCGAGTGAGCCCACTGTGCGTTGAAATTTTTGAGACGGGCCCCCACCGTGCCTGAGTCCGCCTGTAAAGCCCCAGCGTCATGCTGAAGACTTGGCAGAAGCGGGGGAGGGCTTCTGATCCTGGGAAGAGGCTGCTTGCTGCAGTCTTTTTCCCCTTCCTCTGCCCCGGGGCAGAAATGAGTGGCCTTTTGCCCGCTTGCCCTTATGGGGACGAAAGGACTGAGTTTGAAAAGACGGTGTCTTTTTCTGCTGAGAGGTGACCTGGGGTAAAAAGGTGGATTTCCCAGCCGTCGCCGTGGCCACCAGGTCTGATAGACCGACCCCAAATAACTCCTCCCCTTTATACGGCAAAACTTCCATATGCCGTTTTGAATCCGCATCACCTGACCACTGTCGTGTCCATAAACTTCTTCTGGCAGAAATGGACAATGCACTTACTCTTGATGCCAGGGTGCAAATATCCCTCTGTGCATCTCGCATATATAGTAATGCATCCTTTAAATGCTCTATAGTCAATAATATACTGTCCCTATCCAGGGTATCAATATTTTCAGTCAGGGAATCCGACCAAGCCACTCCAGCATTGCACATCCAGGCTGAGGCGATTGCTGGTCGTAGTATAACACCAGTATGTGTGTATATACCTTTTAGGATATTTTCCAGCTTTCTATCAGCTGGTTCCTTGAGGGCGGCCGTATCAGGAGACGGTAACGCCACTTGTTTTGATAAGCGTGTGAGCGCCTTATCTACCCTAGGGGGTGTTTCCCAACGCGCCCTAACCTCTGGCGGGAAAGGGTATAATGCCAATAATTTATTAGAAATCAGCAGTTTTTTATCGGGGGAAACCCACGCTTTGTCACACACCTCATTTAATTCATCTGATTCAGGAAAAACTATGGGTAGTTTTTTCACACCCCACATAATACCCTTTTTTTGTGGTACTTGTAGTATCAGAAATGTTCAAAGCCTCCTTCATTGCCGTGATCATGTAACGTGTGGCCCTACTGGACATTACGTTTGTCTCGTCACCGTCGACACTGGAGTCAGTATCCGTGTCTGGGTCTGTGTCGACCATCTGAGGTAACGGGCGCTTTAGAGCCCCTGACGGTGTTTGAGACGCCTGGACAGGCACTAACTGATTTGTCGGCTGTCTCATGTCGTCAACAGTTTTTTGCAAAGTGCTGACACTGTCACGTAATTCCTTCCATACGACCATCCAGTCAGGTGTCGACTCCCTAGGGGGTGACATCACTATTACAGGCAATTGCTCCGCCTCCACATCATTTTCCTCCTCATACATGTCGACACAATCGTACCGACACACAGCACACACACAGGGAATGCTCTGATAGAGGACAGGACCCCACGAGCCCTTTGGGGAGACAGAGGGAGAGTTTGCCAGCACACACCAGAGCGCTATATATATGCAGGGATAACCTTATATAAGTGTTTCTCCCTTCTATAGCTGCTATATATGTATTTTCTGCCAATTAGTGCCCCCCCTCTCTGTTTTACCCTGATTCTGTAGCAGGACTGCAGGGGAGAGTCTGGGAGCCTTCCTTCCAGCGGAACTGTGAGGGAAAATGGCGCTTGTGTGCTGAGGAGACAGGCTCCGCCCCCTTCACGGCGGCCTTTTCTCCCGCTTTTTTTAGGAAAACTGGCAGGGGTGAAATGCATCCATATAGCCCAGGAGCTATATGTGATGTATTTCTTTAGCCATATAAGGTTTAAACATGTTTTATTGCGTCTCAGGGCGCTCCCCCCCAGCGCCCTGCACCCTCAGTGACCGGAGTGTGAAGTGTGCTGAGAGCAATGGCGCACAGCTGCAGTGCTGTGCGCTACCTTATTGAAGACTTTGGAACGTCTTCTGCCGCCGATTTTTCCGGACCTCTTCGCTCTTCTGGCTCTGTAAGGGGGCCGGCGGCGCGGCTCCGGGACCCATCCAGGCTGAACCTGTGATCGTCCCTCTGGAGCTAATGTCCAGTAGCCAAGAAGCCCAATCCACTCTGCAGTCAGGTGAGTTCGCTTCTTCTCCCCTTAGTCCCACGATGCAGTGAGCCTGTTGCCAGCAGGTCTCACTGAAAATAAAAAAACCTATTTAGAACTTTTACTCTAAGCAGCTCTGGAGAGCTACCTAGCATGCACCCTTCTCGGCCGGGCACAAAAATCTAACTGGCTGACGCTTGGGGGGGGGGGGGTCATGGGGGGAGGAGCCAGTGCACACCAGGTGACCTAAAAGCTTTTACTTTTGTGCCCAGTCTCCTGCGGAGCCGCTGTTCCCCATGGTCCTTACGGAGTTCCCAGCATCCACTAGGACGTCAGAGAAATTACTGTTGTCATTTTATTTATTTTTTGTGGTATTCTTGCAAAGTCAAATAATCACAGCACCCTGTATTCCCGTCACTGCTAACAAATCTCAGGCCTCACTGCTAAATGTGTTCTCATTCCTCACAAATACCCTTCACAAGAGAAACAGTATTAGTGAAAACAGGAGGACACAACAGTATTTTGAAAAATACACCCACCGACCTCTCCAGCTTCCTCTAGCACAGGTGATAACGGAGCAATTGTATTTTGAACAGAAAATGTAAATGAACCTACAGAGTGACTGTATACATGTAAGCAGACTCCCGGCAGCACACAGTTGTACCTTCTCACCACGCTTGCTGCTGTACATAGAATGCCAGCTGAACAACAGTCAGCAGTGCACCCTCTCCCAAAGCTAGGCAGTGAGAGCCGCCTGCAAACAGCATTATAGTAGGAAGAACATCTACTGTCTAAATAGCGCATAATAACGGGAATGAGTGGTTGAGATGTAAAAACTGCGAGATCTGACAAAATTATGTTTTGACTAGTCTTGGGTTCCAAAAGTGACGCACACATCCGAGATTTGGTACTGCAAAATTCAGTGCTGTTGGGTTCCGAAAATCCAACACTTTATTCAGGCCGATCCCTACAGCAGCCATGCCAAGCTCAAGTTCTCACTGTGGCCACTTTTGGGTCCATGAGAAGTTTAGGGTGCTTTATTTTATTTTGAGAAATTATTAGATGTTCGTATTATACATCAAACAACAATATGGCCTAAACAGAGACATTATTATTTGTATACATTTTACAGAACTATTACACAAGAATGTGGAAGTGAAGAAAGTTAAGGCTCTGATAAAAAGGGGTGACAAACTGTCGCAATTTCTCTGTCCCCTGATGCCTGGGTCGGGGAATCGGGAATGCACAACAGGTTATAAAATCTCTATTCCTCGATCCTGACTGAATATGGTCGGGATCAGCAAATCTGGGATTTTTCACATGAGGAATTTCCCTGATTCCCCGGTGGATCTGATCGGTGATTCTGGCTGGGGCAGGGAATCAGGGAAACGGCGGCCAGATGTGTGCAGGACTTTGCAGTAGTGACATATTGTTCAGTCAGAACGATCATCACCAATGTTAGCACAAGATGGTCCTAATTTAGGATTAGGACTAGTCACCGATGGAAAAAATGTCAGTCACTCATAGGATACAATTGGGAAGCAATTAGATAATGGACACATTGGAAATAGTGAAGCCAGTAAGTAATTATATACACAACACATGGCCAAACTGCTGGATACAAAGATCAGATAACACTGATATTTCACACTGACTAACCCCTGTGACTGGCATGTTGTGTGTGGTGTCACATCTAATGCAAGTCACACAAACACTCTGCAACATGTCCCCGAACTATCTCCCACGTGTGACCCGGCAGATCACCCCCACACCCAGGGCTCTGGACTTCCGGCAGGGCGGAGTACCCCTGCATACACGTGGGAAGAGGCTCCTGGCTTGCACTGCTCATGTGGAATGGAGGCAGCAGCACAGCAGTATTACTGCATGACTCTCTGCTATTAATGTGGTAATAATGCCATCACAGAACCTTGCCCAACAAGTAATAAAGAGCTGTGTGGTCCTGCTGGCATGAGAATGCCCTGCACATAGGACATGACCATTAGTGGTCTATTGCACAGTGATTTAGAGCTGTCTGTCATGTTGATACCATGAGACGTATGCACAGGTGTGCTATGAGTGTGCAAATGTGCTTTTCTCCTCTGATGATCTCTGCAGTTATATGCGTATTACATCTGTCAGGAGGCGGTATAATGATAAGGGCCCACACTAAAGAGTATGAACTGGCTACCCAATGCCAACACATATTACTCCCCACACTTATCTTATCAGTAGGAAGCTGTTGGTAGCATGCTGGCCTGTCAGTAGGATGCTGTGGGGGACACCCCTGCCTGCTTCCTGGAAGTGATGCAGAGATAAAGGGTGGGGACCAGTCACCAGGAAGAGCAGCTGTGCCTGGGCCATGTACTGTGGCTCCGCCCCCTCCTAGTCACAACAAAGGAAGAGAAGGACAGGCAGTGTATTATAGGACCCAGTGGTAAAACAGATAGATCCGATACAGTGCCTCATAGCTATAGAGTCAGTGTGTGTAGTGCAGTAATCACTGTATGCATTCTACAGTCTGCATTTCGTTTTGTTTGCTGTTTTAGAAATTGATGAAACTGTAAATACACATCTTTGAAGCACACACGTTTCTATGGTAATGTCATACACCTCAGCTTTTGCTAATGTATGTAGTGTTCTGGGAAGTGAATGGGTTTGCGGTAAAGTTGGTTGTGATTACAGAGGCTGATGGGAGGGGAATGAAGGTATAAGTCTCAGATAGGCTCTCCTAGCTTTCCTAATATGTGCAGAAACGAGGGGCGGGATGTAATAGAGGGGGTCATTCAGACCTGATCGCACGCTACCTATTTTTTGCAGCGCTGCAATCAGATAGTCGCCGCCTATAGGGGAGTGTATGTTTGCTTTATAGTGTGCGATCGCATGTACAGCCGAGCACTACAAAAAAAGTTTTGTGCAGTTTCTGAGTAGCTCAGAACTTACTTAGCCCTTGTGATCACTTCAGACTGTTCTGGCCCGGAATTGATGTCAGACACCCGCCCTGCAAACACTTGGACACGCCTGCGTTTTTCCAAACATTCCCAGAAAAACGGTCAGTTGATACCCACTAACGCCCTCTTCCTGTTAATCTCCTTGCGATTGGCTGTGCGAATGGATTCTTTGTTAAATCCATTGCTCAGCAACGATCCGCTTTGCACCCGTACGACGCACCTGTGCATTGCAGTGCATACGCATGCGCAGTTTGGACCTGATCTCAGTGCAGCGAAAAAAACTAGCGTGCAATCAGGTCTGAATGACCCCCAGAGTCCGAGTTCGCCCGACATGCGGATTGGACATTTTTTTAAAGGGGCAATCATTTACAAGGCAAAACCATGCCATGTACATGATTGCCCCTTAAAAAAAAACCTTCTGAGTTCAGCTGGCATTCCACACGTTGGGCGAACTCTGTTACATCCCGCCCGAGGTTTACTTTACCTGAATGAGATTATTAATAGGACATTAAAATGTGTAATATGCTATTATGTATATGTATATGTATATGTTATGTTAGGGTCTTTAAACCTGTTCAGGTCTGGTCTATTAACTCTCTTCAGTAATCAGTCAGAATTCTGTTCCTTTTGCAACCGGTTGGAGATCAATGAATGATAAGATGACACAGATTCATGTCATAAATCATAAATCATAAATGACCTGCTAGGGGCCGTCATAGGTTTATTATTTATAGCTTAAACAAAATCATGCTTGCCAATACATTTTAGCCAATCAGAATACACCATGTATGTCTCAGAACCTGAAATACGTCAATTGTCATACAATGTTCCAAGTGGCAACTAGAACAGCCCTTGAAAATGGTTATTGTTTTGTTAATTATCAGTCTTTCGGACATAAACTCAAAACATTCTTCTCAATTAGCCTTGGATATATCTGGTGTTGCTTTGTCCGCCTTGGATACATCTGATGTTGCTTTGTCCGCCTTGGATACATCTAATGTTGCCTTGTCCTTGTACAAGTCATGCTTTAAACAAGATATTCAGCAAATATAGTTTTCTGAATATCTGTGCAATATTTTTAAGGACACATGAACACATTTTGTGATTAACAGTAAATATCTTAATAAATGCGAAAAAAGCGTGAATCAATATATTTGCTATACTGCGGAAGCTCCTACACCATCATTTCCCCTCTTTTTGATTCCACTTTTTCTCCCTATTCTACCTACACTAGGCCTGAACTATTCCCTTTCAGTAAACCAGTCCCCTGGACTTATAGTCCAAACCTTGGGGATTACCCTTAACAACAACCAAAGGATAAGCAACTTCATTCTTCTGGCTGGAGAGTCACTGTCAGCTTCTTCGAATGGGAGGCGTGTAATCAGGTATCACAACCTTTCACCTTAATTTGAGGTAGACATGGTTAGCAGCACTTGATATGGACCATCATATCTTGGTTCAAAGGTCTTTCTCACATGTTTCTTTAAATAGACCCAATCTCCTGGATTTAGCTTATGCGTAGCTGATCCTTCTGGGTCTGGAATGGAAGAAAACACTCGGCAATGGAGGTTAGTCAATGTTTTACAGACCTCCTTTACATAACCTGTTAAATCACTATGATTATGTTGTAATTGTTGTGGATAATAACAACCTGTTCTTGGAGCTGACCCAAACAATATTTCATATGGAGTCAGTTTACTAGGTCTCATAGGTGTGGTCCTAATATTGAACAAAGACTATAGGTAGGCATTCTGGCCAAGTTCTTTTGGTTTCTGTCATCATTTTTCTGTAGTTTTAGCTTAAGGTCAAAGTTCAGATGTTCCCCCTCCCACTCGCCTGGGGGCGGTAAGGCACGTGGAAGGCCTGCTGTACCCCCAATCTTTCATTATATGCTGCATGACTTCTCCTGTGAAATGTGTACCTCTATCTGATTCTATAACCTCAGGTATCCCAAATCTACATACTACTTCTGCTATCAGTTTCTTTGCAGTGGTTTTTGCTGTGGCTTTGCTTACTGGCCAGGCTTCGGCCCAGTGACTAAACATGTCCATTGCTACTAGTACATATTCATATGGACCGCTTCGTGGCAACTGTATATAGTCGATTTGTAGTCTTTGAAATGGGTAAGAGGCTTTGGGTATAGTTCCTAGAGGTGTCTTGGTTCTTTGTCCTGGATTGCTGATTCCACAGATCCAGCATCCTGCTACAAAGTTTGTTGCAGCTTTATTGAAGCCTGGAGCTATCCAATGCTCTTGTACTCTATTCACCATGGCTTCCTTTGACTGATGTACTTGTCCATGAGCTACTTGTAACATAGGTGGAAATAGAGCTGCTGGTAGACAGTACTTTAATTCTCTTGACTTCCAAAGTCCATGTTCATCTTCTTCTGCCCCCAATCGTGTCCATTTTTCCTTTTCTCCTTGTGATGCTTGTTGTTGAATTTTGATCAACTCCTCTTCACTGGGCATTTGTTTCACATCTTGAGCTACTAAGACTTGCTCAGGTTCTTTTGATTGTAAGGCAATTCTCTTGGCTTCTGCATCTGCAAATGCATTTCCTTTAGCTTCCATGGTTTGGCTCTTAGTATGTGCTTGTACCTTGATTACGCCAATTCTTTTAGGTAGTTCCAATGCTCTGAAGAGTTCCATAATCAAACTGGCATGTTTGATGGGTTCTCCATTTGCACCTTTGAAGTCCCTACTATTCCAAATAACAGCGTAATCCTGGGACACCCCCCCCCCCAAGCATAGCGTGAATCCGTGTAGATGTTAGCTGTCATGTTTTCAGCATGTATGCAGGCTTTGTTCATTGCTATGAGTTCTGCTTCTTGTGCTGACATGCTTGGTCCAGAATCTATGACTTCAGTTTCAGTTGTTACTGCATATCCTGTCCTTGGGGATCCATTATCATAATATCTTGATCCATCGACGAACAGGTTCATGTCTGGATTGTCCAGTGGTGTATCTTGGACATTAGGAAGAGGTAAAGTCTCTAATTCCATGAGGGCTAGGCAATCATGTGGAAATGTTTGTGTTGTATTTTCTGCATCTGTAGCAGCATTTTCCTCCTCATCTGACGATTTACCATCATTACCATTTCCCCCTCTCCTCCCCTCTTTTGAATCGCTGATGGGAAGGAGTGTAGCTGGGTTTAGTACAGTGCATCTTGTGATGGTGACATGGGAGGCGCTTAATAGTGCTACTTCATACATGGTCAGCCTTGCCACTGACAGGTGTTTGGTTCTTGCTTGTTGAAGCTTCTCTGTACCTGCATGTGGACCCTGGATGATAAGTTCATGATTCAGCACTATGCCTGTGCTCTTGTCCTCTTCTAGGACTACTGATTCAGCACTGTGTCTGTGCTCTTATACTCTTCTAGGACTGTTGCTGCTATCACTGCTCTGATGCCGGTAGGTGCTCTTTGATTACTGCTGTCAAGCTTGCTTGAGTTGTAGGCCACTGGTCTTCACCTCAGTCCATGATTTTGCGTAAGGACTTCTATGTATGGCCTCTTTCTTTAATAGTCAGGTAGTTCTAGGGCTTGAGATGAGGCAACTGCTGTTTCCAATTGTTTAATTGCTTCATTCATCTGTTGCTGTATGTAGGATGCGGACCCTCCTCCCTTTCAGTGTTGTCATACAATGCTTGCATGTAGACTGGTGCTAGAGGTATCCATGTTCTGTAGTGTCCTACTAGGCCCAGGAATGATCATCTGACTTGCTTGACACTAGTTGGCATCTTAGCTTGCAGTATAAATCTTTTCCTTCTCACTTTTGTTAGATGACGGGTACCTTGAGTGTCCTAGGAAGATTAACTCTTGCTTGACTAGCTGCAATTTCTCCTTCTGAGGCTCTGCAGTCTTGTTCTTCCAGAAACTTCACTAAGGACACTGCCCCTTCTTGGTACTTCTTTTAGTAGTTGTGGCAAGCAGCAGTTCATTCACATCCTGTATTTAGCTGTGTGTTTTGTGGATAAATCACTTGGTGATATAGCCCCTCCACAGGGCTATCCTGGTCCAGTAGTATTGCTCACTTTCTTCTACAACTGGTACTGCGGGAATGAGTCAATACTGAACTTCTGTTCTAACTTGATTCTAAATGGCTTTTTTTTTTTTTTTTTCTATCCTTTGATAAGTTGCTGGAAAGTTCAACTTCTGCTGGTGTGTACTGTATTCTCCTTGGATAAGCTTTAGTACATTGTGCTCCAGCAAAGTCACTGGACATGTAGTCCGAGGTCAAGAACTGGGCTGGTATTGGTGACTGTAGTTCTTGCATCTGTAGTATTGACCACTTGTCAGATGTCTTTCTTTGTCCTTCTTAAAGCAGACTTCCTTTAGTCTCCAAACTTTCATGCGACATTCATATTGTTTCTCAACTTTTCTTTTTCCAATCACCTCTCTTTATGATTCATTCATTATTCTTCATACTTTGTCCTTTCTTTACTTGCATATTCTTTCTCACTGCTGCTGGCATGTCATCTTCTTAGTCCAAGTCCACCCAGGCTGGTGTTCAACATAATGATGTTCATGCTGGGAGTTGTTGTTCCTCTTTGTCTTACTTTTCCTGTGAGAGATAGACTTGTATAGCAGCTTGTATTTCAGGTTACATCTTTGCTTTCTTGCAGGGGTAGGGCTTAACCTCCCAATCCAGTCGTTGCAATGGCCTGATCTGTAAGTAAACGTAGAGGAATCTGGTTGTGCATAAAAACAGCTCTTGAAACCCTTGTGTCTCCTGTGGGTAAAGTCACTTTTATCGAACTGCCAGTGGTGACTGAGTACACTGTTGCCGACACAGAAGTTGCACACCCTCATATTCTATCATCTTGTGTGTCGTATAGTGACTTTATCATAGTAAGTTCTGATGGACTCAGTCTTTTCCTGTTTCAAACTGGGGCTGTTGGTGCTCTGAGCTTCTGTGCATGACACCATCTCTTAAGTCTTGTCATGTACATCTGTCCACTCTCAAACGTTGTTCTATTTTTCCTCTGTCGGAGCACACGCTATGGCTGGGCAATCGTTTGCTGCAATTGCTACTGCCATGGTGTTCACTGCTTGAGCTGTTCCTGGTCCTAGTGTAGCCTCACACAACTGGTGGTAGTCGACCCATGACGGTGTCCATATGGTTTGAATTCTTTCCATATAGGCATAAAATGCTGCTGGATTTTTTTTTTTTTCTAGGATCTGGGGACTTGGCAACTATACTTGCGAGGTCGTTGCCATACCATGGTTTGTGGTGTTGACTCTGTACGATATATGGTTCGTTTGTCCTGGCTGCATTATCTGGGTTGCGTATTCTCTGTACTTGTGCTGGATACAGAGAAACAGGCAATGATGACCGTCTTTCAGCATTTCTAGTTGCATAGATAACTTGGCATGGTGGTTCATGGGGTGAAATCCAGTTTCCACAATTTGGGCAGTGTTCATATCCTTCTGGAATGCAAAACTGACATACCGGACACAATCTTTCTGGAAAATATGTCACTTTATTCTGTACATTATGCACCTGGGCATGAAAAGCTGTAGAGGCTGTGTCTTGATCCCTTGCTTCTCCTCTCCGCCTTATTTGCACCCTTTCGTCTATAGTTCCTGATTGTGGACTATTGTTTACTGGACTCATAGCTTGATTCCAGGTGTCCACCACTCGTTTAAACATGAGGGGAGCTTTAGGTAGCCAGTTTCTTTGGTTTGATCTTGTTGGGGTTTCTTGTGATAAAGTATCAGGACACTGGGGCATACTCTGTACACATAGCTCAGGTAAATCATTCGGATTTCGACCACAGGTCCTTTCAAGGTAGGGCTGATTATTCGCCACTCTTTTCCTGGCTCATCTTTTTTCAATTTTTACTGTTAGTGAGCTTGTAGATGATTCCATTCTGTTCATACTATAGGTACCTTGGTGTGCATGCATGTCTGAGTATAGGGGTGGGGTATAGTGTGCAGGTGCTGTTTCTGAAATTACAGGCAGTGAGTTTAACACTGGTTGTGGTGCTATTGAGTACTCTGGTACAATGGGGAAATCATTTTCCTCATCTCTTCTTCTATTCTCTGCTTCTAATTCTTTTGCTACAGTGATCCAGATGGATGCTTGATCTCTACAATTATGCTTAATTATCCAACTCTTGTTACAGGAGGCAATTTTTTTTTCCATTTCTCTAGGTCTAGTGTCCCTTCTGACGGAAAACCTGCTGTTTAGAAAATTTTACTTATTCCTTTCAGAGCTTTCCTCCCCTCCCTGTTACTAACAATATCCACGGGTTTGAACCCCTCCTGATGTGGTATTTTAGTAACCCCTTATGAGGGACTTAAAATCTCCTTTCAGAGCTTTCCTCCCCTCCCTGTTACTAACAATATCCACGGGTTTGAACCCCTCCTGATGTGGTATTTTAGTAACCCCTTATGAGGGAATTAAAATCATCTCCTTTTAGAGCTTTCCTCCCCTCCCTGTTACTAACAATATCCACGGGTTTGTCGGGCCCTGACATCTTTACAGACCCCATGCCTGGGTGAACGTGCGCGGAACCCCTAATGATGTGGTATTTTAGTAACTCCTTATGAGGGAATTAAAATCTCCTTGTGAGACGCTGACTCTGAAGAATCTCTTCCATCCTTGTACCTAAAGAGCTCCTTAAATCCGTCTGTGGACAAAGGACTGGGGTTGCAGTGTTGCCCCTTCCTCCCTGTATTGGTGGAAAATCTATTAGTACTGCTCCCCAAGTGAGACCTGCATAATAGATTATTTCTTCTGGATCACTGAGATGCGTCCCTAATATTATTGTTAAGTTACTCCAAGGGTCTATCCCCCTGCCTATATAGACTCCTGCTTATACCAGTACCAGTACCCCTGTTGTTCCTTGTGTTCTTGGTAAACTCCCCACTATTCTTGGAATTCGTGTCCTGTGCACCGCAGGCAATCATACCTGAGTCTCCTTTCTATTGGGTTTACCATTTAAGTTTATCCCTTGTTTCCTTTCAGACAGTAGCTGTTCTTTGTTACTGACCCTGGTTTCATTGCTTAGCAGACACCCGACTCCCCCCCCCACCTTTTCAAAAGCATATTGGCAGAGTACATACAACAGTGCAAGGATCCAAAAACAAGGATCACAATAAGTGCTATCTTCTGACAGACGACCACTTCTCATATCTGGTTTCTCTGTCTTCTGGATACCCTCTCACTGCTATGTCTGTTATCTGTGTGCACGGCAGCTGTTTGAGGCTGTACGGGCAAATAGGTCTTAGACCTGGGATTATGTGGTTCCTAGGCCAATAGGTTATGATGTTAGACCAATCATTCTCAATGTAATGTTCCAACAATTCTCTTTTTAAATGACAACCTATTGTACAATAAAATTCATAATCATTTTCCACATAACCAAATGAGACTTCAGTGCTTGTAATTGCCACCAATCTCGGTGCTACGGACCCTTTGTATTTTCTTAACACAACAACACAGGTACAAGATTTGCATACACCTCTTTGGTTATTTATCAATTCAAACTGTTTATCAGCATTAGAATACATCTTGGCCATACGCCACCTTTTAAAAATGTAAAAGTTTTCTGGATATTTGATTAATTCCCCCTGTGCACTTGTGACAAATTAGCTGAAGATATATACCCACAATTCAACAATATAACATAAATGTATGGTACCTTAAAAAATTTCTTCTGACTGACACTGGGCTCTTTAAGATATTCTCTGATCTTCCCGACTGGACTTCCGCAGATTTCAAGAAACGCTGAGCCAAGTGAGCAGGTAGAAATCTACACATTAACTCTCACTTACCGGTTTTTTTTATCAGCGGTTCCTGAAAGATCAGAGGATTTGTTGCCAGTGGAGGAGATGCTGGAATATCCCGGACGATGCTCCCAAAATGTTAGGGTATTTTAACCTGTTCAGGTCTGGTCTATTAACTCTCTTCAGTAATCAGTCAGAATTCTGTTCCTTTGCAACCGGTTGGAGATCAATGAATGATAAGATGACACAGATTCATGTGTAACCTAAGCAAATCATAAATGACCTGCTAGGGGCCGTCATAGGTTTATTATTTATAGCTTAAACAAAATCATGCTTGCCAATACATTTTAGCCAATCAGAATACACCATGTATGTCTCAGAACCTGAAATACGTCAATTGTCATACAATGTTCCAAGTGGCAACTAGAACAGCCTTGAAAATGGTTATTGTTTTGTTAATTATCAGTCTTTCGGACATTCGGACATAAACTCAAAACATTCTTCTCAATTAGCCTTGGATATATCTGGTGTTGCTTTGTCCGCCTTGGATACATCTGATGTTGCTTTGTCCGCCTTTGATACATCTAATGTTGCCTTGTCCTTGTACAAGTCATGCTTTAAACAAGATATTCAGCAAATATAGTTTTCTGAATATCTGTGCAATATTTTTAAGGACACATGAACACATTTTGTGATTAACAGTAAATATCTTAATAAATGCGAAAAAGCGTGAATCAATATATTTGCTATACTGCGGAAGCTCCTACACCATCATATACATATAAATAGTGGGCCTTATTCCCACTATGCAGCCGCATTTACTACAGTACCTCAGGGTTGCCTACTTTAAATAGGTCCTCTTCGGGAGAAGCCCGGAGAGGAGACGCAGCAGGAGACTTCAAGGGGCGGGGCAGGGCTCTGACATCATTAAGCCCCATAAGGAAATGCCACAATTTGCGGGTCAGCGGGAAGGGGGTGGGGCTAAAATTATGTGATTTGCATCATTTGAACCCCTTCCCCACCCCACGGACTCGCAAATATGGCAGTGTATCTCTTCGTCCTGCCCGCATCACTAGGGTGCGAGCAGGATGCGGGAGACCTGCCTACTCTTCCGGGGGTGCGGGGGGCTATCCCAAAAAACGGGAGCCTCCCACAGCTTCCGGGAGAGTAGGCAAGTATACAGTACCTTATAATGCAAGTGTCTGCAGGTGAAACCCACTGTTTGTCTATCTGCAGCCATCAGTTTTAGTATTGTTACTAATGCTTTCACATCGCAAAATCTGCTTTTGAAATGGTTCTTTAAACGGTTCTTAAAATGGGTCTGAGCAGTTAAACCCCCTTCACATCGCATGTTGTAACCAGTATATTACCATTTCATTACCGTTTTGGTACCTTTCACACTGAACCATACAAAACAGTGGTTGTCATTTTAAATGTTTATTTCCTGCTTCTGCCTGGTGACATCACACATGGAGACAGCCTATCACCTTCTGGGGCTTGCAAATACCGTTTCAGACCCTTTCACACTGCACAATGAAACGGGTCTGAAACGGGTAGGACCCTGCTTTTTTACCGTTTCAAAATATCGGTATTTTGAAAATGGTAAATTGAAGGTGACCCTTTCACATCGCAGCTCAAACCGTTTAAGAAGCCTTAAAAATCGGCAATTTACCGGGTTCAAGCTGCGGTGTGAAAGGGGTATAACATCCACCCTGTGTAAAGATCCATGTGAAACAGGTGTAATATCTCTGTCCGCATGTCTCACACAAGCACAGAAGTCAGGCTACACTCCCCCTACACTTCCACAAGATGGATCTGTTCCATACATCGCACACTAACCTCTCTACTGCTTCCCAGAAGAGCCCATGTCAAAAGCGACCACACAAGGGGCCTAATTCTGAGTTGATCGCAGCATCAAATTTGTTAGCAGTTGGGCAAAACCATGTGCACTGCAGGAGGGGCAGATATAACATGTGCAGAGAGAGAGAGATTTGGGTGGGGTGTGTTCAAACTGAAATCTAAACTGCAGGGTAAAAATAAAGCAGCCAGTATTTCTCTTACGTCCTAGAGGATGCTGGGAACTCCAAAAGGACCATGGGGTATAGACGGATCCGCAGGATGGGCACCCTAAAAAGACTTTGACTGGGTGTGAACTGGCTCCTCCCTCTATGACCCTCCCCCAGACCTCAGTTAGACTTTGTGCCCAGGAGTGACTGGACACACACTAGGGGAGCTCTACTGAGTTTCTCTAGAAAGACTTTTGTTAGGTTTTTTATTTTCAGGGAGACCTGCTGGCTACAGGCTCCCTGCATCTTGGGACTGAGGGGAGAGAAGTCAGACCTACTTCTTCTTAGTTAAAGGCTCTGCTTCTTAGGCTACTGGACACCATTAGCTCCAGATGGTTCGATCACTTGGTTCGCCTAGCTGCTTGTTCCCGGAGCCGCGCCGTCACCCCCCTCACAGAAGCCAGAAGAAAGAAGCCGGGTGAGTATTAGAAGAAAAGAAGACATCAGATGGCAGAAGACTTCAGTAACGGTACAGCGCAGCGGTAGCGCTGTGCTCCATGCTCCCACGCACTTCACCAACGGCACTCACAGGGTGCAGGGCGCTGGGGGGGGGGGGAGCACCCTGGGCAGCAGTTACTGAGGGTCAATGAACTGGCAGAACGCATATTCGGTGCCCGGGCACAGTATACCAGACACCCGCCAGTATAAAAAATGTAAAATTGAGCGGGACTACAGCGCACGGGGAAGGGGCGGGGCTTTGCCGCACAGCTCACCAGCGCCATTTTCTCTCTCTCCACAGCCGCTGTAGAGACGCTGGCCTGGACCTCCAAGCTCCTTCAAGTAACAAGGGAGCAAAACAGGGGGGGGGGGGGCACATCAAATTTGGTGCTTTTATCCTATATACAGCGGTAGACACATATATATATTATTTCTGTGTAGTATATGGGCACTGGGGTGTGAGCTGGCATACTCCCTCTGTGTTTCTCTCCACAGGCTTCCCTGTGGGTCTGTCCCCTTGTTTTTGGCCGGTGTGGGTGTGTCGGTACTACGTGTCAACATGTCTGAGGCTGAGTGTTCCTCCCAGGAGCTTGTTACTGGGGGCGCAGAGAAGGATTTGGGAATGACTCTGTCGGCACAGCCGACTGCTGATTGGGTGAATATGCTGACTACACTGAATGCGAATGTGGCTTTATTGTCTAAGAGGCTGGATAAATCTGATTCTCAGTCACAAACATGGAGGAAATCCATGGAGGATGCTTTGTCTCAGGTACAGACCACCTCAGGGTCACAAAAGCGTTCATTTACCCAGATGGCAGATACAGATACCGACACGGACTCTGATTCCGATGTTGATTTCAATGAGGCTTCTTTACATCCGAGGGTTGTCAGGAGTATTCAGTACATGATTATAGCTATCAAAGATGTTTTAAATATCTCTGAGGAACCTGCTGTTCTGGACACAAGGGTTTGCTTATTTAAAGGGAAAAGGCCTGAGGTCAAGTTTCCCCCCTCTCATGAAATGAATGCGCTTTGTGAAAAGGCTTGGGAGTCGCCTGACAAAAGGTGGCAGATTCCCAAGAGAATTTTGATGGCATATCCTTTCCCCTCTGATGACAGGGAAAAATGGGAGTCGTCTCCCAATGTGGACAAGGCACTACCCCGATTGTCCAAGAAGGTGGCCCTTCCGTCTCCTGACACGGCTGCTCTCAATGACCCGGCGGATCGCAAGCTGGAGACGACATTGAAGGCGATTTTTCGTTAATACTGGTGCATTGCTCAGACCTGCTGTGGCGTCGGTATGGGTGAGTGGTGCTATTGCTAATTGGACTGATAATTTAGCTTCTGATATGGATACCCTTGATAAGGATAACATTCTTTTGACTCTTGGTTATATCAAGGACGCTGCAGATTATCTTAAGGATGCGGCGAGGGATGTTGGCCTCTTGGGATCAAGAGCTAATGCCATGGCGGTCTCGGCCAGGAGGGCGCTGTGGATTCATCAATGGAATGCTCATGCAGACTCCAAGAAAAATATGGAAGCTCTCCCCTTTAAAGGTAGTGTCTTATTTGGTGACGGCCTTGCTGACCTGGTGTCTTCCGCTACTGCGGGTAAGTCATCTTTTCATCCTTATGTTCCCACACAACAGATAAAGGCACCCCATCATCAGATGCAGTCCTTTCGGCCTAATAAGTACAAAAAAGGAAAGGGCTCGTCCTTCCTCGCTTCAAAGGGTAGAGGAAGGGGAAAGAAGTCGCCTGCCGTGTCAGGCTCCCAGGACCAAAAGTCCTCCCCCGCCTCTACCAAATCCACTGCATGACGCTGGGGCTCCCCTGCGGGAGTCCGTACCAGTGGGGGGCCGTCTCCGATTCTTCAGTCAGGTCTGGTTTCAATCGGCCCTGGATCCTTGGGTCTTAGACACAGCGTACCAAGGGTACAAACTGGAGTTTCAGGAGATGCCGCCCCCCCCCCCCCCCCCCCCCCCCCCCCCCCCCCCCGCCGCTTTTTCATATCGGCCTTGCCAGTTTCTCTTGGTAAATGCTGCAATACAAAAGCTGTGTCAACAGAGGGTCGTTGTGCCGGTTCCCCCGTCCCAACGGGGGGAAGGGTTCTATTCGAGCCTCTTTGTCGTACCAAAGCCGGACGGCTCGGTCAGACCGATTCTGAACCTGAAATCCCTCAATCCGTACTTGAAAAATTTCAAGTTCAAGATGGAGTCTCTTCGTGCTGTGATCTCCAGCCTCGAAGGGGGGGATTATGGCGTCAGTCGACATAAAGGATGCTTACTTACACGTCCTGATATACCCTCCTCATCAGGCCTTCCTGAGGTTTGCGGTGCAGGATTGTCATTACCAATTTCTTGCGTTGCCATTTGGACTTTCCACGGCCCGAGGGTTTTCACCAAGGTAATGGCGGAAATGATGGCAAGGGGTCACAATTATCCCGTACTTGGACGATCTCCTGATAAAGGCGAGGTCAAGGGAACAGTTGTTAAGAAGTGTGGATCCCTCCCTGTCGGTTCTGCGACATCACGGTTGGATTCTAAATTTGCCAAAGTCTCAGTTGATCCCGTCCACTCGGCTGCCCTTCCTGGGCATGATCCTAGACACAGAGCTACAGAGAGTGTTTTTTTTTCAGAGGACAAAGCTCTGGAAATCCAGACCATGGTCAGGGAGCTTCTGAGGCCGACAAAAGTGTCGATTCATCAATGCACAGGAGTGCTAGGGAAGATGGTTGCGGCTTACGAAGTCATTCCGTTTGGCAGGTTTCATGCCCAGGTGTTTCAATGGGATCTGCTGAACAAATGGTACGGGTCTCACCTGCACATGCACCGGAAAATAAGTCTATCTTCCAGGGCCAGGATTTCTCTCCTGTGGTAGCTGCAGGGTTCTCACCTTCTAGAGGGACGCCGCTTCGGAATCCAGAACTGGGTCCTGCTGACCACAGATGCAAGTCTCCGAGGCTGGGGCGCAGTCACGAAAGCAGGAAGTTTCCAGGGAAAGTGGTCAAGCCAGGAATCTTGTCTCCACATAAATGTTCTCGAGTTAAGAGCCATTTACAACGGCCTCCTGCAAGCGAAGAACCTTCTTCAGGGTCTCCCTGTCCTGATCCAGTCAGACAACATAACTGCGGTGGCGTACGTAAACCGCCAAGGCGGAATAAGAGCAGGGCGGCAATGGCGGAGGCCACAAGAATTCTTCGCTGGGCGGAACAGCACGTGAGCGCTCTGTCAGCAGTCTTCTTCCCGGGCGTGGACAACTGGGAAGCAGACTTCCTCAGCAGACACGATCTCCATCCAGGAGAGTGGGCTCTTCATCAAGAGGTATTTGCAGAAGTGACAAGGCGTTGGGGAATTCCTCTGATAGAGATGATGGCGTCTCGCCTCAACAAGAAGCTTCCGAGGTATTGTTCCAGGTCAAGGGACCCCCAAGCCAGTGCAGTGGACGCCCTGGTGACTCCGTGGGTGTTTCAGTCGGTGTATGTGTTCCCTCCACTTCCTCTCATTCCAAAGGTGTTGAGGATCGTAAGACGAACAAGGGTTCAGGCAATACTTGTCGTTCCAGATTGGCCACGGAGGGCCTGGGATCCGGATCTTCAGGAACTACTTGTAGAAGATCCTTGTCCGCTTCCTCTAAGAGAGGACCTGTTACTGCAGGGGCCCTGCGTGTTTCCGGACTTACAACGGCTGCGTTTGACGGCGTGGAAGTTGAACGCCAAATCCTAGCCCGAAAAGGTATTCCCGGGGAGGTCATCCCCACTCTCCTTAAAGCTAGGTAGGAGGTTACGGCAAAACATTATCACCGTATTTGGAGAAAGTACGTGTCGTGGTATGAAACCAAAGCGGCTCCTGCGGAGGAGTTTCACTTGGGTCGTTTCCTCCACTTTTAGCAGGCAGGCGTGGATGCAGGCCTGAAATTGGGTTCCATCAAAGGGCAGATTTCGGCTTTATCTATTTTCTTTCAAAAAGAATTGGCCGTCCTTCCTGAGGTTCAGACTTTTGTGAAGGGAGTGCTGCATATCCATCCTCCATTTGTGCCACCTGTGGCGCCGTGGGATCTTGAAGTGGTGTTGCAGTTTCTTATGTCTCACTGGTTTGAACCTTTGCGTAAGGTTGAGTTAAAGTTTCTCACTTGGAAAGTGGTCATGCTTTTGGCCTTGGCGTCTGCCAGACGAGTGTCCGAGTTGGCGGCTTTGTCTCACAAGAGCCCATATTTGATTTTTCATGTGGATAGAGTGGAATTGAGAACTCGTCAACAATTTCTGCCGAAGGTGGTTCCTTCGTTTCACATAAATCAACCTATTGTGGTACCTGTGGCTACGGATGCTGTGGCAGTTCCAAAATCTCTTGATGTTGTAAGAGCTTTGAAAATTTATGTCGCCAGAACGGCTCTTACTAGGAAAACAGAGGCTCTGTTTGTCCTGTATGCTTCCAACAAGATTGGAAATCCTGCTTCTAAGCAGACTATTGCACGCTGGATTTGTAATATGATTCAGCACGCTCATTCTTCGACTGGGCTACCGTTGCCGAAGTCAGTAAAGGCCCATTCTACCAGGAAGGTGGGCTCATCTTGGGCGGCTGCCCGAGGGGTCTCGGCACTTCAACTTTGCCAAGCATCTACATGGTCGGGTTCAAGCACTTTTGCTAAGTTCTACAAGTTTGATACCCTGGCTGATGAGGACCTCATGTTTGCTCAATCGGTGCTGCAGAGTCTTCCGCACTCTCCCGCCCAGTCTGGAGCTTTGGTATAGACCCCATGGTCCTTTTGGAGTCCCCAGCATCCTCTAGGACGTAAGAGAAAATAAGAATTTACTTACCGATAATTCTATTTCTCGTAGTCCGTAGTGGATGCTGGGACTTCCGTAAGGACCATGGGGGGAATAGCGGCTCCGCAGGAGACTGGGCACAAAAAGTAAAAGCTTTAGACTAGCTGGTGTGCACTGGCTCCTCCCCCTATGACCCTTCTCCAAGCCTCAGTTAGGATACTGTGCCCGGACGAGCGTACATAATAAGGAAGGATTTTGAATCCCGGGTAAGACTCATACCAGCCACACCAATCACACCGTACAACCTGTGATCTGAACCCAGTTAACAGTATGATAAACATAGGAGCCTCTGAAAAGATGGCTCACAACAATAAACAACCCGTTTTTTTTGTAACAATAACTATATACAAGTATTGCAGACAATCCGCACTTGGGATGGGCGCCCAGCATCCACTACGGACTACGAGAAATAGAATTATTGGTAAGTAAATTCTTATTTTCTCTGATGTCCTAGTGGATGCTGGGACTTCCGTAAGGACCATGGGGATTATACCAAAGCTCCCAAACGGGCGGGAGAGTGCGGATGACTCTGCAGCACCGAATGAGAGAACTCCAGGTCCTCCCGGGTGGAGGTCGTGTCTGCTGAGGAAGTCTGCTTCCCAGTTGTCCACTCCCGGAATGAACACTGCTGACAGTGCCACCACATGATTTTCCGCCCAGCGAAGAATCCTTGCAGCTTCTGCCATTGCCCTCCTGCTTCTTGTGCCGCCCTGTCTGTTGACGTGGGCGACTGCCGTGATGTTGTCCGATTGGATGAATACCGACTGACCCTGAAGCAGAGGCCTTGCTTGACTCAGGGCATTGTAAATGGCCCTTAGTTCCAGGATATTTATGTGAAGAGACGTTTCCATGCTTGACCACAAGCCCTGGAAATTTCTTCCCTGTGTGACTGCTCCCCAGCCTCTCAGGCTGGCATCGGTGGTCACCAGCATCCAATCCTGAATGCCGAATCTGCGGCCCTCTAGAAGATGAGCACTCTGTAACCACCACAGGAGAGACACCCTTGTCCTTGGAGATAGGGTTATCCGCTGATACATCTGAAGATGCGATCCGGACCATTTGTCCAGCAGATCCCACTGAAAAGTTCTTGCATGGAATCTTCCGAATGGAATCGCTTCGTAAGAAGCCACCATTTTTCCCAGGACTCTCGTGCATTGATGCACTGACACTTGGCCTGGTTTTAGGAGTTTCCTGACTAGCTCGGATAACTCCCTGGCCTTCTCCTCCGGGAGAAACACCTTTTTCTGGACTGTGTCCAGAATCATCCCCAGGAACAGTAGACGTGTTGTTGGAATCAGCTGTGATTTTGGGATATTTAGGATCCACCCGTGCTGACGTAGCACTACCTGAGATAGTGCTACTCCGACCTCTAACTGTTCCCTGGACCTTGCCCTTATCAGGAGATCGTCCAAGTAAGGGATAATTAAGACGCCTTTTCTTCGAAGAAGAATCATCATTTCGGCCATTACCTTGGTAAAGACCCGTGGTGCCGTGGACAATCCAAACGGCAGCGTCTGAAACTGATAATGACAGATTTGTACCACAAACCTGAGGTACCCTTGGTGAGAAGGGTAGATTGGGACATGGAGATAAGCATCTTTGATGTCTAGAGATACCATATAGTCCCCTTCTTCCAGGTTCGCTATCACTGCTCTGAGTGACTCCATCTTGAATTTGAACCTTTTTATGTAAGTGTTCAAGGATTTTAGATTTAAAATTGGTCTCACCGAGCCGTCCGGCTTCGGTACCACAAACAGCGTGGAATAGTACCCCTTTCCCTGTTGTAGGAGGGGTACCTTGATTATCACCTGCTGGGAATACAGCTTGTGAATAGCTTCCACTACCGCCTCCCTGTCGGAGGGAGACGTTGGTAGAGCAGACTTCAGGAACCGGCGAGGGGGAGACGTCTCGAATTCCAATTTGTACCCCTGTGATACTACCTGCAGGATCCAGGGGTCCACTTGCGAGTGAGCCCACTGCGCGCTGAAATTCTTGAGACGGCCCCCCACCGTGCCTGAGTCCGCTTGTAGAGCCCCAGCGTCATGCTGAAGACTTGGCAGAAGCGGGGGAGGGCTTCTGCTCCTGGGAAGAGGCTGCCTGGTGCAGTCTTTTTCCCCTTCCTCTGCCCCGGGGCAGAAATGAGTGGCCTTTTGCCCGCTTGCCCTTATGGGAACGAAAGGACTGAGTTTGAAAAGACGGTGTCTTTTTCTGCTGAGAGGTGACCTGGGGTAAAAAGGTGGATTTTCCAGCCGTTGCTGTGGCCACCAGGTCCGATAGACCGACCCCAAATAACTCCTCCCCTTTATACGGCAATACTTCCATATGTCGTTTGGAATCCGCATCACCTGACCACTGTCGCGTCCATAACGCTCTTCTGGCAGAAATGGACATCGCACTCACTCTAGATGCCAGGGTGCAAATATCCCTCTGTGCATCTCGCATATATAGTAATGCATCCTTTAAATGCTTTATAGTTAATAATATACTGTCCCTATCCAGGGTATCAATATTTTCAGTCAGGGAATCCGACCAAGCCACTCCAGCACTGCACATCCAGGCTGAGGCGATTGCTGGTCGCAGTATAACACCAGTATGTGTGTATATACCTTTTAGGATATTTTCCAGCCTTCTATCAGCTGGTTCCTTAAGGGCGGCCGTATCGGGAGACGGTAACGCCACTTGTTTTGATAAGCGTGTGAGCGCCTTATCTACCCTAGGAGGTGTTTCCCAACGCGCCCTAACCTCTGGCGGGAAAGGGTATAGTGCCAATAATTTATTAGAAATCAGCAGTTTTTTATCGGGGGAAAACCACGCTTTATCACACACCTCATTTAATTCATCTGATTCAGGAAAAACTACTGGTAGTTTTTTCACACCCCACATAATACCCTTTTTTGTGGTACTTGTAGTGTCAGAAATATTCAATGCCTCCTTCATTGCCGTGATCATGTAACGTGTGGCCCTACTGGACATTACGTTTGTCTCCTCACCGTCAACACTGGATTCAGTATCCGTGTCTGGGTCGACCATCTGAGGTAACGGGCGTTTTAGCGCCCCCGACGGTGTCTGAGACGCCTGAACAGGCACTAATTGATTTGCCGGCTGTCTCATGTCGTCAACAGTTTTTTGCAAAGTGCTGACACTGTCACGTAATTCTTTAAATACGACCATCCAGTCAGGTGTCGACTCCCTAGGGGGTGACATCACTAACACAGGCAATTGCTCTGCTTCCACATCATTTTCCTCCTCATACATGTCGACACAATCGTACCGACACCCAGCACACACACAGGGAATGCTCTGAAAGAGGACAGGACCCCACGAGCCCTTTGGGGAGACAGAGGGAGAGTTTGCCAGCACACACCAGAGCGCTATATATATACAGGGATAACCTTATGTAAGTGTTACTCCTTTTATAGCTGCTGTTTTATATTAGCTGCCAATAGTGCCCCCCCTCTCTTGTTTTACCCTGATTCTTGTAGCAGGACTGCAGGGGAGAGTCAGGGAGCCGTCCTTCCAGCGGAGCTGTGAAAGAAAATGGCGCTTGTGTGCTGAGGAGAAAGGCTCCGCCCCCTTCACGGCGGCCTTTTCTCCCGCTTTTTTTAGGAAAACTGGCAGGGGTTAAATGCATCCATATAGCCCAGGAGCTATATGTGATGCATTTCTTTAGCCATATAAGGTTTTTATATTGTTCTATTGCGTCTCAGGGCGCTCCCCCCCAGCGCCCTGCACCCTCAGTGACCGGAGTGTGAAGTGTGCTGAGAGCAATGGCGCACAGCTGCAGTGCTGTGCGCTACCTTATCTGAAGACAGGAACGTCTTCTGCCGCCGATTTCTCCGGACCTCTTCGCTCTTCTGGCTCTGTAAGGGGGCCGGCGGCGCGGCTCCGGGACCCATCCAGGCTTAACCTGTGATCGTCCCTCTGGAGCTAATGTCCAGTAGCCAAGAAGCCCAATCCACTCTGCACGCAGGTGAGTTCGCTTCTTCTCCCCTTAGTCCCACAATGCAGTGAGCCTGTTGCCAGCAGGACTCACTGAAAATAAAAAACCTATTTAAACTTTTACTTCTAAGCAGCTCAGGAGAGCCACCTAGCATGCACCCTTCTCGTTCGGGCACAAAAATCTAACTGAGGCTTGGAGGAGGGTCATAGGAGGAGGAGCCAGTGCACACCAGCTAGTCTAAAGCTTTTACTTTTTGTGCCCAGTCTCCTGCGGAGCCGCTATTCCCCCCATGGTCCTTACGGAAGTCCCAGCATCCACTAGGACGTCAGAGAAAATAGTATTTTAATACCTACCGGTAAATCCTTTTCTCCTAGTCCGTAGAAGATGCTGCACGCCCATTCCAGTGCGGACTGTTCCTTGCAGTTGTATTGATACTGGTTATTTTCGGTTACACATAGGTTGTGTATCTGTTATATTCAGCTTGTTGCTGTTGTTAGTTCATGCTGTTATCTGGTTTCCTGCTACTCCAGTTGTACGGTATGTTTGTGGTGTGGGCTGGTGTGTTTCTCGCCCTTAGTTTAACAAAAATCCTTTCCTCTAAATGTCCGTCTCTCCTGGGCACAGCTCCTATAACTGAGGTCTGGGGGAGGGGCATAGAGGGAGGAGCCAGTTCACACCCAGTCAAAGTCTTTTTAGTGTGCCCATGTCTCCTGCGGATCCGTCTATACCCCATGGTCCTTTTGGAGTCCCCAGCATCCTCTACGAACTAGGAGAAAAGGATTTACCGGTAGGTATTAAAATCCTATTTTACTCTGCACAGATACAAAATAACCCACCCAAATCTAACTCTCTCTGCAAATGTTATATCTGCGCCCCCTGCAGTGCACATGGTTTTGCCCAATTGCTAACAAACTTGCTGCTGCGATCAACTCAGAATTACCCCCAAGGAGCGATCTGGTCACTCTCACTTCCACTCAGGGTATATGTGCATGGTACGGCACATGTGCAGTCTGCGGTTGCTTTGTGCAGCGCACGTGCAGCCTCCTGATATAATCTCCAGTAACAACCTCTTTTGGACATAAAACTTCGAGAAGGATATGAAAAATGTATCTGTTTATATTTTCCTAGGCACAGTGTGGATGCAACATTTAGATCTGTTAGTAAAAATGTGCTTGTTTTTGGTAATAAGTTAATATTAAAAATAGAGATATTTCACAATTTTTTATTTAACTTCATCTGACTAATTTTCTGAATTTAAAACAGCAATAATACATTTGTTCCTATTCCGCCACTTGCTCTGGCTCTGCATGTGTGGTGAGTGCTGCTCCCCGTTCCCCTCCGGCACGGCGGCGGGTTTCCGGCATGGAGGGACTTGCATCCATTAGGATTCAAGTCCCTCCAATTACGTTGCGGAAATTTGAATAGTGCACCAAGCGCGAGCCAATCGGGGCTCGCGTATTGACAGCCAATGGTGAAAGGCCGCGGAGAGCCAATTAGGGCTCGCCGCGTCATAGCTCCGCCCTCTCCCAGCATCTTATAAGAGACGCTGCAGAGCAGGAGAGCTCAGTCGGGCGCCGGACGCGGACGGAAGAAGATCTCCAGAAGAAGAAAGAAGACGGAGAAGCAGAGGCGGCGGAGGCGAAGACGGCGGAGGCGTGACGGCGGAAAAGAAGAAGAAGAGGAGGAGGAAGACACCGGAGGGAGACTTGGCGAGGGAAGACGCCCAGCAGCGGGAGTCCGGCAGAGAGTGCTGCAGCGTGAGGGAAGCAATAGAGCTAACGAAGCTCCCCGCTACAGCCTCTCCGACCGTGACGGGTAGGCGGCCTTGGGTCACCTTTACTTATCTTTAATTCCTCCCTAGAGCACCAGGGACAGGCACTAGCCCTGCAGGGACATCCATGCCCTTCCGGTCTGTGCCCCATAACCAGGCCTCCGGCCTGTGCCCCATAACCAGGCCCTCCTGACCTGTGCCCCATAACCAGGCCCTCCCGGTCTGTACCCATAGCCCAGGCCTCCGGCCTGTGCCACAGCTCCAGGCCTCCGGCCTCTGCCACACCTCCAGGCCTCCGGCCTGTGCCACACCTCCAGGCCTCTGGCCTGTGCCATACCTCCAGGCCTCCGGCCTGTGCCACACCTCCAGGCATCCAGCCTGTGCCACTCCTCCAGGCCTCCGGCCTGTGCCATACCTCCAGGCCCCCGGCCTGCGCCTCACCCAGGCCCCCGGCCTTTGCCTCACCCAGGCCACCGGCCTGCGCCTCACCTGGTATTCCATAGGACCTGGGGTTGTAGTGTACAGAACCGGACCGGATGGGTTCTGCTGGAAGTGGGTCCGTACGGCAGCTCCCGGAGAACTCACGTCTGGTCGGGTGTAAGGAACCGGCTGGTTCCACGCAGTGTACAGTGTAAGGGATTGGAGAGAGTGTGGAGTAACGGTCCCGTCCCATGTGCCTCAACTTCCCGTTAGTCTGGAGTGGATGGCTGTCCATAACAGAACCCCATTCGCGTCCTCAGTATGGAGGGGGGAGAAGTACCCAAAGCCCAGTAACCGGTAAGTGAAGTTGGTCATTCGGGGTTAACCTATTGCGTTATTACAACTGACTTGTTGTATTGTAGTTGTGTCTTGATAGTCTGATCTCTGTTAGTTTGGATTAGAACCAGCAGTCTCAGTTGTTACCGTTAATTTGTTCAGGCAGGCGTAGTTAGGCTGTAATTAGTTGTTAGCCGTTAGAGAAGCCTGCAGTTAGGGAGGCTGCTCTTCTTGCCCCTACAGAAGCAGAGAAGTGCGTTGATCAAGGTGACCAGCGAGTCAGGAGTCAGTATTGCCCTGTGTCCATTTGTTATCGTCCCCCGTATACTGGTTAGGGTTTTGCTTACGGACGTGAGAACCCCATACATCACACTTCACGCGAGTGTGTGAGAATTGGGTAGCTGAGGCCTCTGGCCAGTGATGACCTTCCACCCAGTCGGTGAAGGTCGCCGCTACCCCTGACGTGCCCCGCTCTTGAGAGAGAGAGGGTTGATACGTCTTAATCGGTACGTTCCTTTTTTTTTAGGCTCCCCGCTGACCGTTGTTGGGAGAAGGTGTCCGCGCCTTGGATTGATCCGGGAGGTTGCGTTCCTTGACGCTTCCACGTACTGTACGTGACAGGAGCGGCCACAGGTAAGCAGTGTGACGACACCTGCATGGCAGCAGACACTGCATCACACCCCAGCCCTGTTACACATGTTCTGTTGACAATGAAATAAATGATGTGCAGTTAAGCATACCTGTAATTAGCATCCGTTCATAAATCCCTTAAGACCACATTAACACTCATTTGCAGCAGAAGCAAAAATAAAAAGGATAAGGGGCCGTGTGTAACGACATGAGAAGGAGATATATATATACTTTCAGACTGAGGGTGGCCTACTGGCCTATATTTACATCTGTACAAGGCAGAGTCATCGGCTATATATTTGGGTTATGGTTTGACCAGAACACGAGGTACTGTACAAATGATCTCCTGCATCTCCTCACCACGTCTCTACACTGTATTTATCAGTATTACACGGGAAGAAGTCAGCCCTCAGCTTACGTAAATGGAAAAACTATAAAAGAGAAATATCTCCACCTATTGGTGGTCATTCCGAGTTGTTCGCTCGCTGCCGTTTTTTACAGAATTGCGATCAGGCTAAAAAACGGCAGTTCTGCGCATGCGTATGGGCCTCAGGGTGCACGCGCTAAGTAATTTCACACAAAACTATGCAATTTTACACACGACCAAGCGGCACTTTTCAGTCACTCTGCTGATCGGCGAGTGATTGACAGGAAATGGGTGTTTCTGGGTGGTAACTGAGCGTTTTCCGGGAGTGTGCTAAAAAATGCAGGCGTGCCAGACGAAAATGCAGGAGTGGCTGGGGAAACGGGGGAGTGGCTGGCCGAACGCAGGGCGTGTTTGTGACGTCAAACCAGAAACCAAACAGTATGCATTGAACGCAATCTAGGAGTAGGTCTGGAGCTACTCAGAAACTGCAGGGAAATATTTAATAGCAGAACTGCTAACCTTTCGTTAGCAATTCTGCTAAGTTAAGATACACTCCCAGAGGGAGGCGGTGATAAAGCTAAATATTTATCTTATATAAAACCCTTTATGAGGTCTAAGAACACTGTACGCTATTCACGTATGGAGTACCGTAAGGGTACGCACGTTGCGTAACAATCGCTTAGCCGTGGTCGAGACGCTCAAGCGTCACGTTCGCTCACTGCCAAGAGATCACAGGCAGGCACGCTATTGGCTGCTGACTAACGTAATGATTCGCTATAGCGTAGCGGACGCTCGGGACCACGAGGAGATCACCAGCGGCGCAGACGCTCACAATGTTAAACCTTTATATCTAAACCATAAACAATGTAATATGCAGTAAAACCTTAGTGTAGAGATAGGGTGTAGATGCAACACAGTGTAACCTTATTAACTTAAAAGCTGTTCGAGCGTCACCGACGCTCTGAGAATACTTAACACTATAAGAAATACACATATACCGTGCTTAGGGTCTAACGCCTTATATGAATGTTATTACTTGCAAAAAGAATAATACAATACAAGTCACACACTACAATATAACATAGACTAACTAACCAGATAACTACACAGGAAATACAATATAATACAATTACGTTTGCAGGAAAATTAAGAGAGAAAGGGGAGAAGAGAGAGAGAGAAAAATGGCCCACAATAACAAGAAATACAATATGATTGCGGAGAAAAACTTACGCACAAAGGGGAACGATCGCATGCGCCTCTGGACATCCAGCTCCCGATTATCAGCAATGAGAACCGTTGAAGAGTGAGAGCTGGATGTGATCGGCTTGTCTATTTATGCCCCACACACACAATACAATTCAATGGTCCCTACAATCTCATTGTTCATTGGACACAGGAATTCCTCCTCGCATTATAACAAAAGGTCATAGGTTGATTCATACAGGTGGGCTGTGACAATTTCCAACTGCTCAGGTGGGTGGGAAACTAGGTTTCCCGCCGCATGGATAAGTAAGTGCAAATAATAGTGAATGGACATAAACTTCTTATGTCCATAACTATTCGCACGAGCGATTAATTCGCTTCAAACCAACACCGGAATATTGCTAATTAAATACTCTTCCGATGGATACTAAACACCACTGTATTACTCCTGTCTGACCCTTCGTATCAAACAAAGAGGGATTTCTCCGTCCATGAACATTCTACATTAACCAAACTTTCAGATTCTATCAAAGGGACCTTAATCTACAAAATACATTATATGGTAAAAATATGTAACGAAAGAGTCGCCCGCTAGATGCATACAATCTCTACCGTAAATGCGCATACCGTGCGCCTGCGGGTGCCCGCAACAGCGAGTATGCGCACGCACGGGAGAGCGCACGCATGCGCAGCAGGGACACATATGAGGTGCAAATATGGCAGTGTGCATAGTGATATTTTTCTGACTTTGACAGTCCACCCTTTGGCAGTCAACAATAACTGCCACTTCCTAAAACATTTCAAAACGAGAAAAATATATGTCAGGGGTTAATACATTTCCATGGTTGGGTAGGGGAGGAGAGAGGAGAAGGTGTGAAGAGGGTATGACCTAGTGAGATAGCAGAAGCATGTGTGTATGAATCCGTGTTTGGGGGTCATGTATCATCGTGCCGTACGTGTTTTAAATCAAGCTTCGAGGTATTGCGAAGTATACATTTGAATTCCTTCTTATCCCGTGGTATGGGTCTGTGGATGGGCTGTCAAACTTTACCGAGCTCTTTTCGGATTTTGGTTGCAACAAAATGGGGGAGCACATTTTAGTTGATGATACATGAATGGGGAAATATGTGATTGCTGATATCTGTGCCTGTTTTCCCTATCGACTATGTGTGTAATTACCTGAAGGTTGTAGAGATGAAGAAAAGACATAATTACGGTAAATGCAGTGGTATTCTATGTCAGGTTAATGAACATTTGTCGGTTGAAGTCTTGTTCGGTGTCTGTTGAATGCAGTCTTCTTTGTGCTTTTGCCAAAAGGCGTGTGGGCAAAAAGCTTTGTCAATGTCCATAGGCTTACAAAAGTGTTGGGCTAGCGTAATTTTAAAATTTCTAGGGAAACTGGGGGTCTATGGCATAGTTCATCAAATATCTGTGTATAAGGTTGTCAAAACTTCTTCTTTAATCCATCAGTTGTCTGTATACAGGATCATCAAATTCCTCGTCAAAAGTGGGTCTTTTTACCTTGGAAAAACCAGAAGAACAGGTGAAAGAAACGGACCGTAGAAATCGCATTTTCATCACATCATTGGCCCTCATTCCGAGTTGTTCGCTCGGTATTTTTCATCGCATCGCAATGAAAATCCGCTTAGTACGCATGCGCAATGTTCGCACTGCGACTGCGCCAAGTAACTTTGCTATGTAGAAAGTAATTTTACTCACGGCTTTTTCATCGCTCCGGCGATCGTAATGTGATTGACAGGAAATGGGTGATACTGGGCGGAAACACGGCGTTTCAGGGGCGTGTGGCTGAAAACGCTACCGTTTCCGGAAAAAACGCAGGAGTGGCCGGAGAAACGGTGGGAGTGCCTGGGCGAACGCTGGGTGTGTTTGTGACGTCAAACAGGAACGACAAGCACTGAACTGATCGCACAGGCAGAGTAAGTCTGAAGCTACTCTGAAACTGCTAAGTAGTTAGTAATCGCAATATTGCGAATACATCGGTCGCAATTTTAAGAAGCTAAGATTCACTCCCAGTAGGCGGCGGCTTAGCGTGTGTAACTCTGCTAAATTCGCCTTGCGACCGATCAACTCGGAATGAGGGCCATTGTTTCTACATTTGGGTCATAAATCAAATCCATTGGAATTACAATTTCCTCACTCCTTAAACTCATTACCCTGGTACGACGTTTGCACTTCATTAAAGCCTGACCGCATCTAAATATCAAGCCAATCGTTATGATAACACCTAAGATACATAGGAGAAACTTCCCAACATCCATTATGACTCCTTGAGCCCATTCTCCTAAACCAGAGAACCAATTTCGCGGGTTCAACCATGACACCCAACTAGTCAGCTCATTACTCACAGCAGCAAGGGTGAGATTGTGTCTCTTGCGAAATTCCCACTTCAATTGGAGAATATCGTCCATCTTTTGGTCTATGACCTCGACCGGGTCCTCGGTACTATTCGTTATATATGTGCAGCATTTCACGCCGTACTGCGTTGCCAGTGTGACACAATATCCGCCTGTCACTGCTGTGAGATAATTAAGAACCATTCTATGCTGGACCAGTTCTGTTTTATAAGCTTGAAGTTCTCTTCCAGTGTACCTAAACGTGTCATCATACATTTCTGTGATATTGTCTAACAAATTTGCAAGCGCAGATATGTATTTATAATTCAACACTCCTCTGGCGGTGCGAGTGATGTCTAACGCGATTAGAAACTGAATCCCGGTGGATTCATGGATCATGTCAGAGGCCGGATGCTCTGTTCCTTCTATCAGGTGCCGTTTAACTACGTGCTCGTAGTGGGTGTGAGTATAAGGAGCTTGGGCAACACGGTGTATATCTTTCATTTTGGCATGTGATACAGTCATTACTTCAGGCAGTACTTTTCCAATATAACACAATCCTTCAGAGTTTGGGGCAAGCCACTTATACGCCTTCCTCCCGCATATGAAATATGCATCATCGGGGAGAACATATGGGACGGAGTAGGACATAACCATATTACACATCTTCCATGTGAAATCTCCTAACCCTAATGCTCCCATCTGTTTAGTACACGTATCAGTTTGTACGATATGTGCGCAGTATCCTGGTGATACCTCTCGTAATCCTACTTCCTAGGGTATACCTATATCGGAAAGATTTTTCTCTACTGACTATGTGGCGTATAAGCTCTGTATCTGTCGGCATTCTATCTGCTCTATATGAAAAGGTCATGGTTTGGTTACTCCATGACACTTCCCAATTTCCCGGCTTTCGGGGATTGGTAATGTTAAAACATATTAGGGATCTATCCACATGATATTGGTGGAGCTTCAAACTAGGAGGACTGGAGATATTAAACCTCCTGTCCACCGGTCTCCCACCCTTTAGCTCAAGTACCTCCCCTATCGTTAAAGGAAATGGTACTAGTCCTGATTTGCTATGACCTTGAGGTACTTGAGAGCATACCCAACAATCTGTCTGATTTAACACACTACCCACTAAGGAGTGATAGTCACTCAAGGGGTGCCGGTCCATGTGGATATTAAAACTGGATTGGCATTTCTTAATGCACCCATCCTCAACCACATTGTCACAGAGCCTACAGATACAGTTTTCTTCAGCTAACAATCCTTCACAATTCCTTTTATTGTCAATGTTATCGGATCGTTTTCTGATACTCGCCTTTGCTTGTTGATTATGTTGTTCTCGGACAACTACGCCTCCATCTCTGTCATCAGAACCCATTCCAGAACCCTTCTCGACCTCCATGGTACTCTCGCCGGAACAGACTGCTCTGGTCAACATCATGGTCAACAGGAAAATCCGGATCACAGTCTCTTGAGGCAAGTCCATCTTATAGGAGGAAACGAAGAAGAATGAGAAGGGGAAAAAAATAATTTGAGGGAGAGGGGATGGGAAGTGGAGAAAAACAATAAAAGGGAACAGGGAATCGACAACTGCTTTTGATCTTGTGATTTTCAATGCTCAGGTGCCGCCTCAGTCCTCCTGGAACAGACACTCCAGTGATACAACTTCCTCTACCGTCTGTTCCTTATCACGGGACCTCTCTGGATCAGCAACCTTCTTACAATGGGACGAATGAACCCAAGTCTCTCTCTCGGCAACCTTCAATGCTGTAGTGCTAGTCAATAAGACTTGGTATGGTCCTTCCCATCTGTCAATAAGGCAACCTGAGCGTAGAAAATTCCGTATCATTACATAATCCACAGGTTCAATGTCATGACAATTACTATCTGGTAAATCAGGAATCACCAACTTCAAATTATCATTTTGATTCCTTAGCTGTTTACTCATGTTAATCAAGTATTTTACAGTCACTTCATTGTTACACTTCAAATCATCCTGAGGGTTAATCATAACATGCGGTTGTCGACCAAACAAGATTTCAAAGGGAGACAGATTAAGAGGGGACCTGGGAGTGGTTCTGATGCTGTACAGTACAATGGGTAAAGCTTCTGGCCATGTCAATCCTGTCTCTGCCATAACTTTGCTCAGTTTATTTTTAATAGTGCTGTTCACTCTTTCCACCTTCGCACTCGCCTGTGGACGGTATGGAGTGTGCAGCTTGCTATCAATTCCCATCAACTTACACATTCCTTGAAAGACATCACCTGTAAAATGGGTACCCCTATCACTTTCGATAATTCTAGGGATACCATATCTACATACAAATTCCTGCACAATTTTCTTAGCAGTAAACATAGCGGTATTTGTGGCCGCAGGAAATGCTTCGACCCAATTTGAAAAAACATCTATACAAACAAGTACATATTTCAAATTTCGACAAGGGGGTAATTGAATGAAGTCAATCTGTATTACCTGGAAAGGGCCGCCTGCAGGTGGGATATGAGATGGTTCTGTTGGTATTGCCTTTCCGATATTCTTTCTCAAGCATGTAAGGCATGACATTGCTCTCTTACCTGCATGAGATGAGAATCCTGGGGCGCACCAATATGCTCTTACCAACTTGCACATTCCTTCCTTGCCCAGATGAGTCAGCCCGTGAGCTGCCTCAGCTAAACATGGGAGATATGCTCTGGGGGCCACCGGTTTACCATGTCCATCCGTCCAGAGTCCTGAGGACTCCTGGCCATATCCCTTTGCCTTCCAGACTGCCTTTTCCTGTGTGGAACACAAATTTTGCATTTCACACAACTTCTGTGTGTTGATGGTATTAAATACCATCAGTTGTGTGGTGTCTGTCTGTCTGGGGGTACCGGCTGCTAACTTAGCAGCTTCGTCTGCTCGGCTGTTACCAAGTGATACTGGGTCTTGGCTATATTTGTGTGCTTTACACTTGATAACAGCCACTCTGTCGGGTTCCTGTATCGCTGTTAGAAGCCTTTTGATGTGAGCTGCATGCGCTACCGGTGTACCAGCTGCCGTCATGAAATTTCTGAGGCGCCATAGGGCTCCGAAATCATGGACTACCCCGAATGCGTATCTAGAGTCGGTGTAGATATTGGCTGATTTGCCCTTAGCCAATTCACATGCTCTGGTTAGGGCGACCAGTTCAGCAACCTGGGCTGAGTGAGGTGGGCCTAGCGGTTCTGCTTCTATGGTGCCTTGGTCATCTACGACTGCGTATCCAGTACACAAGTCTCCCGAGTCTGACTGTCTGTGACAACTACCGTCCGTGTAGAAAGTTAGATCTACATCTTCCAGTGGGTTGTCACTGATGTCAGGCCTTGCGGTAAAATTTTGGGTCAAATATTCCATACAATCATGTGTGTCCTCCTTTGTATTAAATTCTCCTTCCCCACCACTCTCATCCTCCACCCTTTGTGCCTGTCCTGGCACACCTGGGAGATATGTTGCAGGATTTAATGCACTGCATCTCCTTATGGTGATGTTTACGGGGGCCATTAGTGCCAATTCCCATCTTGTAAACCGCGCTGATGAGACGTGCCTGGTTTGGGCAGAATTTAGCAAGGCTGACACTGCATGTGGTGTATGAATTGTGAGGTTGTGACCTAGCACTACATCTTCGCTTTTTGTTACTAGCAATGCTATCGCAGCAACGCTTCGCAAGCATGTGGGGAGGGATCGCGCTACCGTATCTAGCTGAGCGCTGTAGTATGCTACCGGCCTGCTGGCATCACCGTGCTTTTGGGTTAAGACGCCTGCCGCGCAACCAGCACTTTCTGTTCCGTACAGCTCAAAGGGTTTCCCATAGTCTGGCATACCTAATGCTGGTGCCTGCGTTAGGCACTGTTTAAGTCTCTCAAATGCCATCTCGGACTCGTCTGTATGCGAAATCCGATCAGGTTTGTTTGAGGAGACCATCTCCTGCAAAGGTAACGCTAGAATGGAAAACCCTGGGATCCAGTTACGGCAATACCCACACATTCCTAAAAATGTTCTGATCTGTTGCTGGGTTTGTGGCAGAGTCATGTCTCTAATTGCTTGAATTCTATCAGCGGTCAGGTGTCTCAGTCCTTGTGTTAGACAGTGTCCCAAATATTTTACCTTAGTTTGGCATAATTGTAACTTGTCTTTGGAAACCTTGTGTCCTGTGTCTGAAAGATGAAACAGGAGCTGTTTCGTATCCTTCAGGGATGCTTCCACTGAATCAGAACACAGTAGTAGATCATCCACGTACTGTATTAATACTGATCCACTCTCTGGTTGGAAAGACTGTAAACAATCATGCAAAGCCTGGGAAAATATACTTGGACTGTCTATGAAACCTTGTGGTAATCGAGTCCATGTGTATTGGACTCCTCTGTATGTAAATGCAAACAAGTATTGGCTGTCAGGGTGCAGAGGTACCGAAAAGAAAGCGGAGCAGAGGTCAATAACAGTGAAAAATTTCGCAGTGGGAGGGATTTGCATAAGGATGACAGCTGGATTTGGCACTACGGGGAACTGACTCTCAACTATTTTGTTAATCCCCCTTAGATCCTGCACTAGCCGGTAACCCCTCCCCCCACTCTTTTTAACAGGGAAGATGGGACTATTGGCAGTGCTGGACGTTCTTACCAGAATGCCCTGTTGTAGCAAGCGCTCTATTACGGGATACACTACTAACTCCACCTCTGGCTTCAGAGGGTACTGTGGGATTTTTGGAGCTATCCTACCATCTTTTACTTGTACAACTACCGGAGCTACGTTTGCCATTAATCCAGTGTCCTGTCCATCTTTAGTCCAAAGTGACTCTGGTATCTGGGATGTCATTTCTTCTACTTGGGATGGAGTCCTATTTGTCGTAATGGTATGTGACATTAATTTTGATGGGGAGTCTAACATGTCTCGCACTTCCTGAGCGTGATTCTCAGGTATGTCCAAGAATACACCTTCAGGAGTACAATAAATGACGCACCCCATTTTACACAATAAGTCTCTTCCCAGGAGATTAGTCGGTGCCGATGCAGCCAGCAAAAAGGAATGCTTGGTATGTAAAGGCCCTATTGTAATCTCGGCTGGTTTGCTAACAGGGTAGTGCTGGACTACTCCCGTTACTCCTATGGCTGGAATTGTCTTACCAGTGGTTCTCATGCCCACTGTCGAATTTATCACTGATTTGGCCGCCCCCGTATCTACAAGAAAGTTTAATGTTTTACCAGCTACATCAATTGCAATTTCGGGTTCACTTCCAAGACTTGCAATCAATTTTACTGGCTGGAGATTACAGGTATGGCCACACCCCTATTGGGTATGGTGACCTCCCTGAATCCCGCTGGCAGCAACTACTTGTGAGGGAGTTAGCTGGGAACTACCAGAGGCGTGCCAGTCTCTGTTCGGGGGGTATCTTTTTGTTTCCCCTGTATGTGGCTCATAACTCCGTCTCTGCGGACCTTGCTCCCAATGTCGTGTGTCGTGTCGTTGTCTAGGGGGTTGGTATGATCTTTGCGAATTTTTCGCTCTACAGTCTCGTGCTATGTGTCCCTGTTTATGACAAAAATAACATGTTACCACATTTGACTTACCCACAGGGTTTGGTGATATAAACACAGGCTGTTTTGTGGTCAGGGCCTGTATACTTACTGACATTAACTTATCACCTTGTGACTCCCTGTGTCTGGTGATATTCCGGTCGTGATCAATAGCAGCCTCTCTCAAAGTAGCCACCGACAGACCTCGCCAACATGGTTGTGTGGTCTGTACCCTGGTCTTTAATGCCTCTTTTAAACCATCCATTAGCACAGATACTGCTACTTCTTGATGGTTTGCATTGGTCCTAATGTCCTCTATGCCAGTGTACTTTGCCATTTCTAATAATGCCCGGTGAAAATAATCAGCAGCTGTTTCTGACTCTTTTTGTTTAATGGAAAAAATTCTATTCCATTTGGCCACAGCTGGAAAATACTCCTTTAACTGTAAATTTATTCTTTTTACGTTATCTTTGTTGTACACATCTGTAAGAGGTACATCCTGATCCAATCCACAGTCAGCTAAAAATTGAGCTGCGTCGACATTGGAGGGTAAACAAGCCCTCAGCAATATCTGCCAATCTTTGTTATTGGGCTCTAAAGTGTTTCCTAGGTCTCTGATGTATTTTTGGCTAGCAACTAAGTCTTTTCTAGGATCAGGGAATTCAGACACTATGGTTCTTAATTCCATTCGGGAAAACGGGCTGTACATGGCAATGTTCCTGATAGGAGTGACTCCTGTAGTGTCCGTTTTCCCATTTGGAACTGCTATTACCCTCACGGGAGCAAGTTTAACAACATCATTCTGTGTAGATTCTACAGTCTGTGGTGAAATAGTTTCAGCATAGTGTATGGTGCCGTACTTACCCGTTGATACGACCTCACCTGTCCCTCCGCTAGGGGGCTTTGTTACTAATCTTATGGGTTGGGCCGTGCCTACTGTCGTTTCTGATATAGTGGCTGCTAGAGAGAGCGCCGATATTGTTGCCGATTCGTCCTCTTGATCACACTCCTGGGGAAAGTTCAAAACAGGGTACAACTTGCACGGGTTAATACTTGCATGGGTTAACTTATTAACATTATCCTTAACATTTATACAGTTGCTAAATGCCTGTTTGTTACCCCCTGATGCGTCATTCTCCGCAACCAATTTCTCTCCTGATATGTATGGTGGCGGTGGGGCCGTGGCTATCAGTTTCCTGATAGGGCCAGATCCCGCCGCCTGAGCCAATCCTCTCTGTATTTCACCCTCCTGTTGCCATAACTGCAAATAATCATAATGTTTGATTCGTCTCTTTGCTGATTTAATGAGAGATATCCTTCTCCTTAAATTTTGCAACACTTCTGGGCTGAAGCTGCCTACTCTTGGGAATTTCTCCCCGTCATGTACAGTCATTTTCTCCCATTCATCACATAAAATTTCTGTGTGTCTTCCGTATTTTTCACACATTACATACCTTGCCGACCCGACTGGTCGGTTTACAGAATCAACCCGAACCGAGGTTGATCGCCCCCTTCCTGAACAACTGGCCCCCATAATTTGCAGGTGTTGCTTGCTCTACCTCTGACCTCTATATCAGGGTGTTCAGCGAACCCTTACAAAAAACCAAAATATTCAAAGATAGGTTGACGGTGAAGTTTACCGAGCACCTCACTCACTCGCCCACGCCGACCAATATGCCCACACACTGATATAGTGCTGGCGTACTCGACCCAGGGCCCCTATTAACCTTAGTTTACTGGAACATGTAGGTATGATCCGAAGAGCATTAACCCTTTCCAGTAAAGGTGGGGTTGTCGGATAATTCCTGAGTGACCAGCGAACTTCCCTTTTTGATAAAATAAAAAATTACACAAATCACGTTAGAATGTACAAATAGCGTTTATGACCGGGTTTGTACACAAATGGTACTGGTCAGGTTACTAACTAATGCACACAATTACGTGCGGTACAATCGTTCAGTACATAAGCAACTAATCTTATGTACGGAGCGACCAGTGGAATCGACATTCAGCAGCTGCGAATTCCTTCAGCCTGAGCTTTATGGCCTATATGGGTGTTGCACCAACCCTTCTTGGTGTTGTGCCTTGTCTCTATAGCGGACTTCTTTGTACCTAGACCTCCTGGTCTGTTATACGACCTCCTGGTCTGACCTCCTGGTCTGCTATACCTCCTGGTCCGCTACACTCTAATGCTCAAATTTTATGTTTAACCAGAGATGCCTCCCTAGCCACCATGTATGTCACTTACACGTATGTACCTTCACGAGAACTCGATGATTTCTGTGGTTCAATCCCCAAAATTGTAAAAACAAACACTCACTCACCACATATACACTTTTGTTTCTATTTCTATTTCTGCGCAGAAATTTTCTTTAGACCAGATGTGTTGTAAATTTGGAGAAGGATCTGTTAATTTAAATTTCGAATACTAAAATAAACTTGCGCTATTTATCGCCTGTTGCGCTATTTATCGCCTGTTGCGCTATTTATCGCCTGTTGCGCTATTTATCGCCTTGCCACCTTTTCGCTTTAAAAATCAACACTATCGTGTGACTTGAGTTACGTGGGCGTACCCAGACGCTCCGTTGCGTAATTTACGCTGCGTGCGTCGGCCTTTGCGTACGCGAGTCTCAGCCCTTTGTTAGAGACACGTGTACACAAAACCAATGTCCACCGTAACACAATGTACACGTTTATCAATGTAGATGATCCTCGATCCTCTACTGAACCCCACACCAATCTCTCCTTGTACCTTTAGGTAGAGCTGCGTGTGTGCTTTACACTTTATCCCTTAATATATTACTTTTACACTTTAACTATGAAATAGCGACAAATCTCTCTTAGCACGTTTTATCCATTTATAAAATGGCAACCAGGAGAGTGATATATGAAAATACACGAAAAAGAAATGCAGATATGCGTGTGTGCGTACGCAAGATAGAAAAAAACAGTTTTAAAAGACACTAGCGTGTTGTTCTTACCTCCGGTTCCGGATTCCCTCAGCACCCTTTACTAAGCGAAGCAGACGCTTATCCCGTCAGCACTGCGAAGAATATGATCTCCCGCCCTTTGCTGATGGATAATGTCTGCTGAAATTACCTAGCAGAGATATGTGAAGGACAGGACGAGCCGCCAATTGATAAAGCTAAATATTTATCTTATATAACACCCTTTATGAGGTCTAAGAACACTGTACGCTATTCACGTATGGAGTACCGTAAGGGTACGCACGTTGCGTAACAATCGCTTAGCCGTGGTCGAGACGCTCAAGCGTCACGTTCGCTCACTGCCAAGAGATCACAGGCAGGCACGCTATTGGCTGCTGACTAACGTAATGATTCGCTATAGCGTAGCGGACGCTCGGGACCACGAGGAGATCACCAGCGGCGCAGACGCTCACAATGTTAAACCTTTATATCTAAACC
Organism: Pseudophryne corroboree; assembly: GCF_028390025.1. NCBI lineage: Eukaryota > Metazoa > Chordata > Amphibia > Anura > Myobatrachidae > Pseudophryne > Pseudophryne corroboree. Next base: position 758,697,908 of record NC_086444.1, read on the forward strand.
ATAAACAATATAATATGCAGTAAAACCTTAGTGTAGAGATAGGGTGTAGATGCAACACAGTGTAACCTTATTAACTTAAAAGCTGTTCGAGCGTCACCGACGCTCTGAGAATACTTAACACTATAAGAAATACACAGATACCGTGCTTAGGGTCTAACGCCTTATATGAATGTTATTACTTGCAAAAAGAATAATACAATACAAGTCACACACTACAATATAACATAGACTAACTAACCAGATAACTACACAGGAAATACAATATAATACAATTACGTTTGCAGGAAAATTAAGAGAGAAAGGGGAGAAGAGAGAGAGAGAAAAATGGCCCACAATAACAAGAAATACAATATGATTGCGGAGAAAAACTTACGTACAAAGGGGAACGATCGCATGCGCCTCTGGACATCCAGCTCCCGATTATCAGCAATGAGAACCGTTGAAGAGTGAGAGCTGGATGTGATCGGCTTGTCTATTTATGCCCCACACACAATACAATTCAATGGTCCCTACAATCTCATTGTTCATTGGACACAGGAATTCCTCCTCGCATTATAACAAAGGGTCATAGGTTGATTCATACAGGTGGGCTGTGACAATTTCCAACTGCTCAGGTGGGTGGGAAACTAGGTTTCCCGCCGCATGGATAAGTAAGTGCAAATAATAGTGAATGGACATAAACTTCGTATGTCCATAACTATTCGCACGAGCGATTAATTCGCTTCAAACCAACACCGGAATATTGCTAATTAAATACTCTTCCAATGGATACTAAACACCACTGTATTACTCCTGTCTGACCCTTCGTATCAAACAAAGAGGGATTTCTCCGTCCATGAACATTCTACATTAACCAAACTTTCAGATTCTATCAAAGGGACCTTAATCTACAAAATACATTATATGGTAAAAATATGTAACGAAAGAGTCGCCCGCTAGACGCATACAATCTCTACCGTAAATGCGCATACCGTGCGCCTGCGGGTGCCCGCAACAGCGAGTATGCGCACGCACGGGAGAGCGCACGCATGCGCAGCAGGGACACATATGAGGTGCAAATATGGCAGTGTGCATAGTGATATTTTTCTGACTTTGACAGCGGCCTAGCGTTTGCACTGCTGCTAAAAGCAGCTAGCGAGCGATCAACTCAGAATGAGGGCCATTGTGCTGCTGGCATTAAGGCGGTGTGGGCAAGTTTGTTAAGGAAAATGTTTATTGGGAAAAAATTTATTAACATCATTCAGCAAGGCAGGTATTAGAAAGGATAGAATTGTATAAATCAAATATACGATTATAATTCATATTTTCTATTATATGTACGGCTGATTTCTCTACCAGAGGCCCATGCCAAATCTAGCTTCCATCGCTGTCTCGGTTTCTCAACTTTCATCTTTTTCCTAAGTAATCTTTATTTTTACTTTTTAGGATACTTCCCTTTTACACCAAGGTCCTGGGTCTGACCCATGTTTTGGTACATGGTTCCAAACTGGTCTGACCCGGGACAGACCCTTTTAACATCCTGCTCTTACCGTCAATGCCAGGGATCTGATGTCATGATCTGATGACCATACCCTGTGCAAAAACCCAGGGAAGAGGGGAGAAGCCGTCCTTCATGTGCTGTCGTTCTGGCATGGGTCCAGGTAAGTAAAGACTCAGCTCACCCCATTCACACTTCTGATGTCCGACCCATCCCTACATTCACAGCATACACCCTACACAGAGCCCACATCTCTCTAGTTCCACCACTGGTTTAGGGAGATATAGGGCCTAATTCAAACCTGATCGTAGCAGCAATTTTGTTAGTAGTTGGGCAAAACCATGTGCACTGCAAGGGGGACAGATGTAACATGTGCAGAGAGAGTTAGATTTGGGTGGGGTGTGTTCAAACTGAAATCTAAATTGCAGTGTAAAAATAAAGCAGCCAGTATTTACCCTGCACAGAAACAATGTAACCCACCTAAATCTAATTCTCTCTGCACATGTTGTATCTGCCCCACCTGCAGTGCACATGGTTTTGCCTAACTGCTAACAAATTTTCTGCTGCTATCAACTCTGAATTATCCCCTCAGTGTAGTAGTATAGAGTAGCATATAGGGGCATGTACGTAGTGTAATGATGTAGTGCAGCATATAGGGGGATGTTGTTTAGTGATGTAGTGCAGGGTATAGAGTCACGTAGAGTAGTGATGTAGTGCAGGCAGCGTAAAAGGGCACCTAGTGTAGTGATGTAGTGCAATGATGTGGCAGGAGGCATGTGGAGAACACACTGCTGGGAGTCCATATGACAGATGCTTAGGGCATTTGGGGCAGACGGGCGTGACATTGGCCCTCATTCCGAGTTGATTGGTCGCAAGGCGATTTTAGCAGAGTTACACACGCTAAGCCGCCGCCTACTGGGAGTGAATCTTAGCTTCTTAAATTTGCGAACGAAGTAATCGCAATATTGCGATTACACACCTCGTAGCAGTTTCTGAGTAGCTTCAGACTTACTCGGCATCTGCGATCAGTTCAGTGCTTGTCGTCCCTGGTTTGACGTCACAAACACACCCAGCGTTCGCCCAGACACTCCTCCGTTTCTCCGGCCACTCCTGCGTTTTTTCCGGAAACGGTAGCGTTTTTTCCCACACGCCCATAAAACGGCCTGTTTCCGCCTAGTAACACCCATTTCCTGTCAATCACATTACGATAGCCAGACCGATGAAAAAGCCGTGAGTAAAATTCCTAAGTGCATAGCAAATTTACTTGGCGCAGTCGCAGTGCGGACATTGCGCATGCGCATTAAGCGGAAAATCGCTGCGATGCGAAGAATTTTACCGAGCGAACAACTCGGAATGACCCCCATTGTCCAATAGTATCCCCTTTTTCTTAATATTTGATAATATGATAATCTTTTGTGTTACAAGGGGCGGCCTCCAAATTGCTTCCTGGCCTGGGTGATAAAAGTTCTAGTTTTCGGCCCTGACTTTGTGTGTTGAAACACTGGCCCTCATTCCGAGTTGATCGCTCGCAAGGCGAATTTAGCAGAGTTGCTCAGGCTAAGCCTACGCCTACTGGGAGTGTATCTTAGCTTCTTAAAATTGCGACCGATGTATTCGCAATATTGCGATTACAAACTACTTAGCAGTTTCAGAGTAGCTTCAGACTTACTCGGCATCTGCGATCAGTTCAGTGCTTGTCGTTCCTGGTTTGACGTCACAAACACACCCAGCGTTCGCCCAGACACTCCCCCGTTTCTCCGGCCACTCCTGCGTTTTTTCCGGAAACGGTAGCGTTTTTATCCACACGCCCCGAAAACGCAGTGTTTCCGCCCAGTAACACCCATTTCCTGTCAATCACACTACGATCGCCGGAGCGAAGAAAAAGCCGTGAGTAAAAATACTATCTTCATTGTAAAATTACTTGTTGCAGTGCGATTATTGCGCATGCGTACTAAGCGGAATTTCACTGCGATGCGATGAAAATTACCGAGCGAACGACTCGGAATGAGGGCCACTGTGTGTTTGTGTACCCTGAAGATGAATACAGATGAGCCAGTGAGTGGCTGGATTGTATACTGTAGGCCAGAGACACATGTTCTACATGAGAATTTTCTGCAGAATCTCCTCATACCTGACTGGGATCAAATTTCTCCCTTATCCTAAATTGTATACGCATTGCTTTTATTTGCTATGGGAGGGCAAGAATTTTAAATAATTTACGACACAAACTTTAGGTTCAGATCTCAATAAATCAATCTCTTCTTTCTGCTATTTGGGAAATCAGGTGAGTAAATATGTGAAGGCTTTAAACACAACTCTTACAAACAAAATAAAATTCAATGATGATCACATCTTCCACTCACAATATATATGGCAAGATTAATCTGCTAAAAATTATTTTGTTACTCAAACTTTATATTTTTGCTATATGGATCCCAAATAGGTATTGTAAAAGACTAAAGCTGGGTACACACTAGACGACATGAAACCTGGACGATATGGGCTGACGATTTCCCTTGAACTTCCCCAAGTCTCAGACAAACGACATAGGGGGTCATTCCGAGTTGATCGCTCGCTAACAGTTTTTAGCAGCCGTGCAAACGCTATGCCGCCGCCCACTGGGAGTATATCTTAGCTTAGCAGAAGTGCGAACGGTTGTATCGCAGAGCGGCTGCAAATTTTTTTTGTGTAGTTTCAGAGTAGCTCAAAACCTACTCAGCGCTTGCGATCACTTCAGACTATTCAGTTCCGGATTTGACGTCACACACCCGCCCAGCGTTCGGCCAGCCACGCCTGCTTTTTCCCTGGCACACCTGCGTTTTTCCGAACTCTCCCTGAAAATGGTCAGTTCCCACCCAGAAACGCCCACTTCATGTCAATCACTCTGCAGCAAGCAGTGCTACTGAAATGCATCGCTAGACCCTGTGTAAAACTGCATCGTTCGTTGCGCCGAATGCGCAGAACTGCCTTTTTTTGCCTGATCGCTGCGCTGCGAACAAATGCAGCTAGCGATCAACACGGAATGACCCCCATAGTGCGTACACACGGAGCAATTTGTACAAATGACCAAAAATGTACAGGAATTGTCTGATATTACCAAATTATTGGGTTTCAGGCTAATTTAACACGTCATTCGTAGCGTACACACTGGACAATATGAACCTTGTCTTTAATGACATAGACAAAATTGACCTGCATGTACAGATGACAGAAGACCTCGTTAACGACCCACAGGAGTGTGCATCGTTGACGATATAGTGCATACCCCATGGACAATTTGACAAAAAATTACATTTAGGAGTGTCGGAATTGCCAATATCGTTCAAAATGTCATCTAATGTGTACCTAACATTAAATCAATGCATGATTTATTTTCTGAGGGGGAATAGACTAGCCAGACATTTCTATAGAAGCTGCTATTGTTCTTCAGGAAGCTATATCCTAAGCAGGGAAACATTGCTTCATTGTTTCGGCCTCATACCATCAGCAGCAGGATGGATATGGTTCAGAGCTGTTTTCTGCCACATGTCTGGGATAGGGCCTATACAGTTGTGATGTGTACACCGTATTAACCTCCTCTCACCCTGTATGTTATACTTCCAGTTTGGCAGATGAATCTGCACTACCAAAAGCAGCACAGTAGCACAGACATGGGATTAAAGCACCTGACACTTACAAGAAGTTATCATTACAGTCAAGCACTTCAGGGAAAAATAGTGTTTCGCACAGATTGTGTTTTATATACCTGTAATTATGTCACATGCTGCAAACCCAATTCCCATCATATGACATCTTTCCAGAGACTTTAAGGCGCCCATCATTTTATTGCGATCCCTTACACTTTAACTTTAAGATAGCTTAGCACTACAAATATAGACACGGACACCAATAGCTAGATTTAAAAGGTCAGGCGGTATTTATTGATGACTGACCGGAACTTTAAACTAGATTTATGTTGGAGGATGGCAAAGATAAAGGCGCTACCAAACGCCAGCTCCAGTCATCTGATTATATCACCGAAAATGAGGAGGGGACTACCACAACAACCACCTCATACATGCCTAACCCGCATTGTGCAGGACCCACCACTCTTTCCTCTGGCAAATATGGATGCTCCCCTAGGGGAGCGTCCGATTGTCCGACCGCAGGGTAAGGACACACTCGCCGTCCATTCCGAAAGAGGGTGCCCCACAATGACCACTTAGGCCTATATGACCGTTGGCTGGTAGCAACTTTCCCGCCACAACGAGGTTTACCAAACCATGACCGCCATCCCCAGAAAACATAAAAACAACCTCGTAAGCTAAAGCAAAACCCAAAAGTCCCATCAAGAAAAAACACCGACCCCCCCGGGGAAAAGACTAACATGCTTAACATTGCAAAAAACTGTGGGCCTGGAGAACCCGCAAAAGAAGCCGCCCTACCAAACCATCGAAAGCTACAAAATAAACCTGCAGAGCCACCGTCTCCCGGGCCCGAACAGACAGCAGAGAAACACGCTGCACCCCTACAATAACCACGAAGCATAATCCTCCCTGGCCAATAACAGTAGAACGCCGCTGAACAGCCAGTGAGTGCATGAAGCAACAAAAGGGGACCTGATAGCAAATATGAGGCAGAAGCCTACGAACACGACCCAAACACAGTACTGACTAGGGGCAGGACACCTAAACGGGCGACACTACCTACCTACCTGGTAGAAAAGAAAACCCCAACAAATCACCCCCACGCAAGCCACGAGCTCCTTACCCACGGACCACCCCGTGACCAAAACCACAGCCGTTCCTCTTGCCATAGGATGCGAAGCCGCCCAAAATTTAAAAAAAATGGCCCAACAGGCACACTCTCCTGCGTGTCGAATAGCATCTGAAAAGAAAAGATCCCTAACACCTGTGACTAAAACAGACAATAAAATTACATGATAAACAGTAGCAAAAAACAAACCCAAGTGAAGGAGAAAACTCAAAAAACCTCCCGTGGACCTTTGATAAGCCAATTGTAATTAGGCCCCCTCGGAGGATAATGTAAAAATTCGCTTCACACCCTCAATTCCTGAACGCTATCCGTTCAAAAACTGACCGGTAAACATAGCTTTTGGGTTCGCGCAACAGGCGCAACTAAGACCTCACAAACATACACAAAACTTATACAACGCAGATTCCCAGTGGCCCAGCACCCGAGTCGCAGCCGCCACAGTCCGCGCAGCTGCCTCAATCCACAAGGAATGGGTACCGTAGCCCTGAAGCCGCATCCAAACGCCATTAGAAAAAGGCGCTACCAACCCACCAGCATCAGTCAACTAGCAGAATACTGAATAACCTAGGAGGGGACTGCCCACCCCTCCTAAAGCATAATCCGCATTGTGCAGGACTCACCACCCTTTACTCCAGCAGAGCAATGGACGAAACTGCACTGGAACATCCGTAGTCCACCCGCAGGGAGAGGACACTCGCCGACTTACCAAAAGGGGGTGCCCCACAATGACCACTTATGCAACCCTTGACCGCTGGCTGGTAGCGACTTTCGCCAAACCGCCATACAACGCACACACTCAGCGGCCCCGCACCTGAACCGCTTCTGCTGAAGAAACCGCCGCCGCAGCATGCGTAACTGCCCCATCCGCAAGGAATGGGTACCATAGCCCGAAAACGTATCCAATGTACACCAGTCGGACACCACGCAGACGCCCAGCACCGGAATCGCTGCTGCTACCAAACCTGCCACCGCAGCATGCGCAGCCGCTTCAATCCGCAATGAACAGGCACCCTAGGTGCAAAATACAAAACAAAGCAAATCCCCAGCGGCCCAGCACCCGAAAACTTTGCAGCCGAAGAACCCGCTACCTGCAGCATGCGTAGATGCCCCCATCCGCAAGGAATGGGTACCCCAGCCCCAAAACACCATACAATGCGCCGTCCCCGCGGCCCAGCACCCGAAGTGCTGCCGCTGAAGAACGTGCCACTGCAGCACGCGCAACAGCCCCCAATCCACAAGGAATGGGTACCAGAGCCCGAAAACCTTATCCAAAAGTACAGAGGCTGCATAGCACACAGATTCCCATCAGCCCAGCACCCGAAGCGCTGCCACTGAAAAACCCGCAACTGCAGCATGCGCAACAGCCCCAATCCACAAGGAAACGGGTATCAATAGCCCAACTACCCTACCCAAACGCACAGAGGCTGTATACCACGTATATCCCCAGCAGCTGTCCCCGAAGAACCCGCCGCAGCAGGCGTAGTCGCCCCAATCCGCAAGGAAATGGGTACCCTAGACCCCCCCACTGCAAGCCCCCGGGAACCACCATAGCCGTAACGCCACAAAAACTGAAAAGACTAGAGAAAAGGACCCAGGAGGGCACACAAAAGAAAACGGCCATCCCCCAAAGGCTGCACCGGACACACACCCTCGCCAAAGGCAATGTGCCACCATCCATAAGCGCCTGCGCTCTAAAAGGGGGAAACTAATGACCCCGGCCATCCCAATCCCTTGCAGAACCCGCAAGTCTGCACAGGAAAATATGGAACGCCTCACGATTTGCGTGGCATCCTTGTGCATGGGCCATGCTAATCTTCCCTGTATCGACCCACATTCAGCACCTGTGCTGCCGAACCGTCCACCATCCAGGCGCCCCGCCATAAAATGCCCCTGAAAGGTAAACCGGTACAAAGACGACCACCGGCCACCAACCCACTGATCCGGAACGCCCAATGAAAAACCCAGCGCAAAAGCTGGCCCGAGCAGCGCAACCTCACAAACCAGACTACGTCCCACCTGGCCGGTCCTGAACGGGACCACCAAACTCCACCTAAGTGTACCGAAATCGACGTGCCCACTCAAAAGCTGCCACCAGGGGGTGCCCCGTCGCCCATCCCATAAGGGCCATGGATAGCACGAAGGACCTGATAGAGCAGCCAGCCGCAGCAGTACCGAGCGAAAAAGAAGTGCCCGCAAGGACAGATGCCCTGGCTGCCCCTGACCTGCCATCTCGGGAAAAAACCTGCAGACCAAGGTCCGCAAAGTACCTAAGGTGACCCAATAAAAACCACCCTGCCGGAGTAAACAAACCTACCCAAGAAAGCCAATGAACCCCGGCAATCGGAACCAGCGTCCGGAGCATGGGAGGAGCCATCACCAGCCCATTCACGTAGCTGGACCAACTTGGCCAACCCCCAGACACAAGTCAGACACCAAAGAAACATAAACAGCCATCCCAGGCACCAATGCACGGAATGCCGGAAAGAAAACGCAACCATGCCTCACCACCCCAGGTGCCATGCCCGGGTCGCAATGCCGGGAAACGAACGGCGCGCCGCCAACGACTGGGAACCAGACAACATAAACAGGCGGAGGGCCGAGGGGAAATACGGACGTTGATCATAAAAAGCGTGAACCACCCCCGGGAAGCGCCCAGAGAAAGAAAAACAAGGCCCCGAGCCATCACCGGAAGCGGCCTGGTCCGGAAAAGCAGTAGAAAATAAAACCCCATGTGGGTGAGACAAAGGTGGCAGAACTGGGCACCCACCCGGGAACCCACCGGCAAAAGCGGAAGGGCCCTCCGTGCCACCTACCCCTGGCCCCTGAAGGAGCGGAAAGCGTTCCGCTCGTGACCGGTGAGCACCCCGACCGTGTGACCGCCCCGCAAGAGTGGCGAAACACGAATTTGCCCCCACCCTGCACCTACCGCCTTCAGCCCCCTAGGGCGGGAGCCTGTGCCAATAGGACAGTCCTTGGTCCGAGCACCAGCCTGGCAGGCAGAAACCATGATATTAAGAGGCCCATGCGCCCCCGACCAAGCTAGCCGCAACCACCAAGAAATTTGTGCCGCCGTCACCGTCCGCACCACCCGAAACCTCCGACATAGCACCATGAACCTGCCAACCAAACATCAGGGAGCCGACATGCCCGTAGCCACCGGCACCCCGCCGTACCCAGTCCCTGAAGCCGCGCGATGCACAGTAAGCAAGGCAAATTCAAGCGGGCGCCCGGGGATACAAGAGGAAACACAACTTAAAACTAAACAATGCTAAAGAAACAAAAGAAAAGCATGCTCACCGTTACCTGAAGGACCCGGAACCACTCCAGCAGACGACGATCCCGATCGAACATCTCCATCAGACACCGAATCTTCTCCCGGCCTTCGACTCGCGGATCCCCAATCCGCGGTCCTGACGACGCCCGGACAGGAAAACGCGGAGCTGGGAAGAAAAGAGGGAGCGCTACCGGGGAACAGGAAATTGCCGCGCAACAAAGAGCCGCCGGGAACGGGGTGGGGAACGGCTGCGCAACACAGCGAGGGGAAGGAACCGGAGGGGCCGGCCCGGAAGAAGGGACCGGCCAACGGTGGGAGCCAGCCAGGGATGTCTGGGAGGAACCACCAGCAACTCCCATCACGCCCAGAGGGGGGGTTAAACAGATCCACCAATAGGAGGGCACAGCAGAACGCACCCACCCAATAGCCAGGGGACCCTGATGAGCACCCACGGCGTGCGCAGGAGCACCCCACCATACCACAGGGTCCCAGGAGGAACCCCCGTGACCTGACCCCCCAGGGACCGTATTGAAATAACAAAAAGCCCACCCACCCACCTGTGCCAGCTGGGGGACCCCAGGCGGTAACACCAGGGAGCCCGAGCCACAAAGACAACCAAAACACCCCCACAAAAAGCCGATCCAGCAGCCCCCCCAGGTAACTGCGCATCAGGACGTCCCCCGACGTGGCGCCAGCACTGCGCCAACCGCGGGAGGGGACGCCGTGACCCCGCACATGGAGCCCGGCCGCCTGAGGCCAAGGTGCCAGCGGCCGGAGCTCCGAAAACAGAAACGCCCGCCGCGTAATAGACATTATCCCAGCTAGGGACCCCAGAACAGAGGCCGACCACGGAGCCGGCGTCCCGGCACCCCCCAGCGCAAAAACCATCCCCCCAAGAAAACACGGGCACCCGCCTACTAACCCCACCCTGAACAGGAAAACGCGCCAAAACGGGCCCCCCCGCGAGGGTGAGACATCAGCAGCAGCCCGTAAAAACCACACCTGGGGCACAGGGAACACCTGCTGCCCCGTAGATTCAGTGCATCTGCAGTCGTCTCCCCCCCCCACGCAGCCCGCTCCAGGACGCCAGGCACCGCGTGTGTCCCGGCGCCAAACAGGGGGAGGGGGGGACGAAGGACGCGCCGGAAGTTATCAGGCCGCGTGAGGGAGCCGTCCGCAGACCAACGCCCGCAGGGGGCGACCGCAGCCTATCTAAGCCACCACCCGCCGCAGCCGGGACAGCGCGCCCGCAGGCTGGGCGAGCAGCAGCATCAGCGGCGTGGGCCGCAGCGGCCCGACCCCGCCGAGACCAGAGAGATGCAGGGACTTCTGCAAGGGATGCCGCGCTCTGTGACCCGAGCGCTGGGCACCCGCGGCCTACCATAGCAACGGGCGAGGGGGAGCGGACCTGCGGGGATATGCATGGCAGGCAGAATATGCGGGGACAGCAGTGCAGGCAGTTATAGCAAATTATAGGTTGGGGGATAGAGGCTGGGAGGGGGGAATAACAAACAAAGGGAGACAATGTAAGAAACAAAAGGGAACAAAATACACACTAAATGCAGCAGTCACAGCTGTCCAAATGGCAAGAGGAAGTATGAAGCACATGACCCCATGACCCAAGCTTTTATATGCACTGTAGCCTACACCCACAAATCCTGATGGACAAGGAAAACAACCTATAGAAAATTCCCAAGGTCCTTTGGAAAAACTACCTAGCAACTGCTTTGTCATAAACAACCAATCACAAAAAATGGGGCTCTTATATGGTCTCGTGCTTATTCAGCCCTCATCTAATCAAGTAGTAGTCAAAAGCAGCATAATTTGTACATTGCATATTCCTGGATTGCATTTATCCCAGGCAAGATAATAGTTGGCACTTCTTCCCCCCACCCCAGGCTTGCCTACCCTCCCGCATTCAGCGGGAGGCTCCCAATTTTGACATGAGCCTCCCGCTGCCCCGCATACCTAGACAGCCCTCCCGGATTTTGACAGTCCGTAGTTGAAAATCTGTACTGCGCATGCGCAAGTCCGGAGATCGGGGGGCGGGGCCTGCACAGGAAACTTTAGAGCTGGTCACCGCAGGGTTGTATGCAGTGGTTTCTTCCCTGCCGTGTACACAGAGATGCAGAGCTTTGCTTCCTGGTTGCTGACCCCTCCCACCACACTGAGATGGCAACGTGTATCACAGTAACTTCCCTCCTCCTGCTCCTCGATGGGGTGTGCCTGCGCTGTGCTGCTCTCCCACAGACCCACACTGTCCAGTCTTTGCAGGAAGGAGCAACATAGCCAGGTGGGTGCTGTGTGGAATGGGGGCTGTGTGCCCTGTAATGTGGGGGGGGGGGGGGCTGTGTTTGCAGTGTGTAATCTAGTACAGGGTGTAATATGGGGGAGGGTGTGTGTGTGTGTGTGTGTGTGTGTATAATGTAATGTAATGTGCTGGCTGTAATATGTGGAGGGGGTATGTATAATGTACTGTGCAGGGTGTAATATGGGTGGGTATGTATAATGTAATGTACTGGGTGTAATATGGGGGAGGGGACTGTGTATAATGTAATGTGCTGGGTGTAATATGGGGGAGGGGGATGTGTATAATGCAGGGTTGCCTACCCTCCCGCATTACGCGGGAGGCTCACGTTTTTTAAACTACCCTCCCGCTGCCCCGCTAAACCACCGGGTCCTCCCGCTTTTCCTGCGCTGTCCACAGAAAATGCGGACCGCGCATGCGTGAGTCACAGACGGCAGGGGGCGGTGCCTGCACAGCGTCGTCATTATCTGAATGTCCTTTTTATATAAATGCTGGGATCCGCTCCCTACAACCCCGCCCACTGTGGTTCATTTAAATAATATGCCGCCCACATGAGTCGTCTGCAGGCTACGCCCCCGGCATTCCTGATCGCGCATGTGCAGATTGCATTTTCGGGCGAGTCTAGCCGGGGGCAGGCCTGCATGGATGACATCATGATGTGGGCGGCATGTTATTTCACTGCAGGGGTGAGTAATGTATGATGAGATCCAGGAGAGATGTGAGATCTGGGAGCGGGGTTGGTTAGGGTGTGAGAGATGGGTCAGGGTGGGAGCTGTGAGATGACTGGGCTGGTGGTGGCTCAATAAGGTTCTGGGTAGTGGTGGCCGCATAGGAAAGAAGATGACTGGTGTCCCCAGCGCAGACTTGCATATCCTCCCGCATTCAGCAGGAGGCTCACATGTTTTACATGAGCCTCCCGCTGCCCTGGAAATCTTCTGGGTTCTCCCAGTTTTTCAATAGCTAGTGAAAGTACGGACTGTGCATGTGCCAGTCCGGAAGTGCCGGGGGAGGAGACTGCTCGGGAGACGTCATGACGGGCGATGTCCTGTTACTCACATGCCGGCCACCGCAGGGTTATGTGTAGCGGTGGCCGCATAGCAGTTCGCAGCGGCAGGGGAGGCTGTCTTTGCACCACAGAAGCAATGGCAGCAGTGGCAGTGACGGCGGCCACATCAGCAGCACAGCAGTGGTGTCCTGTTTGAAATATAAGGTAAATAAACCTTTGGTGTGCGTGTGGCTGGGCTGCGGAGGGCAGGGCAGGGCTTGCTGGAGACAGAGAGCATAGTGGGTGCTGAGTTTAAACTCCGCAGGTTACCAGCATTAGTCCCTTTGTTATTGCCCAATGACCTGCAAGTCCAAGTTGTCTAACATTTATCTTAGGGGGAGCACTGCTAGTGTCATAGTGTCAGTATTATAGGGACAGGGTCAGTGTCATAGTATAGAGTCAGTATTATAGGGATAGTGTCAGTGTCATAGTATAGGATCAGTATTATAGGGATAGTGTCAGAGTTATAGTACTGTATAGGGTTGTAGGGATAGGATCAGCGTTATAGGGATAGGGTCAGAGTTATAGGGATAGGGTCAGTATTTTAGAATAGGGTCAGTGTTATAGGCATAGGGTCAGTATTTTAGTATAAGGTCAGTGTTATAGGGATAGGGTCAGCGTCATAGTATAGGTCAGAGTTATAAGGAAAGGGTCAGCGTTATATGGCTTAGGGTCAGGCTTGTCATGTGTTACCAGGTCTGTTGTAAAAGCTAGGTTTAAATGCTGCCCCCTAAAAATCCATGTTTTAAGGATAGTCCTGCTTGAGCACAGGTGACCTTATAGGGGTTTTGTTTTTAGAACAAATGTGAGGTCATGCTCTGTTTTCATGAATATCCCTAAATATGGCTTGTTATGTCACCCCCTGCATCCATATTATGTCAAATTGCTTTCCAATGGTTGTGTAGACCGATATGATGTTTACATTTTAAATGCTGGTGTGTTTTTTTTTATTTATTATTATTATTATTATTATTATTATTATTTATTACCAGTTATTGATACAGCACTGGCCGTGCCCCCACTTTGCTAAAAATTGGAGACGTGGCTCACGATTGCGTCATCCACGTGAGGCCACACCCCCTTTCAATAGACCACACCCCTTTTTGGCGAGTCCCCCCTTCTGTAGTCCAAATGTTGGGAGGTATGGTACCATGACAAAACACACACACAAGCACGGGGAGCATATACAAACTCCACACAGTTTGGGTCATGGTAGGAATCAAACGCCTGTCCTCAGTGCTGTGAGGCAGCAATGCTAACCATTACATTGTCCATGCTGCTCATTTTGAGGGTCGTTTGACATTGTTTAGGCTTGTCATGTGTTAGCAGGTCTGTTGCAAATGCTACAGTAGTTTTACTGTAATTGTTGCCCCCTGAAAATCCATGTTTTATGTCTATTGTGTCTCATATGGTGGCGGCCATTTTGGGTGAGACAAAACAATTAAAATGTATTATTTCCCCTATAGTCACTGGAGTGAGTTCCTGCCACTGAAGGACGCACCCTTTAGTGGCAATAGATACGCCCATAGGTGGAGCTAGACACACCCTTTGGGTGGAGCATGACACACTGCATTCTACTGTAAAATCTCCCTGAAACTAGTTTTGAAAAGTAGGCAAGTATGCCCCACCCACTCCTCATATCTCCACCAATGCCCCACAGGCACCATGTATAATTAATAATAGTTTTGTGTGTGGAAATTTGCTTTAAGAGTAACTGTGACACTGGGGGTAATTCCAAGTTGATCGCAGCAGGAATTTTTTTAGCAGTTGGGCAAAACCATGTGCACTGCAGGGGAGGCAGATATAACATGTGCAGAAAGAGTTAGATTTGGGTGGGTTCAGGGGCGGAACTGCCGGAGACAACGGAGTCGGTTTCCGCCGGGCTCCTGGCCCTGAGGGGGGCACGGCACCTGCTCCGTTGTCCCCCGTTCCGTCTCCAGTACACATTCATTTCTGTAGTGCAGCAGGAGCTGCTAGATGAGCCAGCGAGCGAGCGCCTTTCAGCATCAGCGGCGCTCGCTCCTCCTCTCTGTGCTCCCTGCTGCTTTGCTCTGGTCACGGATGTCACGTGATATCCGATCGCGACCCAGAGCCGCTGCCCAGGACACGGAGCAGCTGCTAGAACACAGTCACAGTGCGGGGAAGCGGGGCTGTCACTGTCAGGAGGACTGTGTACCGCCGGGACAGACTCCTGGAAACGCTATACAGTACTACACTGTAAGTGCAAGTCCTATTGGGAGAGGGGACATGTGAGGGGAAATACACCAAAACATTAGAGATGAGCGCCTGAAATTTTTCGGGTTTTGTGTTTTGGTTTTGGGTTCGGTTCCGCGGCCGTGTTTTGGGTTCGAACGCGTTTTGGCAAAACCTCACCGAATTTTTTTTGTCGGATTCGGGTGTGTTTTGGATTCGGGTGTTTTTTTCAAAAAACACTAAAAAACAGCTTAAATCATAGAATTTGGGGGTCATTTTGATCCCAAAGTATTATTAACCTCAAAAACCATAATTTACACTCATTTTCAGTCTATTCTGAATACCTCACACCTCACAATATTATTTTTAGTCCTAAAATTTGCACCGAGGTCGCTGTGTGAGTAAGATAAGCGACCCTAGTGGCCGACACAAACACCGGGCCCATCTAGGAGTGGCACTGCAGTGTCACGCAGGATGTCCCTTCCAAAAAACCCTCCCCAAACAGCACATGACGCAAAGAAAAAAAGAGGCGCAATGAGGTAGCTGTGTGAGTAAGATTAGCGACCCTAGTGGCCGACACAAACACCGGGCCCATCTAGGAGTGGCACTGCAGTGTCACGCAGGATGTCCCTTCCAAAAAACCCTCCCCAAACAGCACATGACGCAAAGAAAAAAAGAGGCGCAATGAGGTAGCTGACTGTGTGAGTAAGATTAGCGACCCTAGTGGCCGACACAAACACCGGGCCCATCTTGGAGTGGCACTGCAGTGTCACGCAGGATGTCCCTTCCAAAAAACCCTCCCCAATCAGCACATGATGCAAAGAAAAAGAAAAGAAAAAAGAGGTGCAAGATGGAATTGTCCTTGGGCCCTCCCACCCACCCTTATGTTGTATAAACAAAACAGGACATGCACACTTTAACCAACCCATCATTTCAGTGACAGGGTCTGCCACACGACTGTGACTGATATGACGGGTTGGTTTGGACCCCCCCCAAAAAAGAAGCAATTAATCTCTCCTTGCACAAACTGGCTCTACAGAGGCAAGATGTCCACCTCATCTTCACCCTCCGATATATCACCGTGTACATCCCCCTCCTCACAGATTATCAATTCGTCCCCACTGGAATCCACCATCTCAGCTCCCTGTGTACTTTGTGGAGGCAATTGCTGCTGGTCAATGTCTCCGCGGAGGAATTGATTATAATTCATTTTAATGAACATCATCTTCTCCACATTTTCTGGATGTAACCTCGTACGCCGATTGCTGACAAGGTGAGCGGCGGCACTAAACACTCTTTCGGAGTACACACTTGTGGGAGGGCAACTTAGGTAGAATAAAGCCAGTTTGTGCAAGGGCCTCCAAATTGCCTCTTTTTCCTGCCAGTATAAGTACGGACTGTGTGACGTGCCTACTTGGATGCGGTCACTCATATAATCCTCCACCATTCTATCAATGTTGAGAGAATCATATGCAGTGACAGTAGACGACATGTCCGTAATCGTTGTCAGGTCCTTCAGTCCGGACCAGATGTCAGCATCAGCAGTCGCTCCAGACTGCCCTGCATCACCGCCAGCGGGTGGGCTCGGAATTCTGAGCCTTTTCCTCGCACCCCCAGTTGCGGGAGAATGTGAAGGAGGAGATGTTGACAGGTCGCGTTCCGCTTGACTTGACAATTTTGTCACCAGCAGGTCTTTCAACCCCAGCAGACCTGTGTCTGCCGGAAAGAGAGATCCAAGGTAGGCTTTAAATCTAGGATCGAGCACGGTGGCCAAAATGTAGTGCTCTGATTTCAACAGATTGACCACCCGTGAATCCTTGTTAAGCGAATTAAGGGCTGCATCCACAAGTCCCACATGCCTAGCGGAATCGCTCCCTTTTAGCTCCTTCTTCAATGCCTCCAGCTTCTTCTGCAAAAGCCTGATGAGGGGAATGACCTGACTCAGGCTGGCAGTGTCTGAACTGACTTCACGTGTGGCAAGTTCAAAGGGCATCAGAACCTTGCACAACGTTGAAATCATTCTCCACTGCACTTGAGACAGGTGCATTCCACCTACTATATCGTGCTCAATTGTATAGGCTTGAATGGCCTTTTGCTGCTCCTCCAACCTCTGAAGCATATAGAGGGTTGAATTCCACCTCGTTACCACTTCTTGCTTCAGATGATGGCAGGGCAGGTTCAGTAGTTTTTGGTGGTGCTCCAGTCTTCTGTACGTGGTGCCTGTACGCCGAAAGTGTCCCGCAATTTTTCTGGCCACCGACAGCATCTCTTGCACGCCCCTGTCGTTTTTTAAAAAATTCTGCACCACCAAATTCAAGGTATGTGCAAAACATGGGACGTGCTGGAATTTGCCCATATTTAATGCACACACAATATTGCTGGCGTTGTCCGATGCCACAAATCCACAGGAGAGTCCAATTGGGGTAAGCCATTCCGCGATGATCTTCCTCAGTTGCCGTAAGAGGTTTTCAGCTGTGTGCGTATTCTGGAAAGCGGTGATACAAAGCGTAGCCTGCCTAGGAAAGAGTTGGCGTTTGCGAGATGCTGCTACTGGTGCCGCCGCTGCTGTTCTTGCGGCGGGAGTCCATACATCTACCCAGTGGGCTGTCACAGTCATATAGTCCTGACCCTGCCCTGCTCCACTTGTTCACATGTCCGTGGTTAAGTGGACATTGGGTACAACTGCATTTTTTAGGACACTGGTGAGTCTTTTTCTGACGTCCGTGTACATTCTCGGTATCGCCTGCCTAGAGAAGTGGAACCTAGATGGTATTTGGTAACGGGGGCACACTGCCTCAATAAATTGTCTAGTTCCCTGTGAACTAACGGCGGATACCGGACGCACGTCTAACACCAACATAGTTGTCAAGGACTCAGTTATCCGCTTTGCAGTAGGATGACTGCTGTGATATTTCATCTTCCTCGCAAAGGACTGTTGAACAGTCAATTGCTTACTGGAAGTAGTACAAGTGGGCTTACGACTTCCCCTCTGGGATGACCATCGACTCCCAGCGGCAACAACAGCAGCGCCAGCAGCAGTAGGCGTTACACGCAAGGATGCATCGGAGGAATCCCAGGCAGGAGAGGACTCGTCAGAATTGCCAGTGACATGGCCTGCAGGACTATTGGCATTCCTGGGGAAGGAGGAAATTGACACTGAGGGAGTTGGTGGGGTGGTTTGCGTGAGCTTGGTTACAAGAGGAAGGGATTTACTGGTCAGTGGACTGCTTCCGCTGTCACCCAAAGTTTTTGAACTTGTCACTGACTTATTATGAATGCGCTGCAGGTGACGTATAAGGGAGGATGTTCCGAGGTGGTTAACGTCCTTACCCCTACTTATTACAGCTTGACAAAGGGAACACACGGCTTGACACCTGTTGTCCGCATTTCTGGTGAAATACCTCCACACCGAAGAGCTGATTTTTTTGGTATTTTCACCTGGCATGTCAACGGCCATATTCCTCCCACGGACAACAGGTGTCTCCCCGGGTGCCTGACTTAAACAAACCACCTCACCATCAGAATCCTCCTGGTCAATTTCCTCCCCAGCGCCAGCAACACCCATATCCTCCTCATCCTGGTGTACTTCAACACTGACATCTTCAATCTGACTATCAGGAACTGGACTGCGGGTGCTCCTTCCAGCACTTGCAGGGGGCGTGCAAATGGTGGAAGGCGCATGCTCTTCACGTCCAGTGTTGGGAAGGTCAGGCATCGCAACCGACACAATTGGACTCTCCTTGTGGATTTGGGATTTCGAAGAATGCACAGTTCTTTGCTGTGCTGCTTTTGCCAGCTTGAGTCTTTTCATTTTTCTAGCGAGAGGCTGAGTGCTTCCATCCTCATGTGAAGCTGAACCACTAGCCATGAACATAGGCCAGGGCCTCAGCCGTTCCTTGCCACTCCGTGTGGTAAATGGCATATTGGCAAGTTTACGCTTCTCCTCCGACAATTTTATTTTAGGTTTTGGAGTCCTTTTTTTACTGATATTTGGTGTTTTGGATTTGACATGCTCTGTACTATGACATTGGGCATCGGCCTTGGCAGACGACGTTGCTGGCATTTCATCGTCTCGGCCATGACTAGTGGCAGCAGCTTCAGCACGAGGTGGAAGTGGATCTTGATCTTTCCCTAATTTTGGAACCTCAACATTTTTGTTCTCCATATTTTAATAGGCACAACTAAAAGGCACCTCAGGTAAACAATGGAGATGGATGGATTGGATACTAGTATACAATTATGGACGGGCTGCCGAGTGCCGACACAGAGGTAGCCACAGCCGTGAACTACCGCACTGTACTGTGTCTGCTGCTAATATAGACTGGTTGATAAAGAGATAGTATACTCGTAACTAGTATGTATGTATAAAGAAAGAAAAAAAAACCACGGTTAGGTGGTATATACAATTATGGACGGGCTGCCGAGTGCCGACACAGAGGTAGCCACAGCCGTGAACTACCGCACTGTACTGTGTCTGCTGCTAATATAGACTGGTTGATAAAGAGATAGTATACTCGTAACTAGTATGTATGTATAAAGAAAGAAAAAAAAACCACGGTTAGGTGGTATATA
Source organism: Pseudophryne corroboree (assembly GCF_028390025.1). Taxonomy (NCBI): domain Eukaryota; kingdom Metazoa; phylum Chordata; class Amphibia; order Anura; family Myobatrachidae; genus Pseudophryne; species Pseudophryne corroboree. The sequence goes on from NC_086444.1 coordinate 758,717,532, forward strand.
CAATTATGGACGGGCTGCCGAGTGCCGACACAGAGGTAGCCACAGCCGTGAACTACCGCACTGTACTGTGTCTGCTGCTAATATATAGACTGGTTGATAAAGAGATAGTATACTCGTAACTAGTATGTATGTATAAAGAAAGAAAAAAAAAACACGGTTAGGTGGTATATACAATTATGGACGGGCTGCCGAGTGCCGACACAGAGGTAGCCACAGCCGTGAACTACCGCACTGTACTGTGTCTGCTGCTAATATAGACTGGTTGATAAAGAGATAGTATACTCGTAACTAGTATGTATGTATAAAGAAAGAAAAAAAAAACCACGGTTAGGTGGTATATACAATTATGGACGGGCTGCCGAGTGCCGACACAGAGGTAGCCACAGCCGTGAACTACCGCACTGTACTGTGTCTGCTGCTAATATATAGACTGGTTGATAAAGAGATAGTATACTCGTAACTAGTATGTATGTATAAAGAAAGAAAAAAAAACCACGGTTAGGTGGTATATACAATTATGGACGGGCTGCCGAGTGCCGACACAGAGGTAGCCACAGCCGTGAACTACCGCACTGTACTGTGTCTGCTGCTAATATATAGACTGGTTGATAAAGAGATAGTATACTCGTAACTAGTATGTATGTATAAAGAAAGAAAAAAAAACCACGGTTAGGTGGTATATACAATTATGGACGGGCTGCCGAGTGCCGACACAGAGGTAGCCACAGCCGTGAACTACCGCACTGTACTGTGTCTGCTGCTAATATATAGACTGGTTGATAAAGAGATAGTATACTCGTAACTAGTATGTATGTATAAAGAAAGAAAAAAAAACCACGGTTAGGTGGTATATACAATTATGGACGGGCTGCCGAGTGCCGACACAGAGGTAGCCACAGCCGTGAACTACCGCACTGTACTGTGTCTGCTGCTAATATAGACTGGTTGATAAAGAGATAGTATACTCGTAACTAGTATGTATGTATAAAGAAAGAAAAAAAAACCACGGTTAGGTGGTATATACAATTATGGACGGGCTGCCGAGTGCCGACACAGAGGTAGCCACAGCCGTGAACTACCGCACTGTACTGTGTCTGCTGCTAATATAGACTGGTTGATAAAGAGATAGTATACTACTAATATTATATATACTGGTGGTCAGGTCACTGGTCACTAGTCACACTGGCAGTGGCACTCCTGCAGCAAAAGTGTGCACTGTTTAATTTTACTATAATATTATGTACTCCTGGCTCCTGCTATAACCTATAACTGGCACTGCAGTAGTGCTCCCCAGTCTCCCCCACAATTATAAGCTGTGTGAGCTGAGCAGTCAGACAGATATATAATATATATAGATGATGCAGCACACTGGCCTGAGCCTGAGCAGTGCACACAGATATGGTATGTGACTGACTGAGTCACTGTGTGTATCGCTTTTTTCAGGCAGAGAACGGATATATTAAATAAACTGCACTGTGTGTCTGGTGGTCACTCACTATATAATATATTATGTACTCCTGGCTCCTGCTATAACCTATAACTGGCACTGCAGTAGTGCTCCCCAGTCTCCCCCACAATTATAAGCTGTGTGAGCTGAGCAGTCAGACAGATATATATAATATTATATATAGATAATAGATGATGCAGCACACTGGCCTGAGCCTGAGCAGTGCACACAGATATGGTATGTGACTGAGTCACTGTGTGCTGTGTATCGCTTTTTTCAGGCAGAGAACGGATTATAAATAAAACTGGTGGTCACTATCAGCAAAACTCTGCACTGTACTGAGTACTCCTAATGCTCCCCAAAATTAGTAAATCAAGTGTCTCTCTAATCTATTCTAAACGGAGAGGACGCCAGCCACGTCCTCTCCCTATCAATCTCACTGCACGTGTGAAAATGGCGGCGACGCGCGGCTCCTTATATAGAATCCGAGTCTCGCGATAGAATCCGAGCCTCGCGAGAATCTGACAGCGTCATGATGACGTTCGGGCGCGCTCGGGTTAACCGAGCAAGGCGGGAAGATCCGAGTCGCTCGGACCCGTGAAAAAAAACATGAAGTTCTGGCGGGTTCGGATTCAGAGAAACCGAACCCGCTCATCTCTACAAAACATATTTTCTTATTTATTTAAACTATATAGTATATATATATATATATATATATATTCATCCAAGAATGCAGCCCACCAAATGATACCGCTTTCTGATCGCAAATGCCGGTTCCCACCCGGTAAGAGAAACGTGTCCTTACCGGGTGGGATCCGGCATTTGCTTTCCTTTGCTGGCTTTCCGACCCGGCAATATACCGGGTCGGTTGCCATAGCAGCTCATCTCCTGCGCCGCCTCTCCCTATGCTGTGAATGGGAACCGTGATGCATCGACACGGCTCCCATTCACACTGCACCTGACCCGGTATTCTACCCGGGTATAATCCTTCTTTTATACCGGGTTGAATTACCGGGTCAGACGACCCGCTAATTCTCCCAAAGTGCTTTCACATCGGACACTGACCCGTGTCGACACGGCAATATGCCGCGTCGATACCGGGTTATTTGTGCGATGTGAAAGGGGTATAAGTCACAGTGCCAGTGTCTTATTTGGAGTGCTGCATTCTTGGATAATTGTTAAGTATTTTGCTATATGTGGGCGCCCAACTACTTTATTCCACTACAGGCGAGCCGGGCATCAGAGTTTTTGATTTATATATATATATATATATATATATATATATATATATTTATTGTTGGGGGGGAGCGCCGAACTATAATTTGCCTCCGGGCGTCGGGGATGAATTTACGCCACTGGGTGGGTTATTTTGTTTCTGTGCAGGGTAAATACTGGCTGCTTTATTTTTACACTGCAAATTAGATTGCAGATTGAACACACCACACCCAAATCTAACTCTCTCTGCACATGTTAAATCTGCCTCCAATGCAGTGCACATGGGGGGTCATTCCGAGTTGTTCGCTCGCAAGTGGATTTTAGCAGATTTGCTCATGCTAAGCCGCCGCCTACTGGGAGTGAATCTTAGCATCTTAAAATTGCGAACGATGTATTCGCAATATTGCGATTACACACCTCGTAGCAGTTTCTGAGTAGCTCCAGACTTACTCGGCATCTGCGATCATTTCAGTGCTTGTCGTTCCTGGTTTGACGTCACAAACACACCCAGCTTTCGCCCAGACACTCCCCCGTTTCTCCGGCCACTCCTGCGTTTTTTCCGGAAACGGTAGCGTTTTTCCCACACGCCCATAAAACGGCCTGTTTCCGCCCAGTAACACCCATTTCCTGTCAATCACATTACGATCGCCAGAACGATGAAAATGCCGTGAGTAAAATTCCTAAGTGCATAGCAAATTTACTTGGCGCAGTCGCAGTGCGGACATTGCGCATGCGCATTAAGCGGAAAATCGCTGCGATGCGAAGATTTTTACCGAGCGAACAACTCGGAATGACCCCCATGGTTTTGCCCAATTGCTAACTAAATTCCTGCTGCGATCAACTTGGAATTACCCCCATGGTTTTGCCCAACTGCTAAAAAAATTCCCGCTGCGATCAACTTGGAATTACCCCCACTGTGCATTCCCCCTACTTCTTATGTTTTTTATATACCTAGATTTTACCATTTTCTGAAGCAACAATAAAAAATATATATATATGTCCGGGAATTCCAACAGTGGGTGCTAAACCTCAGTAAACGTTATGGCATACCTTGCCCGTGACATTATTTTAGTTATTAAAGCCATTAATATACATCTAAATAGTATTTCTCATACGTCCTAGAGGATGCTGGGGACTCCAAAAGGACCATGGGGTATAGACGGGATCCGCAGGAGACATGGGCACTTTAAGACTTTAAATGGGTGTGAACTGGCTCCTCCCTCTATGCCCCTCCTCCAGACCTCAGTTAGATTCTGTGCCCAGAGAGACTGGACACACACAGGGGAGCTCTCCTGAGTTTCTCTGTAAAAAGACTTTTGTTAGGTTTTTTATGTTCAGGGAGCACTGCTGGCAACAGGCTCCCTGCATCGTGGGACTTCTGTGAGTTTAAAGGCTCTGCTTCTTAGGCTACTGCTGGACACCATTAGCTCCAGAGGGTCCGATCACTTGGTGCGCCTAGCTGCTCGTTCCCGGAGCCGCACTGTCACCCCCCTCGGCCCTCGCAGAGCCAGAAGAAAGAAGCAGGGTGAGTATTACGAAGAAAAGAAGACTTCAGTGATGGCAGAAGACTTCAGTATTGAGGTACTGCGCAGCGGTCGCGCTGCGCGCCATGCTCCCACACACACATACGGCGGCACTAGCAGGGCGCAGGGGGCACGCCCTGGGCGGCATGAATACTGAAGTTGAACACTGGCTAAAATATATATTAGAAGTGCCTTGGCACTAAATATAGCCCCCGCCAGTATAAAAATGTTGAATCTGAGCGGGACTGAAGCGCGCCGATGAGGGGGCGTGGCTTAGCCCTCACAGCTAACCAGCGCCATTTTCTCTTCACAGGAGCTGCAGAGACACTGGCCCTGACCTCCACACTTCTGTACAAGTAACAGGGTGCAAACCGGGGGGGGGGGGGGGGGGGGGCACAGTAATTTGGTGCTATTGTCATTTGTTATAAAAGCGCTAACAGGTCTGAGGCAGTGTTTATAAAGTCTCAGTACCGGGATAGGCGCTGCGTTGTGAGCTGGTAAACTCCCTACGTGTTTCTCTAACAGGCTTTCCTGTGGGTCTGTCCCATATAGCCCAGTGTGATTGTGCGTGTCGGTACGTGTGTGTCGACATGTGTGAGGCTGAGTGCTCCTCTCCGGAGGAAGTTGGAGTGGGGCCAGATAAGGCGCTGGGAGTGACCCTGTCAGCACCGCCGACAGCTGATTGGGTAGATATGCTGAGTACGTTGAATGCAAATGTGGCATGATTGACTAAAAGGCTGGATAAATCTGATTCTCAGACCCAAACATGGAGAAAATCCATGGAGGATGCCTTGTCTCAGGTCCAGACCCCCTCGGGGTCACAAAAGCATTAATTTACCCAGATAACAGATACCGACACGGACTCTGATTCCAGTGTCAACTGTAGTGATGCCAGATTGAATCCTAATCTGGTTAAGAGTATTCAGTACATGATTGTGGCAATTAAAGACATATTGCATATCACAGAAGTCCCTACTATTCCTGATACAAGGGTCTGTTTGTATAAGGGAAAAAAACCTGAGGTAACGTTTCCCCCCTCTCATGAGCTGAACACTCTTTTTGAAAAAGCTTGGGAAACTCCTGACAAAAAGTTACAGATTCCCAAAAGAATTTTGATGGCATATCCATTCCCCTCTGAGGACAGGGAAAAGTGGGAGTCAACCCCCAATGTGGACAAAGCTCTGTCACGTCTGTCCAAAAAGGTGGCGCTTCCGTCTCCTGACACGGCTGCCCTAAAGGACCCTGCGGATCGTAAGCAGGAAACTACCTTAAAATCCATTTATGTCACTACGTGTACGCTGCTCAGACCTGCTGTGGCGTCGGCATGGGTGAGTAGCGCTATTGGAAAGTGGGCATATAACTTGGCATCTGACATAGATACCCTGGATAGGGATAGCATTCTTTTGACTCTCGGTTATATCAGGGATGCTGCAGCCTACCTAAAGGATGCGGCGAGGGATATTGGCCTGTTGGGATCAAGGGCCAATGCCATGGCAGTCTCGGCCAGGAGAGCACTGTGGATTCATCAATGGAATGCTGATGCCGACTCTAAGAAAGCTATGGAGGCTCTCCCGTATAAGGATGGTGTCTTATTTGGTGACGGCCTCGCTGATCTGGTATCTACGGCTACCGCGGGTAAGTCATCATTACTACCTTATGTCCCTGCACAATAGAAAAAGACGCCTCACTATCAGATGCAATTCTTTCAGCCCAATAAATACAAAAAAGGAAGAGTGTCGTCCTTCCTTGCCTCTAAAAGTAGAGGAAAGGGAAAAAGGTCACCTGCTGTGGCAGGTTCCCAGGAGCAGAAGTCCTCCCCGGTTTCTGCCAAGTCCACCGCATGACGCTGGGGCTCCTCTACAAAAGTCCGCACCGGTGGGGGCACGTCTCCAACTCTTCAGTCAGGTCTGGTTTCACTCGGGCCTGGATCCTTGGGTGTTAGAAATAGTGTCCCAAGGGTACAAACTGGAGTTTCAGGACGTGCCCCCCCACTGATTTTTCAAATCAGCCTTGCCAGTTTCTCTTCCGGAAAGGGAAGTAGTGTGCTCTGCGATACAAAAGCTGTGTCAACAGCAAGTCATTGTCACGGTACCCCCGTCACAACAGGGAGAAGGGTTTTATTTGAGCCTGTTCGTCGTCCCAAAGCCGGATGGCTCGCTCAGACCGATTCTGAACTTAAAATCCCTCAATTTATATCTGAAAAGATTCAAATTCAAGATGGAATCTCTCCGAGCAGTGATCTCCAGTCTGAAAGGGGGAGATTTTGTGGTGTCAGTCGACATCAAAGATGCCTACTTACATGTCACAATATATCCTCCACACATGAGGTTGCTGTTCAGGATTGTCATTACCAATTTCAGATGTTGCCGTTTGGTCTTTCCACGGCTCCGAGGATTTTCACCAAAGTAATGGCGGAAATGATGGTGCTCCTGCGCAAGCAGGGTGTCACAATTATCCCGTACTTGGATGATCTCCTGATAAAGGCGAGATCAAAGGAGCAGTTACTAAGAAACGTTGCGGTCTCCCTGACAATCCTGCAACAACATGGTTGGATCCTAAATTTGCCAAAGTCACAGTTGGTTCCGACAACACGGCTGTCATTCTTGGGCATGATCCTGGACACGGAACTGCAGAGAGTGTTTCTCCCAAGGGAAAAAGCTCTGGAAATCCAGAACATGGTCAAGGAGATTCTAAAACCGGCAAGAGTATCGATTCATCAATGCACTCGGGTGCTGGGGAAGATGGTGGCAGCCTACATAACAGCAGTGGCATACATAAACCGCCAGGGTGAAACAAAGAGCAGGCGGAGGCCACAAAAGTTCTCCGCTGGGCGGAAAAACATACAAGCTCTCTGTCAATGGTCTTCATTCCAGGCGTGGACAACTGGGAAGCAGACACGATCGCCATCCAGGAGAGTGGGGTCTTTATCAAGAAGTCTTTGCAGAAGTGACAAGTCATTGGAGAATTCCTCAAATAGACATGAAGCTTCAGAGATATTGTTCCAAGTCGAGGGATCCTCAAGCCAGTGCAGTGGATGCCCTGGTGACACCGTGGGTGTTTCAGTCGGTATATGTGTTCCCTCCACTTCCACTCATTCCAAAGGTGATAAGGATCATAAGACAAACAAGGGTTCAGGAGATACTCATTGTTCCAAATTGTCCACGGAGGGCCTGGTTTCCGGATCTTCAGGAATTACTCATAGGAGATCCCTGGCCTCTTCCGCTAAGAGAGGGCCTGTTACAGCAAGGGCCATGCATGTTCCAAGACTTACCGCGGTTGCGTTTGACGGCGTGGCGGTTGAACGCCAAATCCTAGCTCGAAATGGTATTCCCGGTGAAGTCATCCCCACGCTACTTAAAGCTAGAAAGGAGGTAACGGCAAAGCATTATCACCGTATTTGGAGAAAATATGTGTCTTGGAGTGAATCCAAGAAGGCTCCTACGGAAGAATTTCAGCTGGGTCTTTTTTCTCCATTTTTTGCAAGCGGGTGTGGATGCGGGTCTAAAGTTAGGCTACATTAAAGTGCAGATTTCGGCCTTATCAATTTTCTTTCAAAAAGAATTAGCTGCCCTTCCAGAGGTTCAGACTTTCGTGAAAGGAGTGCTGCACATCCAACCTCCATTTGTGCCCCCAGTGGCACCATGGGACCTTAACGTGGTGTTGCAGTTTCTTATGTCACACTGGTTTGAACCTTTACGAAAGGTTGAGTTAAAATTTCTCACTTGGAAAGTGGTCATGCTTTTGGCCTTGGCGTCCGCAAGGGCGGGTGTCGGAATTAGCGGCTTTGTCTCACAAGAGCCCCTATTTGATCTTCCATGTGGATAGAGCGGAATTTAGAACTCATCAACAATTTCTGCCAAAGGGGGTTTCTTCGTTTCACATGAACTAGCCTATTGTGGTGCCTGTGGCTACTGAAGCCTTGGCTGATTCGAAGTCTCTCGATGTAGTTAGAGCTTTGAAAATTTATGTCGCCAGAACGGCTCAGATTAGGAAAACGGAGGCTCTGTTTATCCTGTATGCTCCCAACAAAATTGGGGCTCCTCCTTCTAAGCAGACAATTGCACGCTGGATCTGTAATGCGATTCGGCATGCTCATTCTATGGCTGGATTGCCGTTACCAAAGTCGGTGAGGGCCCATTCAACCAGGAAGGTGGGCTCATCTTGGGCGGCTGCCCGAGGAGTCTCGGCGGTTCAACTTTGCCGAGCAGCTACTTGGTCGGGTTCAAACACTTTTAATACACTGGCTGATGAGGTTTGATACACTGGCTGATGAGGACCTCATGTTTGCTCAATCGGTGCTGCAGAGTCGTCCGCACTCTCCCGCCTGGTCTGGAGCTTTGGTATAAACCCCATGGTCCTTTTGGAGTCCCCAGCATCCTCTAGGACGTATGAGAAAATAGGATTTTAATACCTACCGGTAAATCCTTTTCTCTTAGTCCGTAGAGGATGCTGGGCGCCCGTCCCAGTGCGGACTTTATCTGCAGTACTTGTTGATAGTTATTGCTTGTGTTACACAGAGGTTGTGTTTCGGTTATGTACAGCCTGTTGCTGTTTTTGGTTCATGCTGTTAACTGGTATTTTCTTAAAAGCCATGTTGTACAGTGTGTTGTGGTGTGAGCTGGTATGTATCTCACCCTTAGTTTAACAAGAATCCTTTTCCTCGAAATGTCCATCTCCCTGGGCACAGTTCCTATAACTGAGGTCTGGAGGAGGGGCATAGAGGGAGGAGCCAGTTCACACCCATTTAAAGTCTTAAAGTGCCCATGTCTCCTGCGGATCCCGTCTATACCCCATGGTCCTTTTGGAGTCCCCAGCATCCTCTACGGACTAAGAGAAAATCCTATTATTTTTATTATATGTCTTTTATACATATGCTTATATTAGGGGTGAGCGCTGGGCCATTTTTCGGGTGTTGGTTTTGGATCTGGATCTCCTTCGTGTTTTGGATCTGTATTGGTTTTACCAAAAGCACCCTTGTGGGTTTTTGGTTTTGGTTTGGTTTTGGATCTGTATTTTTTTTTTAAAATAAATAAAATAAAAACAGCTAAAATAACAGAATCTGGGGGTGTTTTTATTCCTACAGCATTATTAACCTCAATAACATTCATTTGCACTGATTTCCAGTCTATTCTGAACACCTCACAGCTCACAATATTGTTTTTATCCAGTTTAGGCCAAAAGGTTGCACCGAGATAGCTGGACGGAGCAGTAGCAGCCCTTGGATGTATATACTGGGGGGACAAAATATTTAAAAAATATATTTTTCTTTTCATTACGCATAACGTAAGTCTTAAGATTGCAGTTCACAAAAAGATGATTAAGGCAAAGAATAAAAAAGACAATATTTTATTTTATATTATTTATTTTATTTTAAATTGATTTTAATTTAATTTGTTTAATTTAATTTATTTGGGATCAAATTAGTCTATTCCTCAAAGACATAGTTAATATGCAGAAGGTGAGAAAAAAGAGGATTAATGCAAAGAATAAAAAAAAATACAATATTCTAGATTTAATTAATTTAATTTACTTTATTTGGATCAAATTCTTCTGTTCCTCAAAGACATATTTGATATGCAGAAGGATCGCTATACAAGTGTGGAGAGTTTATTTATATTAATTTAACTTAAATGTAGTGACTTTATAATTATTATTATTAATAATATTCATTTGAATGAATCACAATGTGGTGATAAGAAGAATTATGAAAATAGGACAATAAGTATAACATAAGAATATGCGCTATGGACACAGCATCCTGAAATGGATGTATACTGGAAGGATACAGCACAAAATATAAATTTTGGGTGGACTGACAGAACCCTATATGGACAGAGCAGCTGCAGTCCCTGGATGTATACTGGGATGACACAGCACAAAATATTAGTTAAAATCATTATATATTATTTTTATATCACACACCGACAGTTACAGTGTCACACAAATGAGTCAGAAATATATATATAATAATTACACATTGCGGATGACTTCACCGACAGCATCACACAATACGTTTATGAGTAGGAAATAATATACTGCGGTCTAACCAGCAATTTTACAGTATTTATGAAAATAAAAAATTGTATAGTACACTGGGGTACAGCACAAACAAAAATATATATATATTTTATAATTATTATTTTAGGCTTTTTGTTTTTAGATTTTATTTTAATTTTACACTGGGGCAGAGCCCCTGGATGCACCCCTTTCATATACAGCAGACAGAGCACCCCTTTTTTAGATACATCAGACAGAGAGAGCACCCCTTTTTCAGATACAGCAGAAGAGAGAGAGCACCCCTTTTTCAGATACAGCAGACAGAGAGAGCACCCCTTTTTCATATACAGCCTCGGATTGCAATGTTCTGGGGGGGTTTGGTTCGGTTGAAGTGCCAGGTCCCATAAGACTTTGCTAGCATGAGGCAATGTGACGAAGATGCACCAAGAGGCTGTGCTGATTAATTTGATATGCAACACCTGTATATCGCATGTGATTGGGCCTGTATATGGAGCAGAATGGAACTACGTTGTAGCACTTTGTACACAGATTCAGAGACTCAGTCATTCGATGAAGCAGAAAACGTGATTCATCAGAGAAGGCAACCCTTCATCAATCCACGGGGGTCGAAATCCGCTACAGCCGTGCAAATTGTAGCCTTTTTCGCAGATGCACCTTCGTTAGCATAGGTGCAGTAAACTCCTGTTTGCTTCAGAGCCTCATTTGGAGCAGGGTTCGTTGAACTGTCATTTTAGACACACACATCTGGTATTATTATTATTATTATTATTATTACAATTTATTTATAAGGTACCCCAAGTGTTTTGCAGCCCCCAGGTTCATATTGATGAAGAGATGCTCTACTGTAACATGTCCGTCCGCCCTCATGCACTTCTGCATTTCCGCATTGGTTATTCACAATGGTCCCATTTGTCCTGTAACGATACACCTTCATCACAGCAGCACACTGTGATGTTCACTACATTATATGGTGGTCACTGTGGTGCTTTATTTCTGTGTATGGTATGGTAGTCACAGTGATGTTCTTTGTTTTATATGGTGGTTGTGAAGCTCTGAATTCTTTCAGATCACTCAGCACAATATAGGATTAATGCAACAACATTTTATTCAACTTCCACACCAAGTAAACACAGTAGAATCATCTACAAAAGTCCCAACATGTGGCAGATGGTAGTCTACAAGAATAACTTTCAGCAAAACTGTATCTTTTTTTAAGACTCCTTCTTAATACACCAAGTTGAAGAGGCAGCCTCTAGTCCAGAGCTTCTGAAACGCTGTCCTCAAAGCACCCCAATGGTCCATGTTTTAGGTATATCCATGGCTCAGCACAGATAGTTAAATCAAACTGACTGAGGTGCTAATTAAGTCACCTGTGGCCACACATTGATAAACGTAAAACCTGGACTGTTGGGGTGCCTTGATGACCATGTTTGAGAACCCCAGCCCTGGTCTAATCTTGGGGTATAATTCTCCCAGATATTTTTCTTCAAACAATCACCTACTGAGTTTGGTTCTGTAAATTCTGGAAGGGGACTGGTGAAACAATCAGCTTCCTTGTTTGAGCACACGGAGAACCTTACTACAGTGCCTCTGATTATCTCCATCAGAGGGTAAATTTAACCCTTTTCATATTTTTATGCATGAATCTTCCTTTAGGTACTAATAATCTCCTGACCGAGAAAAGTCCACCGTGACTACTCCCAAGTTATACATACTGTACACCTGTTACTTGTGCTGTCTTCAGCTCTATTCTGTCTTCTTATTTGCTGTAAAAGCACACCTGTTGCAGAATGATTGTTACCTGACTCCAGCCTGTTTCTTGTGAAAGTCAGGAGTCTAGTGAACGTGCAGTGCACGGCTGCATAGGATCTCTAATTAAAGGGGGCCTGGCTTCATTGAACCTTGTCATTGGTTGGTGCTCCCTTTATATTCCCAGTCTGCCCATTACTCCCTGCTGGTCATAGATCCCGTTTGCCACAGAAGCTTTTGGCTCTCTGTTTCAAATTCTAGTCCTGTGAGATTTTGTGCTAAAGTGTCCTTGCCAGACCCAGTCCTGTCTGGTTCCTGTCTGTCTTGCCTTTAGCTGCAGTGTGGATTCCTCCACACTATACATGTTTCTTTGTCTTGTCTGTATCTTTGGTCTTTCTGTTGTTATCCATTATCATTTAATTTGCATACAGCTGCTTTACACATAACCACCACATGTGTCTCTATTACCACAGTCCCATTCCACTACAGTCTCTCTCTCAGGCCTTTTTATCCGTGTAAATTGTCACAGCCCTATTGGTCTGTTCTCAGAACAATTCCTGGTCTCATTCTTCTCTGTCTTTCCTTGTATAATCTACTCCTACAGTTGTACTGCTCCTTTTTGTTGGTACTGCAGTTGCCAGGAGTAACATCCACTGGCCTGGAGCATTCTGTGTTGTTTGTGTATGTCTGTTCTGCTTTTTCTCTCTCTGTATTCTACTGTTATACAAGAGCATTCCTTGCTATTTATGTACCAGTTGATGTATGTTTCTTGCCTGTCTCTTTAATTAGTTTACCCAGCCTGTTAGTCTGTAATTGCCTTCTCTCCAGACTACTTCCCTATTGCTATTACCATTGGTGCACCACTCCTTCTGTGTATCTCAATACCCAGATGTCTCATTAGTACCTTTACCCTATTACCATACCTTGTTATTAATTCATTATTCTCTTATCTTGTTCATGTCTTTTGGTATTCTTGGTCTTGTCCTTGTTGTCTTTCCTACAGGCATTGATTCAGGTCACTCGTGGGTTGAGCTCATACTACCGCAAGTGGCGTAAGTGCTGGTGGGCATCCCAGTATCGGTAGGCGCATAAAGCCTTATGGGAAAAGGGGCTCTTATAGGCAAGAATACCTGCTGAGTGTATTCAATGAGTCTCAACCCCGAGTGTACAGGTGTCACTGTAAGAAGATAGACCACGTGTCAAGTTATCCATTCATCAACTCCTAGCACCCAGTTCTCCGCAACACTCCGTCCAGATATATTCCCCGGATCATAACAACACCAAGTATTGGGCCTAACTCAGGTATTCGCAATCTGGCCGATTATCGAACAACTGCGCATGCACAGCGTGTCACGCTCGGCTTGAGCTGGGGATCTGACGACTGATCAATGACTGGAAACGAAACACTGAGGAAAGATTAGTTCAGTTTTAATGAGACTTCAATCATACACAACGGCTAGGAGATAAGTCTGAGTGAATTCTGAAGGACGATATGTTTGTGACTAGTAAACAATGATGAAGAATACTGAATTAAGAAGTGATTTATGATTTGTAAACGATGCCGAAGTTCAATGAATGAAGAGATGACTTGTGATTTGTTAACGATGCTGAAGAACACTAAATAGAGAGATGACTTGTGATTTGTAAATGATGCTGAAGAACACTGAATGGAGAGATGACTTGTGATTTGTAAACGATGCTGAAGAACACTGAATGAAGAGACGACTTGTGATATGATGTTGAAGAGAGGATCGCTGTGTGCACCATCAGCAAACGGAGACCCTCTACTGGATAGTGGACCCAGCGGTTAAACTGCAAGAGACCAGAACGGGAGGTAAGACTCCGGATGCTGACACAGCGTTCGCATTTCGCACGCACCAGCAAAAACAGTGACGGAAAATGCGTACACATTATGATCGCAATGCAACTGCTGTTTGAGTGACAGGAAGCCGGCGTTTCTGGGTGGGAACCCGCCATTTTCTGGGTGTGTCTGAAAAAACGCAGGGGTGCCCAGGCATTTTTAAGGAGGGCCTCTGACTTCAGCGATGATCACTTCAAGCCTCTTGTTTAGAAAAAATTGTGCACGACCTTGCCTGGCGCAGATAGGAATAATCTTCAATGTTCCAGTAATTGCGTATGATTTTGCAATGAGCCCTCAGATTGCGATGCATTCACAATTTTTATGATGGGCGTTTTTTCTCTATCTCTGGGTGGCAACTATTTCATCGAAGAAACTGCTTTGGAGCAGAAACTGCATCGGGCCCATTATATAGTAATAGTGTAATGAAATATCCTTGACATAACGGTATGTAATAACAGGCTACACATGGCATACTGTATGTCATTTATTCCCAACCATTTGCACATAGTGTTCCCCAGCATTCAACCTGGTGCTTCCTGCATACTACATTTGGATTTGTTATCTGAGTTTCCACATGGCTTTCTAAAAAAAAAAAAAGTCTGCAAATGGAACAAATACATTCATAATACCAGCCAGTGTCGGACTGGGGCATAAAGGGCCCAACGGGGGAATACAGAGGTAAGGGCCCATGTTTAGGGTTGTGGCCAGCCTCCAGAGGGGGTGTTGCCAGCTAATACAGATGCTTGGCTAACCATTAGCGAGTGTATGGTCTGGGCCCTTTATAATTATATTCCATGCATGATAATGTACCAGACTAATAACAGGAATGCACTTTAGAAAATACACCATAGTCCTGTGCAGTATAATGTAAATATGTATAACGTATAATTCAAGTGCACAGTCTGGAACGTGATCCCTAGGGGAGGGGGGGCAAGGCAGTGGGGCCCACCGGGGGATTCCCCTGTGGGCCAGTCTGACCCTGATACCAGCTGTAACCTTAATACATGATAATGATATTTTCATATCACTACCAGGGACGTGCAGTCAGGGGAGGCAGTGCCTCCGCTGTCATAATGATTAAAAAAATACAAGGAAATATTTCTAACACATATCTTGCATCATACATATGTTCTTTGTATTTTTTTAAATAATTTATTCTATGAAAACACTGCTAAATGTGGATGCAAGGCAGCAAGAGTGCTGCTTCCCACTGACAATGATGAAGCAGCTAGGGGGGGGCAAGCAGCGGGCGGGGCCAAGCAGTGGGCAATTAAATCTCATTGAAAAAAAGCCAGAGAAGCAGCACCAGCACATTTGCCTCAGTGACAGTGATGTGCAGAGGCAGAACTCTGGGAGGCAACGGGGTCATCTGCCGCCGGGCTGCTGCTCTGAAGGGGGGCACCTTTCCTCCCATTCTGTAACACCATTGAATGAAGTTAATTGATAGGTGCCGCTGTCTTTTCAGTGGCCGACTTCCTCATTGGTCCCTGCACCTTACAAATCACACCCTCTTTATTATTCACATTTTACAAGTGTCACACCCAGGATTATAAACCACAACCTATTACACTGGAAGCAGACACCTTACTGATGAAGCTGTTTGCTCCTGTATAGGAAATATGAGACTTTTAACTATATGAAGATACTTCTCTGACAATTACACATAACTTCATATAGTTAGAATTCTCATGCTTCCTGTACAGGAGCAAATAACTCCATCAGTAAAGTGTCTGCTGTCAGTGTAACAGGTCATGGGTTCTAATGCTGGGTATGACTGCTAAAAAATGTGTAATTTAAAATAAAAGACAATTAAATTTATAAATACAGTATAAACAATTTTTGCAGAACACTCCACACACACACACACACACACACACACACACACACACACACACACACACACACACACACACACACACACACACACACACACACTTATCTTGATATAGGAAATAGGGGGCACCAATATTTATCTTGCCTCCGGGCAACTGGGACGAACTTACGCCACTGGTGATGTGCCTTCAGCCCACATGAAAGCACGCCCCCCTGAGGGGGGACTCCATTTTATTTTTTGGGGGTCTCCACTTTTTGAGGAATTCCAGCCCTATGCTGACCAGTTATGGGGTGATTAATGTGATGGCAGGGGGACCCGACACTGAGTGTCCCTCCTGTTATGGCATTATCCCCTGGCTGGTTGTGTCTGGTGCTGGTTACTGTTGAGTAAGTGGAACCCTAGACTTTTTGTTTTCTTTTTAATGGGAGTAGGAGGGGCTACGCAGGGTTTAATTAGTGCCTCCCCAGCCATGGACCTCACTGCATGTCACTATATATTGTCAGTGAACATCCCCCTGAATTCTGTAGTATAATATTCCTTGCCACAGTGCGCATTTCCCCGGCAGTACTATCAGTACATCACAGTTCTGTTTTCTTTACAGTGGTCATATAAGTAGAGGATGACTACTACTGTGTGTACTCATGGAGGAGCGGGCACTGAGCTGAGTCTTTGCCATAGGTGACAGAAAGCTTCACTCCTGGATGTATATGACCAGTAAAGTGGCAACTGAGGCATTTTGTTTATCAAATAAAATAATAAAACACGCTGTGTCTTTTTTCATTGGCAAGGTTTATGAGGCTGTGGCTGGTTTCATCTTATGACACAGTGAACACATGCAGTAGGTCTACCTGTTATTCTGTGACCAGTTTATGCTAAGGGTATCTTTATTACGAAAGATGTGGCAGTCATAGTGTATGCTGCTTCATATTTACAGTACAGTATTTACAGTGTACAGTACATCTCTGCAAGGGCGTAGCTACCATACGTGCAGGCAGTGAAGCTGCTATGGGGCCCAGAGCTGAGAGGGGCCCACCTTTCCTGTCAAAGTTACATGAGTTATATACATTTTTGGCCATTGAGTGATACGCTGGGGTACGTTCAGTCTTTTTTCCTTGGGGCCTGCAATATATCTAGGTATGCCCCTGGACCTGCTCAATGTAGTGTGGTATAAGATGAACTGGAGGGCATTTTAATGTTATATAATATGAACCGGGGCACTGTAATGAGGCACAATATGAACGGGGAGCACTATATATATCATAATGTGAATTGGGGGTACTGTGCGGCATAATGTGTACTGGCAGCTCTGAAATGTGACATAGGGTGAACTTAAGCATTACTGCGATTCATAAAAGAAACTAGGGCACTACTATGGGGCATAACAGTAAATAAGGCTCTACTATGGTCAGAAAATGAACTAGGGCACTATTATAGCGCATAAAATTAACATGTGCCGCAGAGAAGTTTCTCTCTAGGAGCATTGGGATGGGGGCCCCTTCAAAATGTTGCTATGGGGCCCACAAAGTTCTGGCTATGCCCCTGCATCTCTGCATATGTGCAACTGAATATATAGACAAAGAGTAAGGACAGTTTTACACTTCCTCCCGGAACATAAAACTGCAGCCTACTATAGATGAGGCTGATGGTGCTGAACAAAGATATTTTGTAAAGTACAGAAAAAAAAAAAATATTTACCAGAAATACTGCTAATGTCTGACCTCAGGATTCCAAGATATCTACGTTGCTACAGTACGTTGAAATAAATGACAAAAAATCAGTTTATGCAACCACACTCGTGACATATTTATTTTTTATATACAATGAATTACATAACAATTGTTAAATTACAATAATATACAGTATGATAAGATTAGCAATGTCTTTTTTTATTTTAAAATTGCTATTGTTTTGAATACAATATATCATTTGTACTTTAAAATGAAAAGGATTGTGGCAATTATTCCATATTTGTTTACTTAAAAAAATAAATGTACACAATTATTTTGTTTTTATTTTGTATAAACCAGTTTTCATTTCAGCAGTTACTAGGGAGCTTTCCATCCAAGAATATTTTAATACATCAGAGAGTCATTTCATTCATTCTGTATATTACTCCTATTAATTTACAGCATAGATGCTTGGCGAATACAAAATTCATCTATGTATATCAGCGGTTCTCATTCGCATCAGTGGTACAAGCAGGAAGGCTAGGTGGTACTCCAGCTTACAGTAAGTACAAGCTACACTAGGGATGGAAAAGATGTTGACAGTGGTCTGCTGCAATGATACCTGTAGTTGTCTGTCCAGAGCAAATGGGGATCAGTACAAAATTCCGCCGGACGGGATCCCAGCGGTTGGAATACCGACACCGGGATTCCGACTGGCACAATCCCGACAGGGGGGCGAGCGCAACGTAGCCCCTTGCAGGCTCGCTGCGCTCGCCATGCTGCGGGCACGGTGTCTCGCTACGCTCGGCACACTAATTTATTCTCCCTCTATGGGTGTCGTGGACACCCACAGAGGGAAAATATGTTGGGATTGTGCCGGTTGGGATCCCGGTGTCGGTATTTCGACCGCCGGGATTCCGTCCGGCGGGATCTTGACCGCATATCGAGCAAATGCACTTACACCCAACCCCAGTGTGGAGACAGTCCAGACAAGACCAGACCCAGCAATGAGTCCTATAGTATTTTTTATTTTTGACTTTGTGTTGCTGAAGGAAATAGCTGAAGCCATAGCATGAAGAGGATTGAGTAGGCCAGGCAGCTACAAGAACATCAGACAAAAGGTCAAGAGTGGGCTGGAGCGAACTAGGAAAAATAGGGCTGGCAGAAGAGACACAGAGGGGCTCATGATGATGGAGACAAAGGGGGTGTTATGAGGCTGGAGAGAAATAAAGGTGTCATGAAGCTGGCAAGAAACAGGAGGTCACGAGGCTGGGTTAAGAGATAGGGTTGTATGAGGCTGTAGAGAGACTGGGAGGCCTTGATAGTGGAGAATTAGCAGATTCTGGTCTCCAGGCACAGAGTCTGGTTGTTGTCAATTCCCTTTCCATTTGCTGTAAGGGCCAGAAGTGGAGGGCAGGTTTATAATGGGTAGCAGTGACGTTCGGTGGGGTGAGGCAGGTGAGGCAGAGCCTTTCCTGTCATACTTACGTTTAAACCAGAGTTTTGATTGAATAAATTATATGAAAAATACCACTAATTTGAAATATCTTCTTTTCATTATTCTAATAATTTTTACAGCCAAAACTCTGGAGTAAAAAGTCTATGGCAGGTGAGGCAGCTTATCTTTTCAGCACATCTTTGATCGAAACTCATAAAATTCTGAAGAGTTTATACTGCTTTACCTGTGTATAATGCCCAGATGTACCCTTTGGCTTATATATTGCATGAAAATCTGGCGCTGGGGTTAGCCAGTGCCTCCTGAGCTATTTAGCTCACCGCACGTCCCTGATGGGTAGACTTCTAGCGCTGTGGATGGCAGTGAGAGCTCTGTGAAGAGGGCAATATGTTATGAGGAATAAATGTGACAAATATTTTACATTTTTATAATTGCATACCTTCTGCAAAGTAGTATGTATTTCCATAATCGCTATATGGTACTTGTAAAAAAAATAAAAAAAGCGACAATTCTCGTGTACAGTATATGAGTATCTATCTCTCACCAAATGAGAAGAGGAAGCGGAGATATTATTACGTCACAGAACAATTTGGTTGTGTTACATTTAGGAATTGTATTGAGCATTTACAGAACCACAATATGTAGGATTTTTAACATCATAGCAATTATTTGCTTCAATACAGGAATTTTTCATAGGAAGTGCAGCAATATAGAATACAGCTCTTTGAAATGTAACACCTGGTCGATTAGCATTGTGCTTTTGAGTTAACCCCCCCCCCCCCAAACTTTCCATTTAAAAGAATCAGTTAATAACAAGTCTTTACATAAGTACATACTAGGAAGAGATGGGTGTAGAAGTAATTTGATGGATTAGTTATGAAGTTAAATGTGTTGTTTAACATTAATGTTAAAATTGTTACGCTTGTCTTCTTAAATGGACTATCCAGTTTCCTCTTAAGATGATAATAAATCTTTGCTTATTTTGTGTGCAAACCTATGGGAAGGGGGGGGAGAAAAACTAGTGCAGATACATCGCCGGAGAGTCTTTGGACTATTCTGAAAAGGCTCCATGGCAGATCACCAATAATTTAATTTCCTTCATAGAATGCAAAGCTCCAAACATTATGTTAATACAAATCTTCAAAGGTCTTCTAAATATTTAAAGCAATATAAGTGACTTGTTATTAGCCAAATAATTTGTAAATAATTAGTATATTTTAACTAATGGTGTGTACACACAGTGAGATTTTTTCTTACGATTTTGACTATATAGTCAAAATCGTAAGAAAAGTTAGAGCAGATCGCAAGGTGAAAGTCACCTTGCAATCCCAATGCGATGCAGATGCGCGGTCCCGTGCGGTCGGCATTGCAAGGCTAGATAGACTGTGCAGGCAAGTCAATTTTGACTATCTCGTAGAAAATATAGTCAAAATTGACACTTAGCTAAAATCGCACATAGCCAGTATCACAAGCACAGTCATTATGTGCTTGCGATACCGACCTAGTCCCTATTGCACAGTGAGAATCGGGGTTAGCCCATGTCTCACCGTGTGTATGCACCTTTATATGTTTAAATTGAATGTTTGCCTATCTATCCTATTCCTATGTCTTGTGTCTCACATGTGTTGTATGAGGGTTATGCTGATTGTTTAACACATAAGCGCGGCATTAGTACTTGTCTTTGTAAGAGCATGAATTGTGCTTTTGTTTGTACCACCTACAGTATCTGCTGTTATGGCTGACTATTCATTGATTTATTATCCTTCTGTTTTTATTCATGTATTTGCTATTATTTGTGAGGCAGGCATTATAATTTAATGAAGATGATGATAATTGATTAATTAAAATAACATATAACAGTGCTTTTTCCATCACACATGCCCATGTGAAGACCATTACCCTCAGTGACCTGTTCAGATTTCATGTGCATCTGAAAGACAGCCAGCGTTTGAATTTAACTTTATCATTGCTAAATGTAATTCATATTGTCTGAAATGATTAGGAAACACAAATCATGAAAAACATGCCAGATCTCTAAATTAGTTGGTTGCATATTTCATGCTTATGTCAGAATTACTGGATAGTTAGAAACAGATCTCATAGTACATTGGACAGTAAGTAACATAAGAAACATACAAAAGTGTAGGAAAATAGAAACAGTACTAAAGCACTCAATAACAAGCAATAATACATATATAAAGTAGGACATTAATAGACACTTAGGTGTTTTTGTAATTTTTTTTTTTTAAGCCACAACATCCATAGCACAAAAAGACCCCACTCATTGCTGATCATTTCAGTGTGCTGGAATCAGCTAACCTGAAACAGAATCCTGGTTAGTGACTCTTTTTTGTTTTGTATCACTTATGGAAGACTTCCATATACAGTTAAAAAATTAAAAAGTAAATAAAATCTGAGAACTAGGTACACTGTACATTGGAATGTATTATGATCAGTAGATTATTCTATGTTGCCCACAATCACTTGCCCACAGTCTTCATGCTTCGGGATCGTAGTCTTGGTATTCCTAAACAAATCATAAAAACGCAGTATTATTAGGTTACCGACAATAAAGTGCTTGTGTCTTCAGTGCAAATAACTTGTACTTTATAGTTGTACACAGGTTTCTGTAGAAACAGTTTATACTGAACGTCCGAGCTGTTTATTACAGCTCTGGTACCAAATATATTATAAATAACCATAGCACCTTAGCACTCTCTATATAAATAAAAACACAAGGCATACAGTAAGTGGCATAAAAATTGGTAAGCAAGAATGGTCAGAAACTAGAGATGTGCGGCGGGAACTTTTCGTGTTTTCTGTTTTGGTTTTGGCTGTAATTCCTCGCTCGTGTTTGGTTTTGGATTGGTTTTGCCAAAACTACCCTTTCGTGTTTTGGTTTTGGATCTGGATGATTTTTGAAAAAAACATTAAAACGGCTAAAATCAAAGAATTTGAGGGTAATTTTGATCCTACTGTATTATTAACCTCAGTAACATTAATGTCCACTAATTTCCAGTCTATTCTGAACACCTCACACCTCACAATATTGTTTTTAGGCCAAAAGGTTGCTACGAGGTGGATGTATGACTAAGTTAAGTGACACAAGTGTGTGGCACAAACACCTGGCCCATCTAGGAGTGGCACTGCAGATACAGACAAGATGGCAGATTTAATAAATAGGCCCCAAACAGCACATCATGCAAAGAAGAAAAAGAATTGCAATGAGGTTGCTGCATGACTAAGCTAAGCGACACAAGTGTGCAGCAAAAACACCTGGCCCATCTAGGAGTGGCACTGCACTGGCAGACAGAATGGCAGATATAAAAAAAGGCCCCAAACAGCACATCATGTAAAGATGTAAAAGAGGTACAATGAGGTAGCTGTATGACTAAGCTAAGCGACACAAACAATTGGCCCATCTCGGAGTGGCACTGCAGTGTCAGACAGGATGGCACTTACAAAAACTAGTCCCCAAACAGCACATGATGCAAAGAAGAAAAAGAAGTGCACCGAGGTTGCTGTATGACTAAGCTAAGCGACACAACCACCTGGCCCATCTAGTAGTGGCATGCAATGGCTGAATGTCGAAAGTGGGCCGCAATTTTTCAGTCCACTGACAGCATCTCCTGCACGCCCCTGTAATTTTTCAAAAATTCTGCAATAGGTGGATTTATACGGCAGTACCCCTGGACTAATACAGCAGTGTCAGACAGGATGGCACTTTAAAAAACCATGCCCAAAACAGCACATGATGCAAAGATGAAAAAGAGGTGCACTAAGGTTGCTTTATGACTAAACTAAGCGACACAAGTGTGCGGCACAAACACCTGGCCCATCTAAGAGTGGCACTGCAGTGGCAGACAGGATGGCACTTAAAAAAAGGCCCCAAACAGCACATCATGCAAAGAAGAAAAAGAGGTGCAATGAGGTAGCTGTATGACTAAGCTAAGCGACACAAACAATTGGCCCATCTAGGAGTGGCACTGCAGTGTCAGTCAGGAGGGCAGAAATAAAAAAAAGACCCCAAACAGCACATCATGCAAAGATGAAAAAGAGGTGCAATGAGGTAGCCGTATGACTAAGCTAAGCGGCACAACCACCTGGCCCATCTAGGAGTGGCATTGCAGTGTCAGACAGGGTGGCACTTAAAAAAAATAGTACACAAACAGCACATCATGCCAAGAAATAAAAGAAGGCAATAAGGTAGCTGTATGACTAAGCTAAGCGACACAAGTGTGCGGCACAAACACCTGGCCCATCTAGGGTTGGCACTGCAGTCTACTGCACTAATGGTGGATACCAGACGCACGTCTAACACCAGCATAGTTTTATGGCCCCAGTAATCCACTTTGCAACAGGGTATATATATATATATACTAGGTGATTCATCACGCCCTATGGGCGCTCTTCACACCGTCGTAAAGGGCTACGCCCCTGTGGGCTGAGGGATGGTGGAGGGGGCAGGAGGTGTTGGGCTTGTTGGAGTTGTGGGTGTGTTTGGCAGGGGGATTGGGGAGGGTATGTCCGAGGCTGCCATAGGTGGTGTAGTTCCACATGGGGTGTGTGGGTGGATGGTGAAGGGTATGGGGGGCTTTGTAGTGTTCATGGGAGGGGTGGAGAGTAGGGTAGGGGGAGGTTGATGGTTTTGTTGAGGTTTCGTGTGAGCTGCAGGGATGGTGTATTTGCATAAGCTGTGTGTCAAGTATGGGGCTACAGTGTTTGGTGGATGTTATTGTGAGGTGTTGTGGGTGTTGGGCAGGTGTATGTTGTGTGGATGTGGGGTAAAAGTGTACATGGTGTGTTGTTTGTATGTGAAGGGGTGGGTGTAGTGAGGTGGAGGTGTGTGGCCTTGTGGATGGGGATGTTGGTGCAGAGGTGGTGGTATAAATGGGGTATGTGGATGTTGGGAGTGGTGGAGGGTTGGCAGTGGGGGGTATGGAATTTTTGAAGGGGGAACGGATGTGCTGTGTGTGAGGGAGGAACATGTGGTGTGTAGGTGGGTTGAGAGGGAGTGTTGCGTTTGGCAGGGTGTGCATAGGTGCTTAGGGGGTTTTGTGGGTGTGGTGGGGAGGTAGATGGATTAGGGATTGAGGATGTATGTGTTAGGGAGTGTGAGGGTTGGCTTTGGATTGTTGATGGTGGTGAAGGTAATGTGTTTGGTGTGGTGGTGTGTGTAAGTGTTAGTAGGTTTGGCCTGTGGCCCTGTAAGATGCTGGGGAGGGTGAATGAGTGTGTATGGGCTGAACCGTGGATGGTGGCCGGTGACTGCGTATACAGGGGCAAGGGGTAAGGGATGGTGTAGGTGGTGTAGTACTTGTTGCATTTGTGTTTGTGCGGTACACGAGGACAGGGGTGGGTGTTGGAACGTGGCATGGGTGGGGGAGTTGCAAATGGGGAGTGTGGTGGGATGATGGAGGGTATTTGGGGTGGGGTGCTGTAAGGAAGGGGGGGTGGGGAGTGAGTTAGGGGGATGGTGCATGGGGTAATGGTTGGGTGGTGTATGTGTGGACGGTGGATGTTAGGTATGGGGTTAGCTTGTTTGGGGGATGTGCTTGTGAGGTGCAGCTGATGTGGTGGAGGTGGGTGAGGTGGAGTTGCGGGTGGGGTTGTGTTGAGGGTTAGGGGTTTTTGGGTGGTGGTTGTGTTTTATGATGTAGAGAGGGATGGTGTTGTGTGCGGTGCATGTGGAAGATGGTTTTATGTGAAAGGGTCGTGTGGATGGGGGTGATGTTTTAGAGTGGTGGGTGGAAATGTGGTGTGTACATGATGTGAGTGGTGGAGGGTTTGCTGTGAGGGGATGGCAATCAGGGTGGGT
The DNA here is from genome assembly GCF_028390025.1 of Pseudophryne corroboree. NCBI lineage: Eukaryota > Metazoa > Chordata > Amphibia > Anura > Myobatrachidae > Pseudophryne > Pseudophryne corroboree. The sequence continues at coordinate 758,742,120 of NC_086444.1, forward strand.
GAAGGCAAAGTGCGTGTGTGAGGGAGGAAGGGCTGGTGGACAGGTAGGTTGAGAGGGGGTGCAGGGTGTTGCAAAGCCATGTGCAAGGTGGTGTTGGTGGGAGGGGTTTAGGGAGTATGCTGAACTGTTATTGTGGGATCTGGGGTGTGTTTGGAGGGTGCGTCTATTGTGTTTTTGTGGGAGCGGTGGGTGGATTGTTTATGTTTGTGGCAAGGTGAAGTGGATGTGGTGTTAGGGTGTTTGTTGGGGGCAGAGGTGTGTTGTGTTAGCAGATGTTGGAGTTGGAATTGGCGTATTAGTGGCTTTAGGCTATGGGGGTAGTGTTGTGGGGTAGATGGTGTTTTGATGGTTTGACCAAATTATTTGGGTGCAGAGGGAGGGAGGTGGGTGTGCGATAGGGTTAGGGTGGTGTGTGGCTGGATTGTGGAGGGTGTTGAAAAGAATGTGTGTGGTGGAGTGTTTTTTGTGAAGGGTACGTAGTTTGGGGTGTGGTTTGCTGAAATGCTGTGGGTAATGATTTATGGTCCTTGGGCAAGTGTGTGGAGAGGGGTCACTGCCTGTATATGTTTTTGCGTAGGGGTGAGGGATGGGGGTGGTGATAGGAGGTGTAGTGTGGGATGGAGTTGGGTGGCAGGGGAATGGGGGAGGGGGTTTGAAGTTGGCATGGGTGGAGGAGGTCCACATAGGATGGGTGGTTGGATGGTGGAAGGTTTTTGTGGGGTTTGTGGTGTGTGCATGGGAGGGGAGGGGGTGGCAGGATTAGTCAGATGTGTAAGGTTGTGCTGTGGTTGTGTTGGATGGGTGTTGTATTTGTGTTGGCTGGGTGGGCAGTATGGGTGCATTGCGGTTGTGGGATGGGCTTGCGGTGTGCGCGGTGGTGTTGGCCAGGTGGTTGCATAGGTGTGGGTTTGTTTGTTAAATGTAGTCTTGTGTGTGTTAGGGTTGTTTCCCCTAGTGGTGTGAAGGCAATGGGGGAAGGGGTGGTTGTTGTTGGGTGGTGGTGTAGCAAAGATGGGTAAGGTGTTTTGTGTGTGTGTTGGGGGGAGAGGAAAGGGAAGTGGAGGGTGCGTGCGTGTTGTTAGGAGTGTGGATGGTGAGTGTGTGTGTGTGTGTGGAGGGGGGGGGAGAGTAAAAAGGGGGGAGAGGAAAAATGGGGGGAAGAGGGGGGGAGGGCAGTGGAGGGTGCGTGCGTGTTGTTGGGAGTGTGGAGGGTGAATGTGTGCGTGGGGGGAGGAGTGGAGGGTGCGGGCATGTTGTTAGAAGTGTGGAGGGTGAGTGTGTGCGTGTGTAGGGGGGAGGGGAAAGTGGAGGGTGCGGGCGTGTGGAGGGTGTGTGTGTGGAGGGTGTGTGTGTAGGGGGGAGGGGAAAGTGAAGTGGAGGGTGCGGGCGTGTTGGTAGGAGTGTGGAGGGTGAGAGTGTGTGTGTTGGGGGGAGGGGAAAGGGAAGTGGAGGGTGCGGGCGTGTTGGTAGGAGTGTGGAGGGTGAGTGTGTGTGTGTTGGGGGGAGGGGAAAGGGAAGTGGAGGGTGCGTGCGCATTGTTAGAAGTGTGGAGGGTGAGTGTGAGTGTGTGTGTAAGGTAGAAGTGGTTGCCGTGTATGTGGTGATAGGTGTTGGTATATGTGGGGCCATGAGGCTGCTACTTGTTTCCCCCCTTGTGATGGACGGGGTGCACCTGGTGGGATGGTTGATATGGGGGGCACGCCGTATGTGAGTGGGTGGGTGAGGGCGCTGTCTGCACAACACGGAGTAACAGTAACACCGGCCATAGCTGTACATGCGGCATCACCCTGACAGCACGCCGCACCTGACTCTGTACCAGCGTTATCTCTGTCGCTGCTGCTGGCTCGGACCCGACGACCCCGCTGGATGTTCGGAAACAGATAGATTCGTCGGGTCGGAGGCAGCAGCGGTGAGAGATAACGCTGGTACAGAGTCAGGTGCGGCGTGCTGTCAGGGTGATGCCGCATGTACAGCTGCGGCCAGTGTTTCTGTTACTCCGTGTTGCGGACGGCGGGTCCCAGGCAGCGTGTCAGTGGCTGCATGTGGCAACAGGCGACGGGCTGGTGCGGAGGGAGGGGTGCGGGTGTCACTGGGCTCCCGGGCAGTGTGTCCCGTCTGTGCCATCGGGTGCTCCCCCCAGCTCTGCTCCCCCCACCGCGGGCCCTGTTCCCCGGGTCATACAGCCGCAGCGGCCTCCGCTCCCCCCACCGCCGGCCAGTGTTTGCAGCGGTAGTGGGGAGGGTGGGAGCGATGTGTGCGGGCTGGGTGTTAGCCGTCAGTGTGTGGCCGCGGCGCGGCTGCACTCTTACAGATGGTAGGGGAGGTTAGTGGCGGCCTCGGTAGCGGGTGTGTGTCCCGCCGTGGTGGGGAAGGTGGGTGTGTTAGGTGGTGGTGGGTGTTTGCAGGGGAGGTGAGGGTGTCTGGGTATCCATACGTACCTTGCAGTGTGGGGCATCAGTGCACTGCTAGCTTGTGGCTGGAAATGGTCTGTTGAATCTGTGGCTGGTGGTCCCTTCTGGGGTGTGTGGTGTGCTGACACTGAGCAGCTCCTGGCCTGTCCAAGTCTGCCCAGGTCTGTGACTCCACCCAGCGTTACAAATGCAGGCACAGAGTCACAGGGCTAATATATAGGATATATATATATATATATATATATATATATATATATATATATATATATATATATATATATATATATATATATATATATATATATATATATATATATAGCAGTAGCAATGGAATTATGTGGCAGTACCACTGGACATATATGGCAGGATCACTGGACTGGACTTGTACGCCAGTACCACTGGAATTATATGGCAGGATCACTGGATTTATACGGCAGTATCGCTGGACATATACGGCAGTATCAATGGACATACTGTATACGGCAGTATCACTGGACATATACGGCAGTATCACTGGACTGGACTTATATGCCAGTACCACTGTAATTATACGGCAGGATCACTGGAAATATACGGCAGAATCACTGGACTTATACGACAGTACAACTGGAATTATATGGCAGGATCACTGGAATTATACGGCAGGATCGCTGGATTTATAAGGCAGTACCACTGGACATATACGGCAGTACCGCTGGACATATACGGCAGTATCAAAGAACATGTATGGCAGTATCACTAGACATATATAAGGCAGTATTCACTGGACTGGACTTATACGCCAGTAGTACCACTGGAATTATACGGCAGGATCACTGGATTTATACGGCAGTACCGCAGGACTTATACAGCAGTATCAATGGACATATATGGCAGTATCAATGGATATATGCGGCAGTATCACTGGACATATACAGCAGTATCACTGGACTAGACTTATACGCCAGTACCACTGGAATTATACGTCAGGATCAATAGAAATATACCGCAGGATCACTGGAATTATACGGCAGGATCACTGGATTTACACGGCAGTACCGCTGGACATATAGGCAGTATCACTGGACATATATAGCAGTATCACTGGACATATACAGCAGCACAGGGACACCACCACTGGACTAATGCAGGACAACACAGCACCACTGCAATGGACTGGACTTATACAGCAGCACTGGATATATGGCAGCAGAGGACACAACCACTGTGACTGGACTGATGCAGCACAACACACCACCACTGGATTGATGCAGCACAACACAGCACCACTGGACTGGACTTATACAGCAGCACTGGACATATGGCAGCAGAGGATACCACCACTGTGACTGGACTGATGCAGCACAACACACCACCACTGGACTGATGCAGCACAACACAGCACCACTGGACTGGACTTATACAGCAGCACTGAACATATGGCAAGTGAACCGAACCCGCTTATCTCTATCAGAAACCACACACCACAAAATGTATATCACAACTTCAAAATGTTATTTAGCTCTCTACGTGTAACAACCTTGGGGTTTAAAGGCTTTCAGGTTTACATCAGCCCTCAATTTTTCTTATCTGTTCTGTTTTTTATAGCTATTGTGGCATTTTACTAAGTACTGTACTACGGAGCAGATAACACACCTGCAACACTCCCATAGCATGCTCAAAAGATGGACCATCTCTGTGACACCTACCTGTCACTGCCCAGGAACGCCCAATACATTTTCAATATACTATACTTCTCTGTACGTGCCTCAAAAGTGCAACTGTGACTCTGGGCCTGATTCATTTTTTGCAAAAAAAAGCATGTAACTTTGAGTAACTTTGAGTCTTTCACAAATCATGTTGCCACGCAAGGGGAGTACAAGGGGACATTTATATTGTTTCTGTGCAGGGTAAATACTGGCTTCTTTTGCATGTAGTCCACAAATGTTACACAGCTTTATTTTTACACTGCAATTTAGATTTCAGTTTAAACACACCCCACCCAAATCTTAATCTCTCTGCACGTTACATCTGCCACACCTGCAGTGCAACATGGTTTTGCCCATTTGCTTGCTTTTTTGCTTTACTTACAAAAAGTAAGTGGAACTTACAAATGAAATAACAAAAAATTGCTCCACTACATCAGACATTGGGGGTAATTCTGAGTTGATCGCAGCAGGATTTTTGTTAGCAGTTGGACAAAACCATGTGCACTGCAGGGGAGGCAGATATAACATGTGCAGAGAGAGTTAGATTTGGGTGTGGTGTGTTCAATCTGCAATCTAAATTGCAGTGTAAAAATAAAGCAGCCAGTATATACCCTGCACAGAAACAAAATAACCCACCCAAATCTAAATCTCTCTGCACATGTTATATCTGCCCTCCCTGCAGTGCACATGGTTTTGCCCAACTGCTAACAAAAATCCTGCTGCGATCAACTCAGAATTACCCCCACTGGCAACATTTGCACCTCCTAATCAGGCTCAATGTCTCTGACTAACTGCCTTGCAAAAATTAGCAGCCAAAAATGTAACTCTTTCCTCCATATTGACCTAAGGATATAGGGGGTCATTCCAAGTTGATCGCTCGCTGACGATTTTCGCAGCGATCAGGTAAAAAAACGGCAAAACTGTGCATGCATATGCACCGCAATGCGCAGGCGTGTCGTACGGGTACAAAGAGGAGCGGTGCTGGGCGATGGGTTTAGTGACGATTCCATTCGCACAGCCGAACGCAAGGTGATTGACAGAAAGAGGGCGTTTATGGGTGTCAACTGACCATTTTCTGGGAGTGTTTGGGAAAACGCAGGCGTGTCCAGGCATTTGCTGGGACGGTTGTCTGACGTCAATTCCGGCACCAAAAAGACTGAAGTGATCGCTAGGGCTAAGTAAGTCCAAAGCTTCTCTGAAACTGCACAAAATGTTTTTGCTGCGCTCGGCTGCACAGGCGTTTGCACACTTGCAAACCGAAAATACACTGCCTCATGGGCGGCGATTATGTGTTTGCACGGCTGCTAAAAGTAGCTAGCGAGCGAACAACTCGGAATGACACCCATAGATGTCAAAGTATTGGTTTAAATCTGTGTTTGTGTTTTACGTTTTTTAGCATAATGGATAAGGTTCTTAGCTGGCATGTTATGGCTGGAGCTTGAGTTTATCTAAGCTCTATAAATATACTAAATATTTACCAAATATTATAACTGCGGCTTTCAATACAAAAAAACTTGATCTCTATTAAAAATTAAATATTTTGGTTATAACCAATTTTTAATGAGGACATATTTAGTTATCTAATAATTCTAAAATCCATCATTAGAACAGTTCAGATAATGATACCGTTCCCTGGTGATTTCATTCTCTATACTTAACATACGAAGCAGTTAATTATCAATTTATGAGTTTAAAAGAAAAAAGTCTGTTTTGGATGTAATTATTTGTGAAGAGAACCTTTTCAAACAGAAATCCATACCGTCTATGGAAACTATGGGGTAAATTTACTAAGATTCGTGTTTTCCCGTTTGAGGTCAAAGTTCAATCACGAATGACATCGAAAGTGTAAATATGCAACTTTTTGAATTGATTACGACTAATTTACTAAGCTGCCGTATTCTGCATTTTCGGGTTTTCCGATGTCGATGTCATTCGTTTTTTTAGGCAGTGTTTTACGTGAGTGACTTGTAAAACACTGCCGACCTTAATACAATGAATCTCGGCCGGATCTGAGAGATCCGTGCTGGGCTTCATTGTGCACTTTGTTAAACAAAAAAATAAAGTTTAAATGTAAAAAAAAATTGCGTGGGGTCCCCCCTCCTAAGCCAAACCAGCCTCGGGCTCTTTGAGCCGATCCTGGTTGCAGAAATATGGGAAAAAAATGGACAGGGGTTCCCCCATATTTAAGCAACCAGCATCGGGCTCTGCGCCTGGTCCTGGTTCCAAAAATACGGGGGACAAAAAGAGTAGGGGTCCCCCGTATTTTTGAAACCAGCACCGGGCTCCACTAGCTGGACAGATAATGCCACAGCCGGGGGTCACTTTTATACAGTGCCTTGTGGCCGTGGCATCAAATATCCAACTAGTCACCCCTGGCCGGGGTACCCTGGGGGAGTGGGGACCCCTTCAATCAAGGGGTCCCCCCCCAGCCACCCAAGGGCCAGGGGTGAAGCCCGAGGCTGTCCCCCCCATCCAATAGGCTGCGGATGGGGGGCTGATAGCCTTTGTGAAAAGTGATTGATATTGTTTTTAGTAGCAGTACTACAAGGCCCAGCAAGCCTCCCCCGCAAGCTGGTACTTGGAGAACCACAAGTACCAGCATGCGGCGGAAAAACGGGCCCGCTGGTACCTGTAGTACTACTACTAAAAAAATACCCCAATAAAGACATTACACACACACACCTTGAAAGTATAACTTTAATACATCCATCCACACCTCCATATACACATACTTACCTAATGTTCCCACGCTGGTCGGTCCTCTTCTCCAGTAGAATCCATGGTGTACCTGTAGAAAAAATTATACTCACATAATCCAGTGTTTTCGGCTCCTCGGTAACTCCTTTTGTAATCCACGTACTTGAAAAAATAGAAAAACGGATACCCGACCACGAACTGAAAGGGGACCCATGTTTTCACATGGGCCCCCTTTCCCCGAATGCCAGAAACCCACTCTGACTGATGTCTAAGTGGGTTTCTTCAGCCAATCAGGGAGCGCCATCGGCTGTGTGCTCCTGTACTGTCTGACAGGCGGCACACGGTGTTACAATGTAGCGCCTATGCGCTCCATTGTAACCAATGGTGGTGACCTCACCGCTGACCTGAAAGTTCCCACCATTGGTTACAATGGAGCGCATAGGCGCTACATTGTAACACCGTGTGCCGCCTGTCAGACAGTACAGGAGCACACAGCCGATCAGGAGGGTGCTACAACGTGGCGCTCCCTGATTGGCTGAAGAAACCCACTTAGACATCAGTCAGAGTGGGTTTCTGGCATTCGGGGAAAGGGGGCCCATGTGAAAACATGGGTCCCCTTTCAGTTCGTGGTCGGGTATCCGTTTTTCTATTTTTTCAAGTACGTGGATTACAAAAGGAGTTACCGAGGAGCCGAAAACACTGGATTATGTGAGTATAATTTTTTCTACAGGTACACCATGGATTCTACTGGAGAAGAGGACCGACCTGCGTGGGAACATAAGGTAAGTATGTGTATATGGAGGTGTGGATGGATGTATTAAAGTTATACTTTCAAGGTGTGTGTGTAATGTCTTGTTTGGGGTATTTTTTTAGTAGTAGTACTACAGATACCAGCGGGCCCATTTTTCCGCCGCATGCTGGTACTTGTGGTTCTCCAAGTACCAGCTTGCGGGGGATGCTTGCTGGGCCTTGTAGTACTGCTACTAAAAACAATATCAATCACTTTTCACAAAGGCTATCAGCCCCCCATCCGCAGCCTATTGGATGGGGGGGGACAGCCTCGGGCTTCACCCCTGGCCCTTGGTTGGCTGGGGGGGGGACCCCTTGATTGAAGGGGTCCCCACTCCCCCAGGGTACCCCGGCCAGGGGTGACTAGTTGGATATTTGATGCCACGGCCGCAAGGCACTGTATAAAAGTGACCCCCGGCTGTGGCATTATCTGTCCAGCTAGTGGAGCCCGGTGCTGGTTTCAAAAATACGGGGGACCCCTACTCTTTTTGTCCCCCGTATTTTTGGAACCAGGACCAGGCGCAGAGCCCGATGCTGGTTGCTTAAAAAAGGGGGGAACCCCTGTCCATTTTTTCCCCATATTTCTGCAACCAGGATCGGCTCAAAGAGCCCGAGGCTGGTTTGCCTTAGGAGGGGGGACCCCACGCAATTTTTTTCCTGAAAATTTAGAACATTTCCCCCCCCCCTTCCCACTGAAAAACATGCACGGATCTCATGGATCCGTGCATGCCTATACAAACATGGGATAAAAAAGCAGGTCTGTTTTTTTTTTTAGCACTTTTTCACGATTTGTATTTTATCACGGCAGTGTTTGGCTATTGTCGGCAGTGTTTGTGTTTTGCACTTTTTAGTAAATTCCCGATTTCTAGCAAATTGCAGGCGTATTTGACCGATGGTGTATTGATTCGTGATTTTTTCCTAGGACTTCCAAAATATTACGAATGCCCTCATCACTGCCGTGATTTTTGCTTAGTAAATTACCGAGATGACACTTTGATAAAAAAACGGCATCTCGGTCAAAATCGGGACCTTAGTAAATATACCCCTATCTCTCTTTCCACTAAGGCTCAGAATCAGAATGACAGTTCATGGTCTCAGGTCCCTTCTTGGATGTAGGTCAGTTTGGAATTAGTAATTAGTATTTTTGAATGTGTTCAAATATTTACAATCGGATACAAATCTCTCCTGTCCTGGTCAAGAAATGGTCGGTAATTAATAAGATATCTTTGCAAGATTAGCTACATTTGCATGTTTAGCTAAACATGCATAGGAAAGCTGTGGTGTTCTCATTCATCAGCAGTGGCGGTTTGTACCTATGGGCTGCAGGACAGCAGCCTCCGCAGGTAAAATCTGCCACCCTGCTCATTGGCTTTGAAGCCAGATGCAGTCCATGAGACTGCACTGGCTTCACTGTGACTGGCAGTGACCTCCTATTGGGAGTCCTAACTGCCAGTCACAGACACTACAGGCAGTCACATTGGGAGGTGTTTCCTCCCTCCGGAGCTGCCAAATCGGACTACAATAGGCAGAGCCAGCTTCCTGTAGGAAGCCAGCTCCCTGCCTCGTCAGCCCTAGTCAGCTTCTATAGGCTGCGGCCGATGCAGTCCATAGAAGCTGTGGTTTTGCACATGCACAGTACTGTTGCCGCTACTGCGCATGCGCTGGATCCCGGCATGTGTGAACTGTAAATAGCACAGGTGCCGGGACCCAGTCAGTGGTCCTGGTGGGGACAAGGAGGGGGAGGCCCAGCAGCATTGGCAGCACTCCTACTCTAACAAGGTAGGAGTCGCCGCTGTTCATCAGTGATTTTAATCATAAAGGGGCATATTTATTAAAGCATACAGTATTTGCTGAAATAGTAAGGATCCCCAGGTTTTAAGATGGAGGGACTGCAGCGTAAGCTACCACTTTAGTTCCAGCTCTTCACTGGGACGGGCTCTTATTGGAGCCAGCCTTCCAGCCAGAGATTCTTCCTAAATTATTGGAAAAGATTCATTGTAATGTTACGAATTAAGCATATATTATCATAGCCCATACACATTTAAAATATGGGATATGATAAGGCCTTCCCAAAGTTTTTTTATTTTCAATGTGACTGATGTACAGACAAATCATTACAGTTCTTAAAAATAATAATAATAATAATATATATATATATATATATATATATATATATATCCAGTGGTGGCACTCAAACGTGACTTATACAGCAATGAAAAAGGAAGAGACAAAGCTCTTATCCGTAGTTAACGTTTCAGTTTTTATAACTTTCGTCAGAACAACAGACGAAAGTTATAAAAACTGAAACGTTAACTACGGATAAGAGCTTTGTCTCTTCCTTTTTCATTGCTGTATAAGTCCCGTTTGAGTGCCGCCACTGGATATTTTGATACATGCACACTGAAGTGACGGAGGGCACCAGGGCATCTTGTTATGGGAGGTATTGAGTGTCGGTAATTGTGTTGCTATATATATACACTGCTCAAAAAAATAAAGGGAACACTAAAATAACACATCCTAGATCTGAATGAATGAAATATTCTTATTAAATGCTTTGTTCTTTACATAGTTGAATGTGCTGACAACAAAATCACACAAAGATTATCAATGGAAATCAAATTTATTAACCCATGGAGGTCTGGATTTGGAGTCCCCCTTAAAATTAAAGTGGAAAAACACACTGCAGGCTGATCCAACTTTGATGTAATGTCCTTAAAACAAGTCAAAATGAGGCTCAGTAGTGTGTGTGGCCTCCACGTGCCTGAATGACCTCCCTACAATGCCTGGGCATGCTCCTGATGAGGTGGCGGATGGTCTCCTGAGGGATCTCCTCCCAGACGTGGACTAAAGCATCCGCCAACTCCTGGACAGTCTGTGGTGCAACGTAGCATTGGTGGATGGAGTGAGACATGATGTCCCAGATGTGCTCAATTGGATTCAGGTCTGTGGAATGGGCGGGCCAGTCCATAGCATCAATGCCTTTGTCTTGCAGGAACTGCTGACACACTCCAGCCACATGAGGTCTAGCATTGTCTTGCATTAGGAGGAAACCAGGGTAACCGCACCAGCATTTGGTCTCACAAGGGGTCTGAGGATCTCATCTCGGTACCTAATGGCAGTCAGGCTACCTCTGGCGAGCACATGGAGGGCTGTGCGGCCCCCCAAAGAAATGCCACCCCACACCATTACTGACCCACTGCCAAACCGGCCATGCTGGAGGATGTTGCAGGCAGCAGAACATTCTCCTTGGCGTCTCCAGACTCTGTCACGTCTGTCACATGTGCTCAGTGAGAACCTGTTTTCATCTGTGAAGAGCACAGGGCGCCAGTGGCGAATTTGCCAATTTTGGTGTTCTCTGGCAAATGCCAAACGTCCTGCACGGTGTTGGGTTGTAAGCACAACCCCCACCTGTGGACGTCGGTCCCTCATACCACCCTCATGGAGTCTGTTTCTGATCGTTTGAGTAGACACATGCACATTTGTGGCTTGCTGGAGGTCATCTTGCAGGGCTCTGGCAGTGCTCCTCCTGTTCCTCCTTGCACAAAGGTGGAGGTAGCGGTCCTGCTGCTGGGTTGTTGCCCTCCTACGGCTTCCTCCACATCTTCTGATGTACTGGCCGGTCTCCTGGTAGCGCCTCCATGCTCTGGACACTACGCTGACAGACACAGCAAACCTTCTTGCCACAGCTCGCATTGATGTGCCATCCTGGATGAGCTGCACTACTTGAGCCACTTGTGTGGGTTGTAGGGAGGTCATACAGGCACGTGGAGGCCACACACACTACTGAGCCTCATTTTGACTTGTTTTAAGAACATTACATCAAAGTTGGATCAGCCTGTAGTGTGTTTTTCCACTTTAATTTTAAGGGTGACTCCAAATCCAGACCTCCATGGGTTAATAAATTTGATTTCCATTGATAATTTTTGTGTGATTTTGTTGTTAGCACATTCCACTATGTAAAGAACAAAGTATAGAATATGAATATTTCATTCATTTAGATCTAGGATGTGTTATTTTAGTGTCCCCTTTATTTTTTTGAGCAGTGTATATATATATATATATATATATAAAAATATATATGTGTGTGTGTGTGTGTGTGTGTGTGTGTGTGTGTGTGTGTGTGTGTGTGTGTGTGTGTGTGTGTGTGTGTGTGTGTGTATATATATATATATATATATATATATACACACACATATGTATATAACAGACCACATTTCACAGTGGATGAGATATTTGTACTCCAGAGCTTTCACTTGGGACTCTCTTGGGAGGTTCCGTATTTGTCCAGGGTGCAGGACAATTTAACCCCACACCTATCACATGGTTTCACGCTAGAGGCACCAGTCAGACCTTCTTCAGTCATTAGACCATAGTTCATACCACCTAATATCCTGAACTTTTGGTAACCACAGAATTGCTACTCTATGTACATCACCAGCACCATGATATCATATAGAATAGTGAGACTGTAAATAGATACAGCAACATGATAATTTACATGTTGCTAGCATACCATAGTTAGTGCTTGGTTCTCCTCTCTGTTAAATATACATACTGTACCTGGAAGTAAGCTGCTAAGAAGGATTTAGTGCAATCTTTGATCACTATGTAATATTATGAGTGTTTTCTGTTATACAAATAGTCTTTGTACCATTTATGGTTATAAAATGATAGATAACCGGACACAATTAGTCAAGAAGGCTTTTGTGCCAGCAACTATTTTTCATGTGCAAATAAAGTTATGTTTGAAGTACAAAAACAACTTTTGTCTTTCATTACTATGGGGGTATCCAATTACCTGCGGTATATTACCAGAAGTAATTGTTATGCACACCAGTGCCTGCAGGAAAGTACTGGTGTCAGAACTGTTATGCACTCCAGTGCCTGCAGGAATGTACTGGTGTTTGAACTGTTATGCAAAACAAATGGACTCACAGACAGACTGGGGAATATGACATAACGTACACAGAAGGTGATAGGGTAACAAAATACACACAAGGTGAACAGAGAAGCCCAGAGGCTAAGGAACTGGGTATCTCCCTTGTATTAGAACTGCTCAGATGGGAAAAGCAAGATGTTGTGTTTTAATACGTAGAGAACCCGAAATGCTGTTGCTAAGGGCAACAGCAAAACCCTAAAGGGTTACCAACGGGTGTGGCAGTAAACTCCTTGGTCAGAGATGGAATGATAGACACAAGGAGAGTCTCCACAATCCTAATTCTCACTTGCAGTGCACAGGTTCAGCTTACTGCCACTAAACTGACCCCTGACACCTAGCACAGTGAGACAGGATTAGACAGGCAAGTCTTAGAATACAGCCGCAAACTTGCTAAGTTCACAGAGTAGTAACAGAACCCCAGCAAGCTAAACGACTGACTCCAGTCTTACTGCTAGGTCTGGATTGGCAGAGTGTAATACCAAATCCCCAGGCCTATTTGCAGTAAGCAACAAACAAATACAAAGCTACACAGTACTGGTTAACTTTCAGGAACTGACTAACCAACAAAGATTCAGCAGCATCTGCTTACCCTGAGAAGAGGCCTTATAAAGCAGGTGCTGTCCACGCCCCACTCAGACCTCACAGACTGTGAGCACAAAAACCAGCACCGGATCCCCTGCCGTGCACAGAGCCTATAACCACTGCACAGCAAAAGACCCGAACCGGAGTATCAGCTGCGCTCAGGTTACTCCGCTAGCACTTGTCTCCCGGTTGCCATGACGACGTGGCAGCACAGGGCAGGAGACCCTAACAGTACCCCCCCTCTGACGAGGGGTCAAAGAACCCCTACCACCGGGTTTATCGGGGAACTGCGAGAAGAAAGAGCGTATCAGTCTGGGGGCATGAAGATCACAACTGCGCACCCACGACCGCTCCTCCGGGCCATACCCCTTCCAGTGCACCAAAAATGACAGCCGACCCCGAACCACCTTGGAGTCAAGAATCCTTTCAACAACAAACTCCCTCTGGCCACGTATCAGAAGAGGGGAAGGTCTTCCACTGGAAGAAGGATTACTAATCGCCCGTTTTAAAAGGGAACAATGAAATGTTTTATTGATACCCAAAGAACGGGGCAGATCTAACTGAAATGCCACCGGATTGATAACCCTGGTGATCTTATAAGGGCCGATGAACCGGGGGCCTAACTTATGAGATGGCTGTCTCAACTTCAAATTCTTGGTAGACAACCAGACGAAGTCTCCTAATTTGAAGCTGCAGGGTCTTTTCCGCTTATCAAAAACCCTTTTGGTCACTAATGACACAGACACAAGGGCTTTCTTCACTTTCCGCCAAATACCTCTAAGGACCGAAACCACAGAGGAACCACCAGGCGTGGAGTCCAGGGGGTCAAAAGAATTGGCCTTAGGATGATGCCCATACACACAAAGGAAGGGAGAGATCCCTGTAGCAGAGTGAGCCGCGTTGTTATAGGCAAACTCCGCCATGGACAGATGAGCAACCCAGTCAGTCTGACACTTGGAGACATAACACCTGAGGAACTGCTCCAAGGACTGGTTCACCCTTTCAGTCTGCCCATTAGACTGCGGATGGTAGCCTGACGACAAGCTGACAGAAATCTGGAGATCGGAACAAAATGCCCTCCTGAATTTGGCCACAAACTGGGATCCGCGGTCAGAGACCACATCAAGTGGCAACCCGTGGAGACGCACAACATGCAGCATAAATAATTCAGACAGGCATCTGGCCGATGGCAGCCCAACCAGTGGAACGAAGTGCGCCATCTTCGAAAACCTGTCAACGACAACCCAGATGGCTGTCATCCCCGAGGATTTGGGCAAGTCCACCACAAAATCCATTGAAATGTGGGTCCATGGCTTAGATGGGATAGAGAGTGGATGTAATGGGCCAACAGGAACCCCTCTAGGAGTCTTATTTCGGGCACAGATGTCACATGCCCGAACCCACTGATCCACATCCTTAGCCACCGAGGGCCACCACACCGCCCTAGATAGCAACTCCCGAGTTCTGGCAATACCCGGGTGACCTGCCGACTTCTTGGCATGGAATTCCAGGAACACTCGCTGTCTTAACCTAGGAGGCACAAACAAAAGACCTACCGGAAGGTCTGGAGGAGCCTGCTCCTGTGCTCTAAGGACTAATGATAAGAGGTCCTGGGTAATGCCCACTTTAATACATGATGGGGAAACAATGGGCAACGGCTCCTCGGTGGTCTCCTGGATTGGAGCAAAACTCTGCGAGAGCGCATCAGCCTTGATGTTTTTTGACCCAGGGCGATATGTTATCAAAAAATGAAAGCGAGCAAAAAACAAAGCCCATCGTGCCTGCCTGGCATTGAGACGCTTTGCTGACTCTAAATATGCCAGATTCTTATGGTCAGTGAGAATTGAGACCACAAACTTAGCCCCCTCAAGCCAGTGTCTCCACTCCTCGAGTGCATCCTTAATAGCCAACAATTCCCGGTTACCCACGTCATAATTCATCTCGGCAGGCGAAAATTTACGGGAAAAGTAAGCACAGGGATGAAGGCGATTATCAGACACTCCCATCTGAGAAAGCACTGCCCCAATACCCATCTCAGAGGCATCCACCTCCACCACAAAAGGACGCTCTGGATCTGGGTGTCGCAGCACCTTGGCCGAAACAAATGCCCTTTTGAGACGGGCAAAAGCCGCTTTAGCCTCACAAGACCAGAGAGCAACATCCGCCCCTTTCTTAGTGAGTGCCACCAAGGGCGCCACTATAGACGAAAATCCAGCGATAAATCGTCTATAAAAATTCGCAAAGCCCAGGAAACGCTGAAGCGCCTTCAAACTAGTGGGCTGCACCCAATCCAGGACTGCCTGTACCTTGGAACCCTCCATTTGGAAACCTTCTGGGGAGATAATATATCCTAGAAATGCGATTTGCTGAACTTCAAATTCGCACTTCTCCAGCTTCGCCCCAAGCCGGTGGTCTCTGAGTTTCTGGAGGACTAAGCGTACATGCTTCCGATGTTCCTCCAGGGAATGGGAGAAGATTAGGATGTCATCTAAGTATACAACTAAGAATCTATCCAAATATTCCCTGAGCACATCATTCATGAAATCCTGGAAGACTGCCGGGGCATTACAGAGCCCAAAAGGCATCACCAAATATTCATAATGCCCTGAGTGGGTATTAAAGGCAGTCTTCCATTCATCCCCCTCTCTTATTCGGATTAGATTGTACGCACCGCGTAGGTCAATCTTAGAAAAAATGGTGGCAGTACGAAGCTGGTCAAACAAGACCGAAATGAGAGGCAGTGGGTATGAGTTTTTAATCGTGATACGGTTCAATTCCCTGAAGTCGATGCAGGGTCGCAACGAACCGTCCTTTTTACCCACGGAGAAGAACCCCGACCCAACTGGATACTGTGAAGGTCTGATAAATCCCTTAGCCAAGTTCTCCTGAATGTACTCTGCCATAGCCTGAGTCTCAGGACGTGACAGGGAGTACAACCTGCTCTTGGGAAGCTTAGCATTTGGCAACAAATCAATGGCACAGTCATAGGGGCGATGGGGAGGTAGTACCTCTGCAACTTTTTTGGAGAACACGTCCGCAAAATCTGCATAACACCCTGGCAATCCTGGCAAACTTAGCTGCGAGAGCCTGACTGGAAGGCTCAAGCAACTCCTGAAACAATCAGTACCCCAACTAAGAATCTCCCCAGAGACCCAGTCAAATTGAGGATTGTGGGCCCTTAACCAGGGTAACCCCAACACCAATGGGGCAAAAGTACAGACAGTCACATAAAAGGACAATTTTTCAGAGTGTGTGGCTCCAATAAACAAAGAAATCTGGCTAGTGCAAGAGGTAATTTTACCTTGGGATAATGGTTCCCCGTTTAACCCACAAATCTCAATTTCCGATGCCAAGGGTACTAAGGGAACAGAGTGTTTCAGGGCGAATTGGCGGTCCATAAAAACCCCGTCGGCCCCACTGTCCACAAAGGCCTCAGTCTTGACAGTTTGACCGAGGATCTTCAAGGTCACCGGAATGATAAAAGTCTTCTTGGGAAATTATGACTTCTGGCCTGACAGGATATTTCCCATCACCCTCAGGCCCTGAAGTTTTCCGGCTTTTCTGGGCATGATACTACCACATGACCTTTATTCCCACAGTACAAACACAACCCCTGCTGTCTCCTCCGCGTCTTCTCACGCGAGGAGAGGCGGGTAGCCCCAATCTGCATAGGCTCCTCGGAAAATTCCTCAGAGTCTGAGGTTCCCTTGGGAAGGAAGGAAATCTCAGTCTCCCTTTCAAGCCTACGCTCTCTCAGCCGTCTATCCACCCGGATGGATAACTGCATGAGCTGATCCAAGCTATCAGGCAAGGGATATTGTACCAGTTGGTCTTTTATCTGGTTAGAAAGACCTCTTCGGTACTGGTGTCTCAGGGCTGGGTCATTCCACTGGGTATCATGGGCCAACCTCCGAAACTCCGTACAGTAAACCTCAACTGGCCTTCGCCCTTGCTTAAGGATCGAAATCTGAGCCTCGGCTGAGGCCGTCTTGTCAGGGTCATCATACAACATGCCCAGTGCCGTAAAAAAAGCATCAACACTTTTAAGCGATGGACAGTCAGGCTGCAACCCATATGCCCAGACCTGTGGGTCTCCTTGTAGCAAGGAAATCACTATGCCCACCCGCTGAATCTCCGACCCAGAAGACTGAGGCCTAAGCCGGAAGTATAGCTTGCAGCTCTCCTTGAAACAAAAGAACTGCGAGCGATCTCCAGAAAAACGATCCGGGAGATTTACTTTCGGCTCCTTAACCCCTGCAGGTGCTGCTGCTGCGGGAGCTCCGCCAGCAGCCTGGGAGGTGTGCATTTTAATGGACAAATCATTAAATTGTCGAGTCAGGACCTGCACCTGATCGACCACCTGTTGCAACGTATTTTGAGGGGTATGCTCCATATTCCCACAAAATTTCAACAGGAGTATTAGGCTGCTGAATATGTTATGCACACCAGTGCCTGCAGGAAAGTACTGGTGTCAACTGTTATGCACTACAGTGCCTGCAGGAATGTACTGGTGTTTGAACTGTTATGCAAAACAAATGGACTCACAGACAGACTGGGGAATATGACATAACGTACACAGAAGGTGATAGGGTAACAAAATACACACAAGGTGAACAGAGAAGCCCAGAGGCTAAGGAACTGGGTATCTCCCTTGTATTAGAACTGCTCAGATGGGAAAAGCAAAATGTTGTGTTTTAATACGTAGAGAACCCGAAATGCTGTTGCTAAGGGCAACAGCAAAACCCTAAAGGGTTACCAACGGGTGTGGCAGTAAACTCCTTGGTCAGAGATGGAATGATAGACACAAGGAGAGTCTCCACAATCCTAATTCTCACTTGCAGTGCACAGGTTCAGTTTACTGCCACTAAACTGACCCCTGACACCTAGCACAGTGAGACAGGATTAGACAGGCAAGTCTTAGAATACAGCCGCAAACTTGCTAAGTTCACAGAGTAGTTTCAGAACCCCAGCAAGCTAAACGACTGACTCCAGTCTTACTGCTAGGTCTGGATTGGCAGAGTGTAATACCAAATCCCCAGGCCTATTTGCAGTAAGCAACAAACAAATACAAAGCTACGCAGTACTGGTTAACTTTCAGGAACTGACTAGCCAACAAAGATTCAGCAGCATCTGCTTACCCTGAGAAGAGGCCTTATAAAGCAGGTGCTGTCCACGCCCCACTCAGACCTCACAGACTGTGAGCACAAAAACCAGCACCGGATCCCCTGCCGTGCACAGAGCCTATAACCACTGCACAGCAAAAGACCCGAACCGGAGTATCAGCTGCGCTCAGGTTACTCCGCTAGCACTTGTCTCCCGGTTGCCATGACGACGTGGCAGCACAGGGCAGGAGACCCTAACAGTAATTGTCTTGCCTGGGGGTATCCAATTAACCCTGATAAGCAGGCTCTTAAACCCGATTCCAGCACTTATCGAGGATTATGCTTCATGTGTCTCAGGCATGCTAAGCATAATTTATGCTAAGTGCATCTTTTATGGCGCGAAAATACATAAGTCTGCGTCTTTTGACAAGACCTACTGTATGTATTTACGCCAGAAAAACAGGTGTTTTTCATGAAAGGCAATTGGATAGGGGTGAAAAGTAAAATCACAAAAAGCATCCATTTTTCGCTGCTGCGGCACTATCACGGCTAATTGGATATCACCTTAGGTACTGTATTATTATTATTGTTACAGCAGTGACATAGGAATATTAGATCAAACTGTATCGTGTTGAAGATCAAATTATTCTACTTTTAATGTTCTAGTTATTAGTTCTTCTCCATATATGAATTCTCCTGGATTATTTAAAACATGCAAGTAATATAATATGCAGTTACCTGAGGGGGCATTTCATACGTCTCATCTGGATTCATTGCCATGTCTGTATTTTCCTCTTGCCCATGTCCTTCTTGATTCTGAATTAAAAATACATAAAATGATAAACAGTAATAAAAGCTTTACAAAATTAAAATTTAATCATTAAATAAAAAGTGTTCAGAAGGGATCAGCAACACATTAGGACTCATGAAGAGTTTGAACCAGCTGCACATCATAAATAAATAGTAAAAGACATACTTACACAAATGTGTTCAGTCAACTCAACATGCATCCAGCTCAATAACAGAAGTATTTGCAGGAGACATAATGTATGTCAGTATTACAAGTGTCTATACCTACGCCCTATGATAGAGTAGCGATGTGGCTTGACAGTGTTAGTAGAAAATGTTACCATTGCATTACTGATTTGTACCCAATTTGATAATGTGATGAAGTGTCGTATATACATAAAACAGAATATCGTCTTGGCAGTTATGAATAAATGCGTGAATTATATTTTCCAGAAAATGAAATTAAATGCAAATACCGATACTTCAGTATTTCTTCTTTTAAAAGTCAGTGGTAGTACCATTTTCTGCAGTAGTCCAAATGGCCTACTGTTTGTATTACACACTGTCAAGTAAGTAGTACAAATAGATGGCTATAACTTCATATAATATAGCTGCAACACCAAATATGCATTACTATCAAATAGTGATGAGCGGGTTCGGATCCTCGGAATCCGACCCGCCCGAACTTCACCTTTTTTTTACACGGGTCCGAGCGACTCGGATCCTCCCGCCTTGCTCGGTTAACCCGAGCGCGCCCCAACGTCATCATCCCGCTGTCGGATTCTCGCGAGACTCGGATTCTATATAAGGAGCCGCGCGTCGCCGCCATTTTCACACGTGCATTGAGATTGATAGGGAGAGGACGTGGCTGGCGTCCTCTCCGTTATAGTAGAACACAGAGTGACTTAGTTAGTTATAATTGTGGGGAGGATTGGGGACGGGGAGCAGCTGTTAGGGAGTACAGTGCAGGGTTTTGATTATACCACCAGTGAGTTTAATCCTTTGTTTCTCTGCCTGAAAAAAACGCTCCGACCACCATATCTGTGCTCACTCAGTGTGCTGCACTGCTGCATGATATATCTGTGCTGAGTGCACTGCTCTGCTCACACTGCCTAATTGTGGGGACTGGGGAGCAGTTATAGCAGGAGTACAGTGCACAGTTTTGCTGACAGTGACCACCAGTCCAGTATACGTCTGCCTGAAAAACACTCCTGTGTTGTTGTTTTTTTCTTCATACTAGTTTAGCAGTCTGCTGACAGTGTCCACCAGGTCCGTTATACAGTATATTATATATATAAGCAGCAGTACGGTTGGCCACGGCTGTACCTACCTCTGTGTCGTCAGTGCACTCGTTGTCCATAAGTAATATAATACTATACTATCCATCCATCTACATTGTATACCTGTGGTGTTTTTTTTTTCTTCATACTAATTTAGCAGTCTGCTGACAGTGTCCACCAGGTCCGTTATACAGTATATTATATATATAAGCAGCAGTACGGTAGGCCACGGCTGTACCTACCTCTGTGTCGTCAGTGCACTCGTCGTCCATAAGTAATATAATACTATACTATCCATCCATCTACATTGTATATCTGTGTTGTTGTTTTTTTCTTCATACTAGTTTAGCAGTCTGCTGACAGTGTCCACCAGGTCCGTTATACAGTATATTATATATATAAGCAGCAGTACGGTAGGCCACGGCTGTACCTACCTCTGTGTCGTCAGTGCACTCGTCGTCCATAAGTAATATAATACTATACTATCCATCCATCTACATTGTATACCTGTGTTGTTGTTTTTTTCTTCATACTAGTTTAGCAGTCTGCTGACAGTGTCCACCAGGTCCGTTATACAGTATATTATATATAAGCAGCAGTACGGTAGGCCACGGCTGTACCTACCTCTGTGTCGTCAGTGCACTCGTCGTCCATAAGTAATATAATACTATACTATCCATCCATCTACATTGTATACCTGTGTTGTTGTTTTTTTCTTCATACTAGTTTAGCAGTCTGCTGACAGTGTCCAACAGGTCCGTTATACAGTATATTATATATATAAGCAGCAGTACGGTAGGCCACGGCTGTACCTACCTCTGTGTCGTCACTCGTCGTCCATAAGTAATATAATACTATACTATCCATCCATCTACATTGTATACCTGTGTTGTTGTTTTTTTCTTCATACTAGTTTAGCAGTCTGCTGACAGTGTCCACCAGGTCCGTTATACAGTATATTATATAAGCAGCAGTATGGTAGGCCACGGCTGTACCTACCTCTGTGTCGTCAGTGCACTCGTCGTGCATAAGTAATATAATACTATACTATCCCATCCATCTACATTGTATACCTGTGTTGTTGTTTTTTTCTTCATACTAGTTTAGCAGTCTGCTGACAGTGTCCACCAGGTCCGTTATACAGTATATTATATATATAAGCAGCAGTACGGTAGGCCACGGCTGTACCTACCTCTGTGTCGTCACTCGTCGTCCATAAGTAATATAATACTATACTATCCACCCATCTACATTGTATACCTGTGGTGGCTTTTAGTTGTGCGCAAAATATGGAGAACAAAAATGTGGAGGTTAAAAAAATAGGGAAAGATCAAGATCCACTTCCACCTCGTGCTGAAGCTGCTGCCACTAGTCATGGCCGAGACGATGAAATGCTATCAACGTCGTCTGCCAAGGCCGATGCCCAATGTCATAGTACAGAGCATGTAAAATCCAAAACACAAAAGATCAGTAAAAAAATGACCCAAAAATCAAAATTAAAAGCGTCTGAGGAGAAGCGTAAACTTGCCAATATGCCATTTACGACACGGAGTGGCAAGGAACGGCTGAGGCCCTGGCCTATGTTCATGGCTAGTGGTTCAGCTTCACATGAGGATGGAAGCACTCATCCTCTCGCTAGAAAAAAGAAAAGACTTGCGGCAAAAGCACAGCAAAAAACTGTGCGTTCTTCGAAATCCCAAATCCCAAAAGTGAGTCCAATTGTGTCGGTTGCGATGCCTGACCTTCCCAACACTGGACGGGAAGAGCTTGCGCCTCTTTTTTTCTTTGCGTCATGTGCTGTTTGGGGAGTATTTTTTGGAAGGGCCATCCTGCGTGAGATGGGCCAGGTGTTTGTGCCGGCCACTAGGGTCGCTTAGCTTACTCACACAGCTACCTCATTGCGCCTCTTTTTTTCTTTGCGTCATGTGCTGTTTGGGGAGTATTTTTTGGAAGGGCCATCCTGCCTGACACTGCAGTGCCACTCCTAGATGGGCCAGGTGTTTGTGTCGGCCACTAGGGTCGCTTAGCTTACTCACACAGCTACCTCATTGCGCCTCTTTTTTTCTTTGCGTCATGTGCTGTTTGGGGAGTATTTTTTGGAAGGGCCATCCTGCCTGACACTGCAGTGCCACTCCTAGATGGGCCAGGTGTTTGTGTCGGCCACTAGGGTCGCTTAGCTTACTCACACAGCTACCTCATTGCGCCTCTTTTTTTCTTTGCGTCATGTGCTGTTTGGGGAGTATTTTTTGGAAGGGCCATCCTGCGTGACACTGCAGTGCCACTCCTAGATGGGCCAGGTGTTTGTGTCGGCCACTAGGGTCGCTTAGCTTACTCACACAGCTACCTCATTGCGCCTCTTTTTTTTTGTTTGCATCATGTGCTGTTTGGGGAGTATTTTTTAGAAGGGCCATCCTGTGTGACACTGCAGTGCCACTCCTAGATGGGCCAGGTGTTTGTGTCGGCCACTAGGGTCGCTTAGCTTAATCACACAGCTACCTCATTGCGCCTCTTTTTTTCTTTGCGTCATGTGCTGTTTGGGGAGTATTTTTTGGAAGGGCCATCCTGCCTGACACTGCAGTGCCACTCCTAGATGGGCCAGGTGTTTGTGTCGGCCACTTGTGTCGCTTAGCTCAGCCATCCAGCGACCTCGGTGCAAATTTTAGGACTAAAAATAATATTGTCAGGTGTGAGGTATTCAGAATAGACTGGAAATTAGTGTAAATTATGGTTATTGAGGTTAATAATACTATGGGATCAAAATGACCCCCAAATTCAATGATTTAAGCTGTTTTTTAGGGTTTTTTGAAAAAAACACCCGAATCCAAAACACACCCGAATCCGACAAAAAAAATTCGGTGAGGTTTTGCCAAAACGCGTTCGAACCCAAAACACGGCCGCGGAACCGAACCCAAAACCAAAACACAAAACCCGAAAAATTTCCGGGGCACAAGTATCAAATGGGTTAATATGCAATAAGCCAATCAGAAGCAGCAAAATAGGCCACAGTATCACTGCATATCATTGCACCAACTCTACAAGAGATAATCCTCCAAAATGAGGTATCTGCAAATGTGAGTGCACATATTGTAATTAGTCTATGACTGTATGCATAGGCACGCATACGGTCCCCTCCTCCAGTTATTTGGTCATCAAATTAGCGATCCAGATAGAAACACAAGCTGAGCACTGTGTAAAAAAAAAAATCATACTTACCAGACCCAGAGATCGTTGATCAGTGCTTCGGTGAGGGCTGCCGATCATCGGATCCTTATTGCTCCCATTGTGACCCCGAGTGCAGTAAAGTGATGCTGTGAAGGGATGCAGCAGCTGACTTTACAGCACTGGGGGTCACAGCAGAAAGAGGATCCGATGCACGCCAGCCCTCCTATCACCGGCCCCTTGGTCTGGTGAGTATGAGCGTGCGGGGGGTATGTAAATGCAGGATTTATAGAGGGGGGGTTCCAAATGCAACCCACAATCTCCCGCTATGCAGAACATTAGAGCAAGTGATGGAGTCTGGGGGAGCAATTTAAGAAACTACTACCTACCCAGGAACATTTATGTGCACATTAGTGTATAGCATACAGTATTAATAACACTATAGTTAGTCTATAGTATAGGCTGTATAAAACATATTTAACTAATATAAATAACATAAGTGGTCAGTAAAAGGTTAAGCATCTCATAATAAATAAATACACAACATACTAGAACCAGGAGAGACAGAACAGCACTTTCTAAGCACACATTATCCCACCTCATGGTAAAGCACCAGTCTCTTCTTCCTGGCAGTTACTCTCTAGTTCGGTGCACTGATTGAGGGCTTAGCAGATCCACACACACAGCAAACTTGGAAGAAGAAGCTGCTACCACTGGGCATGTGCAGCAGCTCTGCTCTGTCCCTTAACTGCATATTGTGGTGGCAGCTCTAGTATTATATGTTATTGTTGTTATCATTCAAAGTGCTGGCCAATAGGAAGGGGGTTTCCGGGCAACCAGAACCCCCCTGCGTTTGCCTATGGGGGTGTGGTCCCAACAGGGGTACCTGATGGCGGTGGTAGAGGCGATGTCAGCGGTTGCCGCATGCTCGGCACATACTTGGGGTATTTTTCATAAAAAATACCCCAAAAAGGTTGCAGAGTGGCATTGCAGGATAATTGATTCATCCATGCAATGTAATCAATTATCGCATAGCGAAATGGACGGATTTTATCACATCCACATCCTCAGAGATTTGCTTCTGCCCAATTCTGTAGAGACTCGATATGTTATCATTTTTATAGTTACCTCTACAGAATATTTGGTGAGTAAAATTTTTATGTGGCTGTGAAGCACATATTGGAATGGAACAGGAAAAGGATATCATAATCCTTTTGATGTATTTTAAGTCCTCACATTCTAGTATATAAAACAGGGTTATACATGTCAAGAATTCAGTAACTGCATTTTACGGATTGCTTCGCAGTTAAAATATACATTTCTGTATTCATAGAAGGGCTTCAAAAACAGTACAGCAATTGCTGTTATAAGCCTGCATTTAATAAGAATCCAAATTAAATCAGTGGATAAACTTTAAGGATATGGAGAAATAATTGGACAAAAAAATTCCAGTTTTGTATTTTGTCCTTGTGTGTTTCTATTATTGGTCTTTACACAGTATGTGTTTAGTTGTTGGGTTGGTAAAGGCAAATAGTGGCCATATCAAAAGATTTGGTTGTGTGTACTGGTGCCTAGTTGCCTTGGGCATGAATTATCAGCTAGGCCAGTGATGGCTAACCTTGACACTCCAGCTGTTGTTGAACTATATATCCCAGCATGCCCTGCTACAGTTTTGTTATTTGGCCATGCTAAAACTGATGCAGGGCATGCTGGGATGTGTAGTTCAACAACAGCTGGAGTGTCAAGGTTAGCCATCACTGTGCTAGACAGTCAAAAGGTCGACAGTCAATAGGTTGACAGGTACAAAATGTCGATGTGAAAAGGGTAGACAGTACAAAAGGTCAACAGGGTAAAAAGGTCGATATGAAAATGGTCGACACAAAAAAAGTCAAGACAAGTTTTTTTATTTTTGGGTGTTATTTTGTATGTTTAATTATACGCTTCGGGCGCTGCGGCTCGCTCTATTCCGCTTCGCTCATTGCAAGGTTACTGAACGTAATAGTTTGTAACATGGATAATAAATTCAACAAAAGTTGTAAGAACATGAAAAAATCCCCAAAACACATGTCGACCATATGTGTTTCACTTTCAACCATTGTCATGTCGACCTTTTGTACCTGTCAACCTTTTGTACCTGTCGACCTATTGACTGTTGACCATATGGTATCGACCTACTGACTTTAGGCCTTTTGTGCGAGATGTAATGAAGTCTGGGTTCAGCGGCTGTGTGGGATGCTGGATGGACTTTGACATTTTTTTAATGGTGTAATCATTTATAAGGCATGGTTTAGCCTTGTAGGTGATTGCCCCTTTAAAAAAACACCTGAGTTCGGCCAGCTACCCGTATGTCTGCTGTACTCAGACTTCATAACATCCCGTGCAATAGGTCTAAAGCAATTAGGTTGACACAACAAATCTTAATCTCTCTGCACATTTTACTTTAGCCCAGTGTCAGACTGGGACATGTAGGGCCCACCGGGGGAATGCAGTGTTAGGGGCCCATGTTAGGGATGTGGCCAGTCTGCAGAGGGGGTGTGACCTTCCACCTCATTGGTTTGACTAACCATTAGAGAGTGTAACGTCTGGGCCCCTACAGAAATATATACAGTAAATTCAGCTGCTGCTTGCATGATAATGTACCAGATTAATAACAGATTAATAACAGCAGTGCACTGTAGAAAATACACAAGTACATTGTCTGTAACCTGATACTTAGAGCTGGAGGTGGGCCCCAGGCAGTGGGGCCCACCAGTGAATTCCCCTGTACCCCTGTGGGCTAGTCCAAGCCTTTGCTAACAAACCTAAATAAGGCCCTAACTATTTTTATGAATTAAGGTATCAGACATTAATAGGTTTATTATTTATACAACTGAGTGTTTCTTGTTAAACTAGATTTAACAACTGGTACAGTATGTACTATATATAATAGTATTGCTCTAGTGATTCCTTCTGACCCTTGTTTCTCCCATCCATCCTTCTTTTTCTTTTTATTTCTCTCCTTTTTCCTCTTTTGCTCACTTTGGGGGACATTTACTAAGCAGTGGAGAAGTGCCCATGGCAACCAATCAGCACTGAAGTAACATCTATAATTTACATACTATAAAATTATACAGAGCTGCTGATTGGTTGATGGGGTAACTTTTCCACTGGCTCTCTTCTCTGCTCTTATCACTGCTTAGTAAATGTCCCCCTTTATTCCCTTCTTCAGCTAGTTGTTTCTTATTTTCTTGCTAGCTATATGCCATAATGCCATATTTGTAATTTGTTTTGTCACAGTTTTTTCGACTTAACTTTTACTGTCAATTACTTTAATCTATTCTTTGTGTTTAGTAGTGGATTGTTTATATTAACTGTATGCATATTGATTTAAAAAATAAAAACCAATATACAAAAACAAACTATATATTACGACAAAATATTCAATACATTAAACATTAACAATTATTATCATATATTGTACTGATTGATACTGGCATTTTGTTTATAATGATTACTTCTGTAAATGTGTACTCTTTTGCATTGCTTGTTGATAGCTCAAGATCAGACATTGGGGCTAATTCAGGTCTGAACTGTGCATGCGCATCTCAGCCCAGCGATCGCTTCTGCCTGATTGACAGAGAGTTAGATTTGGGTGGGGTGTATTCAAACTGAAATCTAAATTGCAGTGTAAAAATAAAGCAGACAGTATTTACCCTGCACAGAAACAAAATAACCCACCCAAATCTAACTCTCTCTACACATGTTATATCTGCCCCCCCCCCCCCTGCAGTGCACATGGTTTTGCCCAATTGCTAACAAACTTGCTGCTGCGATCAACTCAGAATTACCCCCTCTGTGTGCAGTTATTATGGTTTGTTAGCAACTCAAAAAAGTTAGCATTAGCAATCGAGCAAAACCATTTGCACTGCAGATGGGGCAGATGTAACATGTGCAGAGATAATTTGATTTGGGTGGGTTACCGTATATACTCGAGTATAAGCCGACTTTTTCAGCACTTTTTTTTGTGCTGAAAAAGCCCCCTCGGCTTATACTCGAGTCAGAGGGAAGAAGGGACACGGAGGGCACAGCGCGCGCCTCTCCTGTGTCCCTCCTGCGTCTCCGGCGGCAGCGGCGGGTCTATTAAATGAAGTACCCGTTCGTGAGCTATGATCGGCTCACGAACCGGCACTTCATTTAACAGACCCGCCGCTGGAGACGCAGGAGGGACAAAGGAGAGGCGCGCGCTGTGCCCTCTGTGTCCCTCCTTTACAAGACAGCGGGGGAGCGGGGAGTGTGAGTTGTACCTGTCACTGGGGGAGCATATTTGGCACTTGGGGAGGGGGCATATGTGGCACTGAGGGGGCATATCTGGCAGTATGAGGGCATATCTAGCACTGTGTGGGAATATCTGGCAGTATGAGGGCATATCTGGCACTGTGGAGGCATATCTGGCACTATGAGGGCATATCTGGCACTGTGGAGGTATATCTGGCACTATGAGGGCATATCTGGCACTGTGGGGGCATATCTGGCACTATGAGGGCATATCTGGCACTATGGGGGCATATATGGCACTATGAAGGCATATCTGGCACTGTGGGGGCATATCTGGCAGTATGAGGGCTGTGTACGGCTAGAGCTGCATTTCCCACCCTAGGCTTATACTCGAGTCAATACGTTTTCCCAGGTTTTTGTGGGAAAATTAGGTGCCTCTAATTTTCCCACAAAAACCTGGGAAAACTTATTGACTCGAGTATAAGCTGCTTATATTCAGGTCGACTTATACGCGAGTATATGCGGTATATTGTTTCTGTGCACGGTAAATACTGGCTGCTTTATTTCTACTCTGCAATTTAGATTTCAGTTTGAACACACCCCACCCACATCTAATAGGCCCTACACACTGGGAGATATGAGTCAAAGATATGAACGATCTCGTTCATTAATGAACGAGATACCGTTCATATCTTTCAGTGTGGAGGCACCAGTGATGAACGATGCGTGGCCCCGCGCTCGTTTATCGCTGGTGCCCCGTCGCTTGTGCATGCAGGCCAATATGTACAATCTCGTCCATATTTGCCTTCACTGCTATGGAGCCGGGTGTCGGGGGGAGTGAAGAAACTTAATTCCCCCCTGTCACTGCCCCCTCCCCCCCCCCCGCGCCGCCAGGTCGCCCGTCGGCCGTAACCACCGTCGGGCAGTTCGGCGGCAGATCGCGTAATGTGTAGGACCCTCTCTGCACATGTTATATTTGCTCCACCTGCAGTGCACATGATTTTGCCCAATTGCTTGCTTTTTGGTTTGCTAACAAACCTGAATAAGGCCCACAGTCCACAATCTCTCCCTCTGCAGAACAGTGGAGCAAGCGCAGTAGTCTGATGGAGAGGTCGAATAAATGAATACAGACCCTAAACATATATAATACACACATTGATCTCTTTATATACTGTATATCTCAAGTTGGTTCCATGAACATAACAATGAGAATAGTACATCCCAATGACTTTCACATGTGGTGTGGTAAAATGGGAGATTGGCAGCATAAATCTGCAGCTGACAAATCTGCAGCAACTGTGTGATGCTATAATATCAATATGGGCCTGATTCAGAGTTACACGCATGTAGTTCGCTGCATGTCTTGCTTGGAAATAAATGCAGATCTTCATCTGTATTCAGAGTGGGCTGCATCTCTGTAGCTGCACTGCCCTTATCCATACTTGTGAAAGTAGCCGTAAACACTAAACATATACCTGGTGCAAGAGAGCCATCTGAAATCAGTAGAAATGTGCAGCGGGCACTTTTCATGCTTTGTGTTTTGGTTTTGGTTCTAATTCCATTTTCGTGCTTTGGTTTTGGCTTGGTTTTGCCAAAACCACCCTTTCGTGTTTTGGTTTTGGTTTTAGATCTGGATGATTATTGAAAAAAAATAATAAAAACAGCTAAAATCACAGAATTTGGGGGTAATTTTGCTCCTACAGTATTATTAACCTCAATAACATTCATTTCCACTAATTTCCAGTCTATTCTGAACACCTCACACCTCACAATATTGTTTTTAGGCCTAAAAGTTGCACCGAGGTGGCTGTATGACTAAGCTAAGCGACACAAGTGGACAACACAAACACCTGTCCCATCTAGAAGTGGCACTGCAGTGGCAGAAAAGAGAGCAGATATAAAAAAAAAGGCCCAAAACAGCACATGATGCAAAGAAGAAAAAGAATTGCAATGAGGTAGTTGTATGACTAAGCCAAGCGACACAAACAATTGGCCCATCTAGGCATGGCACTGCAGTGGCAGACAGGAGGGCAAATATAAAAAAAAGGCCCCAAACAGCACATCATGCAAAGAAGAAAAAGATTTGCAATGAGGTAGTTGTATGACTAAGCCAAGCGACACACACAATTGGCCCATCTAGGAGTGACACTGCAGTGTCAGACAGGAGGGCAGATATAAAAAAAAGGCCCCTAACAGCACATGGTGCAAAGAAGAAAAAAGGTGCACCGAGGTTGCTGTATGACTAAGCTAAGCGACACAACCACCTGGCCCATCGCAGTGGCTGAATGTCGAGAGTGGGCTGCAATTGTTCGGTCCACTGACAGCATCTCCAGCACGCTCCAGTCACTTTTTAAAAAATGTGCAATAGGTGGACTTATACGGCAGTACACCAGGACTAATACAGCAGTACCCCTGGAATCATACGGCAGTGTCAAACAGGATGGCACTTTTCAAAAACTAGGCCCGGCCCAAACAGCACTTCATGCAAAGATGTCGAAGAGGTGCAATGAGGTAGCTGTATGACTAAGCCAAGCGACTCAAACAATTCCAACTGAAATTATACGTCTAAATCACTGGAATTAATTGGCAAGATCACTGTAATAAATAATTGTAAATCACTGACATTAATTGGCAAAATCACTGTAATTATACGTCAAAATCACTGGAATTAAATTACAAGATCACTGTAATTAATAATTGTAAATCACTGACATTAATTGGCAAAATCACTGTAATTATACGTCCAAATCACTGGAATTAATTGGCAAGATCACTGTAATTAATAATTATAAATCACTGAAATTAATTGGCAAAATCACTGTAATTATACGTCCAAGTCACTGGAATTAAATGGAAAAATCTCATTATCGCCTGCCTAGTGAAGTGGACTCTAGATGGGATTTGTTACCGGGGACACAATACCTCCATCAATTGTCTAAATCCCACTGCACTAATGGCGGATACCGGACGCACGTCTAACACCAACATAAGTGTCAAGGCCTCAGTTATGAGGGCTTCCATCGTCATGTGAAGCTGAACCACTAGTCATGAACATAGGCCAGGGCCTCAGCCGTTCTTTGCCACTCCATGTCGTAAATGGCATATTGGCAAGTTTACGTTTCTCCTCAGACGATTTAAATTTCTTTTTTTGGTTCTTTTTACTGAACTTTGGCTTTTTGGATTTTACATGCCCTCTACTATCACATTGGGCATCGGCCTTGGCAGACGATGTTGATGGCATTTCATTGTCTATGTCATGGCTAGTGGCAGCAGCTTCAGCACTAGGAGGAAGTGGTTCTTCTTGATCTTTCCCTATTTTCTCCTCAAAATATTTGTTCTCCATTATTTTTTGGGAGTTATATGAGACAATATGCGTCACAGGAATGACTGGAATTACTGATGACACAGGACACTACCACTGGTCTGATGCAGCCCAACAGGTTGTTATAATTGTTATACTGCAGCAGTGGATATATAGCAGCAGCGTATATCGTCACTGGAATTACTGATGACACAGGACACTACCACTGGTCTGATGCAGCCCAACAGGTTGTTATAATTGTTATACTGCAGCAGTGGATATATAGCAGCAGCGTATATCGTCACTGGAATTACTGATGACACAGGACATTACCACTGGTCTGATGCAGCCCAACAGGTTGTTATAATTGTTATACTGCAGCAGTGGATATATAGCAGCAGCATATATCATCACTGGAATTACTGATGACACAGGACACTACCACTGGTCTGCACAACACAGCACCACTTTATACAGCTACACTGGATATGTGGCAGCAGAGAACACCAACACTGTGAACGGCTGGACTGATACAGCACAATACACTGACTACACAGGACTGGTCTGCACAACACAGCACCACTTTACAGCTACACTGGATATATGTGCCTGGACTGATACAGCACAATACACTGACTACACTGGACTGGTCTGCACAACACAGCACCACTTTACAGCTACACTGGATATATGGCAGCAGAGAACACCAACACTGTGACTGCCTGGACTGATGCAGCACAATACACTGAGTGACTACACTGGACTGGACTGAGCAGCACAACACTTGCCACCCCACTTTCCCACCCCAACACACAGACACTGAACACTAAGGACACGTCCTCACTATATACTCTCCAAGACTGGAGTGAAAATGGCAGGGACGCGCAGCTCCTTATATGGAATCCAAATCCCGTGAGGATTCGACAGCGGGATGATGAAGTTTGCCGCGTTCGGGTTTCCGAGTCAAGATGGAAAATCCGAGCCTGGCTCGGATCCGGACTCGGAAGGCAAGGTTCGGTAGGGTTCGGTTCTCCGAGAACCGAACCCGCTCATATCTAGAAATCAGACACATCTCTGTAGGTGCTAACCTCTGAACATTCCTCAAGTTCCATGCCTAGGTCATACCTCCCAACTTTTGAATATCTAAGGAGGGACATCTGCACGCGCTTCACCCGCGCCTGCCAGAAAAGGGGGCATCGCCTATGGAAAATGGGGTGTGGCTTCACAGGGGTCCACGATTACGAGCCATGCCCCCATTTTCATCACTGAGGGGGCATGCCCAACGCTCTATGAGCTGCTGGCATGTCCCTCTTTTCCTGTCTCCACTGAATAGACACTGTGTGCCTGTGCACAGCTTCTATTCACCGCTGCTCTGCTAAGCAGAGCAGCAAGTGCAGGAGCCTCCAACTGCCCCCCCCCCATCGCGGGACACTGTGGCCCACGGGTGGGACAGTCCCCAAAAAATCGGGACAGTTGGGAGGTATGCATGCCTACAACACACTTATCCTGTGTGGGAACGCACAGTTGGCACACAGTTATAATGTAAGTAGAGATACTGCAGTGATAAATACAATTCTGAATCACCCGTAGTTGCTCAAAATGAACTTGCATGTATCTCTTAATGAGCCCCACTATGTTTTAAAAGCATAAAGCAAATATTCAAACCAAGAATAGAGTGATAGCTCAATGAACTCTGCCTGCGCTGGAAACTTTTTACAATTATGTGACCAAAAATTACATCCCTACTATAGCAAATAAAATATAGCAATATACAGTATAGTTAACTTTAAATAAAAAATGTGAGAAAGAACTGTGAACAAAATAAAGACTTAGGGGTCTATTTACTAAGCCTTGTGGATGGATATAAAGTACCAGACAATCAACTCCTAACATGTCATGTCACAGCCTATTGTCAAAGTCGAAAAATATTTCAGTACACACATCACGTACAAACTACACACAGATGGCCTCCCTGCATGCACTTGTTCTGTCATGCATGCGCATATCCGCAATTTGCGTATGGTTGCTCCCGCGGTCCTGCGCATTAGCGCGTGGTATGAGTATTTACGGTAGAGTTTGTGAACGCACGGAAGGCTATCAAAACACATTACATATTTAATCCAAATAGTGCACAATGTTCACATAGTATCCCTGCACCACATCAGAAAGTAACAACAGTTTAAATGGTAACAGAACAAAGGGATTCACCTTTACAGAATAGGAGGGGACAGAACAAGGTCATAAGGTGGTGTTTGGTATCCAGCTGAAGGGTATTTTAAGGGTAACATTCCGGTGTTGGTTTGAGAAAGATCGCATGTTCCTGCGGATAGTTATGTGCAGGAGCAGAATATAGATATAAACTGTATTTACTGTACATTATGTATGCGTCGGGAATCCAGGGGAGACCACCCACAAGAGCAGTTGGGAAAGACATCGCCAACCTATTCAAACCGACCTATGACCTCTCCTGTACTGTAAATGTGCATTCCTGTGTCCAATGGACAAAGAGATTACAGTATCTATTGTATTGCTTTTTGGAAGACTTGTATAAAGAGAGCTGCTGCAGGCCTGGTCTGACACAAGACTCCCAAAGTTATCTATCAGATGACCGAGGACCGGGCCGGGAAGCGCAAGCGAATCTACTCACGTAGGTACCATTGAATGTAGCCATTTACTCTGTTATATTATATTGTATTGTATTGTTTGTATTGTAACCCCCTTTCAGCAATAATCCACTGTGGTGTCGGAACCCAGCGGTAAAATCACAATTGGTGTCGTGTCTTCATTGCCCTGCTAAGGTTTAAAGCGTATTTTCATTGCGTGGCATAACTGTTCAGGGTTTGTGGTGTATCTCTGGGTGTGTACGCGCTGTGAGTACTTTGTACCGTCAGCGCGGCGTTTGTACGCGAAGTCCGTACGCAGTACGGGACTTTGTACGCTAATAGCGTACAAAGGGGGTAATTCCAAGTTGATCGCAGCAGGAATTTTTTTAGCAGTTGGGCAAAACCATGTGCACTGCAGGGGGGGCAGATATAACATTTGCAGAGAGAGTTAGATTTGGGTGGGTTATTTTATTTCTGTGCAGGGTAAATACTGGCTGCTTTATTTTTACACTGCAATTTAGATTGCAGATTGAACACACCACACCCAAATCTAACTCTCTCTGCACATGTTATATCTGCCTCCCCTGCAGTGCACATGGTTTTGCCCAATTGCTAACAGAATTCCTGCTGCGATCAACTTGGAATTACCCCCAAAGTGCGCAGAGTGTGTGTTAAGTACAGCGGCCGCAGCGGCTCCATGGTAAAGTGTATTTAAGGTGTGTTTAAGGTATAGCTTTCTTTCCTAAGGATATTTCAGCATTATCAATTGGGGGCTCTCCAGTTTTCCACATACTTACTACCTAACAGGTCACAGCAGACTTCATCTATCAGCAAAAGGGTGGACAGAAAGTATCCTACGTATCTGTTACGATTCCTGTACTCCAGACTGGAGAAGATCTTATGGCAGAGATCTGAGTACAGGAATGAAATACAGGTTGTGGGAGCTGGAAAGCCTAGTAACCCCTGGCACCCTAACTCCGTTGTCTCGCCCGTGTTATCAGAAATCCCCTGCGAGACTATGGTTGCTTGAGCCCATGGCAGCCGCGTTCGAAGGGCGGATTATGTCTGCCCAACCCCGATGCCCCCGCAGGTCTTAATGGGAGACAAGGGGAAGTCCGAGACAGGGTGATAACAAGGGGCCCTCTGACTAAGCAACCAAGCCAGGGGTTACAAGCTAATTTAACTAAATCAAAAGGTATGTGCGGACTAGCCGCCAGGGAAAAGGACAACCAAAGATCCACTGATCCGACACTCCTATCCGGCACCGCTGGACACCAGAGTGGATCTTGTGGAAGCGGAATCCTCCGCAAAGCTCCAGAACACAATATAAACAAAATAATAAATAATAGCGGACAAGCCGCAACACACGGCTGCGCCGCGACTCACGAACACCACCAGATGTTAAAGGTGCTCGATCAGACTCCAGGAACAGATGGTAACTTCCGAGTACAGGATCACTGAGAACAGGAACAAACGAACAGACCGGGACTGGGAACTCTCTCAGCAGCAGAATCAGACAAACAGGAAGCTATCACCGGCGTCTGTGAGGAGTCCTGGGAGTGCTTTTAACAGAGAGTCCTAATTAAACAATCCAGAGCAGCTGGCCCACTGCATGATTCCAACTGACAAAATGCAATCAGCAGCCAGGTGAGGCTGAACACATGGAACAAGCTGCAATTACACAGACTAACCAGCGGCAGCAGACAAGAGCATACTAAAACAGAGCAACAGGAAATCCTGGCATGCAAGACAACTAATAA
The DNA here is from genome assembly GCF_028390025.1 of Pseudophryne corroboree. Lineage (NCBI taxonomy): Eukaryota > Metazoa > Chordata > Amphibia > Anura > Myobatrachidae > Pseudophryne > Pseudophryne corroboree. Next base: position 758,777,474 of record NC_086444.1, read on the forward strand.
ACATGAAATACCTAACAAAAATGCAAAACAGGAATGAGCCACAGCCGTGGCTCATAACAGTACCCCCCCCTTGAGGAGGGGTCAAAAGACCCCAAAATTCAGACTATCCAGAACAAGGGATACAAAAAAAAAAAACCTGACACATTGGTCTAACAGACCAGAAAACAAAAAACAAGCTGTAGCAACAACTTGTAACAGTGCCCTCCCCTTGATGGTGGCCACTGGACACAAGACAAGGAGAAAAAAAAAAAAATCTCTCTTCTTTTTTTTTATCAAGGCAAGAGTCAAAAATTATTTCTTTTTCTTCTTCTTCTTTTTACAAAGCTCTTTAGGTCTGACCAAGGTAATTCCCCAAACATTGTCTGAACTGATGGTACCACCCAGCAAGGCTGCGTTCAAATCAGAGACAGGTCTCTTACCCTTGGGAGCTGAACTTTCTGGTAAAGTACTATTATTAGAAGAAGAAGTCAGAAAAGCACATCCTGCAGTCAAAGCAACGGGCTGGGACTCTTGTGCCGAGTTTACAGTATTTGGTGGACTCTCAGCAGACAAGACGGGTGACTTAGAGGAACCTGAACCAATTTCTTTGAAACCGTATCTTTTAACAATTGCATCACAGAATGCTTGGGGATCCTGAAGAATGGGATCTTCAGCTTTCATTAGGCTGGTTGCCCACTCAGAAGGCTCTCCTCTAAAAGAATAAATCAGATAGAGCCCAAGGTTTTCTGAAGTGATGCCCAGAAATGGTCTAGACAACATAATAGTGTAATAGTGTTTGAAAAGCGCCATAAATTGGGCGAAGTCCCCATCAAAGGTTATGGATGTTGAAATATCAGAGTCAGGATCTGTTTCCTTTTCATCTGACTGACTGGAGTGCTTTGCTAGGACCTGGTCACTATTGACCTTACTCGAGGCTGAGACTCTCTGAACCCCACCCGGGGCTGAGACTTTCTGAACCCCACCCGGGGCAGTGACTTTCTGAACCCCACCCGGGGCAGTGACTTTCTGAACCCCACCCGGGGCAGTGACTTTCTGAACCCCACCCGGGGCAGTGACTTTCTGAACCCCACCCGGGGCAGTGACTTTCTGAACCCCACCCGGGGCAGTGACTTTCTGAACCCCACCCGGGACAGTGACTTCCTGAACCCCACCCGGGGCAGTGGCCTCCTGAACCCCACCCGGGGCAGTGGCCTCCGGGAACCCCGCTGGGGCAGTGGCCTCCGGGAACCCCGCTGGGGCAGTGGCCTCCGGGAACCCCGCTGGGGCAGTGGCCTCCGGGAACCCCGCTGGGGCAGTGGCCTCCGGGAACCCCGCTGGGGCAGTGGCCTCCGGGAACCCCGCTGGGGTCAGCACCTCGGATTCTTTTACTGGGACCGGGCCGTTGGCCTCCCTGACTGGGATCGGGCCACCGGCCTCCCTCTCTGAGTCGATAATTATCGAAAGTTCTTCCGTGACTATGACTTCCGGGACTTTTGCTGAAGCAATAACGTTCAGATCCTCCACTAATGCTATGCTTCTTAAGTTCTTTCCTGGGGAAGCGACTTCTAGACCCTTCTTTGGGGCTGCGTCTCTCGAGACCCCACTTGGGGATATTACTTCAAAGATCCCTTCTGGGGTTTTGCTTCTCGAGTTCCCTTCAAGAACTATGGTTTTAGATACCCTTTCTGGGGTTGCGCTCCTCAAGTCCCTACCTGGGGTAACAGCTTCTGAGACCCCTTCTGGTATGGAAACCTGAGCTACAATATTTGATTTCCCTCTATAAGCTTGGGTATCGGGTACCGCTCCAGCACTCTGGGCATCGGGTACCGCTCCAGCACTCTGGGCATCGGGTACCGCTCCAGCACTCTGGGCATCGGGTACCGCTCCAGCACTCTGGGCATCGGGTACCGCTCCAGCACTCTGGGCATCGGGTACCGCTCCAGCACTCTGGGCATCGGGTACCGCTCCAGCACTCTGGGCATCGGGTACCGCTCCAGCACTCTGGGCATCGGGTACCGCTCCAGCACTCTGGGCATCGGGTACCGCTCCAGCACTCTGGGCATCGGGTACCGCTCCAGCACTCTGGGCATCGGGTACCGCTCCAGCACTCTGGGCATCGGGTACCGCTCCAGCACTCTGGGCATCGGGTACCGCTCCAGCACTCTGGGCATCGGGTACCGCTCCAGCACCCTGGGCATCGGGTACCGCTCCAGCACCCTGGGCTACGGGTACCGCTCCAGCACCCTGGGCTACGGGCACCGCTCCAGGACCCTGGGCTACGGGCACCGCTCCAGGACCCTGGGCTACGGGCACCGCTCCAGGACCCTGGGCTACGGGCACCGCTCCAGGACCCTGGGCTACGGGCACCGCTCCAGGAACTTGCAACTCCGCTTCCACAGGAACCTCAAGAGAGGAGAGAAACATTCTCTTTTGATTCCTGAATCTATAATGGGGCTCCCTTGCCCAAGGACCCCAATTATAGGACAGAGAGCTTTTTTGTGTGGGTTGTGTGACAAGTACCTCTGCCACAGTAGAGACAGGAGTAGGTCTTGTATCATGACTCAACTTGGACAGAGGGCAAGACTCGTCACCACACTTTGGCTTGCGCAACTCACAGGTCTGCAGATAATGGCCTAAACCCCCACAATATAGGCATAAGTTTAAGTTTCTGCGACGCAGACGCTCCTCTTCTGAGAGCCTGGGCCGCAGAAAACTTTTAAACTTTTTCTCTTCAATTAAACCAGAGGATTCTCTTGTCACCATACTGTGAACAAGAGTCTCTTTAGAGATAGATGTACTCTCAACGACTTCTGGCAAAATAAGCAAGATTTTAGTCAGAAGGTTTTGCAGTTGCTTTAGGGATTGCTGAAAAGCTTCTAGTCGCTCTGGTCTCAAAGCACTGAATACAGAGTTCAGGGCTGCGAGAGATGCCTGCAGGGCTTGCATAGTAGACATAGGAGGATTTAAAACTAGACAAGACAAGACAAGGCAAGACAAGGCTAGGCAAGGCTAGGCAAGGCTAGGCAAGGCTAAATTTTGCTAAACAAATCAAGACTTTTTTTTTGTATTTTTTTTTTTTTTTTTTAAACACCGGACTGGATTCTAAACACCGGACTGGATTCTAAACACCGGACTGGATTCTAAACACCGGACTGGATTCTAAACACCGGACTGGATTCTAAACACCGGACTGGATTCTAAACACCGGACTGGAGTCTGCACACTGAATTCTAGACAGGACTGGATTCTAGACTAGACACTGGACTGGGCCAAAAAAGAAAAAAAAGTTTTATTTCTTTTTTGTGGTTTGGCCGGTGATAATGTTACGATTCCTGTACTCCAGACTGGAGAAGATCTTATGGCAGAGATCTGAGTACAGGAATGAAATACAGGTTGTGGGAGCTGGAAAGCCTAGTAACCCCTGGCACCCTAACTCCGTTGTCTCGCCCGTGTTATCAGAAATCCCCTGCGAGACTATGGTTGCTTGAGCCCATGGCAGCCGCGTTCGAAGGGCGGATTATGTCTGCCCAACCCCGATGCCCCCGCAGGTCTTAATGGGAGACAAGGGGAAGTCCGAGACAGGGTGATAACAAGGGGCCCTCTGACTAAGCAACCAAGCCAGGGGTTACAAGCTAATTTAACTAAATCAAAAGGTATGTGCGGACTAGCCGCCAGGGAAAAGGACAACCAAAGATCCACTGATCCGACACTCCTATCCGGCACCGCTGGACACCAGAGTGGATCTTGTGGAAGCGGAATCCTCCGCAAAGCTCCAGAACACAATATAAACAAAATAATAAATAATAGCGGACAAGCCGCAACACACGGCTGCGCCGCGACTCACGAACACCACCAGATGTTAAAGGTGCTCGATCAGACTCCAGGAACAGATGGTAACTTCCGAGTACAGGATCACTGAGAACAGGAACAAACGAACAGACCGGGACTGGGAACTCTCTCAGCAGCAGAATCAGACAAACAGGAAGCTATCACCGGCGTCTGTGAGGAGTCCTGGGAGTGCTTTTAACAGAGAGTCCTAATTAAACAATCCAGAGCAGCTGGCCCACTGCATGATTCCAACTGACAAAATGCAATCAGCAGCCAGGTGAGGCTGAACACATGGAACAAGCTGCAATTACACAGACTAACCAGCGGCAGCAGACAAGAGCATACTAAAACAGAGCAACAGGAAATCCTGGCATGCAAGACAACTAATAAACATGAAATACCTAACAAAAATGCAAAACAGGAATGAGCCACAGCCGTGGCTCATAACAGTATCCTTTTCTTGGTCGATGGATGCTGAAAACCCTGCTTGATTGCTGATTAGATGGCGTCTGCTCTGTATGGTTTGTAGAGATGCTGGTAGAACCCGTAAGGTAAACAGGAAAAAAGCTATTTAAAATCTGTGAATTTCTTTTTGGCGCCAAAACCGTACAGAGCACCCATACTCTTAGCATACTCTCTCACATTGTTGCCATAACATTCAGATTGCTAGATTCATTTAGACTTGTGTGAAACCGGAGATATTTGTTGCTATATAGTTAAAAAAAAATATTTAAGGAAGTAAGCGTAAAGCACAAACACAGTCTGGCCTAGTTGTAAAGGTTTATACAGAAAGAAACTGTGTTGTGTTTAGTGGGCAATAGTAGTTTTATTGCTCACATTTATAGAAGTTGTGTGATCTGTTTTATTGCGTACGCACATTGGTATACGTGGTACGGAACGTGAGGACAGCGTACAAAAACGTGCACGTAGCGCAAGGCCGCACACGTGGCATAGAGGTACGCACGGTTGCGTAATTACGCAAGCTTGCGTAGGGTTGTGCGCGCATAATAAATCCACACGACAGATTCGTTTAGTTTTAAGGTGGGACAGCAGCCACGCTACAATAGCACCAAACTACCCGGTTTCTAAAGAAATTTAGTATAAAAGCAAAATTTAGTATAAATAATTTTTTTTTAAATTGCCTCTGGGGGTAAAGCTGCCAACTTGAATGAATCCTAATTTTCTGTACAGAAAAATAAAGTGTATTTGGGTGAGCGAATGCAGTAGTGAGTGGATACTGAACCCAAGAACTGAAGTGGTCTAGGTGGTCTAAGCTAGGTGGTCTAGGTGGACACACTGGGTTAGTAGAGGCCCGGTGGCGTAGGGTTCGCAACCCTGCGTTATTAACTAGGTGGTCTTAGTGGACTGAGTGGTATCCCATACAACTCTTAGTGGTCTGAAGTGGTCTAGGCTAGGTGGTCTACAGCAATCGTAGGGCATATAGATAACTAGTATCTATAGGCTGTGCTATTGCATCACATGTCCGTTTGTTCTGCACAGCGCAACGTGATATTATTGTGTCATATGCGCTGTGGAAGAGCATACGCAGACGTGATTGTATAGACAAAGGGGTTTTTCTTTGATAACTTCGGGAAATCTCCCTGGTGGGCTTCACTGGAAAGGGTGAAGGATAGTTAACTAATTTCTCTGTTTTTCACCCTACAAACAATTCCAGTTGAAAGATACCGAAAAGGAAATTTTCACTGCCTCTCTCAGGAAAATATTCCAAACAGAACTTCAACCGAAAGAAATTACGGTGTAAGGTCTGATAGGAGCCCTAAGTTGGGTACATTGCGATCCGCTACCAACAGTGTATCGTTGTACTGGCCAGCGAGGGCGAGAGCGAGTGGAAGGCGCTCGGGTATACTTCCACCGTCTACTTATATTGAGTATTTTGGTGTTTGTGGGAATTTTTTTTAATTATTAGAAGAGACCCACAAATATGGGAGCCAGTTGCTCAAGTAAGAGACATTTAGACATGGTTCAGGTAGAATTGTGGCCAAAAGGCTCAGCAAGGTTTATCATGTGTGAAAAATATGGTTCACACACAGAAGTTTTATGCAATGAGTGGGTATGTATGACTAACAATGATAGGGAACCATTCCCTAGGGTGGGCAGCTTTGAACCAGAGGTACTGCAGAATGTAAGCAGTAGAATATGTCTTCTTAAATCCAGAAAATAAAGGATTAGACATAATGATTGTTTAAAATTATGGCAACAGGAGGGGGATATGCAAAGAGAACAAATTCGCAAAACAGGTTAAAAACCTAGCGGGAATGAGAACACAAACACACCAGTGTCGACACAGGTCGAAGGGGAAGAGATGGCTACAGTCAATGGTATATCTGTAAATGATAGTAGTATGCAAAAACAATGTATTAACCCTAATTTTTGCAAGATGTATCCTGTTTTGAAGTCTTTTCAAGGTTATAGGTCACAGGAAGATGAAGGATCCAGCCAAATTCCAGCTCTCCTCCAAGCAGTCACTTTGCAGGACACTCAGGTGGGGCCTGTCCAACCAGGTAGAGCAGTAACAATATTCCCCAATGAAAGAACTAGTGAGGTCACAGCTACCGGTAAGTGTGAGACAGTTCATTGCACAGAGACAACAACACCTCACAGTAAACAGATTAGGAATGGAATGGTAGAATTACACCCTTTCTTGGAAATAGTAACTCCCAATGGGGGAACCGATAGTCAGGGAGTAATCCTCACCAGGAATAATGCAATGTATTGCCCGTGGCCCAGAGATGAGCTGCGATCAATCATTTCAGAATTCCCCGACCCTCGGAAGCATTTAGCCAGATGTCAGAAATGTATCAGAGATCTGGGTAATGCGTATGAACCGACAAACACACACTGGCGGATAGTTTTGAAAGCGTGCCTACCCCCTAATATTGACACCCAAAAATGTATCACTGATTGTAGATTAGAGTCGGATAGTCTTATGACTGACAGAAACAATCAGGAAAATATAGAACAAATTAATAGGCAACTAGAGCTGTGTTTCCCCATTGAGTGGAGAAGAATTTTCTCCATAAAACAGAGGGAAAATGAAATGACATCTGAATATTTCCATCGGGCCCTGCAAAGAATGGATAGATACATTGGGGTATCAGATACAGGGAACGATGCGAATTATAGGGAAGTGGCTGTTTCTGTGCTAATGGACGGACTCAATAAGACAGTAAGGGACAGGGTACAAACATTTTTGCCTGATTGGAGAGGGGCCACAGTAGCTTGCCTTAGAGAGTGCGCGATTGAACACCATAAGAATATTGCTAGGTGTAGAGAACTGCAGGAGGAGAGGCTGAGGATTGAAAGAATACAGGCTCTTACAGCAAAGTCTCATCAACCTAAACTCCAAAACACAGATAGTAAGAAAGGACCTAGGATATGTTACACTTGTAGGAAGGAAGGGCATGTTGCCAGAGATTGTAGGAGTAGTAGAACACATAGCCAATATAGACCCCTAGACAGAGAAAACAAGCCACGTTATTAAACACATAGACGGGATCAAGGGACATATAGTAAGGAATCACGAGCCATATAGAGAACACAGATTCGGTTAATGGGATATAACAGAATAAATGCAACTTTACCCTTTTGTCAGAACTTGCTGGGGTCATAGCCAGATTAAGGGGGGGATGCAGGGCATACTGTACCCCGGGCCCCCCTCTGTCAGGGGGCCCCCCGGCCAGAGCACACTGAAATCACTAGCTTTCCCACTTATGCAACAGTAGAACCAGACATCCAGAATGCTAGCTGGACAGTATGTAGTGCAGCCAGAGACACAGGAGTATCAGATTTCATGAACTATCTACCGGGCTTCCCAACCAGAGAAGAGATAGGAGGGTGGAGAGAGCTGTGACACAGGGTGGAATACATGTGTCACTTACAGTTCTCTCCACACCTGGGTGTCTGAGTCCTGTGTAACTTGTTTTCTAATGAGGCTCTAGACACACACACAGATAGAGTCCTCCTGAGTCCTGTCCCAGTGTGTAAATAGTAGAGGCTGCTGCTATTTTTGCATGTGACAAAATAAATTATAGATTTTATTTTTCTATGTGTATTTTAAGGTTGTTTAAGTTGTCTTTGTTCCACTATAATTACATTTTATAAAATAGTTGTCTTTCAATTAGGTGAAGCTCTAAACAGTACCCAGGTATTATTAAACTATTAGTTTAAAGCTAATATAAATCATTGGGCTAAATGTAATGTGCACAATCCATACATCCCAACATGACCCATTCCAGAAGGGACAAAATTCTTGGAGTTATGATTACAACAACCTGTGTTGAAACACCTTTCTTATCAATGAAATAGTTCAACACAGGTGACTACAATCATATATTGAGAGAAAAATCCAGGTAGAGAGCATTTTTTCACTCCTGGAATGGGTCATGTTGGGAGGTATATACAATCATATACACTGCCGCCCCCCCCCCCCCCCCATCCCCATCCTTCCACCGGGGCCCCCCTGTCTAAAGTGCCCCGGGCACCCCAAAGGCTTAATCCGGCCCTGGCTGGGGTTAGGAGGAGGTCTCTAAACTTTTGCTTTTCTCTCTAGCAGAAGTGACCTCTAAGTAACTTAACAGGAGTTTTGTTAGAGATGGTATACATATAGAGTGCTCCCACCCAGGAAGCACAAAATATGTTGGAAACCCAAGAAGACCAATGTTGCATTTCACTGTTCTAGATGCATGTCCATCACAGGTAGAGGAAATTATCTCAAAGATACCGGGTTCCCTATGAATTTAGAATGGACAGGACACTGGATTGATGGCTGGGATAGTCCCAGTAGAGATATAACACACATAGAATTTATTTTAGGGGAGCAGACCGAGTAGAGAATCATTCCCCCGTAGTGCCCAATCCAGATGTCAAATTTTGTAAAATATTCTTTGCCTCTACAAACTTATCTGTTACTAAACTCTATGTGATTTGTCTTCAAAGTTTCCTCTTCATCTCTTACGTTCACTGACAGGATTATAGTTCAAACGCCACATTCCTACTCGGTCTTTCAGAGCTCTGCCCAAATCCAGTATATCTCACCAGTATAGGGACACCAGTATTTACGCAGTGTGCCTGGTCATGCACAAAGGGTGGAGAATGAGAATACTGGTGAAGGGAGACTGTGCATAGACACCGATATGCATGATGGTGTGACAGCCTGATGGTGAACGCAAATCTGACAAATTTTCTTTTTATTATTTCCCCTCTCTTTTCACTTTCCACAGACGGTTTACTTCACACAACTGATAATACACAACAGTTAAACACATCGAAATGCAAGATTTGTGTTCATTACAGGAAAGGGCAGTCTGGAGGTCAAAGGGATATGGCCAGGAATCCTCGGGACTGTGGACAGGTGGACAAGTTAAGCCAGTAGCCCCCAGAGCATATCTTCCAAGCTTAGCTGAGGCGGCACACGGTCTGACTCATCTGGGTAAAGAGGGTATGTGTAAGCTGGTGAGAGCCTACTGGTGTGCGCCAGGATTCTCTTCTCATGCAGGTAAGAGAGCAATGACATGTTTTACTTGCTTGAGGAAGAATATTGGAAAGTCAATACCAACAGAGCCATCCCATATACCTCCGACAGACGGTCCTTTTCAGGTAATACAAATCGATTTCATACAGTTACCACCCTGTAGGAATTTAAAATATGTGTTAGTTTGTATTAACGTATTTTCAAATGGGGTAGAAGCGTTCCCTGCTGCCACAAATACTGCTACGTTCACTGCAAAGAAAATTGTGCAGGAATTTGTGTGTAGATATGGTATCCCTAGAATAATTGAAAGTGATAGGGGTACCCATTTTACAGGTGAAGTCTTTCAGGTCATGTGCAAACTGATGGGAATTAATAGCAAGCTGCATACTCCGTACCGTCCACAGGCGAGTGCAAAGGTGGAGAGAGTGAATAGCACTATTAAAAACAAGCTGAGCAAATTAATGGTTGAAACTGGATTGTCATGGCCAGAAGCTTTGCCACTAGTGTTGTACAGCATCAGAACCACTCCCAGGTCTCCCCTTAACCTATCACCCTTTGAAATCCTTTTTGGTCGACAACCTCATGTAATGATAGACCCCCAGGATGATTTGAAATGTAATAATGAAGTGACTGTGAAATATTTGGTTGGGATGAGCCAGCAGCTGAGAAATCAACAGAGAAATTTAAAGCTGGTGATTCCTGACCTACCGAACAGTAATTGTCATGACATTGAACCTGGGAATTATGTGATGTTTCGAAATTTCTTACGCTCAGGTTGCCTCATAGACAGGTGGGAAGGACCATATCAAGTCTTGTTAACCAGCACAACAGCATTGAAGGTTGCCGAAAGAGAGACGTGGATCCACTCGTCCCACTGCAAGCAGATCGCTGACCCGGAGAGAACTCGTGCAGTTTCATCAAGTTTTTGTGGTTTGGTAACTGTGTGTTCAAAGAGTAAAGTGAACTGTGTGTCCAAAGAGCAAAGCAAAGAGACACTAGAGTATTTGTTCCGGGAAAGTTGAGAGGCAGGACTGTTGAAGGGCATCTGAGCACAGAGAGTAACAAGAGCTAGAACGGTTGTCGTACCACTTTCTTTTTTCACCTCCCCCTACATTTTTCCTTTCTTTTCTCCTTCTTATTTTCCTCCTTTCCTCTAACGAAATGGATCGATCACAAGAGACTGCGTTTCGGGTTCTGTTAGTAATTCTGGTTTTGATAAGGACAGTTTGTTTTGGTGAAGGTCCCAGAGAGGTCGAGCAGGGATCTGGAATGGGTTCTGATGGCAAGTACGAATTTGTAGGATCTCAGGATCAGCACATCATTTTGGTAAAGGCTGGCATCAGTAAGCGCTCTGGTAGTCAAGGAGCTCGGAAGCACTGTGAGGGGTTATTGTCTGATGAATATTGCATTTGTAGGAATTGTGAGAATATAGTTGAGGATGGGTGCATCCAGAGATGTCAGTCCAACCTTAATATCGACATGGACCGTCATCCGTTGAGTGATTACCACTCACTAGTGGGTAAGGTCTTAAACCAGACAGAATGTTGGGTGTGCTCACAGGTACCTCAAGGTCAGAGCAAGTCAGGATTAGTACCATACCCTTTAGCAATAGAGGAGGTACTCGAATTACGGGGTGGGAGACCGGTGGACAAGAAATTCAATATTTCTAGGCCCCCTAGTTTGAAGCTCCACCAGTATCATGTAGACAGATCCTTATTATGTTTCAATATTTCCAATTACCGAAAACCGGGAAATTGGGAAGTGACGTGGAATAACCAGACAATGACCTTTTCACACAGAGCTGATGGGATACCCATAGACTCTGAACTTGTACGCCAAATAGCCAACAGTGGGAGGTATTTCCGGTATAGGTATACTCGTGGAAGCAAGACCATGTGGGTTGGAAAAGTATCGCCAGGGTACTGTGCTCATATCATCCAGCCCGATACTTGTACTGAGCAGATGGGAGAACTAGGGATTGGTTTCTTCACTTGGAAAGTTTGTAATATGGTGATGTTATATTTTGTCCCCTATGTTCTCCCAGATGATGCCTATTTCATATGTGGGAGGAAGGCGTACAAGTGGCTTGCCCCGAGCTCAGAGGGATTGTGTTATATTGGGAGAGTACTGCCAGAGGTCATGACCATAACCCATGATAAGATGAAAGACATTTACCGCAGTGCTCAGGCTCCTTAAACTCATACTCACTATGAACACATTATCAAGAGACACCTCATAGATAGGACAGAGCACGCAGCCTCTGATTTGATCTACGAATCCACCGGGATTCAATTCCTTCTCGCATTAGACATCACTCGTACTGCCAGAGGAATTATAAATTATAGGTATATCCATGCGCTAGCGAACTTGATAGATAATATCACTGAGATGTATGACGACACCTTCAGGTATACGGGAAGGGAGTTACAAGCTTACAAGAAGGAACTGATTCAGCACAGGATGGTCCTAAATTATATCACAGCCGTGACAGGTGGGTACTGTGTTATTCTGGCAACTCAAAATGGGGTGAAGTGCTGTACGTATATTACGAACAGTACTGACGACCCAACGGAGATTATCGATCAAAAGATGGACGATATCTTGCAGTTGAAGTGGGATTTCAGGAGGAAACACAACCTTACCTTGGCGACTGTGAGTAATGAACTGACCAGCTGGGTCTCATGGTTGAACCCACGAAATTGGTTCTCAGGTTTAGGAGAGTGGGCTCAAAATGTTATTATGAGTGTAGGGAAGTTTCTCCTTTGTATCCTGGGAGTCGTCATAATTATTGGTTTGATATTTAGGTGTGTTCGAATTCTGAAGCGGCGCAAGCACGGCACAAAGTTGATGAGTCTAAGGAGCAAGGGCGCTGTTATAGCAGCAGATTTAATTTATGACCCATCCATAGAAACCGTGTTATGATAAGGATTGCAAATGAATTTCATGGCCTGTTTCTTTCACACGTTTTTCTTTTGTTTCCCCCTCTGCCCAGATACATCCATCCGGAAAAGACATCAGCCCTACCCAAAAATGTTTATGTGAATGTATTTTAGATATGTATCTTATCTTCATCTCTGCAACCTCCAATTAATAGCACACATAGTCGACAGGTGATATCCACATATACTAGCACTCACATATGTCTCCCCTCCGTGTATCATCAAATAAATGTGCACCCCATTTGTTGGAACAATCCGACAAGAGCTCGGTAGTATTAGTTGGCCCATTTACAAACCCTTAGTACGGGATGAGAAGGATTTAATGTATACTTCGCAATACCTCGAAGCTTATTTAGAACATATATGTCACGATGATACATGCCCCTCAGACATGGGGGTAAATTTACTAAGAATCGTATTTTCCCGTTTGAGGTCAAAGTTCAATCACGAAGGACATCGAAAGTGTAAATATGCAACTTTTTGAATTGATTACGACTAATTTACTAAGCTGCTGTATTCTGCATTTTCGTTTTTTCCGATGTCGATGTCATTCGTTTTTTTAGGCAGTGTTTTACGTGAGTGACTTGTAAAACACTGCCGACTTTAATACAATGAATCTCGGCCGGATCTGAGAGATCCGTGCAGGGCTTCATTGTGCACCTTGTAAAAAAAATAAAAAATGTTTAAACTTTAAAAAAAAATTGCGTGGGGTCCCCCCTCCTAAGCCAAACCAGCCTCGGGCTCTTTGAGCCGGCCCTGGTTGCAAAAATATGGGGAAAAAATTGACAGGGGTTCCCCCATATTTAAGCAACCAGCACCAGGCTCTGCGCCTGGTCCTGGTTCCAAAAATACGGGGGACAAAAAGCGTAGGGGTCCCCCGTATTTTTGAAACCAGCACCGGGCTCCACTAGCTGGACAGATAATGCCACAGCCGGGGGTCACTTTTATACAGTGCCTTGCGGCCGTGGCATCAAATATCCAACTAGTCACCCCTGGCCGGGGTACCCTGGGGGAGTGGGGACCCCTTCAATCAAGGGGTCCCCCCCAGCCACCCAAGGGCCAGGGGTGAAGCCCGAGGCTGTCCCCCCCATCCAATGGGCTGCGGATGGGGGGCCGATAGCCTTTGTTGAAAGTAATGAATATTGTTTTTAGTAGCAGTACTACAAGTCCCAGCAAGCCTCCCCCACAAGCTGGTACTTGGAGAACCACAAGTACCAGCATGCGGCGGAAAACCGGGCCCGCTGGTACTTGTAGTACTACTACTAAAAAAATACCCCAATAAAGACATTACACACACACACCTTGAAAGTATAACTTTAATGCATACATCCACACCACCATATACACATACTTACCTTATGTTCACACGAGGGTCGGTCCTCTTCTCCAGTAGAATCCATGGTGTACCTGTTGAAAAAATCCTACTCACCAAATCCAGTGTAGAGGGCTCCTCGGATAATCCATTTGTAATCCACGTACTTGTAAAAATAAAAAAACGGGACACCCGACCACGAACTGAAAGGGGCCCCATGTTTTCACATGGGACCCCTTTCCCCGAATGCCAGAAACCCCCTCTGACTGATGTCTAAGTGGGTTTCTTCAGCCAATCAGGGAGCGCCACGTTGTGGCACCCTTCTGATCGGCTGTGTGCTCCTGTACTGTCTGACAGGCGGCACACGGCAGTGTTACAATGTAGCGCCTATGCGCTCCATTGTAACTAATGGTGGGAACTTTGTGGTCAGCGGTGAGGTCACTTTCGGTCAACCGCTGACTACAAAGTTCCCACCATTGGTTACAATGGAGCGCATAGGCGCTATATTGTAACACTGCCGTGTGCCGCCTGTCAGACAGTACAGGAGCACACAGCCGATCAGGAGGGTGCCACAACGTGGCGCTCCCTGATTGGCTGAAGAAACCCACTTAGACATCAGTCAGAGGGGGTTTCTGGCATACGGGGAAAGGGGTCCCATGTGAAAACATGGGGCCCCTTTCAGTTCGTGGTCGGGTGTCCCGTTTTTTTATTTTTACAAGTACGTGGATTACAAATGGATTATCCGAGGAGCCCTCTACACTGGATTTGGTGAGTAGGATTTTTTCAACAGGTACACCATGGATTCTACTGGAGAAGAGGAGCGACCCTCGTGTGAACATAAGGTAAGTATGTGTATATGGTGGTGTGTATGTATGCATTAAAGTTATACTTTCAAGGTGTGTGTGTAATGTCTTTATTGGGGTATTTTTTTAGTAGTAGTACTACAGGTATCAGCGGGCCCGGTTTTCCGCCGCATGCTGGTACTTGTGGTTCTCCAAGTACCAGCTTGCGGGGGAGGCTTGCTGGGACTTGTAGTACTGCTACTAAAAACAATATTCATTACTTTCAACAAAGGCTATCAGCCCCCTATCCGCAGCCCATTGGATGGGGGGGACAGCCTCGGGCTTCACCCCTGGCCCTTGGGTGGCTGGGGGGGGACCCCTTGATTGAAGGGGTCCGCACTCCCCCAGGGTACCCCGGCCAGGGGTGACTAGTTGGATATTTGATGCCACGGCCGCAAGGCACTGTATAAAAGTGACCCCCGGCTGTGGCATTATCTGTCCAGCTAGTGGAGCCTGGTGCTGGTTTCAAAAATACGGGGGACCCCTACGCTTTTTGTCCCCCGTATTTTTGGAACCAGGACCAGGCGCAGAGCCCGGTGCTGGTTGCTTAAATATGGGGGAACCCCTGTCAGTTTTTTTCACATATTTTTGCAACCAGGGCCGGCTCAAAGAGCCCGAGGCTGGTTTGGTTTAGGAGGGGGGACCCCACGCATTTTTTTTTGAAAAATTATAACATTTCCCACCCCTTCCCACTGAAAAACATGCACGGATCTCATGGATCCGTGCATGCCTATACAAACACGGGATAAAAAAGCAGGTCTGGTTTTTTTTTAGCACTTTTTCACGATTTGTATTTCAGCACGGCAGTGTTTGGCAATTATCGGCAGTGTTTGTGTTTTGCACTTTTTAGTAAATGACCGATTTCTACCAAATTGCAGGCGTATTTGACCGATGGTGTATTGATTCGTGATTTTTTCCTAGGACTTCCAAAATATTACGAATGCCCTCATCACTGCCGTGATTTTTGCTTAGTAAATTACCGAGATGACACTTTGAAGAAAAAACGGCATCTCGGTCAAAATCGGGACCTTAGTACAGGGGTGGCCAACCAGGCAGAGACAAAGAGCCAAAAAATCTTGTTAGGTACGTCAAAGAGCCGATATCGAGCCGAAGGCGCGTGTGCAAAAATGGGGTGTGACTTTATGCCAGCTAGGACACACCCCTGGTATAAAATACATTGAAAAAGCCAGATCCAGCATAAGATACATTTTAAAGCCAGATCCAACATAAAATACATTGAAATAGTCACTTTCACATAAAATTGAAAAAGCCAAATCCATATAAAATATATTGAAAAAGCTAGATTCACATAATACACTTCAACTCCCCCATGTGTCACTCCAACCAGCTCCAACATATGTCACTCCAGCCAGCACCCTCCTACAGTATGTCACTAGTCAGCTCTCCCATTGTGTCTCTGACCCCTGGGCCAGTGCGATATAAGTGTTCCAGGGCCACTTGACTGCAGATTCCCTATAAAAAAAATGGGGCCGCTTGCTTGAGTCTGACCCCCAGGCAAAAGGTTGCCAAGCCTGTGATTGCAGCAGCCCCTTATGTGTCCCCAATTTGCCAGTGGATGTCTCACCTATAGTATTTGGCTCCCTCAGTTTTCAGTCCCTATAGTGTTGCTGCGTGTCTGGCTGGAGTGCAGCGGTTTCTGTATCTGTTGTGGTCACGTGACTTTGAGTGTTGGGAGCCACATTTGAGTAAAGAAAGAGCCACATGTGGCTCAAGAGCCACAGGTTGGCCACGGCTGCCTTAGTAAATATACCCCACGGATTCATACATACATGCTTTTTACTATCCCACTAGGTCATACATTTCCCACCTACAACTCTCTCCGATCATCAAAGCTTCTGTAGATATTGTATAGATATTTTTCTGTTTAGTGATTAGATAGTGGCAGTTATTGGTGACTGCCAAAGGGTGGACTGTCAAAGTCGAAAAATATTGCAGTACACACATCACGTACAAACTACACACAGGTGGCCTCCCTGCGTGCCCTTGTTCTGTCGTGCATGCGCATATCCGCAATTTGCGTATGGTCGCTCCCGCGGTCCTGCGCATTAGCGCGTGGTATGAATATTTACGGTAGAGTTTGTGAACGCACGGAAGGCTATCAAAACACATTACATATTTAATCCCAATAGTGCACAATGGCCCTCATTCCGAGTCGTTCGCTCTGTATTTTTCATCGCATCGCAGTGAAAAATCGCTTAGTACGCATGCGCAATATTCGCACTGCGACTGCGCCAAGTAATTTTACAATGAAGATAGTATTTTTACTCACGGCTTTTTCATCGCTCCGGCGATCGTAGTGTGATTGACAGGAAATGGGTGTTACTGGGCGGAAACACGGCGTTTTAGGGGCGTGTGGATGAAAACGCTACCGTTTCCGGAAAAAACGCAGGAGTGGCCGGAGAAACGGGGGAGTGTCTGGGCGAACGCTGGGTGTGTTTGTGACGTCAAACCAGGAACGACAAGCACTGAACTGATCGCAGATGCCGAGTAAGTCTGAAGCTACTCTGAAACTGCTAAGAAGTTTGTTATCGCAATATTGCGAATACATCGTTCGCAATTTTAAGAAGCTAAGATTCACTCCCAGTAGGCGGCGGCTTAGCGTGTGTAACTCTGCTAAAATCGCCTTGCGACCGATCAACTCGGAATGAGGGCCAATGTACACATAGTATCCCTGCACCACATCAGAAAGTAACAACAGTTTAAATGGTAACAGAACAAAGGGATTCACCTTTACAGAATAGGAGGGGACAGAACAAGGTTATAAGGTGGTGTTTGGTATCCAGCTGAAGGGTATTTTAAGGGTAACATTCCGGTGTTGGTTTGAAAAAGATCGCATGTTCCTGCGGATAGTTATGTGCAGGAGCAGAATATAGATATAAACTGTATTTACTGTACATTATGTATGCGGCGAGAATCCAGAGGAGACCACCCACAAGAGCAGTTGGGAAAGACATCGCCCACCTATTCAAACCAACCTATGACCTCTCCTGTACTGTAAATGTGCATTCCTGTGTCCAATGGACAAAGAGATTACAGTATCTATTGTATTGCTTGTTGGAAGCGCAAGCGAATCTACTCACGTAGGTACCATTGAATGTAGCCATTTACTCTGTTATATTATATTGTATTGTTTGTATTGTAACCCCCTTTCAGCAATAATCCACTGTGGTGTCAGAACCCAGCGGTAAAATCACAATTGGTGTCGTGTCTTCATTGCCCTGCTAAGGTTTAAAGCGTATTTTCATTGCATTGCATAACTGTTCAGGGTTTGTGGTGTATCTCTGGGTGTGTACGCGCTGTGAGTACTTTGTACCGTCAGCGTGGCGTTTGTACGCGAAGTGCGTACGCAGTACAGGACTTTGTACGCTAATAGCGTACAAAGTGCGCAGAGTGTGTGTTAAGTACAGCTGCCGCAGCGGCTCCATGGTAAAGTGTATTTAAGGTGTGTTTAAGGTATAGCTTTCTTTCCTAAGGATATTTCAGCATTATCACTATGTTTGAAAAATGACAGTTAGGAGCTGATTGGCTGGTACTTTATCTCCGTTCTCTTTATCTCCTTCCAAGGCTTAGTAAATAGATCCCTTATGTCTCTATGGCCTTGTCACTTCTGGTTAGTGACAAAAGGCTACGTCAAGGACTGTCTTTTTATTGCAGGTGATGAGTGTTGGGATGCTGGAAGCTATTTATCACTTCCGATGCAGTGACTAGACAACACAAATGCATCCCTTGTTTACAGACTTTATTTCTTCCAAGACAGATGATAAAAGGGTTATGAAGTGTAAAACAGCTTAGAGTGAAGTCTAAAGCAGGTTTTCTCCATTATAATTGAACCTCATACTTCTCAGTACATACATAGAATCATTCTATGTAAAAATTTATTTTCTTCAAAAGCTCTGTTTTCAATAGATATGTGCGCAGACCCACGTGTCTTGGTCTTGCCAAAACAGCACTCAGTGTTTTGTTTTTTGTTTTCTGGTTTTGGCAAAATCACCTTGACATGTATTGGTTTTGGATTTGGATTTTTTTGTTAAAAAAATGCTAAAAACAACTAAATTATGTAATTTGGGCCTGTTTTTGGACATTATTAACTTCAATAACATTAAGGCCAGGCATTTTAGACCAGGATCGGTATGATATACCTCCGGCCGGGTGTTAAAGAGCTTGGACGCCGCACCTCCCGCTGACCCCCGCCCGGTGCCTACCAACAGACGGACACCGGGTGCAAGGTCTCCTGGTCCCTGCCCGGCACCTAGCAACAGGCTGACGCCAGGCTCTGGGAGCCGCCGGACTCCTAGCAATGGGGACATGGCAGGCAGATGGCTTAGGAAATAGGTTATGTGCAGCAGGGCAGCTGCACTTATTTTGCAATTAGCATTCTGATTGGTTGGAGGGCATTTATATGGACTTCCAGTTCACTCCCCAGATCGCTGGTGATAGTTCCTGCTCTATTTGAGAACCTGTCAGCCTGTGAACACCCATGATTCTGAGACCCTGTCTGACTGTTTTCCTGATCGGATCCAGTTAGCATTGTATTCAGGTTTTGGTGTGGAATTTCCATGCAGGCACTGTCTTTGCCTATATTTCTTTATTATCTCCCTTGTGCATTGCTGCACTTACATGCATTACATGCATTATATACCCCTCAGTCTTTGCCTTAGCACTGTAGTAAGTTTGTGTCTGGTAAACGTCTCACCAGACTGCATTTACCCCTGTCCAGCCTCCGATAGTCACCTTGTCCATCCATAAAACCTGGGGGCATCTGAGTACGGAGTGGACCTAGAAAGGCGGCTGCTAAAGGAGAAGCCTAGCATTGCAGGAGGCTAAAAGACTGCTGGGCAGTGGGTAATTGCGTGAGCGCCACAAGGCACCGCATATAAACCTACAGAACTGAGTTTAAGCATAACTCCGGGATGCTGAATGTCAGTATCCCGACATCGGCATCCCGAGCAGTAGAATGCTGGCAGGGAAGGCGAGCACAATGAAGCCCCTTTGTGGCTCGCTTTGTTTTCCACTCTGCAGCCACAGGTTCTATTCTCCCTCTATGGGTATCGTGGACACCCAAAGAGGGGGAATCACCTACCTCGTCGGTATACCGGCAGAGGTAACTTGACCCCATCAGGATCCCAGAGTCTGTATTGTGACTGCTGGTATCCTGATGAGCATTATGCTAAACGCATACCTTTTGACCACCTCACAGCTTACAATATTATTCACCAATAAAGACTGGCTAGCTAAACCAAGCTTCAGAGCAGAGGCACAAACACACAACAGTTATTTCTGTTTAAAAATGTGATACAGATGAGCAGTGTATTAGAGCAATAGCCAATAAAAATGTTTGCCTATACAAAAAAGATCGTCAACAATGCCCCCCAAAATACAGCCCATATTCAAAAGAAAAGTGGTGCAAGATGGAATTGTCATTGGGTCTACTCATCTACCCTTATGTTGTATATTAAAAAGGACATGAACAGTTTAACAAAATAAGCACTTCAGTGACAGAGACTGCCACTTTTGTGGCTGAAGTGCTTGGTTTGTTTGGGCCCCGCCAAAAACAAACTACCAGTGGGCTTAAGGCAGCTAACAGTGTTGTTTATCCTCTCTACAGTTGAAAGAAGTCATTCTTCTCATCCAATTACTCACCCTCAGTGATATCATCATCACCACCACCACACAATGGCCCTCATTCCGAGTTGATCGGTCGCAAGGCGAATTTAGCAGAGTTACACACGCTAAGCCGCCGCCTACTGGGAGTGAATCTTAGCTTCTTAAAATTGCGACCGATGTATTCGCAATATTGCGATTACTAACTACTTAGCAGTTTCAGAGTAGCTCCAGACTTACTCTGCCTGTGCGATCAGTTCAGTGCTTGTCGTTCCTGGTTGACGTCACAAACACACCCAGCGTTCGCCCAGGCACTCCCACCGTTTCTCCGGCCACTCCTGCGTTTTTTCCGGAAACGGTAGCGTTTTCAGCCACACGCCCCTGAAACGCCGTGTTTCCGCCCAGTAACACCCATTTCCTGTCAATCACATTACGATCGCCGGAGCGAAGAAAAAGCCGTGAGTAAAAATACTTTCTTCATAGTAAAGTTACTTGGCGCAGTCGCAGTGCGAACATTGCGCATGCGTACTAAGCGGATTTTCACTGCGATGCGATGAAAAATACCGAGCGAACAACTCGGAATGAGGGCCAATATTAGCTCATCTCCACTGGAATTCACCATTAAGTCTCTGTACTTTGATGTTATTGATTGGAAAGGACTTCCTCGTGGAATTTGTAGTTCATTTTTAAGAACATCACCTTTTCCACATTTTTAGGAAGTAGCATCCTATGCCGATTGCTCACAAGGTTCCTTGACGAGTACACACTGACGGGAGGGCAGCTTAAGTAAAACAAATCTGCTTTGTACAAGGTGCTCCAAATTGCCTCTTTTTCCTTCCAGTAGTCAAAGGGACAGTCTGACATGCTGGGCTGGATGTAATGCAGTGCAAGACAGCAGGAGCACCAAACTCGTAAGTTTTTGTAATCCAGAAAATATCTACATGGCAAATCCGGCCCACTAACATTGTTGTTAAAATAATCCTCCACCATTCCATTGATGGTTACTGTATCAGATTGAGTCACAGTAGAGGTGCCAATAATTTTGGGCAATTCTTTTAGGCCCGATTAGATGTCATAATGTTGTTTTATTCTGGTGCGCTGAGTGGACTCATTCTGATCTCCGGTGGGTCTCTGGGAAAAGTTCAGTATTTTCCTGGAAGCAGCATGAGAAACTGAAGCAGTAGACTTTACCATGTTATGTTCCACTTGAGCTGACAATTTGCTCATAAGGAACTCTTTGCATCTCTTAAGATCTGTGTCATTTGGAAACAGAGGCGTTGGAACGGGGAGGAAGCAAGGGAGCATCTCACCCCCCTCAAACATGAGAGGCACTGATATACAGGCCAAACATGAGAGGCGCCGATATACAGGAGGAGCGATGTGTAGTCAGCTGAAAGACTATATATCGCAACCTCCATGCAGTGGAGGCAGCAGCAGTAAGTGCAGCCACTTTGCAGGTGATAAGGGTGTGTGGCCTAATGTTGAGAAGTGCCCGCCTCCATGAGAGACCTGTGGCTGTGCTGTGTAATCAGATAAGTGTCTCTCTCTCCATAACACTCTCTCTATTGCTCCCCTCTCTCTCTCTCTAACACTTTCTTTCTCCGCTTGCTCCCCTCTCGCTCTCAAACACCCTCTTTATTTCTCTCCCACTTTCCTCACTCTCCTGCTTCCCCTAAAGGGAATTTGTAGTGGCAGGGGATGGGGATGTGTGGGTGCAGGGTCGAGGTAGGAGGGAGCAGAGATATCTCTGTACTGGGCCCCAATATTTCTGTTACTGACCCTGCCTGCTCCCCAGACGTCCCGGCGGCCAGCCTCCCCTACACAATGTTGCTTGCTGGAGCAATGCTGCAGTCCCAGGCTCCTCCTTCCCCTATCGCAGCGCGTTCGTCATTCGGACTTTCGGTTTCCATCTAATTGGGAAGGACTCCTCCCCACCGTGGTGCTGCCTCCTTTTCGTCCCCATTGTACCGCCTCCTCCTTCCCAGTGGCTCCGACCCCAGGGGCACCGAAATAAGGATTTGTCTTGCCCCCCCCCCCCCCCCCAACTTATAAATGTTTTGAAACCCCTGGTTGGAAAGAAAGACATTACACATGACTTAAACCTAGGTTCAAGCATGGTTGCAATAATGTAAAGTGATCCGATTGCAAGATGAAGATGACACTTTGGTCCTGGCACAGCGAATAAAGAACTTTATCTACAAGTCCAACATACTTAGCGGAATTGCTTAGTTTCGTCTCCTTCAGTTGCTCTAGCTTTTTTTCCAGTAGTTTAATTATGGAAATCACCTGACTCAGGCTGGGAGTGTCTGAACTCACTTCATTGTTTGCTACTTCAAATAGTACTAAGGCACCTTCTCACACCTCTCCTTGTGTCATTGCTTGTGTAGGTTTGGATGGCTTGTCGCTGTTCCTTCATTCACAGAAGCATATAATCTTGCTACAGTTTGTGGCATAGCAAACTGAACTGGTCTTGCAGCTGCTGCAATCTCCTACATGTGGTTGCTGAATGCCGAAAATGTCCAGCAATATTTCGGGCCACAAACAGTTTCACTTGATTTGTTTATTGTATGCGCAAAACATGGGGTGTGTTAAAATTCACCCAGTTTTAATGCTCTCACAATAGTAGTTGCCTTATCGGAAATGATAAATCTTGAGGAGTCCTAGCAGGACATTTTGCCATGACATACTTGAGTTTTTCTAACAGGTTCACATCGGTATACATCTTAGTGAAGCCGGTGAGAGTAGTCTTCCTGCAAATGAGCTGCCATTTTGTGTTACATACTTCTGCTGCTGAGGGCAATTCACTCGCCCAGTGGGCTGTCACAGTCATGTAATCTTTAGTTTGACCACTACCACCTGTACAATGAAATTTTCTAGGCCAAGAAATGATTTTTATTTTTTTTAACCTCTTGGTACAGGTGAGGAATTGCTGTTCTGGTAAAATGGAATTGAAATGGAATTTGGAAGCGGGGACACAGGACCTCAATTAACTGTCTAAAACTAGATGCGTTAATGACGTATATTGGACACAGATTAATACTACTGGATAGCAGCTTCCATGCTCGCTCGCACTTGCAAAGGATTGTTTACACTCAGTTGTTATTTGAAACTACTAGTCTTCTTGGTCACCTTCTGGGATGGAGATTCACCAGCAGCAGCCCTAGCACACATGGATTCTTCTGGGGAATCCTGGATAGGGAAGGAATCAGTTAGCCTTTGCAAATTGTTGGCAGAACTACGTCTGATAATTAATAAAGCAATTGATGATAAAAGTGTTGGCGGTGGAGATTGCATGTGCTGGGATCTAGCTGAGAGCTAACCTGTCACGATCCGGGTTACTGGATGCCATTAACTACCTTTCAGGTGCCTTCTGAGGCTGGCTCAGCGTTCCAGGCCCGGGTCTCAGTCATGCTTCTAACATCCTCACTTCACATCTCCTCTCTGCCAGTCCGCAGACGCTGTCACAATGAACTTGTGTGGTTAGAATGGCATCTCTAGCCCTCCGCGGCCTCCGCCGCCATTTGCTGCACTTCCAGTACTCAGATGGGTCTGCATGGCGTCTTCTGTCCGCTGCGGCCTCTGCCGCCATCATTATATAATTCAAATGCGCAAACAAATCTGCATGGTGTCACTCGCCCGCTGCGGCCTCTGCCGCCAGCTCTGTGAATCAAGGGCGCAGGTTGGCGTCCACTGTCCTCCCCGGCGGCCGCCGCCATTACTGCAAAACCTCACATGGTGCAACAAGCTAGATTTCCCTCCAAATGCTAGTATGGGCGCAGCCATGTTGGTTCTAGTCACATGACACTACCTCCACCAATCCACAGCACCGCTGAACTCTGCCTGATTGACCATCCAATCCCTGCACTGCTGCAGGTATAAAGGTGCTGATCCTGATCCAGGAAGTTGTCAGTGCTTTGGTTGTCAACCCAGTGTTACCAGTCTCCTTGCTTGTGGTTGTTTGCTATTCCAGGTATTCCAGCTCCTGCTTCCAACTCCACTAGAGACCCGCACCAGTTCAACATCAAGCGGTGCAGCCTGACTCCGCAGTGTCCTTATACTGTCCGCTGCAATTGGCAGTGCCCAAACACCAGCTTCCAGCAGTGTGCTTCCAGCGGTGTTCTGTCTTCAACCCTCTTCGGTGCTCCGCCATCGACTACCAGCAATCATCGGTGCTCCGCAATCGAATACCAGCATCATCGGTGCTCTGTCACCGTCTACTCCAGTCCAACTACCTCTAGCATCTCCTGTGCATCTAGCTATTCTCCAGCTACATTGGATCATCAATCACGCTGTTCACTTCATCATTCTGTCCGGTTCCGTCCGGCCTACCCAGCAACCAACTAACCTCTGCTACAATACAACCAGCTTCCAAGGAACCATCTGCTGGTCAATTCCTGTCTTCTGTACACCACTCTGAAACTGGGTGTAGGACAAGGACATTCCGCCTACTAAGTCTATCCAGACGTATACCTATCTTTACCACACCCAGTACCATCTGCATCTCTGTTGTACCCACAGGAACTGTGTATTTCATATTTTTTTATTATATTTCACGTTGCTGTTGATGTACCATCTGAACAGTGTCTAAAATAAACTTTTAAACTTTACTTCTGTTGTCGTGGTCACACCCTCGGGCTGGGATTCTGCATGTCCAAGAGTCCCATATTACCACCCAGGTTCCACTATACCTCTGCCCGTGCAACTGAGGCTTCCTCTCGTCAGCCCCAGCCCTCAGTTGTGACATAGCCGATGCTTGGCTGCTTGATATTTATGTACCGGATTTTCAGATTTTCCCAAATACTTTGCATGAAGTCAAACCAAATGACATGACAGGACGAAGTTCCTAGCTGGTTAATGTTCCTACCTCTACTTACTTTGGATTCACAAACAGATGGCTTGCCAAATATTGTCAGGATTTAGGTAAAAACAATTCCACACACAAGAAGTGGATTTTTTGTCATATAACCAGGCATGCCAATGGCCATCTTTTTTATTATGGGCAAGAAGTTCTGTCGTTGGTGGCTGTATTACTTTGACACAAGCAACATCCTCATTATCAACATCCTCATTAGCGTTAGATACACAAACATACCGTATATACTCGAGTATAAGCCGACTTTTTCAGCACTTTTTTTTGTGCTGAAAAAGCCACCTCGGCTTATACTCGAGTCAGTGGCAGTGCAGTGTGAAGGAGGGACACGGAGCACACGGAGCGCACAGCGCGCGCCTCTCCTGTGTCCCTCCTGCATTTCCGGCGGCAGCGGCGGGTCTATTAAAGGAAGTACCCGTTCGTGACCTCTGATCACGAACCGGCACTTCCTTTAATAGACCCGCCGCGGACGCCGGAGATGCAGGAGGGACACAGGAGAGGCGCGCGCTGTGCGCTCCGTGTCCCTCCTTCAGAAGACAGCGCGGGATCGACGGAGGGGTAAGTAACAGGCACTAGGGGAGCATATTTGGCACTTGGGGAGGGGGCATATGTGGCAGCAAGAGGGGCATATGTGGCAGCATGAGGGGCATATGTGGCAACATGAGGGGCATATGTGGCAGCATGAGGGGCATATCTGGCAGCATGAGGGCATATCTGGCACTGTGGGGCATATCTGGCAGCATGAGGGGCATATCTGGCAGCATGAGGGCATATCTGGCACTGTGGGGCATATGTGGCAGCATGAGGGGCATATCTGGCAGCATGAGGGCATATCTGGCACATCTGGCACTGTGGGGCATACTTGGCAGCATGAGGGCATATCTGGCACATCTGGCACTGTGGGGCATATTTGGCAGCATGAGGGCATATCTGGCACATCAGGCACTGTGGGGCATATCTGGCACTGTGGGGGCATATCTGGCAGTATGAGGGCATATCTGGCACTGAGGGCTGTGTACGGCTAGAGCTGCATTTCCCACCCTAGGCTTATACTCGAATCAATAAGTTTTCCCAGGTTTTTGTGGTAGAATTAGGTGCCTCGGCTTATATTCGGGTCGACTTATACTCGAGTATATACGGTAAGTACACTCTTCCCAGGGATTTCTGAACACAGTTTGTTCTTCAACCTTAGTTGATCTGTTTTTTTGGGGCACTGGTTTGTCTGTTTTAAATGTGTCAACTCTACTAGTGCATGTAGCAGCAGTAGCACTAGCAGTACCACCACGTGCAATCAAAGGCCGTGGCCTCAGCCAATCCTTGCCACAGCATGTGGTGTACGGCATGTTGGTGATTTTACGTTTTTACAGCAGTATGAGGTGATTTTTTTTAACATTGTTAATTTTTAGATTTTAGGTGGCATTTCTTAAACACTGTGTGCCCTGGACCACCCTTAGTAGATGTTGACGTACTATCATTACTGACAGCAGCCGCAGCACTAGTACTGGGTTACTGCTCCTGCTCTTCAACCAACGTATCCACATCCATATCACTGCAACTCACAGCATTTCTAGTAATGGTGGCATACTGGCACCTAATGAATGTTATTATTTTACAACACAATTCCTGAACCTGAACAACACATTTTGTTTTTTCAATTTTTACACACTGCTGTGACTCCTAATTAGCGTTATTTTTTTGACAGATTCTCACAGTGCTGCTCCCCACAGTCCTTCAGTCTGACACAGCAATAGTGTCACAGCCCTTCACTGACAATGTCTTAATTCTGCAGCCCATAGCCCTACACCCAAGCCCTCTGGCAGCCTGTGTGAAATGTGCACCCAAATCACCACAGGAGGGACTTTTATAGAATCCAAAACACGCAAGATCCAAATCCAGGAATATTACACATTTCCTTTTTTTGGTGGCAAAACTTGAGCCCTAGCTCTGAACTACTCGGATATGCCAAATGCGGATGAGTTCCATTTACAGAAAACTGAACCTGCAAATCTTTAATATTTCAAGATGCAGTTGTATTCCGACTCTGTCTAGTCTTACTGATTTATAAACTACCCTCACTTGACCTCATCTTTCATTAACTACCATATTATATCTCTTCTCCCCTTTTGCTTCCAAGCTCCTTGAGAGGATTGGCTATCTCCACCTCCCTTTGTTCCTTATCACTCATTCAATCCTCAACCCTTTTCAGCCTGGCTTCCATCCCCTCCACTCCACTAAATCTGCCCTCAACAATGTCACTATCAATTTTTGTATGGCCAAATCCTCCTTGATCTGTCTGCCACCTTTGACACTGACTACCCTCTCCTCCTTCAAACTTTCCAATCCATCAATTTCTGTGACACTGTCCTCCCATGGGTCAACTTCTACTTTACCTACCTTCCTTTTCTGTTTCTACTTCTGTCCTTCTGTCTTTAGGCTTCCATTCTCAGCACCAGCCTCTTCTTCATCTATACCTCTTCCCTTGAAAATATCATTAGTTCCATTAGCCTTCAATGACATATATACGCTGATGAAACACAAATGTACCTCTTCTCCCCTATTTAATTATTTATTATTATTTATTAATTACCAGATTCTCATATAGCACAGCATATTTTGTTGCGCTCTACAATTGGAACAACCGTCCAACATCTCCAATTGACTTCTCTTTATGAATTTCCTGAGACCTAACATGGCCAAGGTTCCATTATTTTCCCCCTTCTATGGTTCCTCCTAGTCTTCCACTTTTTTTCTCTCTCTCTTTCTATTGATAACATCACCCTATCTTCTGTCCCCCAAGTCTTCTACCTAGGTGTCATCCTTGACTCTGCTCTCTTCTTCTTTTCCCCTTTTAAGGACATCTCCTAATGTTGCCATGTCCACTTCTGGAACATAGGTGGTCATTCCGAGTTGTTCGCTCGTTGCCGATTTTCGCTATGCTGCGATTTGTTGGTAAATGTGCATGCGCATGGTACACAGGGCGCATGCGCTTAGTTATTTAACTAAAAACTTAGCAGTTTTGCTGTTGTTCGTGCGGCGCTTTTCAGTTGCACTGCTGATCGGTGAGTGATTGACAGGAAAGTGTAGTCAGTGTCTTATGCTGCATCAGTCCAGCCAGTCACAGTGTTGGTGTCCTCCAGAGGCGTAACTAGGGTTTTCGGAGCCCAGGGCAAGAATGAAAATGGCGCCCTTCCCCCCCCCCAAAAAAAAGAAGAAGCATGTGACCAGAAGGGGTGTGGCCACTGAAAATGGCCCACAGTGCCAGTTACATTGCCCCACAGTGCCAGTTACATGTCCCACAGTGCCAGATACAATGCCCCACAGTGCCAGATACATGCCACACAGTGCCAGATACATTCCCCACAGTGCCAGTTACAATGCCCCACAGTGCCGGATACATGCCCCACAGTGCCAGTTACATTGCCCCTCAGTGCCAGTTACATTGCCCCACAGTGCTGGATACATGCCCCACAGTGCCAGTTACATTACCCCACAGTGCCAGTTACATTGCCCCACAGTGCCAGATACATACCCCACAGTGCCAGTTACATTGCCCCACAGTGCCAGTTACATGCCCCACAGTGCCAGATACATGCTCCATAGTGCCAGATATATGCCCCACAGTGCCAGTTACACAAGACTCTCCTCACCCCACCCGTCAGTCACTCACCACTGTGGCGCTATCACTCTGCTATGTGAGGGGAGGAGAGCGCAGCGCCTCTCCTGCCCCTCACCGCTCCTGGTCTCCGGCGGTGGCTGTGTGGTGCCGGTTCGCTAGCCAATCAGGGCTAGCGGACCGGCAGCCAATCAGGAGCCGGTCCGCAAGCTCTGATTGGCTAACGCCGCCGGAGACCGGACACACGCAGCGCTGCTGGCAGCGGCGGTGAGGGGAGGGAGAGACGCTGCACTCTCCTCCCCTCACATTTCGGCATGCCAAGGCGCCCAGGGCACGTGCCCCACTCGCCCTACCCTAGTTACGCCTCTAGTGTCCTCTGCTGCTATATGTCCCCAGTGCTGCTGGCTGCTGTATAAGTCCCTTGCATTTTTGCTGTGTTGTCTTGCATCAGACCAGGGGTAATGTCTTGTGCAGCATCATACCAGTGACCAGTCACAGTGGTGGTGTCCTCTGCTGCCATATATCCAGTGTAGCTGTATAAGTCCCTTTTAGTGGTGCTGTGTTGTCATGCATTAGACCAGGGGAAGTGCCTTGTGCAGCATCAGTCCAGTGACCAGTCACAGTGGTGGTGTCCTCTGCTGCCATATATCCAGTGTAGCTCTATAAGTCCCTTTCAGTGGTGCTGTGTTGTCTTGCATCAGACGAGGGGTAATGTCTTGTGCAGTATTAGTCCAGTGACCAGTCACAGTGGTGGTGTCCTCTGCGACCATATATCCAGTGTTACTGCCGTATAATTCCCGTGATACTGGCGTATAATTCCCGTGATATTGCCGTATAATTCCCATGATACTGGCGTATAATTCCTGTGACATTGCCGTATAATTCTCGGAATACTGGCGTATAATTCCTATGATATTGCCGTATAATTCCTGTGACATTGCCATATAATTCTCTGAATACTGGCGTATAATTCCTGTGATACTGACGTATAATTCCTGTGACATTGCCGTATAATTCTCGGAATACTGGCGTATAATTTCTATGATATTGCCGTATAATTCCTGTGATATTGCCATATAATTCTCGGAATACTGGCGTATAATTCCTGTGATATTGCCATATAGTTCTCAGAATACTGCCGTATAAATCCAGTTATCCTGCCGTATAATTCCATATAAATTCATATAATTCCGTATAAATACAGTCCAGTGGTGTTGCCATATAAATTCAGTGGTGCTGTCCTGTGCTGTATATTATTTACTCCAAATAAAGGGTTATTAATATTTAATCCAAATAATTTTTACAGGGTTTGCCCTGCTAGGTGTAGGGGTACGCTCTCTTGTGCTGCATATTGTGTTATATAACTCCAGAAAAATAATGAAGAACAAACATTTGGATGATAAAATAGGGAAAGATCAAGAACTACTTCCTCCTAGTGCTGAAGCTGCTGCCACTAGCCATGACATAGACGATGAAATGCCATCAATGTTGTCTGCCATTGTGATTGTAGAGGGCATGTAAAATCCAAAAAGCCAAAGTTCAGTAAAAAGACCTCAAAAAATAAATTTAAATGGTCTGAGGAGAAACGTAAACTTGCCAATATGCCATTTACGACACGGAATGGCAAGGAACGGCTGATGCCCTGGCCTATGTTCAGTGGTTCAGCTTCACATGACGATGGCCTTGTCACTTATGTTGGTGTTAGATATGCGTCCAGTATCCGCCATTAGTGCAGTGGGATTTAGACAATTGATGGAGGTATTGTGTCCCCGATACCAAATCCCATCTAGATTCCACTTCACTAGGCAGGCGATAGCGAGATTTTGTCATTTAATTCCAGTGATTTGGACGTATAATTACAGTGATTTTGCCAATTAATTCCAGTGATTTGGACGTATAATTATTAATTACAGTGATTTTGCCAATTAATTCCAGTGATTTGGACGTATAATTATTAATTACAGTGATTTTGCCAATTAATTCCAGTGATTTGGACGTATAATTATTAATTACAGTGATTTTGCCAATTAATTCCAGTGATTTGGACGTATAATTATTAATAATTACAGTGATTTTGCCAATTAATTCCAGTGATTTGGACGTATAATTACAGTGATTTTGCCAATTAATTCCAGTGATTTGGACGTATAATTATTAATTACAGTGATCTTGCCAATTAATTCCAGTGATTTGGACGTATAATTATTAATTACAGTGATTTTGCCAATTAATTCCAGTGATTTGGATGTATAATTACAGTGATTTTGCCAATTAATTCCAGTGATTTGGACATATAATGATTAATTACAGTGATTTTGCCAATTAATTCTAGTGTTTTGGACGTATAATTATTAATTACAGTGATTTTGCCAATTAATTCCAGTGATTTGGACGTATAATTACAGTGATTTTGCCAATTAATTCCAGTGATTTGGACATATAATTATTAATTAAAGTGATCTTGCCAATTAATTCCAGTGATTTGGATGTATAATTACAGTGATTTTGCCAATTAATTCCAGTGTTTTGGACTTATAATTCCAGTTGAAATTGTTTGTGTCGCTTGGCTTAGTCATACAGCTACCTCATTGCACCTCTTCGACATCTTTGCATGAGGTGCTGTTTGGGGCCTAGATTTTGAAAAGTGCCATCCTGTGTGACACTGCCGTATGAGTCCAGGGGTACTGCTGTATTAGTCCTGGGGTATTGCCGTATAAATCCACCAATTGCAGAATTCTTTTAAAATGACTGGAGCATGCTGGAGATGCTGTCAGTGGACCGAACAATTGCGGCCCACTCTCATAGAAACTCTCATAGAAACATAGAATTTTACGGGAGATAAGAACCACTTGGCCCATCTAGTCTGACACTTTTTTTTTTACATTATTTTTTTCTCTAACCTTGTTTGATCTTTATTTCTTTGTAAGGATATCCTTATGTCTATCCCATGCATGTTTAAATTGCTCTACTGTCTTAGCCTCTACCACCGCTGATGGGAGGCTATTCCACTTGTCCACTACCCTTTCTTTGAAGTAATTTTTCCTCAAATTTCCCCTGAACCTCCTCCCCTCCAGTCTCAGTGCATGTCCTCGTGTCCTATTGCTTCTCTTCATTTGGAGAATGTTTACCTCCTGGACTTTGTTAAAACCCTTGATATATTTGAAAGTTTCTATCATGTCCCCCCTTTCCCTTCTCTGCTCCAAACTATACATATTGAGATTTCTTAGTCTTTCTGGGTATGTTTTGTGATGTAGGCTATGCACCATTTTAGTTGCCCTTCTTTGTACAGTTTCTAATGTATTAATATTCTTTTGAAGATATGGCCTCCAGAATTGAACACAGTATTCTAGATGAGGCCATACCAATGAGCTATACAGTGGCATTATTACTTATTTCTTTCTGCTGCTGATTCCTCTCCCACTGCAGCCAAGCATCTGACTAGCCTTCCTCATTGCTTTGTTACATTGCTTACCTGTCTTTAAGTCACCTGAAATAGTGACTCCTGGATCCCTTTCCTCCTCAGTAGTTTCCAGTATAGTGCCATTAATAGTATATTTAGCCTTTGGATTTTTGAGACCCAAGTGCATGATTTTGCATTTTTTTGGCATTAAACTGTAATTGCCACACTCTTGACCATTCCTCTAGTCTACCTAGATCCTCAATCATTTGTTTTACCCCACCTGGTGTGCCTACCCTGTTGCATACCTTTGTGTCATCTGCAAAAAAGGCAAAGGGTGGTTTTGGCAAAACCAAGCCAAAACATGAAAGTGGAATTATCCAAAACCAAAACACAAAACACGAAAAGTGCCAGCCGCACATCTCTACTTCTTTGTACGTCTCACTGTCTGCTTGTAGCTGTGGAACAGGGTTACTTCTGTCCTGCTACACCACTCTCTGTCCCAGGAGCTGCAGCACCTCTTCTGCCGTGGCTGCTGCCAGCACCTCTCTCTGTCCCAGCTGTTGCAGCACCTCTCTCTCTCCCAGCTGCTGCAGCACCTCTCTGACCCAGCACCTCTTTGTGCCTTGGCTGTTACAGCACCCCTCTCTGCCCCGGCTGCTACAACATCTCTCTCTGCCCCAGCTGCTGCAGCACATCTCTCTACATTAGAAGCTGCAGAGTAACATGTATAAGCGGCTCTACTGTGGCATAACATGTATAAATGGCTCTACTGTGGTGTAAAGTGTATAAGCGACTCTATTGTGGTGTAACATGTATTAGGGGATTTACTGTGTGGCGTAAAGTGTATAAGGGGTACTACTGTGTGGTGTAATGTGAATAATGGACAATACCGTGCGTTGTAATCTGAATTTGTACTATTCTGTGGTCATGCCCCTTCCCCATGAAGCCACTCCCCTATATATTTGTTGTGCGCCTTCAGTGCACACTGTCCCTGTTTTAAACATAGGGGGCGCCCAAAGGAAAGTTTTGCCCTGAGCTTCACAAGGTCTACAACCGGCCCGGTCAGCAATTTTAGATTTTTCAATATTTTTTATTTTAAAAAGTAACTGCCCTCAATTCAGTTCAGGGGAGGGGGTGCTGAAACATACCCTTGCTCCGGGCACCATGGCACATAGTTACACCTCTGGGGCTGGTTATGCTTACTGAGGGTTTTTTTCAAAGCAGAGGTGATTGTTGGCTCTCCCAATTTCCCCCGCCTGCGGGACACTGCAGCCTGCAGCTGGGACCGCGGGACAGTGTCCAATTAGCGGGACTGTCCTGCTGTATTCGGGACAGTTGGGAGGTATGTGAATGGGAGATACGACCACACCAAGCCAGGCTTTCCCTGACACAGTCGCATCTTATGCAGTCTTGTCAGAAACTCCCGCCTGCATTTCCCTTCCTACAATCCGAATAAAAATAGCACTCTGCAGCCAAGACTCCCTGTGGCCACAGTGATTGGTGGTACTTACAGGATCAGCTATCGAAGGCTGTAGAAAGAAAATCTTCCTGTATCCTGGGCTCACTGCAGCCGTCCCACCCCCAGTCTCTTCGTAGACCCTGAAGAATAGGATGACGATAAAGTGGATGGAGAAAACGTACCACCCAACCAGCTCCTAACTGTCCTTTTTCAAACCCAATAAAACACAAACAAAGTAGCAGCGCTCTGAGTTTAAATATGGGATTAAATATAAATCATTCATAAATCATGGTGGAGATAAACACACGTGGAGCTGCATGAACTGAAGGTGAAAAAATGAGTTAATTTATTAAAATTTCACATACAATGTATCATTAAAAATGGTATATGATTAAAAAAAATTGAAAAATGCAATAAACAGGATCGCTGTGGGGCTGCCTTAGTTAGGCTATCCGTTGTCTTAATTGATGTGGACTATATGACGGTATTTTGGAGTTAGGTGACAACTGGACTTTTTTAACACAGTTCTGATAGCATCAGTGCCACATGATTAACCGCTGGAGGAGGGGGTTGAGAAAGCTTTGAGAAAGCTTTGAGAAAGCTGCAGGCACTGCAGCGAAACGCGTCAGGTGTTCATGCTTCAGGATCACCATCTTCAATTGAGAGCTGCACGTATGATATCCGGATCTTTAGTGGACTTGGACGAATCACGCACAGAGAGAAAAAGGTGAATAACTTGCCAACTGGCAACACAGCCCTGCCACGCAGCACTGAGGACTCCGCACACTGGTGAGGATACAAGTTTGTTTTATTGGTTCCACCCGCTAAAAGGGACGCTATCCAGAGAACCCCCTCCTCCAGCGGTTAATCATGTGGCACTGATGCTATCAGAACTGTGTTAAAAAAGTCCAGTTGTCACCTAACTCCAAAATACCGTCATATAGTCCACATCAATTAAGACAACGGATAGCCTAACTAAGGCAGCCCCACAGCGATCCTGTTTATTGCATTTTTCAATTTTTTTTAATCATATACCATTTTTAATGATACATTGTATGTGAAATTTTAATAAATTAACTCATTTTTTCACCTTCAGTTCATGCAGCTCCACGTGTGTTTATCTCCACCATGATTTATGAATGATTTATATTTAATCCCATATTTAAACTCAGAGCGCTGCTACTTTGTTTGTGTTTTATTGTGTATAGTGTTTTCAGGACTGACTAGACCTGTTGTTTAGCAGCTGCTATAATTAGAACACCAGCCTACCTTGCGCCCGATTTTTTAACCTCGGTTAAAAAACATTTTTGCTTTTTCAAACCCAGCCTGTGACATAGTAGTTAGGAGTTGATTGGCTGGTACTTTTATCTCCGTCCACTTTATTTCCATCCAAGGCTTAGTAAATAGACCCCTTAGGGGTGACTTTACTATGCAGTTTTAAAACCCTTGCTTATCACTGATAAATTGGGATCCGGTCTCTAGGTCGACAGTAACTAGGTCGACACTATCTAGGTCGACCACTATTGGTCGACAGTAACTAGGTTGACAGGGTCTCTAGGTCGACAGGGTCTCTAGGTCGACATGAGTTTTTCACGATTTTATTCTTTTTTTGAACCTTTTCATACTTTACGATCCACGTGAACTACAATTTGGGAATGGTAACGACGAGCGAAGTGAGCCATGCGAAGGGACACGGTGCACTAATTGGGGTTCCTGGTAACTCTATGAAGAGAACAACACAAAAAACCCTTAAGAAACTCATGTCGACATTTTGACCTGTCGACCTAGAGACCCTGTCGATCTAGCATCCCTGTCGACCTAGTTACTGTCGACCAATAGTGGTCGACATAGACACTGTCGACCTAGTTACTATCTACCTTCCATACCACACCCGATAAATTGCAACACCAAACCAATATATTAACTATTTAGTGGTTTTGTCATCCACTATTGATGTCCATATATTTATGATGGTTTTGTGCTGATTTTTCAATTGTTACCAATATACCCTAAAAACAACATAAAACCACTGTATAAAACCACATCATTAGAAGAGGAATCACAATGCACTTATAATGAAGGCAGTCATTGTGAATTAATATGGATGTAATAATTAATATGGATACTCTAACTTTGATAATTCTCTTATGAGAAAAGTATTATTTAATATATACCGTGAGGGAAAAAATATTGTTTAATTTTAGTAAGCGCAATATTATTTATGAATTATGTAAAAGGGGCTATATAAATTAATTGTTAAATAGTGCTTAATTTTTTTTATAATGGGAAAAGCATTTTTTTGGCTATATAGTTGGAACCGTGTTATAAGAGAAATACTTCCCCTGTCAATAAAAACCATAGAAAAAAAGAGCTACTGTAAGTAAATGCTGATTTTTGTATAATATT
The DNA here is from genome assembly GCF_028390025.1 of Pseudophryne corroboree. Classification (NCBI taxonomy): domain Eukaryota; kingdom Metazoa; phylum Chordata; class Amphibia; order Anura; family Myobatrachidae; genus Pseudophryne; species Pseudophryne corroboree. The sequence goes on from NC_086444.1 coordinate 758,813,235, forward strand.
AATTTATGCAATTACACTTCTCACAGGGCTTCACAGTCCTACAGGAAGTGCAGCCAGCAACAGGCGGTGGGCATTCCTGGAGACTGCGACATTGCCCATCACTGCTGCCTGGGGACATTTACTAAGCCTTGGATGGAGATAAAGTGACCAGAAATAAAGTACCAGCCAATCAGCTACTAACTGTCAAGTTACAGGCTGGGTTTAAAAGATGTCAGTTAGGAGCTGGTTGGCTGGCACTTTATCTTCATCCAAGCCTTAGTAAATAAACCCGTCACAGTAAATAGACCCCTTATTTACTGTTGGGACAGGACATGAGCTGGCTTAATTCTAAATTTCAGTGTAAAACCAAAGCTGCTCAGTATTTGCAGGCTACTGTACAAGCAGAAGCGGGCAGTATTTTCCCTTCACTAAAAAATAAACAAATGCATTTGCCCCCTCCCCCCATCCGCGTATGCAACATGGTTTATTCTAGGAGCAAATTGCTATTATTTTGCTCCTATTTTATTTGCTCCTAATTCAGAATCAGGCATTCAGTCTTCATCTATTAATTACTAAGCAGATAAAGTGCATCCTTTTGGCATTTTCAACCTTGAAGTATTTCTGGAAATCCTATAATTAATACAGCAACGAATATTCCAGCCTAATCAATTGTATCCAGAAGGTGTCATCAAAATGCCATGATCCATCATTGTCATGATACAGAGACCTACAGAAGCTGTTAATGTTCTCTCCATTGGCCTGATGAATTTAATAGCTGAAGGGAGTAACATCCACCATACTAATTAGTGCCTGGATAAGGCAGGTAAGATTTAGTGATAAGCCCAACACTTGTCTACTTAATTACTCCAGAACTGGATTTCTGCCAAGATAACAGAATTCTTACATCATTAAACTGTGCAGTTTTGATAAGTAATTGGATTTTCCTTTGTAGAAACAAAATAAAATATAAGTAAAGACAAACTTAATGGTTCTTTGAAACCACTTTAAAAAAAAAATCGAACAATTATCAAACATATGATGGTGTAATTATTACTGTATACACAAACTAGAGATATGCTGTGTTGGACAGTTAAAATATATATACTGTATGTTTATATGAACCTTTACTAAAATCCTATTATTGATGACTCCATATTATTAACTCATAGCCTGAAAACTACTATATGCGTGCAATGTATGCAATACATATGGGCCATGACTGATGGGGCAGCTCGCAGTCAGTAGTAGGGTAAAATTCTGGGGTGGCAGTGGTCTCATTACTACACACAGTGATGCAAGGCTGACTGTGATTGGCAGCCACACCCCTTCATACAATGCCAGAATCAAAGTTCTTCTAGTGTCCATGTGACAGAAAAACCAAAAGAGGACTGGACGCCGCACCTTGGTGGGAAAGCGGACACCAGTTTTTCTAACCACCACTTTTTGCTTAAGGTAAATAGTATGTGGAGTGTGAGTGGTTGATAATTGGGCATTGAGGATGAAATGAGATTTGATGATGAGGGAGGCAGGGAAGGGGATGGTATATGGGGATGTAAAGAACAATATGTGTAAGACAAAAAAGGAGGTATTGGGAGTGTGATGAAGATGGCTGGAGGATGATTAAGGGAGAAATGATGGAGGTGTCATGCTCGGCGCCCAAGACCCCAGGCAGAGACCCCATCCATCCATTACTGCTGGTCCAGGGCTCTGTTCCCAATCTCTAAAGCACCCGGTCTGTGCTGTGGTGGTGATTGCCAGAGACAGTGGCATCACGGAGGCAGCATGCGCGGGCAGGTAGTGGGTATGTGATAGGGGGCCAGGCAGGCTTCAGGTCCTAATCTCCATCAGGCCGGTGATCTGGTTTTAGACAGCCCTGGTCAGTATGGGAGTCAGTTGACAGTTCCAGTCAATCCTCTGGCTCCCACAGGTATGAAACTCCCAGGTTCACGAATGCCCCTTTCAGCCATCCTCCAAATCCCAGGTTTTTGCACATGAAACGCATCAACCTGGGATTCTGGTATGTCTGACAGGCAACCCAGGAACGTGTTGCCGGGTCGCCAACCCGGGTTAAGTGTGAATGATGCGACCCGTGAATTTACTCCCAGGTCACACCTAGATGCCTCTAATTGGAGTTTACAGCCTAAAGGGGATGAGGCTGCGTGGAGGGGGCGTGTGCCAGCTGCTGCGGTCCGTGCTGTAGTATGTATTAGAAGCAGCCGGCGCTGCCTAGCAACAGAGGCAAGGCCATTGTGTTGCGGTCTGGTGGCTGGTGTGTGACATCTGTGTGTGTGTATGAGTTTGGCATGTGTGTGTACTGTATATGTCATGTATGTGTATGTTTGAGTGTAACATGCATATGTGTAAGATGTGTGTGTCTGTGTGTAAGACATGTATGTGTAATGTGTGTATGTGTATGACATGTGCCATGAGAGTAGCCTTGTTTGCACTGGCTTGTAGAATGCCAGGGCAGACCAGGCTTATATCTGAAAGGGGTCAACCTGGAAATTTCTCAGGTCTCAGGTTTAGTGTGAAAGGGTCTCCAGCAAAAACCCAAGATTTTTCAGAGGTGAATAACCCTGGACTGAGCAGGAAAATTCCCGGATCATATGTCAGAAAGGGGTATGAGTCTAGATTGCCAGTGTCATAAGTCGCACAGCTCTATGTGTGTGAGCTCGTGTTTGCGCTCCCCAGAGAACTAGTTGGCATCCTTGGTGCTAAATCTCAGCTCTGTTATTTTGGTTAATACCATCCATCGGTTCCAGTCCGATAATACCATCCATCGGTTCAAGTCTGATTATACCAAACATCAGTTCCAGTCCGATAATATCATCCATTGGTTCCAGTCCGATAATACCAACCATCAGTTCCAGTCCAATAATACCATCCATCGGTTCCAGTCTGATAATACCACCCATTGGTTCCAGCCTGATACTACCATCCGTCGGTTCCAGTCCGATAATACCATCCATCGGTTGCAGTCCGATAATATTATCCATCGCTTCCAGTCCAATAACAATAACCATCAGTTCCCATCAGACAAAACTAACCACAGGCTCCAAAACGATAATATCGATTAATCATGGTCTCGCTTTATAAATCTCAGTTATCTACTGCTAGCTTCAGGTGACCCAGACAGGGGGCCGCGACACGGCCGTCAGGTGACGTGTAGCCCACACTTCCTCGTGGGGGGCCCTGGTGAATACCACCGGCGGGTTTGCCAACCACTCGAGGTGGTTTCAGTTCTCACTACACTTCATTCACCTCTGACCTCCTGACTTCTGTTCTGGAGTTCCAGTTGTCTCTCGTCTACTTTGATGCAAAAAAATTATATCAGACCACCTCGCTTCCAACACTTCACCAGTACAACTTCACAAGGACCTGACTGTGGGTTGGAGACATCCACATCTCTGATTCTGACAGAAGGGAGGTGATTAATAACAGTAAAAAGCAGTGACATGCAATCAGGGTAGGGAGTGGAGGCAGAACTTCACCTGTCATACTAAAGTATACTCCAGAGTTATGACTATAAAAATAATTAGAATAATACAACAAAGATAGTTAGAATTTATGAATATAATCTTTGTATTATTCTAATAATTTTTATATTCAAAACTCACCAAATGTGCAGCGCTCCACTGGAAATACAGGTACAGTCAAGGCAAGGGCTGAATGGCATCTTTCAGCCTGGAAGGCAAACCCAAGCCAGTGGCCCTGGCACACCTACCAGCACCAGTGATCACACTGAGCAAAAAAACTGTGTGTCCCAGGGACCCCCCTCTATAAAAAAGTGGGGTCCTACTCCACAGTTTCTGGGTCCCATCACATTTTATGGGGGTGGTGCAGGCAGCAGTTTGGTTAGTGTTACGGTCAGGTGACAGCTTGGGCAGTACTGGGGGCAGGTAGCAGTTAAGGTAGAGCTGGGGGAGAGGGAGGGAGAAGTTGGGGTAGAGGGAGCTAAGGGCAGGCAGTGCAGGGGTAGGGAGGGGGTAAGTGCAGACAGCAGTTGGGACAGTACTGGTGGGCAAGGTGGGGGTTAGGAGCATGTAGTTCTAGGAGTAATGAGGGGGCAAGGTTAGATAGCAGCTTACCCACCACCCACACACACTATACTACACTGTTTTATCCAGAGCCGGCCTTAGGCATAGGCAAACTAGGCAATTGCCTAGGGCATTTGGTATGCTTAGGGGCACCAGCAGCTTCTGCTGATTAAAATGATATGCGGCATGCCTATATTCTGTGTGTATTCCTGGAAATCACTGTAATGTAGCATTTCGTATGCAGATACAGCCGCAGTCGCACACAGAATATAGGCATGCTGCATATCATTTTAATCAGCAGAAGCTGCTTGTGTATCCTAGCCACATAATAATGCAAATAAGATGCATTTTTATAAACAAAAGACGCCCAACGTTAGCAAAGCTACCTGCTGATTCATGCCAGGCATCTCTTGCAGAACTGGCGGCGGTGCTAGGGGGCACCAGCCAAAATCTTGCCTAGGGCATCATATTGGTCAGGGCCAGCTCTGGTTTTATCACCCGTGGCACTCCTATCCCCTCCACCTTCTGCCCGCCACACAGTACGGAGTCCCGTGAACGGAGTTCCACTCAGCTGCGTTGCTGAGGGGGGGGGCTCAGGGACACAGTGGGTGTAACAATGTGTGGGAGGTCGGCTCAGGGACATGGTAGTGGAGGGTTTATTTGCACATGCACAAATCATATGATATTTTTTTCTGTTGAATACTTGTGATGCGATGGCTGCACCTATTTCTGAGGTGTCAGGGGAGATATCTCCCCTGCATAAGCGGTGCCTGTGCTCACAGGCAGAAGAGACGGGTGATATCCTAGGGCACCAGTGGGGCTTAGGCAAACAGTAGGTGTTCTGCGGGTGGGCAGAGGCATGATAGGTGCGGCCAGAGGCAGCCAGCTGTGCCCTTACAGAGTCCAGGGCTAGCAGCAGGGCGGCCGTGTCACTATATACTGAGTACCTCACTCCTGCTGCCCCCACTTGTTGTGCACAAAGCCATAGCAATCTCTGTCCCAGTGTGATACGCCCACCTATGTGCCGCAGCTCATGGCCATATAACAGATTGCCTTGCTTTTAATTGTGGATCTACAGGGCTTCTGTAGCCCTGTAGGACACACAGCCTATGTGATCGCGGGTGCCGCCGAAGTCAATGTCAGAGCGCATCAGTGCGCACTGGACCACAAGAGCCCTTTTCCATTGGTGTAGGTGGCCCGCGACACTCTGCGATAGTATGGCCCTGGGGGCACCTGGCACCCTGGCCAGCCTGCCACTGAGTCAGGGAGAGACCAGAGGTGAGGCAGCTATGAGCTCAGCATCGCCTCTATAATAGTCAGAAACTGCATGGGGCTGGGCGACACTGTGGCCAACAATACTGCAATAAAAAAGCACTAGCAGAGGCAGCGATAAGGTCTGCCTTACTGGGGTGGGACTTGATACATTGTCAGGTGGCCTATCCAGGAGGTTTCCCAGCACCCAGTCAGAAGCAGTTAACATGAAAGAGAAGCTGATGACAGATAAAATGCAGGAGAACATGCTGGTGAATGGCTGCTGGCGCTGGGCTAGGGGGGCACAGGGTTGACCCACTCCCCTCCTGTGGGCAACATGCCACAGGAAGGAAGCAGATAGTGCCCAGGGGTTGGAATGCTTAAAAATAGTGTGAGATTTCAATGTTTGGACCATGGGGGTCATTCCGTGTTGATCGCTAGCTGCCGTTGTTCAGGCTAAAAATCGGCATTTCTGCGCATGCGTATGCACCGCAATGCGCAGGCGTGTTGTACAGGTACAATGAGCATCGTGGGTTTGCACAGAGTCTAACGAACATTCCTGTCGCACAGCCGAACGCAGGAAGATTGACATGAAGTGGGCGTTTCTGGGTATCAACTGACCGTTTTCAGGGAGTGTTTAGAAAAATGCAGGCGTGCCAGAAAAAACGCAGGCGTGGCTGGGTGTTCGCTGGGCGGGTGTGTGACATCAAAAGCCATCCCTCCGTCGTTAAAATCAATGCACACGAAGAGTATCTACAGAGTTCGCACTTCTGCAAAGCTAAAATACACTCCCCAGTGGGCGGCGACAATGCGTTTGCACGGCTGCTAAAAACTGCTAGCGAACGATCAACTCGGAATGACCCCCGATGAGTAAGAACCTAGTGGACAGTAGGGGTAGTGCAGTATAGTAGGTTTTAAAAACTTCTTAGTGCTCTCTGCTCGATTAATCCACCATACAACACAGGAAGTGGGAATCCATTGTGAAGAAAGATTTTGTGACATGTAAGAAGGGGAGAATGATGGGGGGGGGGGGGGGGCATATTTGATATTGGTAGAGTGGAAAGTGCATATGTCCCACTATCCCCTTGTCACACATGTTTCAGGCAATATTTAATACAAATATGCTCTTTGTTGCCTCACTAAAGTTTAGTGAATTTAGCTGACTGTTACTGCTGCTTTCTGTTTAATACTTTCATGAAACAAAGTTGTTGAAGACTGTAAAATACCTATCCCTTAATTATACATAGAGGCTGTTAAGTTTAAGAGGCCAATTTATCATATCCCACTCTGAATGCGGATGGAATATGATAATTTAGACAACATTTTCAATGTGAAAATGTAAATTATTATGAGAATTTCAGCAAAGAGTTGGGAGCAGAGTAATAGCTTATGTTATCACGAGTTTGGTGTCTGTCAGTTTATTGCACATTCATGGCTGGCGGCAGTTTCATGTATCAGTGGAGGCATCCTCTATGAAAATATTTGCTGTGCAATAGCCCATAGGCTACCAAAGACTAATGTTGTCTTCAGATGTCCAGAGCTTGGTAAATCCAACAGCATAGCAGCCCTCAAAGAAACATTAACAGTCAGAAATGTAGGACTGCTGCAAATACTATAGACTGCTATACCTACACTAAATTGGGACAGTGCGTGCCTGAGACGGGCGCAATAAACATGGCTTGGCTTCATGGGGAAAGGGCGGAGACCCTTTTACAGACAGAGCCCTCTTTTACAGATGACACCAGATGGAGCTCCCTTTTACAAATGACACCAGACGGAGCGCCATTTTATGCATTACGCCAGGCGGAGTATAGTTTTACAATGAGTAAGAGAGTGTGAGAGTGTGTATGTTATACTTATGTTTGGCACTGGAGCAGCAGCTTCTATCAGCCGGCTGTCTCTACCCTCTTATTACCGCCCTAACAGGGCACTTTGATTGGGCTGGGGGTGAGCTGGGAGAGATGTGCCCACAGTGCATATGCATTGTATACCAGTCACTACTGTCAAACCACTACTTACGGCCCTAGGTACCTCCTGAAAATGTATGTTTTCTGTGTACTGTATATTTAGCAGCAAAACTAACAATAATGATTTGCAAAATATTATCAATTAGAATCTCAGACCTTAGCAGTGGTACAATGCTTCATCGCAATGTAATCCAGTATGACTGACAGGTAAATCATCAGGTCATGCAGACATGCAGCTGCGAATGAGATCAGGAGTGCTCCTATTGCTGTGCAGACCCTGATCGGAGCTGTCATTAATAATTAGGAATCTCAAAACATCTATTTGAATTACACCACTTCTCTGTAGCCTGAGCAAAAAAGTATGGGGCTAAGCAGAATGTACCAGCTTAGTGCCAGACATTCCAAAGTGTCTGCCAAGGACACATTTGCCTGCTGAAAACCAAGATGGGAGTCACGTCAAAAAGTTTGGGGAGGGCAGAGGATCCCAAGCCTTCAGTGTTCCATTAATACAGTGATCCAGATAGCAGACTGAAATATGGGATGTGGTTGTTGGGTTTCACTGTAAGAATAGTACTCATTTTATGGTCAGATTGCCCATTAATGACCAACACATACTCATTTAGTAGTGGGTGGATGTGATACTCCTTATTCATCTTCACTCTGATATGCCCAAAATGAAGACTTAAATGACAACATTAACAGAAAAAAGAATAAAAAAAGAATAAAACAGGTCATTACAGATATACAGTATACAGTGACTGCAGTGAGCATGCCCAAGATTTGCTATATACTGCAGTGTGAATTGGTAGTAAACTGACAATTCAATATCGGAAATGTAATTTGAGTTATTTTAAATTACCGTATATACTCGAGTATAAGACGACCAGAATATAAGCCGAGGCATCTAATTTTACCACAAAAACCTGGGAAAACTTATTGACTCGAGTATAAGCCTAGGGTGGGAAATGCAGCTCTACCCGTACACAGACCTCAGTGCCAGATATGCCCCACAGTGCCAGATGTGCCAGATATGCCCCACAGTGCCAGATATGCCCCACAGTGCCAGATGTGCCCCACAGTGACAGATATGCCCCACAGTGCCAGATGTGCCAGATATGCCCCACAGTGCCAGATGTGCCAGATATGCCCCACAGTGCCAGATATGCCCCACAGTGCCAGATGTGCCAGATATGCCCCACAGTGCCAGATATGCCCCACAGTGCCAGATGTGCCAGATATGCCCCACAGTGCCAGATGTGCCAGATATGCCCCACAGTGCCAGATATGCCCCACAGTGCCAGATGTGCCCCACAGTGACAGATATGCCCCACAGTGCCAGATGTGCCAGATATGCCCCACAGTGCCAGATGTGCCAGATATGCCCCACAGTGCCAGATATACCCCACAGTGCCAGCTATGCCCCACAGTGCCAGATATGCCCCACAGTGCCAGATGTGCCAGATAAGCCCCACAGTGCCAGATGTGCCAGATATGCCCCACAGTGCCAGATATGCCCCACAGTGCCAGATGTGCCAGATATGCCCCACAGTGCCAGATATGCCCCACAGTGCTAGATACTTACCCTCCGTCGCTCTCGCGCTGTCTTCTGAAGGAGGGACACGGAGAGCACAGCGCACGGCTCTTCTGTGTCTTTCCTGCGTCTCCGGTGGCAGCGGCGTGTGTTAAAGGAAGTGCCGGTTCGTTCACTTCATATAACACACACACGCCGCTGCCGCCGGAGATGCAGGAGGGACACAGAAGAGCCGCGCGCTGTGCTCTCCGTGTCCCTCCTAACGCTGACTTGAGTATAAGCCGAGGTGGCTTTTTCAGCACAAAAAAAGTGCTGAAAAAGTCGGCTTATACTCGAGTATATACGGGTATACTTCTCAGTGTTATAATTTCCAGTGTATCAGCAGTACTGTGGTTTTCACTAAACTCAATGTTTGTGCAGTCTATGTGGCCTTTCTACACGTCTGGGCCTGGGTACAATGGGGTAGAAAAATCAGTCTCAGGAATGTAACAAAACAGTCTTTCAGATTTGTGTCTCAATGCCTTAAGAACATCTTAGTAAATAACTGAGCAGATTTGGATTGATGCAATGATGACATTTCCCCAGTATGTAGGAGGTGAAGAGAGAGACTGTGAAATCAGTGTTAATGCCTTGTTAGTACTTGGCACATTTTATTCTCTCATGTGATGCTTTCCCAATAACAAGCAGAATGAAAGGAGTATTGTCTTTGCATGCAGGCTAATTTCCCACCATATGTCGGCTCATCACAAATGGAACATAGTAAGCTGTGACAGAGGCATCTTCTACAAACAACATATTTCTCTATAAAGGCACACCTGAAAATTGGGACTTTTTAACAGAGTTAAACGAACCTGCTGTAAGATACTACTAACGCACAGTATATACCTTATATATATATAGTTCATCCATGTAATTATTTTTCAAAAATGTAAAATTCTAAAGTAGCAATATCCATACCATGATCCAATCACCTGACACAGGACGTGATTAAAAGTGGTAGGTAATGTGAATGTTGTGTGCTGAGGAATGATGTTTGCCATTGGTCATGCTTATTAGTTGCACATGGTCTTGTGTTGGCTGATGCAGTGAGGATTTATTTGCAAATGTAGTGACAGTCAGGGAGTGTCTGTGGGAGGTAACCTGGATCAGTGACTCATACGCATTTGTGTCCCAACCGTTTTCGGCGGCATCACAGCTTGTGACTACAAGGCCTAATTCAGCATGCAAAGCTGCTGCAGCAGCGTTCGCATGCTGATGCCCTGTGCAGTGTGTGCACATGCAGAATCCGCATTGCGCGTACGCACACTGAGAGATGCGATGGCATATCACTTGTGCAAACGCCTCTGCCTGACTGAGGTGGGAGGAGGCGTTGCTGCGACGTTTAAGGGGCATCGAGGTGGCGTTGGGGGGGCATGGTCCGGACAACCCAGGCGTGTCAGAGTACTGGATCATAGATGTGCGATGTTTTCCGACATCTACGATCCATGCTGAATTAGGCACACAGTTACAATGGCTCCGACGTCTTACTATTGACGGCCATGTTGTGAGAGTATTGGGTTACTCAATAAGTCGGTTATCGAACGATACACACCTGATCTCTGCATCTTCGCACACAAGTGGCGGATCTGAGATGCCTCCAGTGGGAGTTTTAATATAAATCCTAACGGCTGCAACATTTACATATTTTTGCACAACTGTTGCATACTAAGGTGGTCATTCCGAGTTGATCGCTCGCTAGCAGTTTTTTGCAGCCGTGCAAACACTATGCCGCCGCCCACTGAGAATGTATTTTAGCTTAGCAGAAGTGCAAATGAAGGGATCGCAGAGCGCATGCAAAAAAATGTTGTGCAGTTTCAGAGTAGCTTCAAACCTACTCAGCGCTTGCGATCACTTCAGACCATTCAGTTCCTGATTTGACGTCACAAACACGCCCTGCATTCGCACAGCCACGCCTGCGTTTTTCCTGGCACGCCTGCGTATTTCCGAACACTCCCTGAAAACGGTCAGTTGACACCCAGAAACGCCCACTTCATGTCAATCACTCTGCGGCTGCCAGTGCGACTGAAAAGCATCGCTAGACCCTGTGTAAAACTACACTGTTCGTTGTAATAGTACTCCACACGTGCGCATTGCGCCGCATACGCATGCGCAGAAGTGCCGTTTTTTAGCCTCATCTTTGCACAGCGAACGAATGCAGCTAGCGAACAACTGGGAATGACCACCTAAGGACCTAATTCAGATCTGATCGCAGCAGCAAATTAAAACATGTGCACTGCAGGGAAGTGTGTGTGTGTGTGGGGGGGGGGGGGGGGCAGATATAACATGTGCAGAGGGAGTTAGATTTGGGTGGGGTGTGTTCAAACTGAAATCTAAATTCCAGTGCAAAAAATAAAGTAGCCAGTATTTACCCTGCACAGACACAAAATAACACACCCAAATTTAACTCTCTCTGCACATGTTATATCTACCCCACCTGCAGTGCACATGGTTTTGCCCAACTGCTAACAAATTTGCTGCTGTTATCAGATTTGAATTACCCCCTAAGTTGCAGCTGCTACGGCATATGCTTCCTTCTCTGGTCAGGCACACAATTCATTCTGTCTGCAAATTACAGGTAGGTAATATGAGGATTCTACTGTATATTAGCAAATTATGGTTGAAATTTAGTACCACTGAAATATATGACAAACAGCAATATGCTTGAATGTTCTAGTTGAACACACATGAAAACTATAATGGTATTACTAGTAGAACCTATTATAACTGAAAAAATAAAAGATTATATGACATCCAGTGAAAACATTCAGTGATTTCAACTGAATTAATATCCTCAGTATATATGAACACAGTTTCAATTCAACTGAGGGCAGGAAATTTTAAAAATCCTGTGGCACCGGGTTTTTCCTGCAGCTGTGGGGTTATCCTATTCAATTACAGGACTAAAAATGAGGCGCTGTGATAGAAATCACTGAATCTTTTTTCTCACACACCTGGAGCAAGTCTGATTTTTCATAAATCCTTATTTTTAGGAAAATTCACCGGGACTTGCTCTGGCGCCTTGGTGGCACCCCTCCTGAGGACTAATTAAGCAATTGGACGTTTCTAATTACAGATGGAGCCACATTTATCTTGGCTTCTCTGCTGCGCCTAGGCACACCATGGTTTATTAGCATAAACCCTTCATCTATTGTTATCAGCTGCAATACAATACAGAGAGAACAGTACATCAGGGGATTAAGTCATTACAGAAGGGGATTAAGTCTGACTGCCCTGGCTCAGTTAATTCTATTAAAAGCCAAGATAAAGATGGCTCCATCTGTAGCTTAATTAGGCTGTAATTAGAATTATACACCTTCCAAAGTCGTGTCTTCTCCAGCTTCGGATCTGGACTCCTGCAGCACCGGTCAGTATGTGAGGTGTGTGTGTTTGTGTGTGACCCATCCCCCTCCCCCCTGTGTAAGTGTATTCCCCCTAGAGGCAAAAGCTGGGAGAGCTTCATCTCACAGCAGCCCTTGAGCTCCCAGCAACCCCTTCCCCTGTTGGAAGATGGAGGGGAGATGACAGGGAGTCACTGAGACTGTTAGAGAGTTGAGTATCTGTTTTTTTTTTTAAAGGTGGAGAATTCAGTTGGGTGCAAGGTAAAAAACCTTGCACACCTCATCCACTGTGAGGAGGGCTGCTGGGAAACTCCAGGGCTGCATAGAAGCACAATGGCTGCTGGAAGATGTAGTTCTCTCAGCCACTGCCTCTGGGGAGGGGGATACACTCACACGGGGAAGGGAAGTGGGGTGTCACACACATATGCACGCACACAAAATCAATCACACATACTTACACTCACTCACTCACTCACTCACTCACTCACTCACTCACTCACACACACACTTTACACAGCTGCTGCAGAAGACCCAGGTCCCGATGCTGGAGGAAGAAGGCACTGCTTCAGAAGGTGAGTGATTGAAGACTAATTAAGCTAATTCAAAATCTCCAATTGCTTAATTAGTGCTGGGGGGGGGGGGGGGGTATTAGGGGGGAGGGTACCAGACCTAGTCCTGGTGATTTTTCCTAAAAATTATGACTTGCTCTGGAGGTGCGTGAAATCACTACATCTCATTTTCTCTCCTGCAATTGATTCATGTGGGTGCTGTTTCCAGCACTTAATTGAATCTCCCACTTAGGGGCCAATTCAATTGTTTACATAGAAACAAAGAAACATAGAATTTGACGGCAGATAAGAACCACTTGGCCCATCAAGTCTGCCCCTTTTTTTTTTATCCTTTAGGTAATCTCAACCCTTTTTGAACCTTAATTCTTTGTAAGGATATTCATATGCCTATCCCAAGCATGTTTAAATTGCTTTACCATCTTAGCCTCTACCACCTCTGATGGGAGGCTATTCCACTCATCCACTACCCTTTCTGTGAAGTAATTTTTCATTACATTTCCCCTGAACCTGCCTCCCTCCAGTTTCAGTGTATGTCATCGAGTTCTAATACTTCTCTTCCTTTGAAGAAAGTTTTCCTCCTGAACTTTGTTAAGACCCTTGGTATATTTGAAAGTTTCTATCATGTCTAGTGATGAGCGGGTTCGGTTTCTCGGAAACCGAACCCCCCCGAACTTCACGCTTTTTACACGGGTCCGAGGCAGACTCGGATCTACCCGCCTTGCTCGGCTAACCCGAGCGCGCCCGAACGTCATCATCCCGCTGTCGGATTCTTGCGAGGCTCGTATTCTATCGCGAGACTCGGATTCTATATAAGGAGCCGCGCGTCGCCGCCATTTTCACACGTGCATTGAGATTGATAGGGAGAGGACGTGGCTGGCGTCCTCTCCATTTAGAGTAGACTAGAGACTAGTAGAGAGTAGAGACACTTGATTTACTAATTTTGGGGAGCATATTAGGACGGAGTACTACTTGCTGATAGTGTGACCAGTGACCACCAGTTTAATTAATCCGTTCTCTGCCTGAAAAAAAACGATACACAGTGTGACACAGTCACATACCATATCTGTGCTCAGCCTCAGTGTGCCCTCAGTGTGCTGCATCATCTATGTAATACTGTATATCTGACTGTGCTGAGTGCTCACTGCTCACACAGCTTAATTGTGGGGGAGACTGGGGAGCAGTTATAGCAGGAGTACATATTTTAACAGTGCACACTTTTGCTGCCAGAGTGCCACTGCCAGTGCCAGTGTGACTGACCAGTGACCACTGACCACCAGTATATTGTGATTGTCTGCCTGAAAAAGTTAAACACTCATCGTGTGGTGTTTTTATTCTATAAACGCATTCTGCTGACAGTGTCCAGCAGGTCCGTCATTATATAATATATACCTGTCCGGCTGCAGTAGTGATATATATATATTTTATATCATTATCATCCAGTCTATATTAGCACTGCAGCAGACGCAGTACGGTAGTCCACGGCTGTAGCTACCTCTGTGTCGGCAGTCGCTCGTCCATCCATAATTGTATACCACCTACCTGTGGTGTTTTTTTTTTTTTTCTATCTTCTTGATACTAGTAGCTTACTTTAGGAGTCTGCAGTGCTGAGCTGACAGTGTCCAGCAGGTCCGTCATTATATAATATATACCTGTCCGGCTGCAGTAGTGATATATATATATTTTATATCTCATTATCATCCAGTCTATATTAGCAGCAGACGCAGTACGGTAGTCCACGGCTGTAGCTACCTCTGTGTCGGCAGTCGCTAGTCCATCCATAATTGTATACCACCTACCTGTGGTGTTTTTTTTTTTTTCTATCTTCTTGATACTACTAGTAGCTTACTTTAGGAGTCTGCAGTGCTGAGCTGACAGTGTCCAGCAGGTCCGTCATTATATAATATATACCTGTCCGGCTGCAGTAGTGATATATATATATATTTTTTATATCATTATCATCCAGTCTATATTAGCAGCAGACGCAGTACGGTAGTCCACGGCTGTAGCTACCTCTGTGTCGGCAGTCGCTCGTCCATCCATAATTGTATACCACCTACCTGTGGTGTTTTTTTTTTTTTTCTATCTTCTTGATACTACTAGTAGCTTACTTTAGGAGTCTGCAGTGCTGAGCTGACAGTGTCCAGCAGGTCCGTCATTATATAATATATACCTGTCCGGCTGCAGTAGTGATATATATATATATTTTTTATATCATTATCATCCAGTCTATATTAGCAGCAGACGCAGTACGGTAGTCCACGGCTGTAGCTACCTCTGTGTCGGCAGTCGCTAGTCCATCCATAATTGTATACCACCTACCTGTGGTGTTTTTTTTTTTTTTCTATCTTCTTGATACTACTAGTAGCTTACTTTAGGAGTCTGCAGTGCTGAGCTGACAGTGTCCAGCAGGTCCGTCATTATATAATATATATCTGTCCGGCTGCAGTAGTGATATATATATATATATTTTTTATATCATTATCATCCAGTCTATATTAGCAGCAGACGCAGTACGGTAGTCCACGGCTGTAGCTACCTCTGTGTCGGCAGTCGCTCGTCCATCCATAATTGTATACCACCTACCCGTGGTGTTTTTTTTTTTTCTATCTTCTTGATACTAGTAGCTTACTTTAGGAGTCTGCAGTGCTGAGCTGACAGTGTCCAGCAGGTCCGTCATTATATAATATATACCTGTCCGGCTGCAGTAGTGATATATATATATATTTTATATCTCATTATCATCCAGTCTATATTAGCAGCAGACGCAGTACGGTAGTCCACGGCTGTAGCTACCTCTGTGTCGGCAGTCGCTAGTCCATCCATAATTGTATACCACCTACCTGTGGTGTTTTTTTTTCTATCTTCTTGATACTACTAGTAGCTTACTTTAGGAGTCTGCAGTGCTGAGCTGACAGTGTCCAGCAGGTCCGTCATTATATAATATATACCTGTCCGGCTGCAGTAGTGATATATATATATATATTTTTTATATCATTATCATCCAGTCTATATTAGCAGCAGACGCAGTACGGTAGTCCACGGCTGTAGCTACCTCTGTGTCGGCAGTCGCTCGTCAATCCATAAGTATACTAGTATCCATCCATCTCCATTGTTTACCTGAGGTGCCTTTTAGTTGTGCCTATTAAAATATGGAGAACAAAAATGTTGAGGTTCCAAAAATAGGGAAAGATCAAGATCGACTTCCACCTCGTGCTTAAGCTGCTGCCACTAGTCATGGCCGAGACGATGAAATGCCAGCAACGTCGTCTGCCAAGGCCGATGCCCAATGTCATAGTACAGAGCATGTAAAATCCAAAACACCAAATATCAGTAAAAAAAGGACTCAAAAATCTAAAATAAAATTGTTGGAGGAGAAGCGTAAACTTGCCAATATGCCATTTACCACACGGAGTGGCAAGGAACGGCTGAGGCCCTGGCCTATGTTCATGGCTAGTGGTTCAGCTTCACATGAGGATGGAAGCACTCAGCCTCTCGCTAGAAAAATGAAAAGACTCAAGCTGGCAAAAGCACAGCAAAGAACTGTGCGTTTTTCGAAATCACAAATCCACAAGGAGAGTTCAATTGTGTCGTTTGCGATGCCTGACCTTCCCAACACTGGACGTGAAGAGCATGCGCCTTCCACCATTTGCACGCCCCCTGCAAGTGCTGGAAGGAGCACCCGCAGTCCAGTTCCTGATAGTCAGATTGAAGATGTCAGTGTTGAAGTACACCAGGATGAGGAGGATATGGGTGTTGCTGGCGCTGGGGAGGAAATTGACCAGGAGGATTCTGATGGTGAGGTGGTTTGTTTAAGTCAGGCACCCGGGGAGACACCTGTTGTCCGTGGGAGGAATAGGGCCATTGACATGCCTGGTGAAAATACCAAAAAAATCAGCTCTTCGGTGTGGAAGTATTTCAACAGAAATGCGGACAACATTTGTCAGGCCGTGTGTTGCCTTTGTCAAGCTGTAATAAGTAGGGGTAAGGACGTTAACCACCTCGGAACATCCTCCCTTATACGTCACCTGCAGCGCATTCATCATAAGTCAGTGACAAGTTCAAAAACTTTGGGCGACAGCGGAAGCAGTCCACTGACCAGTAAATCCCTTCCTCTTGTAACCAAGCTCACGCAAACCACCCCACCAACTCCCTCAGTGTCAATTTCCTCCTTCCCCAGGAATGCCAATAGTCCTGCAGGCCATGTCACTGGCAATTATGACGAGTCCTCTCCTGCCTGGGATTCCTCCGATGCATCCTTGCGTGTAACGCCTACTGCTGCTGGCGCTGCTGTTGTTGCTGCTGGGAGTCGATGGTCATCCCAGAGGGGAAGTCGTACTCGTAAGACCACTTTTACTACTTCCACCAAGCAATTGACTGTCCAACAGTCCTTTGCGAGGAAGATGAAATATCACAGCAGTCATCCTGCTGCAAAGCGGATAACTGAGGCCTTGGCATCCTGGGCGGTGAGAAACGTGGTTCCGGTATCCATCATTACTGCAGAGGCAACTAGAGACTTGTTGGAGGTACTGTGTCCCCGGTACCAAATACCATCTAGGTTCCATTTCTCTAGGCAGGCGATACCGAAAATGTACACAGACCTCAGAAAAAGACTCACCAGTGTCCTAAAAAATGCAGTTGTACCCAATGTCCACTTAACCACGGACATGTGGACAAGTGGAGCAGGGCAGGCTCAGGACTATATGACTGTGACAGCCCACTGGGTAGATGTATGGACTCCCGCCGCAAGAACAGCAGCGGCGGCACCAGTAGCAGCATCTCGCAAACGCCAACTCTTTCCTAGGCAGGCTACGCTTTGTATCACCGCTTTCCAGAATACGCACACAGCTAAAAACCTCTTACGGCAACTGAGGAAGATCATCGCAGAATGGCTTACCCCAATTGGACTCTCCTGTGGATTTGTGGCATCGGACAACGCCAGCAATATTGTGTGTGCATTAAATCTGGGCAAATTCCAGCACGTCCCATGTTTTGCACATACCTTGAATTTGGTGGTGCAGAATTATTTAAAAAACGAGAGGGGCGTGCAAGAGATGCTGTCGGTGGCCAGAAGAATTGCGGGACACTTTCGGCGTACAGGCACCACGTACAGAAGACTGGAGCACCACCAAAAACGCCTGAACCTGCCCTGCCATCATCTGAAGCAAGAAGTGGTAACGAGGTGGAATTCAACCCTCTATATGCTTCAGAGGTTGGAGGAGCAGCAAAAGGCCATTCAAGCCTATACAACTGAGCACGATATAGGAGGTGGAATGCACCTGTCTCAAGCGCAGTGGAGAATGATTTCAACGTTGTGCAAGGTTCTGCAACCTTTTGAACTTGCCACACATGAAGTCAGTTCAGACACTGCCAGCCTGAGTCAGGTCATTCCCCTCATCAGGCTTTTGCAGAAGAAGCTGGAGACATTGAAGGAGGAGCTAACACAGAGCGATTCCGCTAGGCATGTGGGACTTGTGGATGGAGCCCTTAATTCGCTTAACAAGGATTCACGGGTGGTCAATCTGTTGAAATCAGAGCACTACATTTTGGCCACCGTGCTCGATCCTAGATTTAAAACCTACCTTGGATCTCTCTTACCGGCAGACACAAGTCTGCTGGGGTTCAAAGAACTGCTGGTGACAAAATTGTCAAGTCAAGCGGAACACGACCTGTCAACATCTCCTCCTTCACATTCTCCCGCAACTGGGGGTGCGAGGAAAAGGCTCAGAATTCCGAGCCCACCCGCTGGCGGTGATGCAGGGCAGTCTGGAGCGACTGCTGATGCTGACATCTGGTCCGGACTGAAGGACCTGACAACGATTACGGACATGTCGTCTACTGTCACTGCATATGATTCTCTCCCCATTGAAAGAATGGTGGAGGATTATATGAGTGACCGCATCCAAGTAGGCACGTCAGACAGTCCGTACTTATACTGGCAGGAAAAAGAGGCAATTTGGAGGCCCTTGCACAAACTGGCTTTATTCTACCTAAGTTGCCCTCCCACAAGTGTGTACTCCGAAAGAGTGTTTAGTGCCGCCGCTCACCTTGTCAGCAATCGGCGTACGAGGTTACATCCAGAAAATGTGGAGAAGATGATGTTCATTAAAATGAATTATAATCAATTCCTCCGTGGAGACATTGACCAGCAGCAATTGCCTCCACAAAGTACACAGGGAGCTGAGATGGTGGATTCCAGTGGGGACGAATTGATAATCTGTGAGGAGGAGGATGTACACGGTGATATATCGGAGGATGATGATGAGGTGGACATCTTGCCTCTGTAGAGCCAGTTTGTGCAAGGAGAGATTAATTGCTTCTTTTTTGGTGGGGGTCCAAACCAACCCGTCATTTCAGTCACAGTCGTGTGGCAGACCCTGTCACTGAAATGATGGGTTGGTTAAAGTGTGCATGTCCTGTTTATACAACATAAGGGTGGGTGGGAGGGCCCAAGGACAATTCCATCTTGCACCTCTTTTTTCTTTCATTTTTCTTTGCGTCATGTGCTGTTTGGGGGGTGTTTTTTGGAAGGGCCATCCTGCGTGACACTGCAGTGCCACTCCTAGATGGGCCAGGTGTTTGTGTCGGCCACTAGGGTCGCTTAGCTTACTCACACAGCTACCTCATTGCGCCTCTTTTTTTCTTTGCGTCATGTGCTGTTTGGGGAGTGTTTTTTGGAAGGGCCATCCTGCGTGACACTGCAGTGCCACTCCTAGATGGGCCAGGTGTTTGTGTCGGCCACTAGGGTCGCTTAGCTTACTCACACAGCTACCTCATTGCGCCTCTTTTTTTCTTTGCATCATGTGCTGTTTGGGGAGTGTTTTTTGGAAGGGCCATCCTGCGTGACACTGCAGTGCCACTCCTAGATGGGCTAGGTGTTTGTGTCGGCCACTTGGGTCGCTTAGCTTAGCCATCCAGCGACCTCTGTGCAAATTTTAGGACTAAAAATAATATTGTGAGGTGTGAGGTGTTCAGAATAGACTGAAAATGAGTGGAAATTATGGTTATTGAGGTTAATAATACTTTGGGATCAAAATGACCCCCAAATTCTATGATTGAAGCTGTTTTTTAGGGTTTTTTGAAAAAAACACCCGAATCCAAAACACACCCGAATCCGTCAAAAAAAATTCGGTGAGGTTTTGCCAAAACGCGTTCGAACCCAAAACACGGCCGCGGAACCGAACCCAAAACCAAAACCCGAAAAATTTCCGGTGCTCATCACTAATCATGTCCCCCCTTTACCTTCTATCCTTCAAACTATACATGTTAAGATCTTTTAGCCTTGCTGGGTAAGTTTTGTGATGTAGGCCATGCACCATTTTAGTTGCACTTCTTTGTACACTCTCTAATGTATTTATATCCTTCTGGAGATATGGTCTCCAGAACTAGAGATGAGCGGGTTCGGTTTCTCTGAATCCGAACCCGCCAGAACTTCATGTTTTTTTTCACGGGTCCGAGCGACTCGGATCTTCCCGCCTTGCTCGGTTAACCCGAGCGCGCCCGAACGTCATCACGACGCTGTCGGATTCTCGCGAGGCTCGGATTCTATCGCGAGACTCGGATTCTATATAAGGAGCCGCGCGTCGCCGCCATTTTCACACGTGCATTGAGATTGATAGGGAGAGGACGTGGCTGGCGTCCTCTCCGTTTAGACACTTGATTTACTAATTTTGGGGAGCATTAGGAGTACTCAGTAGTGTACAGTGCAGAGTTTTGCTGATAGTGACCAGTGACCACCACTTTTATTTATAATCCGTTCTCTGCCTGAAAAAAGCGATACACAGCACACAGTGACTCAGTCACATACCATATCTGTGTGCACTGCTCAGGCTCAGGCCAGTGTGCTGCATCATCTATTATCTATATATAATATTATATATCTGTCTGACTGCTCAGCTCACACAGCTTATAATTGTGGGGGAGACTGGGGAGCACTACTGCAGTGCCAGTTATAGGTTATAGCAGGAGCCAGGAGTACATAATATATTATATAGTGAGTGACCACCAGACACACAGTGCAGTTTATTTAATATATCCGTTCTCTGCCTGAAAAAAGCGATACACACAGTGACTCAGTCAGTCACATACCATATCTGTGTGCACTGCTCAGGCTCAGGCCAGTGTGCTGCATCATCTATATATATTATATATCTGTCTGACTGCTCAGCTCACACAGCTTATAATTGTGGGGGAGACTGGGGAGCACTACTGCAGTGCCAGTTATAGGTTATAGCAGGAGCCAGGAGTACATAATATTATATTAAAATTAAACAGTGCACACTTTTGCTGCAGGAGTGCCACTGCCAGTGTGACTAGTGACCAGTGACCTGACCACCAGTATATAATATTAGTAGTATACTATCTCTTTATCAACCAGTCTATATTAGCAGCAGACACAGTACAGTGCGGTAGTTCACGGCTGTGGCTACCTCTGTGTCGGCACTCGGCAGCCCGTCCATAATTGTATATACCACCTAACCGTGGTTTTTTTTTCTTTCTTTATACATACATACTAGTTACGAGTATACTATCTCTTTATCAACCAGTCTATATATTAGCAGCAGACACAGTACAGTGCGGTAGTTCACGGCTGTGGCTACCTCTGTGTCGGCACTCGGCAGCCCGTCCATAATTGTATATACCACCTAACCGTGGTTTTTTTTTCTTTCTTTATACATACATACTAGTTACGAGTATACTATCTCTTTATCAACCAGTCTATATATTAGCAGCAGACACAGTACAGTGCGGTAGTTCACGGCTGTGGCTACCTCTGTGTCGGCACTCGGCAGCCCGTCCATAATTGTATATACCACCTAACCGTGGTTTTTTTTTCTTTCTTTATACATACATACTAGTTACGAGTATACTATCTCTTTATCAACCAGTCTATATATTAGCAGCAGACACAGTACAGTGCGGTAGTTCACGGCTGTGGCTACCTCTGTGTCGGCACTCGGCAGCCCGTCCATAATTGTATATACCACCTAACCGTGGTTTTTTTTTCTTTCTTTATACATACATACTAGTTACGAGTATACTATCTCTTTATCAACCAGTCTATATATTAGCAGCAGACACAGTACAGTGCGGTAGTTCACGGCTGTGGCTACCTCTGTGTCGGCACTCGGCAGCCCGTCCATAATTGTATATACCACCTAACCGTGGTTTTTTTTTCTTTCTTTATACATACATACTAGTTACGAGTATACTATCTCTTTATCAACCAGTCTATATATTAGCAGCAGACACAGTACAGTGCGGTAGTTCACGGCTGTGGCTACCTCTGTGTCGGCACTCGGCAGCCCGTCCATAATTGTATATACCACCTAACCGTGGTTTTTTTTTCTTTCTTTATACATACATACTAGTTACGAGTATACTATCTCTTTATCAACCAGTCTATATATTAGCAGCAGACACAGTACAGTGCGGTAGTTCACGGCTGTGGCTACCTCTGTGTCGGCACTCGGCAGCCCGTCCATAATTGTATATACCACCTAACCGTGGTTTTTTTTTCTTTCTTTATACATACATACTAGTTACGAGTATACTATCTCTTTATCAACCAGTCTATATATTAGCAGCAGACACAGTACAGTGCGGTAGTTCACGGCTGTGGCTACCTCTGTGTCGGCACTCGGCAGCCCGTCCATAATTGTATACTAGTATCCAATCCATCCATCTCCATTGTTTACCTGAGGTGCCTTTTAGTTGTGCCTATTAAAATATGGAGAACAAAAATGTTGAGGTTCCAAAATTAGGGAAAGATCAAGATCCACTTCCACCTCGTGCTGAAGCTGCTGCCACTAGTCATGGCCGAGACGATGAAATGCCAGCAACGTCGTCTGCCAAGGCCGATGCCCAATGGCATAGTACAGAGCATGTCAAAACCAAAACACCAAATATCAGTAAAAAAAGGACTCCAAAACCTAAAATAAAATTGTCGGAGGAGAAGCGTAAACTTGCCAATATGCCATTTACCACACGGAGTGGCAAGGAACGGCTGAGGCCCTGGCCTATGTTCATGGCTAGTGGTTCAGCTTCACATGAGGATGGAAGCACTCAGCCTCTCGCTAGAAAACTGAAAAGACTCAAGCTGGCAAAAGCACCGCAAAGAACTGTGCGTTCTTTGAAATCCCAAATCCACAAGGAGAGTCCAATTGTGTCGGTTGCGATGCCTGACCTTCCCAACACTGGACGTGAAGAGCATGCGCCTTCCACCATTTGCACGCCCCCTGCAAGTGCTGGAAGGAGCACCCGCAGTCCAGTTCCTGATAGTCAGATTGAAGATGTCAGTGTTGAAGTACACCAGGATGAGGAGGATATGGGTGTTGCTGGCGCTGGGGAGGAAATTGACCAGGAGGATTCTGATGGTGAGGTGGTTTGTTTAAGTCAGGCACCCGGGGAGACACCTGTTGTCCGTGGGAGGAATATGGCCGTTGACATGCCAGGTGAAAATACCAAAAAAATCAGCTCTTCGGTGTGGAGGTATTTCACCAGAAATGCGGACAACAGGTGTCAAGCCGTGTGTTCCCTTTGTCAAGCTGTAATAAGTAGGGGTAAGGACGTTAACCACCTCGGAACATCCTCCCTTATACGTCACCTGCAGCGCATTCATAATAAGTCAGTGACAAGTTCAAAAACTTTGGGTGACAGCGGAAGCAGTCCACTGACCAGTAAATCCCTTCCTCTTGTAACCAAGCTCACGCAAACCACCCCACCAACTCCCTCAGTGTCAATTTCCTCCTTCCCCAGGAATGCCAATAGTCCTGCAGGCCATGTCACTGGCAAGTCTGACGAGTCCTCTCCTGCCTGGGATTCCTCCGATGCATCCTTGCGTGTAACGCCTACTGCTGCTGGCGCTGCTGTTGTTGCCGCTGGGAGTCGATGGTCATCCCAGAGGGGAAGTCGTAAGCCCACTTGTACTACTTCCAGTAAGCAATTGACTGTTCAACAGTCCTTTGCGAGGAAGATGAAATATCACAGCAGTCATCCTACTGCAAAGCGGATAACTGAGTCCTTGACAACTATGTTGGTGTTAGACGTGCGTCCGGTATCCGCCGTTAGTTCACAGGGAACTAGACAATTTATTGAGGCAGTGTGCCCCCGTTACCAAATACCATCTAGGTTCCACTTCTCTAGGCAGGCGATACCGAGAATGTACACGGACGTCAGAAAAAGACTCACCAGTCTCCTAAAAAATGCAGTTGTACCCAATGTCCACTTAACCACGGACATGTGGACAAGTGGAGCAGGGCAGGGTCAGGACTATATGACTGTGACAGCCCACTGGGTAGATGTATGGACTCCCGCCGCAAGAACAGCAGCGGTGGCACCAGTAGCAGCATCTCGCAAACGCCAACTCTTTCCTAGGCAGGCTACGCTTTGTATCACCGCTTTCCAGAATACGCACACAGCTGAAAACCTCTTACGGCAACTGAGGAAGATCATCGCGGAATGGCTTACCCCAATTGGACTCTCCTGTGGATTTGTGGCATCGGACAACGCCAGCAATATTGTGTGTGCATTAAATATGGGCAAATTCCAGCACGTCCCATGTTTTGCACATACCTTGAATTTGGTGGTGCAGAATTTTTTAAAAAACGACAGGGGCGTGCAAGAGATGCTGTCGGTGGCCAGAAAAATTGCGGGACACTTTCGGCGTACAGGCACCACGTACAGAAGACTGGAGCACCACCAAAAACTACTGAACCTGCCCTGCCATCATCTGAAGCAAGAAGTGGTAACGAGGTGGAATTCAACCCTCTATATGCTTCAGAGGTTGGAGGAGCAGCAAAAGGCCATTCAAGCCTATACAATTGAGCACGATATAGGAGATGGAATGCACCTGTCTCAAGTGCAGTGGAGAATGATTTCAACGTTGTGCAAGGTTCTGATGCCCTTTGAACTTGCCACACGTGAAGTCAGTTCAGACACTGCCAGCCTGAGTCAGGTCATTCCCCTCATCAGGCTTTTGCAGAAGAAGCTGGAGGCATTGAAGAAGGAGCTAAAAGGGAGCGATTCCGCTAGGCATGTGGGACTTGTGGATGCAGCCCTTAATTCGCTTAACAAGGATTCACGGGTGGTCAATCTGTTGAAATCAGAGCACTACATTTTGGCCACCGTGCTCGATCCTAGATTTAAAGCCTACCTTGGATCTCTCTTTCCGGCAGACACAGGTCTGCTGGGGTTGAAAGACCTGCTGGTGACAAAATTGTCAAGTCAAGCGGAACGCGACCTGTCAACATCTCCTCCTTCACATTCTCCCGCAACTGGGGGTGCGAGGAAAAGGCTCAGAATTCCGAGCCCACCCGCTGGCGGTGATGCAGGGTAGTCTGGAGCGACTGCTGATGCTGACATCTGGTCCGGACTGAAGGACCTGACAACGATTACGGACATGTCGTCTACTGTCACTGCATATGATTCTCTCAACATTGATAGAATGGTGGAGGATTATATGAGTGACCGCATCCAAGTAGGCACGTCACACAGTCCGTACTTATACTGGCAGGAAAAAGAGGCAATTTGGAGGCCCTTGCACAAACTGGCTTTATTCTACCTAAGTTGCCCTCCCACAAGTGTGTACACCGAAAGAGTGTTTAGTGCCGCCGCTCACCTTGTCAGCAATCGGCGTACGAGGTTACATCCAGAAAATGTGGAGAAGATGATGTTCATTAAAATGAATTATAATCAATTCCTCCGCGGAGACATTGACCAGCAGCAATTGCCTCCACAAAGTACACAGGGAGCTGAGATGGTGGATTCCAGTGGGGACGAATTGATAATCTGTGAGGAGGGGGATGTACACGGTGATATATCGGAGGGTGAAGATGAGGTGGACATCTTGCCTCTGTAGAGCCAGTTTGTGCAAGGAGAGATTAATTGCTTCTTTTTTGGGGGGGGTCCAAACCAACCCGTCATATCAGTCACAGTCGTGTGGCAGACCCTGTCACTGAAATGATGGGTTGGTTAAAGTGTGCATGTCCTGTTTTGTTTATACAACATAAGGGTGGGTGGGAGGGCCCAAGGACAATTCCATCTTGCACCTCTTTTTTCTTTTCTTTTTCTTTGCATCATGTGCTGATTGGGGAGGGTTTTTTTGGAAGGGACATCCTGCGTGACACTGCAGTGCCACTCCTAGATGGGCCCGGTGTTTGTGTCGGCCACTAGGGTCGCTAATCTTACTCACACAGCTACCTCATTGCGCCTCTTTTTTTCTTTGCGTCATGTGCTGTTTGGGGAGGGTTTTTTGGAAGGGACATCCTGCGTGACACTGCAGTGCCACTCCTAGATGGGCCCGGTGTTTGTGTCGGCCACTAGGGTCGCTAATCTTACTCACACAGCTACCTCATTGCGCCTCTTTTTTTCTTTGCGTCATGTGCTGTTTGGGGAGGGTTTTTTGGAAGGGACATCCTGCGTGACACTGCATTGCCACTCCTAGATGGGCCCGGTGTTTGTGTCGGCCACTAGGGTCGCTAATCTTACTCACACAGCTACCTCATTGCGCCTCTTTTTTTCTTTGCGTCATGTGCTGTTTGGGGAGGGTTTTTTGGAAGGGCCATCCTGCGTGACACTGCAGTGCCACTCCTAGATGGGCCCGGTGTTTGTGTCGGCCACTAGGGTCGCTAATCTTACTCACACAGCTACCTCATTGCGCCTCTTTTTTTCTTTGCGTCATGTGCTGTTTGGGGAGGGTTTTTTGGAAGGGACATCCTGCGTGACACTGCAGTGCCACTCCTAGATGGGCCCGGTGTTTGTGTCGGCCACTAGGG
Organism: Pseudophryne corroboree; assembly: GCF_028390025.1. Lineage (NCBI taxonomy): Eukaryota > Metazoa > Chordata > Amphibia > Anura > Myobatrachidae > Pseudophryne > Pseudophryne corroboree. Next base: position 758,839,718 of record NC_086444.1, read on the forward strand.
TCGCTAATCTTACTCACACAGCTACCTCATTGCGCCTCTTTTTTTCTTTGCGTCATGTGCTGTTTGGGGAGGGTTTTTTGGAAGGGACATCCTGCGTGACACTGCAGTGCCACTCCTAGATGGGCCCGGTGTTTGTGTCGGCCACTAGGGTCGCTTATCTTACTCACACAGCGACCTCGGTGCAAATTTTAGGACTAAAAATAATATTGTGAGGTGTGAGGTATTCAGAATAGACTGAAAATGAGTGTAAATTATGGTTTTTGAGGTTAATAATACTTTGGGATCAAAATGACCCCCAAATTCTATGATTTAAGCTGTTTTTTAGTGTTTTTTGAAAAAAACACCCGAATCCAAAACACACCCGAATCCGACAAAAAAAATTCGGTGAGGTTTTGCCAAAACGCGTTCGAACCCAAAACACGGCCGCGGAACCGAACCCAAAACCAAAACACAAAACCCGAAAAATTTCAGGCGCTCATCTCTATCCAGAACTGGACACAGTATTCCAGATGGGGCCGTACCAATGACCTATACAGTTTTTCCTGCTACTGATTCCTCTCCTTATGCAACCAAGCATCTGACTCGCCTTTCTCATTGCTTTGTTGCATTGCTTTCCTGCCTTTAAGTCACTTGAAATAGGGACTCCTAAATCCCTTTCCTCCTCAGTAGTTTCCATTATAGTACCCTTTATACTATATTTAACCTTTGGGTTTTTGATACCCAAGTGCATGATTTTGCATTTTTTTTTAGCATTAAACTGTAGTTGCCACGTTCTTGACCATTTCTCAAGCCTACCTAAGTCATCAATCATTTCTTTTACCCCTCCTGGTGTGTCTACCATGTTGCATATCTTTGTATCTTCTGCAAAAAGGCATACTTTCCCTTCAATACCATTTGTAATGTCACCAACAAAGATATTAAAGAGAACTGGTCCAAGTACAGATCCCTGGGGTACTCCACTGGTAACATTTCCCTCCATAGATTGCACACCATTTACTACAACTGTCTGTTTCCTATCCTGCAACAGGGTTCTTATCCATTTAACTGTTTTATAATCCACCCCTATGCTTTCAAGTTTATGTAGCAGTCTGCGATGTGGGACAGTGTCAAATGCCTTACTAAAGTCTAGATATGCTACATCTACAGCTTCCCTTTATCTATTATTTTCATTGAAGAGTCATAAAAGTCAATAAGATTTGTTTGCCATGATCTCCCACCAGTAAATCCATGCTGATTTGGATCGTGTAAGTTGTTTAGTTTAAGATATTTTACAACTCTTTCTTTTAATAGTTTTTCCATTACTTTCCCTACTACTGATGTCGGGCTTACTGGTCTGTAGTTACTTGCTTCTTCCTTGCTTCCACTTTTGTACAGTGGAACTATACTTGCTCTTTTCCAGTCCTCTGGAATAGCACCTGCATTTAGTGACTGGTTAAATAATTATGTTAAAGGTGTCACCAGCACATCTTTTAGCTCTTTTAGTATCCTTGGGTGTATCCCATCTGGCCCCATCGATTTATCCACTTCTAGTTTTGAAAGTTCTGTTAGGACCTTCTCCTCTGTAAATGTACTTTCATCTACCTTATTTTTATGAATAAGGTAGATGAAACTTAACTTTGACCCCTTCCCTTCTCCTTCTGTAGTAAATACTGAGCAAAAATAATTATTTAGGTGATCTGCTATTGCCTTGTCTCCCTCCACCAAATGCTCACTGTCTTAAGTCTTATTATTCCTCCATTTGATTTTCTCCTTTCACTTATACACTTAAAAAAAGTTTTGCCCCCTTTATCTACTGACTGGGCCATTTCCTCCTCAACTTCTGCCTTTGCACATCTGATCCCTTTCTTAGCATCCTTCCGTCTGTCAAGATATACCTCTTTGTCGTTATTATTTTGAGTCTGTTTGTATTTCCTAAAAGCCATCTTTATTGCTTTCACACTAGTTGATACTTCTTTTGTGAACCACATTGGCTTCCTTTTCCTGGTGCTTTTCCTAACCCTTTTGATACAAAGGTCTGTTGCCCTTAGTATTGAACTTTTTAGTTTTTCCCACCTGTCCTACACTCCTTCCAAATTCCTCCAGTCCGCCAATGAATCACTTAAACATCTCTTCATTTTTGCAAAGTCAGCATTTCTAAAATCCAACACCTTTGTTTTTGTGTGACAGGAGTTGGATCCTGTCTTTATACTAAACCATACTGCTTGATGATCACTGGATCCCAGGTGTTCACCCGCATATATATCTGATATCCTGTCTCCATTTGTAGGAATTAAATCTAATATTGATTCTATTCCTCTTGCATCTATAGGAATGGGCGTCTATTGGAGCAATTCAATTGTTGCACCGATCAGATGCCCATTAGCCATACAGTCACATTTCTTTTGCAGCCTCCGGAGGTGTGAGAAAAAATAGCAAAAAGTCTAGTCTTTGGACACCCAAAGCTTTTTAGATGGTTTTAGCCTTTTTGCACTGCTAAACCCAGACCTTGCAGGCACCTTAACTACTAATGGCCGTCTGATCGAAGTAACAATTGAATACTATAGCTCTGATAGATGCCCACTAGGGGGAGCAACAATTGAATTGGCACCTTAGACTCCATTATTTCAAACAAACTGTTGTCTGCAAATGTCAAATTGAGATACTGTGAACATGATTGTGTGTTGACTATATTTGATTAAACAGAAAAAGTAAAAATCTTTAACAAAAGCCCAGTTATTGTTATACAGGTATAAAACAAAAGTAAAACTTTAATTAGGCCCAGGTGAAGAATTTTTTTGGTGACATAATTAAGAAAATCACATAATTTAATAATTCATTAACTATATGACTAATGATTTAATTAGTGACATCACACAGTATAGTTCAAATGTTATTTCTGTAATCACCTTCATGCCCAGTGATCTATATACCATGTATAATCTTCGGTCCACATATACAGTAACTACTCTTCAATAAGATGGCTTTTATACTATTATTGTAAAAATGTACAAGATACGCTGTCAGGGAATTTATAATAGTTTCTGTTTTTAATGATTTTAGAAAAATCGACTGTAACATTCATAGCACAGATGGTAAAGCACTGAATGAAAATTTGACCTACAAATGAAACTATCATTTAAAAACCACATCTATTAAATTGCTGTTACATTTCCTGGTCCTTAAGCTAGTAGAAATGCTTAATTTATTCACTAGCACGATTCGGTGTTGCAGAATCCTGGCAGCACATTTTCCAGAATCCTTTATAATTGCCATACAGAGCACAATTGGCAAACATGAGAACCGCATGCCAGCAGTTGTTTTAATCATACTTGAAACGTAGCTCAATACATGAGTGGGAGCTTGAAAAAAAGTGTTTGTCAGCATAGATTAAATATTCAGGTTCCATACCTCCCAACATGACCCTCTCCAGGAGGGACACAATGCTCTGCTTCTGGACTTCTCTCTTTTAATGTATGATTGCCGGCACCTGTGATGAACAGGTTAATGAATAAGAAAGGTGTTTCACCACAAGTGAGGGCAATCATAAATTCAGAGGGAAGTCCAGCAGCAGAGCATTCTGTCCCTCCTGGAGAGGGTCATGTTGGGAGGTATGAGGTTCTCCAAAATCAGGAAACGTGAAAACGAAATCAAGAGTGTGTACTTAATTAAGATCCAGTAATGATTTACTAATGCTGCTTTCACATCACAAAACCTGCTTTTTAAATGGTATTTGAAACGGTTCTTAAAACGGGTCTGAGCAGTTAAACCCCTTTCACATCTCATGTTGTAACCAGTAAATTACCATTTCATTACCGTTTTGGTACCTTTCACACTGAACCCGTTTCACCCATAGAAAACAGTGGTTGTCATTATAAATGGACTTTTCTGGCCCACACATTATTAATAATTATTAATGAATTCATTATTAATAATACGATGGAACCCAGCAGCTTGAAGCATATCTATTTATATTAGAAGGGATTAGGTACTTGGTTTGTCTTTTTTGAAGGCACAAGTATTATTTATATATTTTTTAAAATAATTTTTATTTTTTTTAGATGGAATGGTAAAATTCAGAAAAAAAATGGCGTGGGGTCCCCCCTCCAAAGCATAACCAGCCTCAGGCTCTTCAAGCTGGTCCTGGTTCTAAAAATGCGGGGAAAAAATTGACAGGGGATCCCCCGTATTTTTAAAACCAGCACCGGGCTCTGCGCCTGGTGCTGGTGCAAAAAATACGGGGGACAAAAAGAGTAGGGGTCCCCCGTATTTTTTACACCAGCATCGGGCTCCACTAGCTGGACAGATAATGCCACAGCCGGGGGTCACTTTTATACAGTGCCCTGCGGCTGTGGCATTAAATATCCAACTAGTCACCCCTGGCCGGGGTACCCTGGGGGAGTGGGGACCCCTTCAATCAAGGGGTCCCCCCCCCAGCCACCCAAGGGCCAGGGGTGAAGCCCGAGGCTGTCCCCCCCATCCATTGGCTGCGGATGGGAGGCTGATAGCCTTGAGTAAAATGACAGAATATTGTTTTTTCCAATAGTACTACAAGTCCCAGCAAGCCTCCCCCGCAAGCTGGTACTTGGAGAACCACAAGTACCAGCATGTGGAGGAAAACCGGGCCCGCTGGTACCTGTAGTACTACTGGGAAAAAAATACCCAAATAAAAACAGGAGACACACACCGTGACAAGTACAACTTTATTACACACTGCCGACACACACATACTTACCTATGTTGACACGAAGCAGTCGGTCCTCTTCTCCAAGTAGAGTCCACGGGTACCTGAAAATAAAAGATAATTATACTCACCTGATCCATGGTCCAGAGATAAATCCACGTACTTGGCAAAAAAAGAAAACGAACACCCGACCAGCGAACTGAAAGGGGTCCCATGTTGACACATGGGACCCCTTTCCCGAATGCAGAGAGACCCCCCCCGTGACTGCTGTCACTGAAAGGTCTCATAAGCCAATCAGCGAGCGCAACGTCCTTGCACTCTGCTGATTGGCACTGTGCGCGTCTGAGCTGTCAGCGCATCGCACAGCTCCCTCCATTATATTCAATGGTGGGAACCTTGCGGTTAGCGGTGGGGTCACCCGCCGGTCAGCGGCTGACCGCGGGTAACCCCACCACTGACGGCAAAGTTCCCACCATTGAAAGTAATGGAGGCAGCTGTGCGATGCGCTGTCTGAGCTTAGACGCGCACAGCCAATCAGGTGAGCGCCACGGAGTAGCGCTTCCTGATTGGCTGAAGGGACCTCAGTGACAGGAGTCACGTGATGTCCCGGCATTCGGGGAAAGGGGTCTCATGTGTCAACATGGGACCCCTTTCAGTCCGGTGGTTCGGGTGTTCGTGTTTTTTTTTTGCCAAGTACGAGGATTATCTCTGGACGTGGATTTATCTCTGGACACTGGCAGGTGAGTATAATTTTTTTCACAGGTACCCTCGGATCGTCGGAGACTGTGGCAGTCGGCGTGTCAACATAGGTAAGTATGTATGTGTGTCGGCAGTGTGTAATAAAGTTGTACTTGTCACGGTGTGTGTCTCCTGTTTTTATTTGGGTATTTTTTTTCAGTAGTACTACTACAGGTACCAGCGGGCCCGGTTTTCTCCCGCATGCTGGTACTTGTGGTTCTCCAAGTACCAGCTTGCGGGGGAGGCTTGCTGGGACTTGTAGTACTATTGGAAAAAACAATATTCTGTCATTTTACTCAAGGCTATCAGCCTCCCACTTGCAGCCAATGGATGGGGGGGACAGCCTCGGGCTTCACCCCTGGCCCTTGGGTGGCTGGGGGGGACCCCTTGATTGAAGGGGTCCCCACTCCCCCAGGGTACCCCGGCCAGGGGTGACTAGTTGGATATTTAATGCCACAGCCGCAGGGCACTGTATAAAAGTGACCCCCGGCTGTGGCATTATCTGTCCAGCTAGTGGAGCCCGATGCTGGTGTAAAAAATACGGGGGACCCCTACTCTTTTTGTCCCCCGTATTTTTTGCACCAGCACCAGGCGCAGAGCCCGGTGCTGGTTTTAAAAATACGGGGGATCCCCTGTCAATTTTTCCCCCGCATTTTTAGAACCAGGACCAGCTCGAAGAGCCCGAGGCTGGTTATGCTTTGGAGGGGGGACCCCACGCCATTTTTTTCCGTGTTTTTCCCGTTTAAACGTTTATAAAGCCACTCTCACATGTGTCTCCTGTGTTTTCCAAGCTGTTTCCTGGTTGTGGCTGCTGACATCACACATGGAGACAGCCTATGACTTGCTGGGGCTTGCAAATACCGTTTCAGACCCTTTCACACTGCACAGTGAAATGGGACTGAAACGGGTAGGACCCTTCTTTTTTACCGTTTCAAAATACCGGCATTTTGAAACGGTAAATTGAAGGGGACCCTTTCACATCGCAGCTTGACCCGTTTAGGAAGCCAGTTAAAACGGCAAAATACCGGGTATAAGCTGCGGTGTGAAAGGGGTACAAGACTCCTCCAAATAACACATTGCTATGCAAGCATGCATTATACTTGTTGCATCTATTCAGCTCTATCCCATCTCACCTGCCATCAGTATCACCCAGAGATATTCTGCAAGGCCAAATGGTAGGCTTCTGCTAATGATGGGGTTCCTAATGCTTCAATGCTGTTCATCTGTTTCTGGTGTCAGCTAGCAATCTGGATGTGAAAGGCTTGCTATTGATGTGCCAGCCATATAAACTTCCTATGTCTCACACCAGACATTTTCATTTGAATCACTAGAAAATGTGCTAGTTCTTTGAATATGCTTTTATCTTCTGACAGCTTAAGAAGAGAATGTCCTAGAATTATTTTCAAATAGTTGTGGTCTTTAAAATGTTTCCTCCAAATATATTCTATTTAAAAGGTAGTAGGTGTATAATGAAATATAAAACAAACACTTCTTATAATAATAAAAAAATATTGTAATGACTTTACTAGTTCTATACAGCATGGGTCTATTTATTATGCCATTAAAATAAGTTTTTGCTGAAGGTTTTATTCCTGTTTATTACATATTACTGAGGTGGCTATAGCTGAGAATCAGGAGCGGCTCTTGCCCCGGGCAAGCAGTACTTTTGCCCGGGGCGCCGCATCTACGAGGGCGCTGCCGCATCCTAACGGGCGCCATGTTATTTTCTGATCAGTGACTGAGCACAGCGCAATCAGCGCTGACCGATCCTCCCTCCCGCCCACTTTCCCATGATGCATTGCGCACGGTGCGCGATGACGTCAGCGCGCACCGCCTGACGTCAGCGCGCACCGCATCGAGGAACGAAGGAAGGAGCGCTGATAAAAGCATGCTGCGGCTGGCTTGAGGTGAGAGGCGGGCGGCACAGCACGGCACGGCACGATCAGGGAGGCACAGTGACAGCACGGCACGATCAGGGAGGCGGGCGGCGGCGGGCTTTGCAGCGTCAGCGGGCTTTGTCAGCGGTCTTTGCAGCACTAATCAGCGGCAGGCGGAACAGCACTTGCACAGCATGATCAGGGCGGCTTGTTCATTCACTGCCCCCCGGCCCCTGACTTTTAACAAGTTCCAGATTATGATGCATGATCATTTATGGCAAAACTGCAAGCCAGGTGAGGAAACAGTGATAATATGAAGTACTTTTCTTCTATTAAATCTCAGCTTTCTGTGAGCTATATATTTATTTACCTCTGCCACCACCACTGGGACTCTGTTCCATGTAACAACTACTACTTTGAGCTCCTAATTTCTACTGTACAACACAACATACCCATATTATCTTTACATTTCTCATTGTCTCTGCTCTCTGCTCAGTTAATATGGGGGGACCTGGTGTTTATAGCAACAGGAACAACTGAGAGGGGCTGTTGAGGAGGTAATACAATGCCAGCCGCCCTCTGACACTGTCTGGCTAGTGTGACATAAGGCACAGGTGTAATAGGAAACTGCAGCGAGAGTAACTGCAAGCATGATGCTGCAGGGCGGCGATGCCAGCATTCACAATGATAGGGCACCCTTACTATGGAGAAGTCACTCTGCACTAGGGAGGCCAATCCCGGGATTGGGAGGATCCCAGGATTTGGGCCCAAAAATGCAGCGATTTGACTTTGATTCTCACTGGATTACATTGCTCATGTGCTGGATGCTAGGTGATACTACTTACTAATATTAGGCGGGCTCTGGTTGGCTGGCGGCCGGTGCTTCATTTGAAATGCCGCCGCGTTTAGTGTGTCTATGGTTGCCGCCCGCCTAATAGTAAGTATTATTACTTACACCCAGTCAGTGCTCCCTACAGCCTTTCTCCCGCACCGCGACCTACACCCACCCTCCCTCTGTGCAGTCAGTGCTCCCTACAGCCTTCCTACCAATTCTCCCGCACCGCTACCTACCCACTCCCTCCCGAGGCCCCCGCCGCTACCTACACCCTCCCTCCCGAGGCCCGTACTGCTACCTACATCCTCCCTCCCAATGCCCGCACTGCTCCCTACACCCTCCCTCCAGCGCTGCTCCCTACAACCTTCACTGATCCCTACTGCAATCCCGAATCCCAGGATTGGAAAAACGGCCTGGGATTGGCCTCCCTACTCGGCAGCAGGGGCAGATGAAACAGCTGGGACTGGGTGGCACCAGTGGTGTACACTACAGGCATCCTCGTCATGGGATGCGCTGCTCTCACCCCCGCAGCATGAGCACAGAACTGGTCCATAGTGTCACTGAGGGAGTGGCCCCGGGGCCCCTGTGCTGCCGGTATCAGGGTTACCTTCGGTTGTCCCTCCTTGTACGAGCCTGCCCTGCTCTGGAGTCCTCCTTATCGTAGGAGCCCCCACTGAGGGGTCTGGGTGGCAGCCGTGAGCATTGCGGGTACAGGACAGCTGACTGCACACTGCCAGGGCAGGCAGCCACGGAGGCACACACAGAGCTGCAGTTGTAATATACTTTCTACTGAGCCAAACAGGAGCTTCCGGTCCGTGAGCTCCAATTGTCTCACGTCCAGCTTACTAGAAAGTATATTACAACTGCAGCTCTGTGTGTGCCTCCGTGGCTGCCTGCCCTGCCGATGCGCAGGCAGCTGGCCTGTACCTGCGATCCTCACTGCTGCCACGCAGGCCCCATCTCACTCAGGGCCTGGGACTGGAGTCCCCACCGTCCCCCCTTGATGGTAGACCTGGGTGGAAATGTTCCCTATTTTATTGTAGAAGTTAATAGATAATTAGAATCTGGTTGCTATGGGCAACATCTCCACTTTTTAAAAAGTGCACTTTAGTTAATATATCCCCTAGAATGTTGTAAAACAAACACATTTTTCACATCTTTTAGTAAATCAGAAGCCTTCACAATTCCTGTTGATTTCTCTTATGTCCTAGAGCAGGCATGTCCAAACTGCGGACCTCCAGCTGTTGTGAAACTACATATCTCAGCATGCCTTGACACAGTTTTGCTGTCAGAGAATGCTAAAGCTGTGTCAGGGCATACTGGCATGTTTAGTTTCTCAACAGCTAGAGGGCTGCATTTTTCGAAATGCCTGTCCTAGAGGATGCTGGGGTCCATTTTAGTACCATGGGGTATAGACGGTTCCACAGGAGCCTTTGGCACTTTAAGACTTTTCAACAGTGTGAACTGGCTCCTTCCTCTATGCCCCTCCTCCAGACCTCAGTTTAGAAAATGTGCCCAGGAGACTGGATGCACACCAGTGGAGCTCTACAGAGTTCTGCTGGAAAATACTTTGTTAGGTTTTTTATTTTACAGGGAGAAATGCTGGCAACAGCTTCCCTGCTTCGTGGGACTTAGTAGGAACCAACTTCTCAATTAGTGAATGGTTCTTCTGCTGATAGGACACCATTAGCCCCTGAAGGGTACTGAACACAGCCAAAGCATGGCCAGCGTTCACTCCCTTAGCACTGCCGCCACCCCCTAACAGAGCCAGAAGTCAGAAGGCTGGTGAGTATTTTACTGGAGTCCTGCAGAGAGGGGTTCTCCAGTCATTGATGGTGTAACACAGGTATAAGCGCAGCCGCGGGATGCTGCGCAGCATGTCTCTCAGCACAAAGCTGCAGAGTGTGGGTGGCGCGCGCTCTGAGCGGCATGTTAAAAATCCTTACTCTCACTGGCCATAATGTACATACATGGTAGCCGCTGATGTACATACCCCGGTCAGTATACATATTTCACTTTGCTGAGGCTGAATTGTGCCATTACAGGGTGGTGGGGCTTCTCGTCAGACTTGCCAGAACACTCACTGGGCGCTATTTTCTCCTGCAGAATCGCCAGTGATGCTCCTGAACGCTGTTTCTCATCGTGACAACGCTGATACAAGTAACAGTGTGTTATAGAAGGGGAGTGGAGTGTTTATTACAGTAGGTCTGCGGACCTAATATCGAAAAAAGCGCTGTAGTTGTGTAATTCTTATACAATTTACATATAGGGCACAGTGTGTGGACTGGCAAATCCCTCTGTGTTTCTCTGACAGACATTAGTGTGAGTCTGTCCAGGGCCGGTGCTAGGGTGTTCGGCGCCCTCCTGCAAAATATAAATTTGCGCCCTCCCATACTTTACATGCAGGGCCGGGGGGTTACCATGGCCTCTTGCGCTCCCGAGCTGCAGGAGATCCGTGCAAGCCTATGGATGTGAACTCTCTGCCCACACACACTCTGTGCAGCACTAGTTACGGCTCTGCACACAGACAGTGCCGTAACTAGACATGTTAGCGCAGTGTGCAAGAGAGGGCATCGGCGCCCCCCCCTTCCCACACACCTGATTGTAAAACAGGGGCAGTGCGTGGCGCAGGCGTGCACAAAAAATATTGGGGCGTGGCTTCATGGGGAAAAGGTGTGGCCACAAAATAATACCAATTCATATTACATATTATAGTAGTCTCCATTATTCAAACTACGCCGCACAGTAGCACCACTACACCAGGTAGAGCCCCTTTTAAACATTACAGCGGACAGATTCCTCTTTTTACACATTACGGCAGACAGCGTCTCCTCTTTACACATTACGGCAAGCAGCGTCCCCCTTTTTACACATTACGGCAGACAGCGTCCCCCTTTTTACACATTATGGCAGCCATAGTCTGGCAGTTTCCAGGCTGTCTAAGGAAATCATTTTGCCTGACCAAGGGTCGGCTTCATTAAAGGGACCTGCTGACCGTAAGTTAGAGACTACCTTAAAGTCCATTTATATGGCTACCGGAATGTTACTCAGGCCCACAATTGCTTGTGTGGGTGAGTAACGCTGTTGAAAAATGGTCGGACAACTTGCTAGTTAATATAGACACAGTTGATAAAGATGAAATGGTCCTAATTCTCGGGCATATCAAAGATTCTGCAGGTTATTTGGTTGAGGCTATGAAGGATGTTGGTTTGCTGGGTTCAAGATCCTCCACTATGGCTATTTCAGCCCGCAGGGCACTATGGATACGCAAATGGAATGCTGATGCGGAATCAGAGGAATATTGAGGCGCTCCCCTACAATGGTGAGGCCCTACTGGCGTAGCTTTAAGGCCTACTATTGCTTGTGCGTGGATTTCTAAGGCCATATTTGGCCATTATTGAAAGGGGTTCTGCACATCCAGCCTCCCATTGTGCCTCCTACGGCACCTTGGGAACTTAATGTGGTGCTGCATTTCCTGCAATCTGATTGGTTTGAACCTTTACAATGAGGTTCATGTCAAGTTCCTTACTTGGAAGGCGGTCACACTATTGGCATTAGCATCTGCTAGGCGTGTGTTGTAATTGGGGACATTGTCCTGCAAGAGCCCCTACTTGATTTTCCATGATAGAGCTGAGCTCATGACGCGTCGGCAATTTCTTCCGAAGGTTGTGTTGGCTTTTCATATCAACCAACCTATTGTGGTGCCAGTGGCTACGGACTCGTCAATGGGAGTGGTTTCAGGTGGATGCATGACATTACATGCAGCTGCTCCAATTAAGCAAATGGCAGCAAGCCTATTGCACTGTCGAGGGTTAACCTTATGTGATGCATCCGCAATTACATTGTGAGACGGCACTACACAGGCTGGGCAGCCTTGCCCTGTGCTATGCTGCCCCCAGCATGTGAGGAGATGGAGATCTGCGCCCATCTCTGAATAAGGTCCTACATCCTCATCCTGAAGATTGTTTTTATGGAGTGGACAGTATGTTGAAAGAGCACACAGTGATATACTTTGTTTTTGTTTTTTTTCCCCCCAGGTAGGAGTTCTTTTCCAAATCCTTCTGACCTGCAGGAAACCCAACACTGATCAGCCATGAGAAAAAACTGCAGCACAGGCCTCCAGCATCTTGGACGTGTCAGAAGTTGAACTGTGCAGGTGAGTGTCTGTGCCTTGGTTTTTGCCATTATATCTAAGAATAATCACACAAAGAAGGCAACCAAGAAGCTGTCTGGCACGTAAAGCGGAGAGACTTTTTCCTGTTTTTTTCTTTCTGTTTTTTTTATGGAGTTGAAGGAGCACACAGTGATATACTTTGTTTTTTTTTCCCCCTAGGTAGGAGCTCTTTTCCAAATCCTTCTGACCTGCAGTTAACCCAACACTGATCAGCCATGAGAAAAAACTGCAGCACAGGCCTCCAGCATCTTGGACGTGTCAGAAGTTGAACTGTGCAGGTGAGTGTCTGTGCCTTGGTTTTTGCCATTATATCTAAGAATAATCACACAAAGAAGGCAACCAAGAAGCTGTCTGGCACGTAAAGCGGAGAGACTTTTTCCTGTTTTTTTCTTTCTGTTTTTTTTATGGAGTGGACAGTACGTTGAAGGAGCACACAGTGATATACTTTGGTTTTTTTTTCCCCCTAGGTAGGAGCTCTTTTCCAAATCCTTCTGACCTGCAGTTAACCCAACACTGATCAGCCATGAGAAAAAACTGCAGCACAGGCCTCCAGCATCTTGGACGTGTCAGAAGTTGAACTGTGCAGGTGAGTGTCTGTGCCTTGGTTTTTGCCATTATATCTAAGAATGATCACACAAAGAAGGCAACCAAGAAGCTGTCTGGCACGTAAAGCAGAGAGACTTCCTCCTGTTTTTTTTTTTGTTTTTTTTATTGTTTTGTTTTTTATGGAGTGGACAGTATGTTTAAGGAGCACACAGTGATATACTTTGTTTTTTTCCCCCCTAGGTAGGAGCTCTTTTCCAAATCCATCTGACCTGCAGGAAACCCAACACTGATCAGCGAGGAGAAAAAACAGCAGCACAGGCCGCCAGCATCTTGGAAGTGGCAGAAGTTGAACTAAGCAGGTCTGTGACTGTTCCCTGGTTTTTGCCACTGCAATTAAACAATGACCTCTAATACTGAATACCCAAAAAAGGCCACCAAGAAACTTTCTGGTGCTGAAAACAGAAAAAGAAGACTACAACGTGACTTAGAAAATCAAAAATCAGCCAAAACTTTTGCTAGATTTTTTACATCTCAAAAGGATTCTCCTTCAACATCTGCTTCTGTGACTGATCATGCAATTCCTATTGCAGTTAATCCTGATCTGTGTGTCTCAGAACCTGATGTTGAATGTACCAGTTTAGGAGGTGATACTCCAGTTGCTGTTGATCCTGATCTGTGTATCTCAGAACCTGATGTTGAATGTACCAGTTTAGGAGGTGATACTCCAGTTGCTGTTGATCCTGATCTGTGTATCTCAGAACCTGATGTTGAATGTACCAGTTTAGGAGGTGATACTCCAGTTGCTGTTGATCCTGATCTGTGTATCTCAGAACCTGATGTTGAATGTACCAGTTTAGGAGGTGATACTCCAGTTGCTGTTGATCCTGATCTGTGTATCTCAGAACCTGATGTTGAATGTACCAGTTTAGGAGGTGATACTCCAGTTGCTGTTGATCCTGATCTGTGTATCTCAGAACCTGATGTTGAATGTACCAGTTTAGGAGGTGATACTCCAGTTGCTGTTGGTCCTGATCTGTGTGTCTTAGAACTAGAGATGAGCGGGTTCGGTTTTACTCGGTTTTACTCGGTTCTCAAAACGGCACCTAATTGGCTCACGGATGTCACGTGTTTTGGATAGCCAATAAGGGTCGGTTTTGAGAACCGAGTAAAACCGAGTAAAACCGAATCCGCTCATCTCTGCTTAGAACCTGATGTTGAATGTACCAGTTTAGGAGGTGATACTCCAGTTGCTGTTGGTCCTGATCTGTGTGTCTTAGAACCTGATGTTGAATGTACCAGTTTAGGAGGTGATACTCCAGTTGCTGTTGGTCCTGATCTGTGTGTCTTAGAACCTGATGTTGAATGTACCAGTTTAGGAGGTGATACTCCAGTTGATGCTCATCTGTGTATCTCAGAACCTGTGGATGAAAGAGCCACTTTTGGAGAAGGTGCACTAGTATCAGAGGACAGTTGTCCAGCATTATACACATCTTGTGAAGATTTTAGTATAGAATCTTGTGTACTAAAATACAATGATCCAGCTTTATGGCCCAGTCCTCTAACAGCAGCCACCCGCGATCATATAATTGCTACAGGTCTAAATGCCACAGTTAATGAGGATTTTGTTTACCCTCGCAACTTTGAAAAACGTTGTTTTAAAAATGCAATGTATTATAGGAAGACTAGTAATGGGGAAAGTTACTTGCGAGACTGGCTTATGTATTCAGAGAGCTCAGACAAAGTGTTCTGTATTTGTTGCAAACTGTTTTATTTAGATCATGCAAAATCATCATTGGCAACAACTGGCAATAATAACTGGAGACATATGTCTGATTATTTAAAATCACATGACAATTCCAGTGAGCATTTTAAGAGCTACAACAAATGGTTTGAGGCTAGAAATAGGTTTAAACACAAAAAAACAATAGACCAAGAATTTCAGTCTGCTGTAATTAAAGAACGTGACCATTGGCGACAGGTGTTAGATCGTTTGTGCAACATCACTTTGTATTTAGCAAAGCATAACTTGGCTTTTAGAGGTTCCTCAGATCGTCTCTTTACCCCACACAATGGGAATTTCTTGGGTCTTGTTGAATTGCTCAGTAAATATGATGTAACTATGCATGAACATGTACGGCGTATAATTACTAATGAGAGTAACGTAACTTACTGCAGCAAATCCATTCAAAATGAAATCCTTTCTTTATTGGGTTCTGCAGTTCAAGATAATATACTGACACATGCCAGAGAGGCAAAGTACTTCAGTTTAATTCTTGACTGTACTCCTGATGTAAGTCACTTAGAGCAACTTTCCTTCACTTTACGGTTTGTTGACATATCTAACACAACTGTAAATGTGAAAGAACATTTTCTTTGTTTCAAATCAGTTGAAGAATCGACAGGCCAGTCTTTGTTTGATGTTACACAAAAGTTACTAGACGATTTCAAATTGGACCTTAATAACTGTAGAGGACAGGGCTACGATAATGGCTCAAATATGAAGGGGAGAAACAAAGGAGTACAGTCACGTATTCGGAAAATTAATCCACGGGCATTTTTTATGCCTTGTGGCTGCCACTCTTTAAATTTAGTAATTAGTGACTGTGCAGCTTCTTGTTCACAGGCAATTTCATTTTTTGGATTAGTGCAAAGACTGTATACTCTATTTGCAGGTTCTGTTGGAAGGTGGAAAATATTAGTTGATCATGTGCCATCCATTACAGTTAAGCCGCTTTGCAACACCCGTTGGGAGAGTCGTTTAGATTGCTTAAAACCTTTAAAATATCAAATAGTTGAAATTCATGATGCATTAGTGACTGTCAGTGAAATTGGCTCATCTGATCCTGCTATTAAACATGAAGCTCAGACTCCATCTATTCAGATATGTGATTTCTATTTCTTGGTGCTGCTTGTGACTTGGTATGACCTTTTACACCACATAAATATTGTCAGCAAGTCTATGCAGTCAAGTGCAATGGATCTGAGTTCAGTAGTCCAGCTTTTAAAAGCGTGCACTGAATATGTGTCAGAATTTCGTTCTAATGGTTTTGAAAAATCTCTGGTAGACGCTAAAGAACTAGCTAGTGCTCTTGAAATTGAACCTATTTTTGTCACGAAAAGGGTGCGGCGCAAAAAAAGACTGTTTGAATATGAGAGCCAGGAGTTGCCTGAAACTGATCCAACTATTAACTTCAAATCGCATGTGTTCAATGTAATATTAGATAATGCAGTGTCCTCTCTTACTTAACGATTTGAACAAATCAACGAATATCAGGAATTATGGGGATTTTTATTTAATATAAAAAAACTAGATGATTCAGAAGAAGCTAAAAAATATTGCAAAAATTTGGAAATTAAGCTTCAAGATGGAGATAATTCGGATATAGATGGCAGAGAATTATTTGAAGAATTACTTTCAGCAAAAAGCCTTCTTCCAGATGATGTTCATAACCCATTGAATATATTAAGTTTTTTAAAACTAAATGGGTTGCACAATGTTCTCCCAAATCTGTGGATTTCTTTACGGTTACTGTTAACAATCCCAGTAACTGTAGCAAGTGGTGAGCGAAGCTTCAGCAAATTAAAATTAATTAAAACATATCTGCGGTCAACAATGACTAATGAGCGACTAAATTATTTAGCACTTCTCTCAATTGAAAATGACATTGCTCAAGAGATCGATATGGCAGAAATAATTAAAAAGTTTGCCGACTTAAAAACTAGGAAAAAAAATATTTGATGTTTAAATATGCTTTTTACATATTTTGTTTAACAACATTCATCATTAACGTATTAATGGGGTAGTGCCAAGCGCTCACCTAGATGCATTGTAACGTCTGTGGAATCTTTATTTAGTCTCTCTGGGTTTTGGAATATACTGTAGATATTGTCCATTGTGTAAGTATATCTCTCTGGTTCTTTAAAATATGCTTTATTAAGCAACAGGCTTCTCTGATCAGGCACAATGCTATTAATGTCATAAAGGTTAATGTTAAGGTGTGTGTACACACGGTGAGATAAATCTGTAAGATTTCGACTATATAGTCAAAATCTTAAGGAAAGTTAGTGCATATCTCAAGGTGTTAGGCAGCTTGCGATACCATTTCAATACCAATGCGCACTCCAGCAGGGTCCGTATCGCACGGCTAGATAGACTGTGCAGGCACAGTCTTGACTATCTAGTACAAGGTATAGTCAAAAATTTGTCACTTAGTCAATATCATACATAGAAAAAATTGAAAGTACAGATAGTAAATTTGTGCTATATGGGCTCTGTGGGAGTTCAAGGGAAATCGTATAGTCAAAATGGTGCATAACGAGGATCTCAACGTGTGTACACACCTTTACTGTTAGAAATCTGGGCAGTTTCACTCTCACTGATACCTCCTAGTGAGTGGTCAGATGATGGTCAAGGCAATGTCAATCTCCAGTGTTTGCCCTATTGTGAAAATCAGATGATTCTTAAAGGAACCTCTTTATGTCATAGGCTCCAGGAGTTAGGAGCCTATGTTCCACTGTGTTGATTGCTAAACCCTTTACACTTCTAATCTTTAATGGTTAGTTTGATCATAGTCTCAGAACAGTAGGTGTAAGTAAGCGGCATCCTGCACTTGCACTCTCTAATAAACCATTTCTCTGTGTCCTGGACTTGCATGCATGCCGCCCTTGCCTCCAGGATGTTAGTGCTGGCCTGGAATGGATGGTCTAGATGGTTTAGACTT
The DNA here is from genome assembly GCF_028390025.1 of Pseudophryne corroboree. Lineage (NCBI taxonomy): Eukaryota > Metazoa > Chordata > Amphibia > Anura > Myobatrachidae > Pseudophryne > Pseudophryne corroboree. The sequence goes on from NC_086444.1 coordinate 758,857,269, forward strand.
CCTCTGCAGCAGATGTCCTCTGTGTATTGCCAGAACTCCGGTGGCTTCCAGATAGCTGTGGGTTGGCAGTAGCAGCATCCTCAGAGCTTGCGTCCTCCTGTTTCTGGGTACTACGGTCACGTGATGCTGCTCGCAGGACTGGACAGGAAATCTAGTCTTCACTGGCAGGGGAGGCAGTGTGCTCTAGCAGCAATCAACTCAGGTGGTGAAATCAGCTGGGATGCGGTCAGCATCCCTGCTAGCAGGATACCAACGGTCAGGTGACCAACACCAGAATTCCGTAAAGGTATCAGATCAGGAGACTGGTGCAGTAGGACCGACGGACAACATCCGGTAGGTGAGTATTGGGGTCAGGGTTGGGTTAGGCACTAAGGGGGGAGGTTAGGGCCCTGGGGGGATGGTTATGGTTAGGCACTGGGGGGGGGATTAGGGTGTGGAGGGGTGGCGGGTTAGAATAATTAACCACATAGGACAGTGATGGCTAACCATGACCCTCCAGCTGTTGAACTACATATCCCAGCTTGCCCTTCTACCGTTTTGTTGCTTGGCCATGCTAAAACTTATGCAGGGCATGCTGCGATGTGTAGTTTAACAGCTGGAGTGTCAAGGTTAGCCATCACTGACATAGGTATTGGGATCCTCCCTCACGATTCTGGTGTTGGTCACCTGACCGATGGCATCCTGCTAGCCTGGACGCTGATTTCACCACCTGAGTTGATTGCTGCTAGAGCACACTGCCTCCCCTGCCAGTAAAGACTGGATTTCCTGTCTAGTCCTGCGAGCAGCATCACGTGACTGTAGTTTAACCAGAAACAGGAGGGCGCAAGCTTTAGGAGGATGCTGCTACTGCCATCCCACAGCTATCTGGAAGCCACCAGAGCTCTGGCAATACACTGAGGACATCTGCTGCAGAGGACGCCTAACAATCTAGCCCATCCATTCCAGGCCAGCGCTAACATCCTGGAGGCAAGGGCGGCATGCATGCAAGTCCATGACACAGACATTGTTTATTAAGAGTGCAAGTGCAGGATGCTCCTTACTTATACCTACTGTTCTGAGATTCGATGATCAAACTAACCATTAAAGATTACAAGTGTAAAGGCTTTGACAATCAACTCCGTTATACATAGACTCTTGGATTAGGAACCAATGATAGAAAGAGGTCCCTAAAGGATCATCTGACCAGTGACCACTCACTAGGAGTAATCACTGAGAGTGACACTGCACAGATTTTCTAACACTAACCTATATGACATTAACTTTGTACCTGATCAGGGAAACCTGTTGCTTAATTAAGCAAATTTAGTTTAAAGAACCAGAGATACTTATATTCTTACACAATACACTGTATATTTGACAAACCCATTGAGTGATTAAAGAAAATTCTACAGACATTACACTGCATCTAGGTCAGCGCTTGGCACTACCCCATTAATACCTGATTCTATTCTTTTAAGAATAATGTGGATTGCTTATGTGCATAGCAGCTCTCAAAAGATCAGTTGGCTAAACAAGATTAGTGCCATTGGCAATATATTGTTTGTGGCATAGAAGATAATTGCATGAAGAACTATTTTTAGGACTATGGTTAATTCCGTGCTGTATTACCTTTATTTTTCTTTCATTACTGGTTGACGACACTTGCTAGCTTTATGGTAGCTAAAATTAGTATTTGCTCATGTCACAATCATTGTGTGATGCATTTATCATTTGAGTATTTTTATTGGAAAGTTGGCAGCAGATTTCTTATTGCGTGTTTGAGAAGGAGGCCCAGTAAGGAAACCAAAATCTATGGAGATTTTCATCCGTATCATTATGCCACTTCTGTTGCGCAATCAAAGTGTCAATTACTTTAAAGAACGGGCTTTGGAAAACCAGCTCTGTGTTCATATTGCAATCCATCATCATTGTCCAGTCTTTTTTTTTTTTTTCTTTGTCTCTTCATAGGAAATTCTTTGGTAGATCCATTAAGTGAGCAATGATTCTTGCTTTTTTTTTCATTAATGTATCAGCCCCTTCACGCATTTGCTGTAGTTGGTTCCAAAGTCCAGGATTGCAGCTTGGCCAAATTATAATTGGTTGACTGAGTCAAAATTTTACCCCAAATAATAAGAAGGCAAACTAATTTAAAATAAATAAGCTGTATCAGGCTCTCGACTATCTATTTGCAGACGTGCTATCACTTGGTGCAGTGCCTCAAGTACCTCTGGCAATTGGGTGCTTAATGTCTTGACAGCAGAAGCTCTTGATGACCATATGGTGGTACTATAACATTTGGTAGTGACTTTAAGAATATTGGTCATTGTGTCCCATTTGACTGATAAAAACAAACAAAAAAAAAAAATCAGCACAGTTGTAAAGATTAACAACACCATTACCCACAAAGGAACTGGCTGCATGCACAGTGCACTCCTAGTAGATTGAACAAAGGTGCAGCATATGGAACAAATCTAGCCACATTGTTCACTTGATTTAGTCATGCTTGTACACCATTATAATTTCCTGTCAGATTTACTCCATTGTAATAACCCCTGCACACTAATATTACTTGGATCTAAACCATCCTTGTGAAGCTTCTATTCTATTTTAGCAGCAGACCACTGCCTGTGTTCTAAAAATAAAGTCTATGAAGCTCTCTTCCACGCTGCATTTTGATCTGAAATCCTAATATACCAGTTTTTTGGGGGGTTTTTTTTGAGGGGAAGGGTGGGTGGTGGGGGGTTATTTATTATATTGAACAACAATTGGATATTGTATGTATATCTCACATAAGTGATGTAGAACTGTTTTTCAAATACTGGTTGACACACTTGCTACATGTTGTATCCTGCAGCATGTCTATGGTTCATTTACTGTATGTACAACAAATGGATATTTTGTATGTATATCTCACATAAGTGATGTAGAACTGTTTTTCAAATACTGGTTGACACACTTGCTACATGTTGTATCCTGCAGCATGTCTATGGTTCATTTACTGTATGTACAACAAATGGATATTTTGTATGTATATCTCACATAAGTGATGTAGAACTGTTTTTCAAATACTGGTTGACACACTTGCTACATGTTGTATCCTGCAGCATGTCTATGGTTCATTTACTGTATGTACAACAAATAGATATTATATGTAGATCTCATATGATGTATACTCTTATATTTTTTTATTTTTTTTATTTCTGTGTCCTCCAATAAAACTGATATAAAGTGTTATGTACATGATGTGTAGTATCAATATCTCTGATTTTCTCTACCTGGTGCAATATGTATAATGTGCTCTGCTGCACTGTGGAGTAATGTGTGCAAAGGGCTCTAACATGGCATAATGTGTGTAAGGGGTACTACTCTGTGGTAATGGGACTGTTGGACACCACTGTGCGGTGTAATGTGAATTGGTGCAATTCCGTGGCCACGCCCCTTCATCATTAAGTTACGCCCCTATTTGGCATGCCCTGTCCCTGTTTTGAATGGGGGGGGAGGGGCGCCAGAGGAAAAGTTCGCACTGGGAGCCACAAGGTCTAGAACCGGCCCTGCTGAGAATCACTGGCTGTAGGGTCTTCAGCAATGGCTTCCCCATGCAATGCATACTGTAGTTTGGAGAACGAATTGACAGAATAGGAGAGGAGTGGGTTAAACCTCAGCTAGTCTGGGGGCAGAACGGTAAGGCATTATGGGAGTATTATTGTTAGCCAATAGGAATGAATGTTGGGGGTAGGTGGAATGGGTTCTTAAGCCTGAGAAAGGGGCTGGGTCAGCCTCTTCTGCTTTTGTCGTGGTAAGGGTGAGTGCTCTTCCCCCCTTTTTGTCTCTTGCTGTGCTGCTGGTAGTAGTTGTTCTCCACCTTTGTATTGGAGTGCTGCTGCTGTGCCTTTGTGCTGCGTACTGCCCCCTCTGTCCCCATTGCCTGGGTTTATTTTGTGGCCTGCCATGCCCCGTCCCCGCCGCTCCTCTGCCCCCCCTGCCCGCTACCTTAATTTGGCTCCTGCACGGGAGCCGGCGTCCGATGCCACTGGCCAGAGCGTGCTGCTCTCGGCCGGGATGGGGCCTGCTGGCGCTGCTGCGGGCGCCCGTTCTTGGGCACGCGCGGCGGCGCGCCCGTCCGCTTCTTCGCCGACTAGGCCGCGGCCGCCGGGGAATCCCTCCGATGCGGCGGCGGCTGGCGAGGGGCAGGGCGGCGGCCACCGGCGGTCTGAAGCGGGCAGCCGGCTGGAGGGCCCGCTTGTGTGGATCCCCCGCCGGCTGCTGCGGCGGACGCGCGTTCCCGGCGCCTTCCACAGCTGAGAGTCACCGGAGGCTCCCCGGAATATGAGGGGATGGCCTCCGTGGCTGTGAGGACCTCGGATGGCGGCTCGTACACGGGCCGTCCCGAAGGGCAGGCGCTTCCATTATCGCGGGCGCGCGCCCGTGGGGCTGCGGGACTCCCTGGGCGTTCTCTCCGCTCTGGTGGGGGAGGCTCCCGGGGGCCTGTGGTAGTGTCGACACGGGGCCAGAGGGGGGGGGGTGATGTTGGGAGGCGGAGGTCAGCGGGTTCTCCCGGTGGGCGGGGCCAGTGGGGGCCGGGGCGGCGCTGTGGCTCGCGGTGCACCGCAAGAGGGAACGGGGGTTCTCAGGGCGGCTAGTGCCGGCCCCCGGCGGGGCCTGCCTGGGCGGAGCGCCGGCGCGGTTGGGCCCATTCCTGCTTCGGACCCGGGGGCCAGGGGGACCTCTGGAGCTACAACTGCGGCTCCGGGTCCCTCTGCCGTTTCGACGGCACTGTCGGCCATGATGGCGGCACTCGCGCCGCTTTTGTCGACTTTGTCCCCGGGTGGCGTTTCTTTGGTTCCCGCTTCAGTCGACACGGCCGTTCTCCTGGGTGTTTCTGACCCCGCCATGGCGCAGTTCCTGCAGGCGTGTCGCAGTCTGGGCTCCGCCGCTGCGTTGCTGGGCAGCGCTACCCCTTCGCCCGCAGGGGCGTCTGCTTTCATTCCCGCCAGGGGGGCTCCGACTCCAGGGGCGTTTGTCCCTTCGTTTTCAGGTGCGGATCCGGATAGCGATCAGGAGGAGGAGCCGGTCGTAGCCGAGGTTTCGCCTTCCGGATGCAGGACCGCCGGTGAGTGGGACGCCGATACTGTTGCTATGTTGCTGGGGTCCTCTTCTTCCTCGTATGGCGGTACGTCAAGTAGATCTTCTTCCTCCTCTTTGTCGTGCCAGTCTACGGTTAGTAGCACTGCTAAGGCTAGGAAGAGGGCTATCAAGTACGCGCGGCGTGAGGCGTGGCACCGGGATAAGCGGTCTCGGAAGAGTAGTAGCAGTTCTCGCCGGGAAAGGAGGAGGCGTAATTTGCCGGGCGTGGTTCGCTGCGAGTACACGGCAGTCTTGCGGGGATTGCGGGAGAGTTGCAGGAGGAAGATTAGACGGGGGGACTATGTCGACCTTTTTGGGTCTGGGACTGAGGGTCGACAGCACAAAGGTCGACACACCTTAGGTCGACGCCAATTGGTCGACACACCTTAGGTCGACATGGACAAAAGGTCGACAGGAACAAGGTCGACATGGAAAAAGGTCAACATGAGTTTTTTATGTTTTTTTTGGTGTCGTTTTCTTCGTAGAGTGACCGGGAACCCCAATTAGTGCACCGCGTCCCCTCGCATGGCTCGCCATGCTTCGGGCATGGTGCCTTCGCTTCGCTCGGCACACTTTACCGTTCCAATCGTAGTCCACGTGGATCATTAAGTATGAAAAGGTTCAAAAAAAGAAAAGAATCGTGAAAAACTCATGTCGACCTTTTTCCATGTCGACCTTGTTCCTGTCGACCTAATGTGTGTCGACCAATTGGCGTCGACCTAAGGTGTGTCGACCTTTGTGCTGTCGACCTGGAGTCCGGATACCGACCTTTTTACGTTGAAAGAGGACACCAAGAGGGAAGGTAAGGAAGCGCTCGCGAAGGGTGGTATTGGGGCGGAGGCCTTCCAGTCGTATGACAACTGGTTGGCGGGTTTCTGCGTCTTCGCGGCGTGCTACTTGGAAGATCGCCCTGATGAACACATGAACGTTATCAGGTATATTCACCTCGTGCATGACAGTCTAAGGACGATTCGTGGCTGCATTATGACAAGCAGTTCCATCAGAAGCACGATTGCCTACACGTCATTGACTTTGGATGCAAAGACGTGGAGGTATGGCTTAGGGTCACGCGAGCGCAGGATGTGAAGATGGTGGCAAAGGGGGTGTCGGTGGCGCAGGCCGCAACAGCGAGTCAGTTTCGACCAGCGGTTGAGGGTCCGCCGCGCCGCCCTTGGACAGCGGCCCGTTCTCCGCAGCAGACGCCGGCGAAGGGGAAGTTTTTCGCGTTCAACAATGCCACGTGCCCCCTTGGGCAACGGTGTCGTTTTCGACACCTTTGCTTGCGTTGTAACGGATCCCACCCTGCTTCCAATTGTTTCCGTGGGGGGAGACCTGGTGCCAGGGCGGCCGCTGGCCCAACCGGAAAAGCAACGGGTGGGCTTGCCGCTAGTTAGGGCGCCAACCCCGGTTCGTTTGGGGGCCATGCTAAAATGGTTAGGATGGTACCCTTACACAGACGACGCAAGATTTCTGCGGGAGGGTTTTGCGTCGGGTTTTCGTTTGCCTGTGGTGGGAGATGTTTTAGTTCGGGCCGTCAGGAACCTGCAGTCTGCCCGGGATTTCCCTGACGTGCTTCAAAGTACAGTGGAACAGGAGGTTCGCCTAGGGAGAATGGAGGGCCCCTTTGCACTGCCGCCTATCGAGGATTTGATTATCTCCCCGGTGGGGGTGGTGCCCAAAAAGGCTCCGGGTAAGTTTCGGCTCATTCAGCATTTGTCTTATCCATCCGGGTCCTCGGTGAATGATGCCATTTCGCCGGAATATTGTTCGGTAGTGTATCAGTCCTTTGAGGATGCTCTGGGCTTGGTCCGGGAGTGTGGCCTTGGGGCCCTCATGGCTAAGCTGGATGTTGAATCGGCTTTTCGCTTGCTCCCTTTGCACCCGGAGTCGTTTCGATTCATGGGTCTCCGCGTCGGGGGGGAATACTTCATTGACAAGTGTCTGCCGATGGGGTGTTCCGTTTCGTGTGCCTTTTTCGAAAAGTTCAGCACCTTTTTGCATTGGTGTGTGGAGTTTTCTTGCGGAGGTACCGGGATTGCACATTACCTGGATGATTTTTTGTGCATGGGGCCCGCGCATTCTCCTCGCTGTGGTTTCCTGCTGTTCTCGCTGCGCGCGTTGCTTAGGCATTTTGGTGTCCCGGTGGCCGAGGATAAGACGGAGGGGCCCCTCTTCTGCTTGTCCTTTTTAGGTATCGAGATCGATACGGTCGCGGGGGCGTGCCGGCTGCCTCAGGATAAGGTCGTGCAGCTGCGGGAGTCCATTGCGCAGTGCTCAGGACGGAGTAAGGTTACGTTGCGGGAGGCGCAATCCCTCTTAGGTCGGTTGAACTTTGCCTGTCGGGTGATCCCCATGGGCAGGGTTTTTTGCCGGAAGTTGGAACGGTCCACGGCCAGGGTGTCCAGGCCGCACCATTTTGTCCGTTTCTCGGCAGAGATTAGGCGGGACCTCGCTATGTGGGTTTCGTTCCTGGCAGATTTCAATGGTGTGCGGATCTGGATGGCCCCGCTAGTTGACAGTTTCGATTTGCAGTTGTTTACAGAAGCGGCGGGCTCATCGGGTTCGGTTGTTATCTCGACGGGGCTTGGTGCGCGGCCTCTTGGCCGGAGTCTTGGTCGAGGGAGGGGCTGACCGGCGACCTGTTTGCTGGAGCTCTTTCCCATCATGGTGGCCTTGGAGGTTTGGGGGGAGCGACTGTGCGATCGCAGTATTCTCTTCCGCTGCGATAACTTGGGGGTCGTGCATGCGGTTAACAACCAAAGGGCTAAGGCCCTGCGAGTCCTCCGAGTGTTGTCACGGCTCGTGCTAACCTGTTTGCGCTGCAATATTCTGTTTAGGGCGCAACACGTCCCCGGGGTAGATAATGGGATCGCCGACGCATTGTCCAGGGGGCAGTGAGATAGGTTCCGTTTGTTGGCCCCGGAGGCTGATTCGGTAGCTTTGCCCTGCCCTTCTTATGTTTGGCAGGTCATCATGGCGGATTGGAAGGGCTAGCGGAGCTGTCTTTGGCTCCGTCCACTCTCGCTGGATACTGCAGGGCCTGGAAGGAGTGGGAAGACTTTTCCCGTGACCAAGGGCCTAGAGGTAAGAAGGGTCAGAGCTTGTTTCTAGACTTCGTTTGGCAACTCTTCGTAACGGGGAGATCGAGGGCCGTGGTTTCTTGGTACCTTGCCGGGATATCCTTTTATTCTAAATTGAAGGGTATGCCGGATTTTACGAAGGGTTTCCTACTGGCAAGGGCGCTTAGAGGTTGGGCGCGTTCGGCTCCGGTGCCTCCCGATGGCCGACACCCTATTGATGCGTCCCTGCTTTCTTCCCTCTTAGGGGCGGTGGCGGGGGTGGCGGACTCACGTTTTGAAACGCTCCTGTTTCAGCTGGCCTTTTCCATGGCGTTCCATGGTGCATTCAGGGTTTCTGAGCTGGTTGCGGCTTCTACGAAAACCGAGGCCTTTATGTGGCGCGCGGATGTTATTGTGGGTGGGGGGTCCGTGCTGTGCAGGCTGCGCCGCTCCAAAACTGATCAGATGGGTAGAGGGCATTGGCTCACTTTGACACCTTCGGGTGGTGGGGACTGTTGTCCGGTGGCATTGGCTGGTCGGTATGCGGAGGTCAGGCCCTCGTCTGAAGGGTCTTGGCTCCTGCATTACGACGGGTCGCCTTTGACGAAGTACCAATTTACATGGATGATGCTGCGCTGCCTGTCCAGTTTGGGCCTCTCGCCTAGGGACTTTGGGTCCCATTCCTTCAGAATCGGGGCCGCCACTTCCGCAGCATCTGCAGGGCGCGCTGTGGACGAAATTAAGGCTTTGGGCCACTGGAAGTCGGCGGCTTATAAGCGTTACATTCGGCCCGTTGTTGCGTAAGCGAGTTGGTTCTACTAACATGTTGTTTGTGTTACTGCGTTGTGTGTTTCAGTTCAGTGTGTTCGTACTGTATTGTTTGTCTCCCCTGTCCTCCCTACTCGGATGGCTAGCTACTCGCCACTGCTGGCAGTGGGGGTCTGGAGTGCTTCGCGATTTTTTGCCTGAACTGACTAACTGATTTGGCTTAATTTATTCAATTCGGCTAATTGGCATCTAATTACAAGTTCCTCAGCAGGTTTTTACGTTTCACCTCCAGCCGAGTTATTCTGTGTTCCCCCCAAACCCCTCCCCCCTCCCAGCTCTAACTCATCCCCCCTTTTTTTGTTATTTTGTTTTTTCCTTTTGTGTCTTTCTGTTGCTTCGATTGGCCTGAAGCTTGTTCAAGAGGAAAGTTATGGTCCTCTATTTCAATTTTTTTCTTTTTGGCAGATCCTCGTTCTGATAGTTGGTTCCTGTTCTGGGCTGGGTTTGGTTTTACCTCACATATTCACATTTGTTTATCTGTTTTTTCCCCCTTTTAGGTCAACGGGTGGATGTGTGTGATGTGTGGGTGTTTGGCCATTCCTATGTTTATTGGGCAGCCAAATTTTTGGCTACGGAAGGGGCTCCATGTTTTGTGGGCTCAGATGATGTGCGGTGGATAGGTGTGCGTGGTATGCTTTGGAATGACCTGAAAGCGAAGCTTATGGAGCAGGTTCGGCGGTTTGGCATCCCCAAACTGTTGGTGATTCACTTAGGAGGGAATGACCTAGGCAGGAGGAAGGCAGTGAATCTTCGATTGGCCATTATTCAGGATCTGCAAGTGATTTCTGACTCTTGGCCAGGCTGTAGGCTTATCTGGTCTTGTATGGTGCCACGGTTATGTTGGCGTGGAGTGGTGGATGGTCGAGCGAACGATGTGGCTCGCCGGAAGGTGAATGCCGCGGTGGCCAAGTTTGTGGTGGCCCATGGCGGTGCTGTGGTTTGGCATCAGCGGATCAAATTTCGGCACTTCTACTTGTTTAGACCGGATGGTGTGCACTTGACAGGACAGGGACTATCTATGTTTTTGGAGGATCTGTTTTCAATGGTTGGTTCGGTAGGTTAGGGGTATGGTGGTGGTGCGTAGTTCTGTGGAACAGAACTTCGCTGTTGGCGGGAAAGAACGGCAAGTTAACATTTGTTGGATTAAAGAGTGAATTGGAGGTCATTTGGTTGTTGATTTTAGGTGCGCTCTCCTTCGCTGACTGGTTTTACATCTGCTGGACCGCCTTTACGGGTGGCAGCCTCATCACCTTCACGGGTGGGTAGTCAGGATGGAGGTTGAGCGGATACCTATTTGTGTGTTGGAAGGTTTACGTCAGTTCTGTTTTGTAAGATAGTTATCTATGGGATAGGGTTGTTTAGCCGTTCTTTCTGGCCACCATACTTTAGTTTAATTATTCACAGTTAATGGTTCACTTAAATAATTTCTAACAATTTCTGCCAAATTCAAGTCTCCGTGTCTTTATTTATTATAGTTAAGTGTTAAGATGTTATGGTTTATGTTACGGACAATCCTCAGACTATATGAAGTTTATGCAATGATAGGAAGATGATACCATGGGGCAGTTAAGACAGTAAAAAAATGTTTAGTTACTAAAATAATGCTTTTTCCCCAAAAAATTATATATATATTTTTTGCTTGTTTACTTACTTCCACAAAAGTAGCACTGCAAGCCAGAGCCATGTTAACCCTTGGCTGGTCCCCTAAGCTTTCAGGTACCTAGGTACCCTCCGGCACTTTAATTTTTCACCCTGCTACAGCTGACGTTTGGGAAGCAGAGCTTATGGCATCATGTACACTTTCAGAATTCACAGTCACTGTTACCCAGATGAAATAAGTCTGCCGGCCTCTTTTCTCACAGCACAATCATTCTCCCTTTATATTTCTCTTTTGACATAGTGGAAGTGCATAATTGGGCACTGTCTGTCCAGCCCCCGTTGTCTCAAAACAAACCTCAGCTGAGTACAAATGTACCTTGCTATGATGCAGAGTGCAAAGTGCCTTTTACTATTGGAGCCCTAGGGTGCAGTTAACAGTGCCTCATCAAAAAAAAATTACGGGCCCCTAGTCCCTGCATGGCCCCTAGGCTTCAGTCTACTCAGCCTTATGGATAATACGGCCCTGGTGGAAGCCAAAGTTCAGGTTCCCAGTTCCACACTGCACAACACCCCAGATCCTAAAGGATCCTCTTACCACTGGCAGCCAGTATTACTGTGGAGCTGATCATTGCTGAGCTTCCCAGACAAACATCTTTTATTAATGCAGCGATAGAGAGGTTTTTCTGCATTTTCATAAATATAACTAAAATACCCAAAAAGACTTCATAATCATTGGAAGTACAGTATGGAAGAAAAACAAAACAATTATTTTTACATATAAATGTAATATAATATTCTCAAAACAATGTTGCCCGTCATTAGTACTGTAGTGACATATAGCTGATACAAACAAGCAAAAAAGAATGTGATTAAATATGCAATAAAAAAAGCTTCCTCACATTACTTTTATTTGCATAAGTAATAGAATTGGCACTTAAAGAGTAGGCAAATAATAACTATACTGAATACACATGAAGCTTTTGTTTGCAAATAAAGTGTTTTCAAATAAAGAGTCAATTTGCGCTATATACACTATACATACAGTATACTGTATGTGTGTCTTTGTTACAGGCAAATAGCTGAACTCCTTGTACTGCTCAATGCAGTTATTATTGGTGCTTTATCAAATGCAAATATAATTAGCAGTATAGAACAGTATGAGTGCATTCAATTATTATTTCAGTCAAGCAATATGTGTAATTAAAACTAAATCAGTAAAGAATAATAAACAATAATTTACATACATAATCCACATTATGCTAATTGCCAAGAGTACTTCCCGCATGCCACTTCAATCATGTTTTTTTTAGATTTACCAACTATAAATTGTACAGTATGTGCATGTCCGCTAACTCTGTAGTACTACTGTATAAGCATGGCTGTTCCATATTTCCACTTCTCTCCATGCATGTGATAGATTTAATTATAAAGTAGTATTAGTAGAGATGAACAGTTAATACACCCGAACTTTGGGATTTCGAGTTAAACCAAGTCAAGGCTCGGGTTACTTTGGGGTCAGATCTCGTTTCTGAAAACTGAATCTCGCATGATTTTGATGGCATGTTAGTCCCTCCCTCTTGACTTCTGGTGCCATTTCACACTGGAATGACTGGAAATGAATTCTATTGATAATAATACTGTAAGATAACATCAGGTCAAAAAAATATGTGGTTTTATCTGTTTTGATCAATTTTAAAGAAATCCCAAACCAAAACACTTGTGGGTGGTTTTGCCAAAGCCAAAACACAAGGCTCCATGCACATCTCTAAGTATTAGGCATGGTTTTATAAGGGTTCTGAAATGAAGACATTTATGCTGAAGAAGACTGCCACTAGGGGTACTTTATAAGTAACAGCTAGGTATCACTACCCTCTCGTCAATCTAATAGATTCAAAAAGCTAATTCGGCAGTGCCAGTTAGGTACCATTCTTGTACAAGGTGATAGCTGGGTGTTCCAAAACTTTCAGCTTGCGTAGACCAGTTCTTCACAAGTAGAAGCAAAGAAATTTGGTTTAATGAACTGTTTGGATGTATACCGTAAAGCAATTTCTAATGTCTTTACCCAAAATAAATTTAAGCATTATTACTGGCATTATTACTTCTGAAAGTAATCTCTTTAAAAAAGCTCTTAACAATCTCTTATTTGTTGATTGTGTTGAAGCAATAAAGTAGACACCAGCATTGCCACTTGTTAAACAGCCTGGTGTAAGAGGAACCAAATGTAACCATCAACTTGTATAGCCTATGCCTCTTGGGGATCTCCTCAAGATTTCTCTTTTCTGTTAGCCAACTGAACACATATCATACTTTGCACACACAATAAACTTGAGTATTCTAAATCTCGTAAAATTAGAGAACTGTAGAAGAAATGCTGGGCAGTATTTTTTTTTGCGTTTTGCACATGCATGCAGAACACTGTAATAGCTACAGCACAAATATAATCTGCCACACAATCAAATGAAGGTAGAGGTTATATCACAGTAGGATTAAAACCTCTATGTACTGTATTTCAGTGACATGAGCTACACAGCAAGCAATGGGATAGGGAGAGGAGGGACAGGTTACCTTATTCCAGTTGACTGAAGACTCTTTTTTGTTTTTTGCAACTTAACTAAAATGTAATAATGGAAGTCACTTTAGCCAGTGTTGGCCTTAATGATGTCATACTACTCATTAAATGAGTTGAAAGCAGTGGGAGTATCTGAATAGTTGTATGAAAATTTCTAAGTTGGGCTTGTGGATCCACATTCTTATTTGCCTATTGCTTATAAGAAAATGGTCACTCTCAGCTCAAGCCAATAAACCATGGAGATAGCTACACACCCTTGCTGCAACCTGAGTTGTAGAGGACCATCTCACCTTCCCTGGCACAGTACTGGACCCTTCCGCAAGGAAGATACCCAAGCCCTCATATGGGCTGTGATAAACTCGCCACACTACCAAGGGTAAATGCTCCCCTTGGGCCCTTAAACCTGAATATTGAGATATGAAGGGGGAGAAGTGTTGGCAGAATGTTGCGGTGTTGACAGTGATGTTAATCCACACAATTGATAGTTAACCAGAATGTTTATTAACATACAAAAACAACACTTGTTAATGCGGAAGATGTTCTGCAGCAGCAGTAACTCACTCATATATATAACAGGCTAGTACAGTGAAAGCACAGTACTTATTGCTATACGTCATGCGGCTGTGGCAAGGTAGTGACTCTGACAGTATGGGATGGAAGGGTGCACATCCGTGCAGACTGACTCCCATTTGAAGGAACACACACTGCCCACTGCTCTCCATCCCGCTCAGGCAGTGCGACACATGCTACAGGAGGAACTGTCTTTCTCTCCACTGCAGGAGGAACTGTCTCTCCACTGCAGGAGGAACTGTGTCATCAGTCTCAGCCTCCCTGATGCTCCAGGGTAAACACTAGAGGATGCACACCAAGTGTAATGTATACACAGGACACAAGGTACTGAGTGCACTATATTACAACACCCCCACTCGCTCAGGACTGTCTCCAGTCACATACTGTATAAAAGAACATGAAATTTTATCAAAACTTTTTAATAAAGTCATACCTTTTTCCGAAAACATGGTTTTGAAGCAAAAAAACAGTAAGAACAAATCAACATCAAATATATTCTAGTACACATTCTTTCAAGAACACATTTAGCAGGTGTGATGACAGTCCCTTTGTTAACATGTCGGCAACATTGTCCTCACTTGCTACATATTCCACATTCATGGACTTATTCTCCACTAATTCATGAATGAAGTGATGTCTTATGGCAATATGCTTAGACTGTCCATTAAGTTTGGTGCTAGAAGACAAATCTATTGTTTCTTGTTATAGGCCCTCATTCCGAGTTGTTCGCTCGGTATTTTTCATCGCATCGCAGTGAAAATCCGCTTAGTACGCATGCGCAATGTTCGCACTGCGACTGCGCCAAGTAACTTTACTATGAAGAAAGTATTTTTACTCACGGCTTTTTCTTCGCTCCGGCGATCGTAATGTGATTGACAGGAAATGGGTGTTACTGGGCGGATACACGGCGTTTCAGGGGCGTGTGGCTGAAAACGCTACCGTTTCCGGAAAAAACGCAGGAGTGGCCGGGGAAACGGTGGGAGTGCCTGGGTGAACGCTGGGTGTGTTTGTGACGTCAACCAGGAACGACAAGCACTGAAATGATCGCACAGGCAGAGTAAGTCTGGAGCTACTCTGAAACTGCTAACTCGTTTGTAATCGCAATATTGCGCGTACGTCGGTCGCAATTTTAAGAAGCTAAGATTCACTCCCAGTAGGCGGCGGCTTAGCGTGTGTAACTCTGCTACATTCGCCTTGCGAGCGAACAACTCGGAATGAGGGCCATAATACGCAATGTTGATGGTCTCACTGTGATAAAGTAGACTTAATTTACACAAAGTCTCTTTTAGCCATAGTGCTTCCTTTGATGTTTCTGTAAGTGCCATATACTCCGCTTCTGTAGTAGAAAGGGCAGCTCCTGCTCGCCCAGTTGACGGCAGTGCCTGCCAATTAGGGAATCCAATCTCGGGCCATTTTTTTAATCCCGGGTATCGGGATTGAAAAATGGCCAATCCCGGGATTCCCAGGATACCCGGGATTGGCTTTTAGCTAGGTGGCCGCCCCCTCGCCCCACCCCGCCCCGCCTGACCCGCACATATAACTCACCATATACCGGGTGCGGGCGGGAGGGGAACATCCTTTGAGTGCTGCTGGCGGCTCCCAGCAGTGGCTGACAGCGTAGCGTGACCTCTCACGCTGTGCTTGGGACCCAGAACTAGGAATCCGGGCAGCATTTGACCATCATGTGGACGCTCAACGCTGATCCCTCAATCCCCGGGATTGGAGCTTCCAATCCCAGGATTGAATCCCCGGCCATTTTTCGACCTAAATCTCGGGATCCCGCCAATCCCGATCCCGGGATTGGCCAACATACTGCCAATACAAACAAATACCCTGTGTAGGAATGACAGTTGTCCTCATCTGACCCCCAGTCAGCATCACAGAAAACTTTTAAACTGGAATCTTGAGACTTTGTAAATCCCAACTTTAGTGAACTTGTACCTTTAAGGTATCTTAAAATTATTTTAACTGCAATACAGTGTTGCCTCCCAGGATTGATTACAAACAGACTTTGTAATGCCAGGACAAGTCCCATTAATTGCGTACATTAAGCTACCAACGGCATTCTGATATGGAATCTCTTTAATTTCCTCTCTTCCTTGCTGCTTGGTGACATGGGCTTTACCATTTTTACACCTTTGTAAATGTGAGTGCTTACTGGTTTTGCGTCAGACATTTCATACTGGAAAGTATTGCCTCAATATATGTTTGTTGATTGTAACAGTCCATGTTGACAGCTCTGTATCAATTGCTGACTTTCACTCTGTATGTTTTGGGGTTCACAGTAAGCTATGTTTGCATATTTCTCACTGTATTTCTTGGCTGAAACACCTTTGTTGCTCCTCATGGAACTCCTGTTTCCTGATTAGTTGTCTACATTGACATTCTCAGTTTCAGACACGCTTTCTGCTGCCTGTACAACCAATAATACATGTTGTTTTTATTCTTGCTCCACTGCCCCAGCTAGTGGTGCTACTTCATGGAACACCACTTCTCTGTATTTAAGAAGACGTTTGTTTGTAATATCTCAAACTCTGTATCCTTTGCTTTCTTCACAGCATCCGAGCATAATACATTCTATGGATTTTGGATCTAACTTTCTCCTTTTCTTCTTTGGTATATGTGCAAGAGCTTTGCTCCCGAAGATATGAAGATGACTAACACTTGGCTTTTTATTGGACCACCTTACCTTTTACAGCTACTGTAGGTGCATGATTTTTTAGGTATACTGCAGTAGATACTGCCCAAAATCTTTTTTCTAGGCCTGTGTCACTTAACATAGTCCGTGCTCTCTCAACAATTGTGCGGTTTTCCCGTTCACTCATGCCATTTTGTTCCGGTGTTTTTTAAGGAATGCAGCTAACACCTTGTTGTCATACTCTCCACCATTGTCAGATCTCAAGACCTTTCATTTCAGACCCGTCTGAGTCTCCACCATGTTTTTGTATTCCACAATTTTGTTGACAACTTCACTCTTTTCTTTAATAAAACATACATATGTCATTCTTGTGGCGTCATCAATGAGTGTCATGAAATATCTGTAGCCACTTTTTGATTCTACCTCCATTGGACCACATACATCAGTATGCACTAGAGCTAGTGGTGTCTCTGCTCTACTAACTAACTTTGGAAATTGGGTGCGAGTTTGTTTTACTTTTATACAGCTCTCACACATTGTATTTCATCGTTACTCATGGCGATTATTGTTACCATTCCATCTAGCAGTTTCTGGACATTGTCATATCCTAGCTGACCCAAATGTTTGATTGGTTTGCATCAGTAGCCATCAGTGCAGAACACTCCTCAGTGTCCAGGACATATAGTTGGTTGCACCGGGTTGCTGAAACAATTACAGTCCCTCTTTTATTTTGCACCATACACTTGCCCATCGCAAACTGGGCCCTTTTTCTCTAGGATGCTGATAGCAATGAGATTACTTCCCAAATCTGGCACGAATAATACATCTTGGATATCTGTAACAACTGTTTCTCCTCCAATTCTTAAACGCACTGTGATTGTCCCAACTTGTGATGCAGTAAGGATTTTATTTCCAATTCCTTTTACTGTAGTGAGTTCACACAGTGTTAAAAGAACTGAACCAATGCTGATTGCAACTGAAATGCCTAGTGGCCCCCGAGTCCATGTACCAGCAATCCTTCTTGTGACTATCTGCTACATTCAGTGCTGACTCGTTTGGTTTGTCACGCTGTTTCTGCGCACCACTGGAATTTCTCATCCTACAATCTGAAGCCTTATGCCCCAACTTGTGACACACAAAACACTTGAACTTAAGCTTTTTGAACTTGTCCCTTTTGTGAGTAAGGCAGAACCCTCAGCTATGGTCGCAACAGGAATATGTTCTTGGAACTGTAGTAGCTTGGCCCTTACAATTTTTGTTGTCAGTTTGGTATCAGTAGACTCCAAAACAACCACCAAAAAATCAAATCCGGGCATCAGATTTTGTTTGCCATTGCCACTTCCTCTTCATCCACCTGTGCCCCCACAGATGCCAACTGCTGAGCTATTGACAATATATTATCAATGTAATCATTCATGTCCTTACAGGCACTCAATTTTGTCCCATATAGCATGCGTCTCAAACTTATCCTTCTCATCAGACCTCTGTCCTCATACGCCTTTTGTAGGGCTGTCCACATGTCCTTAGCTGACACTTTCCCACTGATTATAAAATAAACATGCTGCTCCATAGCTAAGCTTATCATGTCGATGGCTCTGTCTACATAATCTGGGTTAGGAACTGCTCCTGGGTGTATTGTGACCTTTCAATTTTGCAAAGTTCATGCTGTGCCCTGTGCTATGCATCTTCTCAGCGTTTTAATAAAATGTTTCTTTAAATTTATCTGTTGCACTTTTGTTCTGTGTACCTCTGTTCTAGGCTATCACTCAGACAAGCGGGGCTGGGCCCATAACCTGTTGGCAGAGTGTTGCGGTGTTTGATAGTGATGTTAATCCACACAATTGATTGTTAACAAGAACGCTGGTTTATTAACATACAAAGACAACACTTTTTAATGCAGAAGATGTGACTCTGACAGTATGGGATGGAAGGCTGTACATCCGTGCAGACTGACTCCCATTGGAAGGAACACACACCACCCACTGCTCTCCATTCCGCTCAGGCAGTGCGACACACACTACAGGAGGGAGGAACCGTCTCTCTCTCTCTACTGCAGGAGGAACTGTATCATCAGTCTCCGCCTCCCTGATGCTCCAGCACTAAAGGGTAAACACTAGAGGATGCACACCCAGTGTAATGTATACACAGGAGACAAGGTATTTAAGGTGCACTATATTCCAACAAGAAGGCTGTAGGTGACCCAGAGATTCCAGCTTCTCCACCCTCCCAGTGGCAGATTTCCCAGCTAGGCATGTGAGGCATGTCCCTAGGGGCACCACTTCCTGGAGGCAGCACAGCAGGCTGCCCCCCCCCCCCTCCCTCTGCCCACCACATCTGAGCAGCTGGCCATTTTTTTTATTTATCACCAGGAATGGCTTAAGGGGTGGGCTGACAGGGCTATTGCCCAGGGGGCAGCTGCAGTTACCTGGCCAGTGTCTGCCACTGCCAAGGTCACGCATGCCCTCCACTGGAATATAACTCCTCTTTTCTCCTCCCAGAATGCCAGGCATTAATGCCTGAGAGGCTGAGACAATGAAAGTGGAGCCTGAGTTGCAAGAGAAATGATGATGCGCTTGCTGCTCAGTCATCCCAAGTGAGAGTAAGCTCATAGAAGAAAAGAAGCAGAAAAGAGAAAGAAGGTGAGGAGAGGAGCCATTTGCGCATGTGTGTGCATGTGTTTGTGTGTGTGTGTAAATGTGAGTAGTATGGGTGCAGGAGCAGTAAAAGGTGATGTGGGCAGTGAGGTGTGATTGGATAGTAAGCTGGGGACCAATAAGGTGTGAGGTGGGTAGTGTGAGCTGTGGGGGGCAGTGAGGTCTGAGGAGAGCATTGTGAGCTGTGAAAGCTGGGGGGGGGCAGTGATATATGGAAGGAACTGGCGATAAGTGAGCTATGAAAGGGGTATTGAGAAGGCTATGGAGGGGCAAAGAGGGAGTTGTCAGTAAAAGGCATATTTTTTTTTGGAGGGGGGGAGGTGGGGTAATGTTGTGCCTAGGGGCAGCCTGACCCCTAAATCTGCCTAAATCTGCATCTGCCCCCTCTCCCCATACATGTTAGTAAAGATTGAGGTGTCTGGGTCCTGTGTAACCTGTTATCAGATTAGACCATTTGTTTTTGGAGAGAGAGACACACACAGAGAGTCCTCCTGGGTCCTGTCCCAGTGTGTAAGTAGTATAATGATTGTTGCTATTCTTGCATGTGAGATGAAAAATGATATATTTTATTTTTCTATGTGGATTTTAAGGTTGTTTAATTATCTCTGTCCCATAGTGGGGACGGGCAGGATGACAAGTGGGAGTGGTGCTGACAAGATGTGGAGGGCTGGATGTGGGCCCCCCTGTCTTAAGTGCCCTGGGCCACCATGGCTTAATCCAGCCCTTAGTGCACTAAAGTAACCCAGGTAAAATGTGTCAATGCATTTATTATTAATTTCTCCAGCCCAAACATGTTTGAGCTCTAAAGCCTATGTTGGCCTCCAGGACACGGTAGCACCAGGTGGGTAAGAAAACTGTTAAGTACTTATTGATCTCTTGGACAACCAGCACATTATCACAGCAAAATATGATACTGTGGGGCATGTAATAGGGTCTGAGTTTGCAGGAGGTGTGGGATACCGGCCAATCTCAAATATTTTTTTAAAGCAGCAATCATTAAGAAGGCAAAACCAGGCCTTGTAAATGATTGCCACTTTAAAATAAATGTTAGATATCGGCTGGCATACTGCACCTCCGGCCAACTTGGACCATATTACATATGCCCCTGTATCTCAAATGCCCACAATTGTACAGTACATTCAAAACAATTCCCACACCAGAAGTTTTCCAATAGGCCCTAGTTTTGTCATACTGCAAGGTATGAGCAATGTACTGTACACACAAGCACTGCAACCAATTAGTGCAGCAACAATAAATCTCCTTGCCTTTCCCCGCACAGCACTCTTGGCTGTTGCCAAACTATTTTTGTGTTTGTAAAAATGACATTTCTGCATATTTCCCTCAAGAAATCCCAACCCTGACCTTCCTACAAATGTCCCTGAGCACTGCTGTATTAGTGCAATGTACCATGTCATCACAACCTTTGCTCACAACAGAAACTTTCTTTTCTTGACCACTCCCCTAGGTTTGCATTAGCATATTTGCATATCTATATAGAAAATATTAAGACACACTACTAGAGTTGTGACAAACGTAACTCATACCTATGTTGCACTCCCAATAATCTCATTCTCATCAGCACCATCCAGACCAAAAGTAGCATTCTGCTGGCTGGAAAGAGATGGTGCTACTGTCAAGTTCATAGCTTCATGGGAGGATCCTGCAGGCAAACTGTCACTGTTCTATTTTATCAAGCTGACCAGGCAAAAGCCCATCTCCGAGGGCTGCAGGGTCAAAACTTGGAGCACTGGATCATAGTGGGACGCTCAACGGTGGGGGAAAGACATGCTGTGGAAGAAGGGGGCAACATCACATTGCAAAGCTACCTGGGTATAATGGGATATATTGGTGAGTTAGGCAACTAAAATGTAGATAATCACAACGGAGACAATGTGAGGTTGAATCTGGCATACTGTACAACATATTAATACTGCTGCGAATGAAGACCTTAACTTTCTGGGTAGGTGGATAGTCCAGAAAGTGGCTGGTAAAATAAGGAGGAAGAGGCATGTAAGGGTCAGAAAACAGAAGTCAGGAAACTGAGAGGGGCAACAGAAGGAGAGAAAATTGCGAAGGAAGAAGGGAGCACCTGAATTTATGGTTATAGGGTTTCAGTGCCCATATACATTACCATACACTAGGAGAGTGGGGCTCAACTAGGGGAAAGTCCTTGGCTGGTATAAAGTAGGCAGGGTGGGCTGCAGAGATGAGTGGCTGAAAGCAAGAAACTAGGAGCATCACAAGGGAGCAGGAGAAGTTGTCCGAGCAGCAGGGTGAGGCCGGATAGCAAAGGGGACCACTGCAGAGCTTCATGGACAGAGCATGGTTTTGGAGAAAAGGAAAAGCAGAGATGGGAAGGAAAAATAGACAGGAAGTAGAAGGGGAGGTATAAAAAGACTTGAGAAGAGAAGGAGATAAGGTGGGCTAATGTTGCAGATCCAGGCAGATCCACATGGCCAAGCCCACTAACATTCCATATTGAACCTCACTACAATCCTCCACTTTCTATGGAATGTATACTGTACAGCAATCAACTAAGCAATATATATGTTTTTCAATTTCTATCCTAAACCTAAATTTGTCTTAAGTCTCCCAAAATCTACGCACTTATCCACATTCTGTGGCTAATAAAGCTATTTGTTATTGGAAGACTGAAGTACAATCTTGCTCCATCGAGCAACACAGATATGCAGCTAAATTGAATGACAAACTGGTATTCACCAGAATGCTTATTTTCTAAAAGATGCTTGTTATTTTAGTAATGTACTCTTTTCTGTTAAGATACATTCTGTCTGACAGCTTTAATTTGCTTATTAATAATACATATATTTCTACTTGTCAATCATTATTATATGTTTAAATAATATCCAGATTACATCATATATATTTAATCTGCAAATGTGTCTACATTTTTGTTTTTTTATTGTAACCACAGAAATACCTTGTATAGGAGTGTGTGTCCACCCCATCAACAGTTGTCTTGTTTAGAAAATGCCATACTGGAGAGGGAAGGGGAAATGCAGTGATATCACATCTCTGAGATGATCAATGCGGCTGCGTTGTATGCTCAGAAATAAATATGGATCTTTGCCTGTATTCAGAGTTAGCTATATCTATTTGCTCGCACTATCCATCTGCTTATGAAAGCAACTGTAATCACTATCAATGTTCATTTGCCCAATCTATATCCTTAGTACCAGAGATCCATCTGAAATCAAGCAGATCTCTGCTTACTCTATGCGTACACTACATTTTCAATAGGCCATATTTCTGCCTACACACCATCACACGCAATTGGAACATATACGGTAGCATACATGTGAATACCCAGTTGCTCCCAGTTACACCATCTGATACCAAGGTCAACTTACCTAAATAATAATATTACCCAAAAGAAAGCCAGGTGTGACTGTCTCTCTGTTGTATTAGCAAACAGATGTATGTCAGGGCCTAATATATTTCATGGAAGTCATTTATTTGATAGAATTATATTTTAATATTAAGAATTTAACAAATAGTTCAAACTGAAATAGCATAGTGTGCCCTAACAAATACAGTACATATCAAGACTGGTTGTCTAAGTAGTGTAGAACTTAAAACGCAAATTGTAATGTGTTAAATTTTCCTGGACTGATCTTAGACATAAATATCGATACAGTATATCCTAGCTGTTCAGGAACTTTGTGCTTGAGGACAGTTGTAACATATGTTCTATTTAAAACTGACAATTAGAGGGAGTTTTTAGGGGAGGGGAATGGTATTGGGGCAGTCCAATGGAATATGGCCATGCACACAATGTAATATGGCCATGCACACAATGTAATATGGCCATGCACACAATGTAATATGGCCATGCACACGTGATGTGACAACACCCTTTTCTCATGCACACCAGAATGTCCAAACATGGGGGGTCATTCCGAGTTGTTCGCTCGGTAAAAATCTTCGCATCGCAGCGATTTTCCGCTTAATGCGCATGCGCAATGTTCGCACTGCGACTGCGCCAAGTAAATTTGCTATGCAGTTAGGAATTTTACTCACAGCTTTTTCATCGTTCTGGCGATCGTAATGTGATTGACAGGAAATTGGTGTTACTGGGCGGAAACAGGCCGTTTTATGGGCGTTTGGGAAAAAACGCTACCGTTTCCGGAAAAAAACGCAGGAGTGGCCGGAGAAACGGAGGAGTGTCTGGGCGAACGCTGGGTGTGTTTATGACGTCAAACCAGGAACGACAAGCACTGAACTGATCGCAGATGCCGAGTAAGTCTGAAGCTACTCAGAAACTGCTACGAGGTGTGTAATCGCAATATTGCGAATACATCGTACGCAATTTTAAGATGCTAAGATTCACTCCAGGTAGGCGGCGGCTTAGCATGAGCAAATCTGCTAAAATCCGCTTGCGAGCGAACAACTCGGAATGACCCCCATTGGGCGATATGATATGTGCAGGGGAGGATTATTTTTTCCTATGCATGGATTTCTGTTTGTAAATTGTTTCAAATGATAGGCCACACAAGCTCAGATTGCAATGTGCAGTACCAAATTTGGGGTGTAAAGAACACTGCCCTTTGAACTATGGAGAAGTGGAAATGTATTCTCTTGAGTTATGAATCATGCTTTAACATTTGGAATTGTGATAGTCAAATCCAGGTTTGGAGAATGCCAGAACATTTCCTACCTGAATGTGTGCTGTTATAAAACGAATTTATGAATGATGGTTTAATATGGATTTTATATATATATATATATATATATATATATATATATATATATATATATATATAGCTTCACATATATATATAGCTTCACATATATATATAGCTTCACATCAAAATATGGCTGTATCTTTAACATTATTACTACATTTAATTAAAAAAATTATAGTACACCAAAATTTCCACTGTAAAACACATTGTAAAATGGCCAAGGAGCATATGTCAACTTAATCCAACAGCATCCACCATGTGCGCCAGCAACTTCCAGCACATGTGAACAGCAGTACTCAGCATTTGTGGCAAAGTAGCCTCTTATAGGTTGGACCCAATAGCAATTAACACACCAGACCCAGTGGCATCCAAAATGTGTGACCCAGGAGTGTGCAGCATGACAGAACAGACCTAGTACCACTAAGCTAAAAAAGAGACTGCTGAAAAGTATAACTGGTCACTGGTGCTTCACTGACTGTTCATGACTCCTCCAAATGACTTCTGTCTCACATATCATATTCACAAAATACTTTCTCTCTCTCTTTATCTCACAACCTATTTGTATGACCGTACCTGTTTACCCACTTGATCCTTCTTCACCAGCCCTGTAGCAGCAGCAATGTTTCCAGCGCCCTCTACGGTCTTGTGTGCTACGGCCGTCATTCCTGTAACAACTGCGCCACCCACATGAGAAACTTGTTCTTTGGTTTTTTCAGCCACTGGAGGAAATACATAATATGTTTATTTGTTAGAAATCATTGCAGTCGAGTATATCTATGCATTTATTATAACCAAAGCTTTGGCTCATCAAAGAAGTACTACTACCATAAGTAGGGTGGTGCGTCTGGTGCAGGGCGCTGTGTCTTGGGGCTGGCATGGCTGTTTCCCAGCCCGCCATGCTCATTTGGCACTAAAATCCCTAATGCTGATTGCAATGCATGTGATGGCCATGGAATATATAAGGGGGTGATGGGCATACACTATATAAATGAGTTATGGCCATGGAATATATAGAGGAGTGATGGGCATACTGCATATAATAGGCGGGGAAATGATTGGCATAAAATAAAGTATGAGGGGCCGATAAACCTATAAAAAGTTTTTTTTATATTTGAAAACACATTGGTTAAGTACAAGTGTCTATGGCATGGGGTGTGCCAATGCACTTTCTCAACCAAGGGCACCAAAATGTCTAGTTACGGCTCTGACTGCAGGAGAAGGGTTTGTAAACTGTATGCAGGAAAGTGCCACTAACCTATATCCTGATTAATGTAAAGTACAATTACAGTATTGAGGCCCATAAACTAGAACAGCGGTCGCCAACCCGTCGCTCACGAATGACGGGTAGCTCGGCACCGCTTACTAAGTAGCTCACGGCGGCAGTGGCGGTGGGTGCATATTAATATGGTGTCAGCGGTCAGCAAATCAGAGCTCGCGCGCCAGCTCCTGATTGGCTGGTGGTCCGCACCATATTTCAAATGGCCGAGCGGCCGGAGACGTCAGCAGCGCCAGTATTTCAGACGGAGCAGGAGACACGCTGCGCTAGTGGGCTCTCCTCATCTCCTCCCCTCAGACACAGCAGTGGCTGCGGGGGCAAAATTGTGAGCACTACTGTTGTATCTGTCACTAATGGGGGAATTACATGTATCTGGCACTGCTAGGCGGTATCACATGTATCTGGCACTGCTGGGGGGCATTATTTGTTTATCTGGCACTGCTGAGGGGCATTATTTGTTTATCTGGCACTGCTGGGGGCATTATTTGTGTATCTGTCACTGCTGGGGGGCATTACTTTATCTGGCACTGCTGGGGGGCATTATTTGTGTATCTGGCACTGCTGGGGGGCATTACTTGTTTAACTGGCACTGCTGGGGGGCATTATTTGTGTATCTGGCACTGCTGGGGGGGGTATTATTTGTGTATCTGGCACTGCTAGGGGGCATTACTTGTTTATCTGGCACTGCTGGGGGGCATTACTTGTTTATCTGGCACTGCTGGGGGGGCATTATTTGTGTATCTGGCACTGCTGGGGGCATTACTTGTTTATCTGGCACTGCTGGGGGGCATTATTTGTGTATCTGGCACTGCTGGGGGGCATTACTTGTTTAACTGGCACTGCTGGGGGGCATTATTTGTGTATCTGGCACTGCTGCGGGGGCATTATTTGTGTATCTGGCACTGCTAGGGGGCATTACTTGTTTATCTGGCACTGCTGGGGGGCATTATTTGTGTATCTGGCACTGTTGGGGGGAATTATTTGTGTATCTGGCACTGCTAGGGGGCATTACTTGTTTATCTGGCACTGCTGGGGGGCATTATTTGTGTATCTGGCACTGTTGGGGGGAATTATTTGTGTATCTGGCACTGTTGGGGGGAATTATTTGTGTATCTGGCACTGCTGGGGGGGGCATTACTTGTGTATCTGGCACTATGCGGGGGCATTACTGTTGCGAGGCAACACCCACTTTTGTGAGGTCATGCCCACTTTTGTGAGCCCGCACCCACTTTCACAGGAATGCGCGTGCATTGGGGGGAAGAGGGTAGCTCTACCAGAGGTTTTATTTTCCAAATGTAGCTCACACCCCAATTAAGGTTGTAGACCACTGCACTAGAAGATATTTTCCAAAGATATGAGCGATAACAACGATTATGATCGATCAAATCGTTCAGATCTTCCAAATCGTTCTAGTGTGTACACAGCAAAAGATGAACGATGCGCGCCCCCCTGGTCGTTGGAAGCAGGTTATCAGTCATCCATGCATGCAGCTCAGTCCCCCCAATCCCAGCCGAGCAGATCGTTCATCATTCAGATTGTTTGTAACAAAGCTCAGTGTGTACACTCAATATCGTTTGTTAGCTCATCTTCCACATTGTTCATCTTTCACATTGTTCCAAGTCTTTTAGTGTGTATGGGCCTTTAGTCGTCCCAATATTAAAAAGTTTGAATTGTAAATAATGCAACTCTAGTCAACACATTCTAGTTGGTACTGTAACTCTCTGCACTGATATTGTATTTAGGCGTACCTAAATGTCTTAATTATAGACTCATGAAACAAATCTCAACCAAAATGTCATACACAAAAATATATCAGCAAATGGAGACAATCGTGCCAATTCTGGCTGACAGGAATTTGACATACTTGATTGTAATGTAGTGCCATTCAAAAATGTTAGCTCTCAGGCAGGGCCCTCTAACGTTCTGTTCTTCTCTTGCACTATCTTTTCCACCAGTGCGTGGCTTTTGTCTCCTCCCCTCAGCGATTCTGAAACTGTCTGTTCCCATACAATAAGTATAGGACTACTGAGAGCTGTTGAGCCTTCCCCTTGACTCCATATCTGTGGTTTTACTGCAATGTTAGTATTGATGTTTTGTACTCACTAGAGATGAGCGGGTTCGGTTTCTCTGAATCCGAACCCGCACGAACTTCATGTTTTTTTTCACGGGTCCGAGCGACTCGGATCTTCCCGCCTTGCTCGGTTAACCCGAGCGCGCCCGAACGTCATCATGACGCTGTCGGATTCTCGCGAGACTCGGATTCTATATAAGGAGCCGCGCGTCGCCGCCATTTTCACACGTGCATTGAGATTGATAGGGAGAGGACGTGGCTGGCGTCCTCTCCATTTAGATTAGGAGAGAGAGAGAGAGATTGACCTGAGGCTGATACTGTAGAAGAGAGTGCAGAGTTTAGTGACTGACCACAGTGACCACCAGCAGTGCAGTTGTTTTATTTAATATATCCGTTCTCTGCCTGAAAAAAACGGTACACACAGTGACTCAGTCACATACCATATCTGTGTGCACTGCTCAGCCCAGTGTGCTGCATGCCTGCATCATCTATGTATATATTATATATCTGACTGTGCTCAGCTCACACAGCTTATAATTGTGGGGGAGACTGGGGAGCACTGCAGTGCCAGTTATAGGTTATAGCAGGAGCCAGGAGTACAAGACAGTCACATACCATATCTGTGTGCACTGCTCAGCCCAGTGTGCTGCATCATCTATGTATATATTATATATCTGACTGTGCTCAGCTCACACAGCTTATAATTGTGGGGGAGACTGGGGAGCACTGCAGTGCCAGTTATAGGTTATAGCAGGAGCCAGGAGTACATATTATATTAAAATTAAACAGTGCACACTTTTGCTGCAGGAGTGCCACTGCCAGTGTGACTGACCAGTGACCTGACCACACTGACCACCAGTATAGTTAGTAGTATACTATATTGTGATTGCCTGAAAAAGTTAAACACTCGTCGTGTGACTTCACTTGTGTGGTGTTTTTTTTTTTATTCTATAAAAAACTCATTCTGCTGACAGACAGTGTCCAGCAGGTCCGTCATTATATAATATATATACCTGTCCGGCTGCAGTAGTGATATATATATATTTTTTATATCATTATTTATCATCCAGTCGCAGCAGACACAGTACGGTAGTTCACGGCTGTAGCTACCTCTGTGTCGGCACTCGGCAGTCCATCCATAATTGTATACCACCTACCCGTGGTTTTTTTTTCTTTCTTCTTTATACATACATACTACTACATCTCTTTATCAACCAGTCTATATTAGCAGCAGACACAGTACAGTACGGTAGTTCACGGCTGTGGCTACCTCTGTGTCGGCACTCGGCAGTCCGTCCATAATTGTATACCACCTAACCGTGTTTTTTTTTTCTTTCTTCTTTATACATACATACTACGACATCTCTTTATCAACCAGTCTATATTAGCAGCAGACACAGTACAGTACGGTAGTTCACGGCTGTGGCTACCTCTGTGTCGGCACTCGGCAGTCCGTCCATAATTGTATACCACCTAACCGTGGTTTTTTTTTCTTTCTTCTTCATACATACATACTACGACATCTCTTTATCAACCAGTCTATATTAGCAGCAGACACAGTACAGTACGGTAGTTCACGGCTGTGGCTACCTCTGTGTCGGCACTCGGCAGTCCGTCCATAATTGTATACCACCTAACCGTGGTTTTTTTTTCTTTCTTCTTTATACATACATACTACGACATCTCTTTATCAACCAGTCTATATTAGCAGCAGACACAGTACAGTACGGTAGTTCACGGCTGTGGCTACCTCTGTGTCGGCACTCGGCAGTCCGTCCATAATTGTATACCACCTAACCGTGGTTTTTTTTTCTTTCTTCTTCATACATACATACTACGACATCTCTTTATCAACCAGTCTATATTAGCAGCAGACACAGTACAGTACGGTAGTTCACGGCTGTGGCTACCTCTGTGTCGGCACTCGGCAGTCCGTCCATAATTGTATACCACCTAACCGTGGTTTTTTTTTTCTTCTTCATACATACATACTACGACATCTCTTTATCAACCAGTCTATATTAGCAGCAGACACAGTACAGTACGGTAGTTCACGGCTGTGGCTACCTCTGTGTCGGCACTCGGCAGTCCGTCCATAATTGTATACCACCTACCCGTGGTTTTTTTTTCTTTCTTCTTTATACATACATACTACTACATCTCTTTATCAACCAGTCTATATTAGCAGCAGACACAGTACAGTACGGTAGTTCACGGCTGTGGCTACCTCTGTGTCGGCACTCGGCAGTCCGTCCATAATTGTATACCACCTACCCGTGGTTTTTTTTTCTTTCTTCTTCATACATACATACTACGACATCTCTTTATCAACCAGTCTATATTAGCAGCAGACACAGTACAGTACGGTAGTTCACGGCTGTGGCAACCTCTGTGTCGGCACTCGGCAGTCCGTCCATAATTGTATACCACCTAACCGTGGTTTTTTTTTCTTTCTTCTTCATACATACATACTACGACATCTCTTTATCAACCAGTCTATATTAGCAGCAGACACAGTACGGTAGTTCACGGCTGTAGCTACCTCTGTGTCGGCACTCGGCAGTCCGTCCATAATTGTATACTAGTATCCATCCATCTCCATTGTTTACCTGAGGTGCCTTTTAGTTGTGCCTATTAAAATATGGAGAACAAAAATGTTGAGGTTCCAAAATTAGGGAAAGATCAAGATCCACTTCCACCTCGTGCTGAAGCTGCTGCCACTAGTCATGGCCGAGACGATGAAATGCCAGCAACGTCGTCTGCCAAGGCCGATGCCCAATGTCATAGTACAGAGCATGTCAAATCCAAAACACCAAATATCAGTAAAAAAAGGACTCCAAAACCTAAAATAAAATTGTCGGAGGAGAAGCGTAAACTTGCCAATATGCCATTTACCACACGGAGTGGCAAGGAACGGCTGAGGCCCTGGCCTATGTTCATGGCTAGTGGTTCATTCAGCTTCACATGAGGATGGAGGCACTCAGCCTCTCGCTAGAAAAATGAAAAGACTCAAGCTGGCAAAAGCAGTAGCACCGCAAAGAACTGTGCATTCTTCGAAATCCCAAATCCACAAGGAGAGTCCAATTGTGTCGGTTGCGATGCCTGACCTTCCCAACACTGGACGTGAAGAGCATGCGCCTTCCACCATTTGCACGCCCCCTGCAAGTGCTGGAAGGAGCACCCGCAGTCCAGTTCCTGATAGTCAGATTGAAGATGTCAGTGTTGAAGTACACCAGGATGAGGAGGATATGGGTGTTGCTGGCGCTGGGGAGGAAATTGACCAGGAGGATTCTGATGGTGAGGTGGTTTGTTTAAGTCAGGCACCCGGGGAGACACCTGTTGTCCGTGGGAGGAATATGGCCGTTGACATGCCTGGTGAAAATACCAAAAAAATCAGCTCTTCGGTGTGGAACTATTTCAACAGAAATGCGGACAACAGGTGTCAAGCCGTGTGTTCCCTTTGTCAAGCTGTAATAAGTAGGGGTAAGGACGTTAACCACCTCGGAACATCCTCCCTTATACGTCACCTGCAGCGCATTCATAATAAGTCAGTGACAAGTTCAAAAACTTTGGGTGACAGCGGAAGCAGTCCACTGACCAGTAAATCCCTTCCTCTTGTAACCAAGCTCACGCAAACCACCCCACCAACTCCCTCAGTGTCAATTTCCTCCTTCCCCAGGAATGCCAATAGTCCTGCAGGCAATGTCACTGGCAATTCTGACGAGTCCTCTCCTGCCTGGGATTCCTCCGATGCATCCTTGCGTGTAACGCCTACTGCTGCTGGCGCTGCTGTTGTTGCTGCTGGGAGTCGATGGTCATCCCAGAGGGGAAGTCGTAAGACCACTTTTACTACTTCCACCAAGCAATTGACTGTCCAACAGTCCTTTGCGAGGAAGATTAAATATCACAGCAGTCATCCTACTGCAAAGCGGATAACTGAGGCCTTGGCATCCTGGGTGGTGAGAACCGTGGTTCCGGTATCCATCATTACTGCAGAGCCAACTAGAGACTTGTTGGAGGTACTGTGTCCCCGGTACCAAATACCATCTAGGTTCCATTTCTCTAGGCAGGCGATACCGAAAATTTACACAGACCTCAGAAAAAGAGTCACCAGTGTCCTAAAAAATGCAGCTGTACCCAATGTCCACTTAACCACGGACATGTGGACAAGTGGAGCAGGGCAGGGTCAGGACTATATGACTGTGACAGCCCACTGGGTAGATGTATGGACTCCCGCCGCAAGAACAGCAGCGGCGGCACCAGTAGCAGCATCTCGCAAACGCCAACTCTTTCCTAGGCAGGCTACGCTTTGTATCACCGGTTTCCAGAATACGCACACAGCTGAAAACCTCTTACGGCAACTGAGGAAGATCATCGCGGAATGGCTTACCCCAATTGGACTCTCCTGTGGATTTGTGGCATCGGACAACGCCAGCAATATTGTGTGTGCATTAAATATGGGCAAATTCCAGCACGTCCCATGTTTTGCACATACCTTGAATTTGGTGGTGCAGAATTATTTAAAAAACGACAGGGGCGTGCAAGAGATGCTGTCGGTGGCCAGAAAAATTGCGGGACACTTTCGGCGTACAGGCACCACGTACAGAAGACTGGAGCACCACCAAAAACTACTGAACCTGCCCTGCCATCATCTGAAGCAAGAAGTGGTAACGAGGTGGAATTCAACCCTCTATATGCTTCAGAGGTTGGAGGAGCAGCAAAAGGCCATTCAAGCCTATACAATTGAGCACGATATAGGAGGTGGAATGCACCTGTCTCAAGCGCAGTGGAGAATGATTTCAACGTTGTGCAAGGTTCTGATGCCCTTTGAACTTGCCACACGTGAAGTCAGTTCAGACACTGCCAGCCTGAGTCAGGTCATTCCCCTCATCAGGCTTTTGCAGAAGAAGCTGGAGACATTGAAGGAGGAGCTAACACGGAGCGATTCCGCTAGGCATGTGGGACTTGTGGATGGAGCCCTTAATTCGCTTAACAAGGATTCACGGGTGGTCAATCTGTTGAAATCAGAGCACTACATTTTGGCCACCGTGCTCGATCCTAGATTTAAAGCCTACCTTGGATCTCTCTTTCCGGCAGACACAAGTCTGCTGGGGTTGAAAGACCTGCTGGTGAGAAAATTGTCAAGTCAAGCGGAACGCGACCTGTCAACATCTCCTCCTTCACATTCTCCCGCAACTGGGGGTGCGAGGAAAAGGCTCAGAATTCCGAGCCCACCCGCTGGCGGTGATGCAGGGCAGTCTGGAGCGACTGCTGATGCTGACATCTGGTCCGGACTGAAGGACCTGACAACGATTACGGACATGTCGTCTACTGTCACTGCATATGATTCTCTCACCATTGAAAGAATGGTGGAGGATTATATGAGTGACCGCATCCAAGTAGGCACGTCACACAGTCCATACTTATACTGGCAGGAAAAAGAGGCAATTTGGAGGCCATTGCACAAACTGGCTTTATTCTACCTAAGTTGCCCTCCCACAAGTGTGTACTCCGAAAGAGTGTTTAGTGCTGCCGCTCACCTTGTCAGCAATCGGCGTACGAGGTTACATCCAGAAAATGTGGAGAAGATGATGTTCATTAAAATGAATTATAATCAATTCCTCCGCGGAGACATTGACCAGCAGCAATTGCCTCCACAAAGTACACAGGGAGCTGAGATGGTGGATTCCAGTGGGGACGAATTGATAATCTGTGAGGAGGGGGATGTACACGGTGATATATCGGAGGGTGATGATGAGGTGGACATCTTGCCTCTGTAGAGCCAGTTTGTGCAAGGAGAGATTAATTGCTTCTTTTTTGGGGGGGGTCCAAACCAACCCGTCATATCAGTCACAGTCGTGTGGCAGACCCTGTCACTGAAATGATGGGTTGGTTAAAGTGTGCATGTTCTGTTTTGTTTATACAACATAAGGGTGGGTGGGAGGGCCCAAGGACAATTCCATCTTGCACCTCTTTTTTCTTTTATTTTTCTTTGCGTCATGTGCTGTTTGGGGAGGGTTTTTTGGAAGGGACATCCTGCGTGACACTGCAGTGCCACTCCTAAATGGGCCCGGTGTTTGTGTCGGCCACTAGGGTCGCTAATCTTACTCACACAGTCAGCTACCTCATTGCGCCTCTTTTTTTCTTTGCGTCATGTGCTGATTGGGGAGGGTTTTTTGGAAGGGACATCCTGCGTGACACTGCAGTGCCACTCCTAAATGGGCCCGGTGTTTGTGTCGGCCACTAGGGTCGCTAATCTTACTCACACAGTCAGCTACCTCATTGCGCCTCTTTTTTTCTTTGCGTCATGTGCTGATTGGGGAGGGTTGTTTGGAAGGGACATCCTGCGTGACACTGCAGTGCCACTCCTAAATGGGCCCGGTGTTTGTGTCGGCCACTAGGGTCGCTAATCTTACTCACACAGTCAGCTACCTCATTGCGCCTCTTTTTTTCTTTGCGTCATGTGCTGATTGGGGAGGGTTTTTTGGAAGGGACATCCTGCGTGACACTGCAGTGCCACTCCTAAATGGGCCCGGTGTTTGTGTCGGCCACTAGGGTCGCTAATCTTACTCACACAGTCAGCTACCTCATTGCGCCTCTTTTTTTCTTTGCGTCATGTGCTGATTGGGGAGGGTTTTTTGGAAGGGACATCCTGCGTGACACTGCAGTGCCACTCCTAAATGGGCCCGGTGTTTGTGTCGGCCACTAGGGTCGCTAATCTTACTCACACAGTCAGCTACCTCATTGCGCCTCTTTTTTTCTTTGCGTCATGTGCTGATTGGGGAGGGTTTTTTGGAAGGGACATCCTGCGTGACACTGCAGTGCCACTCCTAAATGGGCCCGGTGTTTGTGTCGGCCACTAGGGTCGCTTATCTTACTCACACAGTCAGCTACCTCATTGCGCCTCTTTTTTTCTTTGCGTCATGTGCTGATTGGGGAGGGTTTTTTGGAAGGGACATCCTGCGTGACACTGCAGTGCCACTCCTAGATGGGCCAGGTGTTTGTGTCGGCCACTAGTGTCGCTTAGCTTAGTCATCCAGCGACCTTGGTGCAAATTTTAGGACTAAAAATAATATTGTGAGGTGTGAGGTATTCAGAATAGACTGAAAATGAGTGGAAATTATGGTTTTTGAGGTTAATAATAATATGGGATCAAAATGACCCCCAAATTCTATGATTTAAGCTGTTTTTTAGTGTTTTTTTAAAAAAACACCCGAATCCAAAACACACCCGAATCCGACAAAAAAAATTTGGTGAGGTTTTGCCAAAACGCGGTCGAACCCAAAACACGGCCGCGGAACCGAACCCAAAACCAAAACACAAAACCCGAAAAATTTCAGGCGCTCATCTCTAGTACTCACTGCATTACATTTAAGCTCTTTATGCTTTATGGATTTATTTTTATGTGTACATATTGTATGTCGCTGTATAACATAAAAATAATAGTTAAATATGAATAATGGTGATATTGTAACAAGATTTTTTGTCACACTAGGGTTCCTGATTAGCAAATAAAATGGTCATCAATGGTCTAACTTAGGCAAGCAGTTAATACACAACTCCTTCAAGAGGACAAACTTTTATATCACAAAACATATTAAAGAAAGTGGAAGTGATTGTAAAGCACACTTGATTTACAGAGCAAACCATTTTATTTTTTGCAACTGCATGCCTAGATGGTCTGCCCAGCAGACATCAAAGTGCATACCAAGCCACTAATAGAAAGTATGTCCCTTACCTGTTGTTACTCCGTGTACAACACCGTCTCTTGTTTTGGAACCTATAAAACATGAAGAATCAGAATTTAAGGTAAGAGTTATAATTAGTAAAATGTTTTATTTAGTAGTTCCGAATAATAAGGTTCCAGTTACTGAAGATTTGGTAACAAGGTCAAACTGTAATGACAATAACCAAATCTCATCAAACGCCTTATTTTGTACAAGCATTAGTTATGTACAGCAGATGTTTGAACAGGCTGTGTCTAGTAGAAGGACATGAAAGACTTTCTGGGGGCAGCCAACAAATTTGAATATAATTGCATGTGTTGGCTCATATAACTAGTGCTCATAATTATTTTGTTACATACTTAGATGATGAGTATTATGATGATTATATTATTTATAATGATGTGTTTAATATATATATATGTACACACACACACACACACACACACACACACACACACACACACACACACACACACAGTATGTAGGTATTGCAAATTATTAAATGCATCATATTGTGTCTTCATTATTGGCAGAAGTACTACATCTGCAGTGGTGAAATAAATGACAGTAGTGTGCCATGGGAAAGTGTGCCACCTGATGATGATGCTTCTATTAGCCAGCGGTAATAATATGAATGACTCCTTTTCCACCCTTGCACGCAATCCAGAGTACAGTACTGGACAAGAAGAGGAGCCAATAAAATCACTAGGTGTTAGAAACTTTCCTACCAAGCTGGAGTGATTGCATACTGTGGGAGGCAGTGAATACGGCCTCAACCTTTGGGTCTGCTTTGTATACGGTTTTGTGTATTCACTGATGCACTTTGTTAGTTTGTAAGTGTGTGCTTTAACCAGTGCCACCACTTAATTCATCACATTTATTGATTTTATCAATATTCTACACTATTATTATTTATTGAATTATCTTTCATTATTCTATGATCTCACATTTTTCTTTTGTATATCCTTTCTAATTGAATAACTTAATTTCATTTTAATGACAATATATTGTTTTTATTAATCGCTTAATTTATAAAATCACATGTATATTAGTTGGTCAATATTTTTTTACTATCCATCTGATGTTTACGCAACCTTTTTGACTCCCAAAACACCTTTTGGGTAAGTTATTTTTATACTTTTATACTAGCCACTGGAAAAGTTTCTGGCTTTTGTGTTGTACACTAGTCATCATGTTAAATGCACAGGTTAAAGCATAACACTCCATGTTCTGACAAACAGCAATGGTATAAACGCCAATGGCTCCTAATGTAAACCCAGAACCCCAGCCTATCGCCTGGCTAATTTGTCCAGCATCAGAAGCATTATCCCTATGTACAGACATTTTTAAATGCAGTTAACAGGTACTACTAATCAACTTGGTTGCAGTTTAATCTCTGACCTTACATAAAACCTGGACTGAATCCATGTTCTGCATGTGATGCTTTTACATGCCTAAACAGTGAAATCCTGCTGTTCCTGCCACACTCCTCCCCCTTTATCTTCAACCACCTTGCCTCGTCTACATCTATTTGTGCCATCCACACAGGAACACACCCCTCAACCATCCTCTAGAGTTCCCCTTTTTCCCCTCTTACCCCTCCTCCACTGGATTCACTACAGGGTTGTGAGGAAGATTGGGACCCACAAACCTCCTGCAAAGGGAATCTACATTTAAGTGTCTAAAAAATTTTTTGTAAAATATACACAGTGGCGCAATGGGGAAATGCTGCCTGTGGGGTAAACTGAACCAGTTGGACTTCACCTTAAATCCAAAACACGTATGTAAAAGCAAAAAAAGATTGGATCAGTTCGCTCCTTTGGCGCAAGGGGAAAGATAATGGATTATATTAATATGTCAGAAAATGAAAAGCAATAATCTACGTACCGCCACTCACACTATGCGAGCGTGGGATATGTCCATAAAGGTATCTTTAACATGATATCACATCAATCTAGATCTTATTCCAGGAGTCAATTAAAAACACAGTTCAAAAATGCCTGGATATCGTACCCCAACTCACACGAAACAGGGGGTGATGACTCCTATCAAGGTATCTTTGAATATCTGGTGTGGCTTTGGATATGCCTCCACGGTGGGTGGTGATCTCATAAATGTAGAGAGATGGAAAAAACAACCAATGTGTAGTATTTCAATTAACACCACTCTTATGTGCAACTACATTTAAGTGTTGTTTCCCAGGATGTTGCTGCACATCAAATATAAATAGCTGTAAGGCCAAAAAACCAATGGGTCACACTAGTATTTACTTTCTTGTCCATGTGCATCCATTGTAAGGATGCATGGTCTGTAATAAGCCAAAATTATTGCCCTAACAATAATATTTTAGCGATTCCACTGCCAATTTAATCACCAAGCACTCCTGCTCCACAGTTGAGTATTCGCATTCTCTGGGCAGCAATTTCCGGCTAAGGTAGAGCATCACTTTCTCCTCCCCATCTACCTCTTGGGAAAAGATTGCCCCTAACCCAGTCCCAGAGACATCCATCTGAAAAATAAACTGTTTCTTGAAATCAGGATTCTGTAAAACAGGCTCTGCGCACAAAGCATGCCTTGAATCATGCCATGCAGCCTCTGCTAATCTAGACCGTATTATATTTTGTCTGGGGACTGTTTCTTCAGACATTCATTTAGTGGTGCCGCCCTAGTGGCAAAATCATAAATACATCTGCTATAATAGCCTACTAGACCCCAAAATGTCCTGAGATGTGACTTAACTTTTGGTTTAGGCCATGTGAGTGCTGATTCTACTTTATTAGGTTGAGGCCATGACTTGCAGTCTGCCTACAATATAACACAAGTACTTTGCCTCCTCCACTCCGATGGCACACTTCTCTGGGTTAGCTGTAAAATGCTGTGCCTGTAGAGACTGAAGACACTGCCTTCACATTCAGGAATTGTAACTCCCAGTCAGAGCTAAAAATGACAATATCATCTAAATATGCTGCAGCATATTCTCTATGAGGCTGTAGCAACTTGTCCTTACCTCTTTGGAAAGTTGCAGGTACTCCATGTAAACCAAAGGGCAGTACTTTATAATGAAAGAGACCATTTGGGCTGGATAAAACTGTCTTGGCCTTGGCAACTTCAGTCAAATGAATTTGCCAGTACCCTTTTGTTAAGTCAAGAGTAGTGAGATACTTTTTGATAAATTTTGTACTAATTTGTCAACTCGGGGCATAGAGTAGAAGTCAACATGAGAAATTTTATTTAATTTTCAGTAATCATTACAGAATCATAAGGCTCCCAAAGGCTTAGGCAATGGGATTATTCCATTCACTGTTTGACTCCTCTCTGACCCATAGACGCAACATCTCCTCCACTTCCCGTTTTACTGCTGCCCGTTTAGCCTCAGGTATGCGATATGGCCTCAGTTTTACCGCCTCCCCGGGTGGAATAATAATATCATGTTGTATGATTTGGGTTTTTCCACGGGATGGCCGTGAATACATACTGTGCTACCAAGTCTACCACTTCTTGATTCTTTCTGGACTTCAAGGTGACTTCCATAGGAACCTGACAACCGTGGGTTTTTATGGCCACTACAGAGGGTTGACTGATATTTTCTTTCCAGGGATTAAACAAATTCACATGGTAGATTTGGACTTCCTTCCTTCTACCTTCTTGTCGATCATTATAGTTAACAGTTCCCACCGCCTCTATGATCTCATAAGGGTCTCACCACTGGGCATACATTTTACTTCCAGTGGTGGGTACGAGAACCATTACCTTATCTCCCAGTTTAAAGGATCAGTTAACTGCAGTAACGTCATAACTATGTTTTTGATGCTGCTGAGCCCTGTTCATGTGCTAGTTCACAAGGGGCTCAATTTGACTGAAACGGTCATAAAGCCACAAACTAGATGATGTCAGGCTCTTGGGATGACTGCTGCTCCCACCTTTCTTTTAACAGATCTAAAATTCCGATGGGGTGTCTACTATAGAGAAGTTTGAAGCTGCTAAACCCCGTGGAGGCTTGGGGTACCTCTCAAACTGTAAACATCAGATAGGGTAGGAGTAGGTCCCAGTCACACTTCTCCTGAGACACCGCCCTTTTTATAATTTTCTTAAGAGTTTGGTTAAAGTATTCAACCAGGCCATCTGTCTGTGGGTGGTAAACTGAAGTAGTAATTCGATCCACCCCTAACAGACAACAAAGATTGTTCATTAATTTTGAGACAAAACGGGGTACCCTGGTCTATCTGGACCTCTTTTGGTATTCCCAAGAGGGTACATAGAATTAGTAATTCCTGGGCAATACTACTAGACTTCACATGATGTAGTGGTATAGCCTCAAGGTATCTGGTGGCATAGTTAACCACTACTAATATATTCTGATGCCCACAAGCAGATTTCTTCACTAGTCCTATCAAATCCATACCAATTCACTCAGAAGACATGGAGATGATAGGCAGGGGAACCAAGGGCACCCTAAATTCTGGCGGAGTAGCTGTCTTCTGAAACACTCTGTATTCTTGACAATATTTCTTTACTGCCACATAAATGCCTGACCAAAAAAAGTTTAACTGTATATGCTGGAGAGTTTTTTTTCTTCTCTAAATGTTCACCCCACAGATGAGTGTGATCCGCCCTCATTACCATCTGCTCGTGTTTCCAGGAAACCAACAACTGGTCTACCCTTTTACCCTTCAAATAAGACACAACACAATAAATATTTTTTCAATACAAAGTATGGTACCCCTTCTGGTGGTAAAGTAGTAATTACCTTACCATTTACCTCTACAACACTTTCAAAAGCATTTATTAAATTCCATCATTCTGTTGATCCTGCCCAAAGTCTTATAAAGACACTCTTTCACCAGGAGTTTTCTGCCTCTAAATCTGCGTTTGGTGCCCCTGAATCTGAGTTTGCTGCTTGGCAGGCAGATTCTGTTGTCCGGCAGCAAGATTTTACTGTCTAGCAACCAATTCAGCAAACACTTTCATTACCTCCTTCATATTACACTGCTTTTTCACTTTGTGGACAAACCTATCAAGCTTAACTAACTCTCTCTGGTGTGCTAGTTTCACAAACAGATTGGTATACCCCTTTTGTGCGCACTTTTTCTGTCTCACTGACCACTGAAACTGCAAAGCATCACACTAAGCAACAGTGCTGGCCTCCAAGCCACATATAGAAGTGAAAAAATCTGTTAAGCTGTGAAATAGTTGACATTTAAGGGCTGAATTGCCCATTTACACAATAAGATACTGTTAGAGCACTCAGACTCAATTTAGTCCCGGGTCCTTTGCTAAAACTAAAAGTGGATAAATCAATGGGACCAGATGGGATACACCCAAGGATACTCAAAGAGCTAAAAGATGTGCTGGTTACACCTTTAACAGAATTATTTAACCAGTCACTAAATACAGGTGCTATTCCAGAGGACTGGAAAAGAGCAAATGTAGTTCCACTGCACAAAAGTGGAAGCAAGGAAGAAGCAAGTAACTACAGACCAGTAAGCCTTACATCGGTAGTAGGGAAAGTAATGGAAAAAACTATTAAAAGAAAGAGTAGTGGAATGTCTTAAATCAAACAACTTACAGGATCCAAAACAGCATGGATTTACTGGTGGGAGATCATGCCAAACAAATCTTATTGACTTTTTTGACTCTGTGATGAAAATAATAGATCAAGGGGGAGCTGTAGATGTAGCATATCTAGACTTTAGTAAGGCATTTGACACTGTCCCACATCGCAGACTGCTAAATAAACTTGAAAGCCTGGGGGTGGATTATAAATCAGTTAAATGGATAAGAACCTGGTTGCAGGATAGGAAACAGACAGTCGTAGTTAATGGAGTGCAATCTATGGAGGGAAATGTTACCAGTGGAGTACCCCAGGGATCTGTACTTGGTCCAGTTCTCTTTAATATCTTTGTTGGTGACATTGCAGATGGTATTGAAGGGAAGATATGCCTTTTTGCAGAT
This sequence comes from Pseudophryne corroboree, assembly GCF_028390025.1. Taxonomy (NCBI): domain Eukaryota; kingdom Metazoa; phylum Chordata; class Amphibia; order Anura; family Myobatrachidae; genus Pseudophryne; species Pseudophryne corroboree. The sequence goes on from NC_086444.1 coordinate 758,898,021, forward strand.
GATACAAAGATATGCAACAGGGTAGACACACCGGGAGGGGTCAAACAAATGATTAATGACCTAGGTAGGCTTGAGAAATGGTCAAGAACGTGGCAACTACAGTTTAATGCTAAAAAATGCAAAATCATGCACTTGGGTCTCAAAAACCCAAAGGCTAAGTATAGTATCAAGGGTACTATAATGGAAACTACTGAGGAGGAAAGAGATTTAGGAGTCACTATTTCAAGTGACTTGAAGGCAGGAAAGCAATGCAACAAAGCAATGAGAAAGGCAAGTCAGATGCTTGGTTGCATAGGGAGAGGAATCAGTAGCAGGAAAAAAGAAGTTATAATGCCACTGTATAGGTCATTGGTACGGCCCCATCTGGAATACTGTGTCCAGTTCTGGAGACCCTATCTCCAGAAGGATATAAATACATGAGAGAGTGTACAAAGAAGGGCAACTAAAATGGTGCATGGCCTACATCACAAAACTTACCTGGAAAGGCTAAAAGATCTTAACATGTATAGTTTGGAGGAGAGAAGGGAAAGGGGGGACATGATAGAAACTTTCAAATATATCAAGGGTCTTAACAAAGTTCAGGAGGGAAACATTCTTCAAAGGAAAAGAAGTATTAGAACTCGAGGGCATACATTGAGCTGGGGGGGAGGTTCAGGGGAAATTTAAGGAAAAATTACTTCACAGAAAGGGTAGTGGATAAGTGGAATAGCCTCCCATCAGAGGTGGTAGAGGCTAAGACTGTAGGGCAATTTAAACATGCTTGGGACAGGCATATGAATATCCTTACAAAGAATTAAGGTTAAAAAAGGGTTGAGATTGCCTAAAGGATAAAATAAAAAAGGGGCAGACTAGATGGGCCAAGTGGTTCTTATCTGCCGTCAAATTCTATGTTTCTATATGCTTCTATGTAATAGCGTCCAGCAATGTGGTTCCTGTTTGAGCACCAAATGTGATAAGGATCACATACACCAGGTAAAATTCAAACAGCAGGTTTATTCTTTCTCCAGCAGTTAGTTCACACACATGATTGTAACAACAGTTCATAGCAGGTTCCAGGTTAAAGTATAACATTCCATGTTCTGACAAACGGCAATGGTATAAACCTTAATGGCTCCTAACATAGACCTAGACCATCTCCTATCAATTGACTTGCTTGCCCAGCATCAGGAGTATTATGCCTGTGTAAAGACAACATTCTAAAAGGCAGCTAACAGGTGCTACTAATCAACTTGGCTGCAGTTTAATCTCTGACGTTACATAAAACCTGGACTGGATCCATGTTCAACTGCTGTTACATGCTTAAACAGGGAAATCCTGCTGTCCCTGCCATAATATATATATATATATATATACATAAATAGAGCATATGCAAAGTAGAAAAGCAACATGTAGGTTAAACCACAGGTACAAATAGCTAACGTCAGTAAACTCAATTGGTTAAATTATAAATTGGATTGTTAAAAATAATTCGTACACTTTAAGTTGCCTTCATTTTATGTGAAAGAAATATAGACACTTCAGCCATTGATGCGTATGGTAAAGTCTTGTAGTTTCTGTGGAAATTATGTCTTTACGATGCCCTCACTATTCGTCTTGACATCTAAAATTCTGTATTAGCTCTCAGTATCACACTTCACATCTCATTTTATGACTCATTTGTCATTCTCACTTTCATACAGAATCAGATTAACAAGTACAACTGCCGTCCATCTGTGGTGTTAAAATTGCACCCTATTGAATACCAGCTTTCTGGCAGGCTTCCATTTCAGAAGAAATCATCATTTTACAAAATAAATCATGTCAATAATGTCAAGACATTTTGACACATTAAGGGTCTTATTCAGAATTAGGCGTAAAAGCACAAAAAATGAGTAGTTTGGACCTGGAATAAACCATCTCGCAGTGAAAGAGGTGCAAATGTATTTCTTTTTTGCATGCTGGCCAAATACTGACTGCGTTTGCATGCAGGCAGCAAACAAATATCGAACAGCTTTGTTTTTACACTGAAAATTAGAATTAACAAGTTAAATGGCTAATATGTATTCCAAAAATCGCTCAGAAATTGTAATTTTTGTATGATTGAACTAAGTCAAGAACATCTATTTAAAACTTATCTAGCACTATTTTATTTATTTTAAATCACAGTATACCATAAAAATAGTACTTTTATGGTATACTGTAATGATGGGCATCAGTAACTTTACCATCAATGAGCAATCATCAATGGTCAGTCATTGATGGCAACCATCATTCAGAAACCTATTGATGGTGCAGCCATCGATTAATGATTTATGCGCTTGAGTTTGGCATCGGCTATCACCACTGATGCTATATTGACAAAGGTCTCTGACAGTGATGGCAAAACTGCTTGCCATTGGGCATAGACCATCAACAGTTGTAAACCATTGATAGATTATGACCATCCCTATTATATGTGCAGGAACTTGGACTTCAATAAAAGTTAATAGCAATAAATAAAAACAGTTTATTATCAATTCCCCCCAGATGTATTCTGAAATCAATAACTATCAATGATCATCACTGATTTAGGCAGCTGGGGCTTTGCGATTGTTATAAGTCCTGGTGGCTGCTCCTCTCTGCAGCCCCCGGGAATACGTTGGGGGTAGAAGCCCTGTGTGTGTGATCAGTTCCCGCTGAGTGTATACAGGGGACAGTGAGATGCTTGTTAGACATTTAACCAGCACCCCGGGTGGGGGTTGCCGATTACATCCCCAAGTATCTCACACACTTACTATTATTTCCAAATTCTGCAAAAGTATGGATCATGAGCAACTCTAGAGTCCTTACGTTTTCGCTACACAGCTGCAAATAGACCTTAAGCCAGTTCCAGTTTTCATTAACCAAAAAATAAGAGGTACAGTAATACAGATATGTAGCACTGATAAGCTGAATCCAAGGCAAATGTATTTGTTTAAGAATTACAAAGACCAATCATATAAAGGAAAGTTTAATATCAGAAAATACAATACTTAAAGGATTGAATCAATTAAAATGACATACAAAGATAGTCTTTGGCAAATAATTTCCTCATAAATGAAAGGAAAAGTTAAGAGAAATTAAGCAATTACATAATTATAACTTTTTGCAATGCCCAGTGCCCCTGCTTGAAGCGTCCTGCCCCTGCAACACCACGTCGCCGCCCCGCGAACGCCTCTGCTGGTCAATCAGGCAGAGGCGTTCACAGCCAATGTGATCTGATTGATTTGGCTGGGTGTGCATGCGTGGGACGGGACCTACTAATGCACATTGGCGCCTCCTCTGGTAAATTGACCTGAATAAGGTGCAAAGTTTGCATTGGTGACATGCTATTTATCCCTATCAAGGCCTGTCAAATGATCCTCCTCTTTGTAGACTCTGGTCAGTTTCTGTGGGATGCAGTCAGAATGCCAACCGACTTCTCGATCGTAAGTATAGTGGACAGGTTAGAATTCAGGCGGGGTAAGGTTTAGGCGCCACCTGGGGGGTTCGGATAGGCTAAGGGGAGGGGGCAGTTAGGGTTAGGCACCCGTGGGGGTGGGGAGTTAGGTTTAGGCACTAAGAGGGGAGGGTTAGGGTTAGGCTAAGGGTAAGGGGGGGTCAGGTTTAGGCACCACCCAGTGGAGGTTAGGGTCAGGCTCTAAGGGTGGAGGTTAGGGTTAAGCTGCACAAAGGGAGGGATAGGGGAGGGGGTACAGTCTTACCTCCCCATGTCAGGGTATACACTACTGGGATGCCGGCATCAGTATTCTGACCGCCGGCATCCTGTGAGCTGGGATATCATACTGAATCCTTCTGTGTGGATGCAAATAAGGTTTTCTATATTCTATAAGGTTTCCTATAGGAGACATAAGAACATTATAACGAGGTCTTCAAAGGTTATGGTATGATCCTATTTATTCCTCTTGCCTAAAGGGAATCTGACCTGGCTGGAGGGTTCTCTTGAATAAGATCACTGACTGTTGTTTTTGCATATTTTTAAGGAATTTGGATTTTAGATTAACATGTCATAAGAATATTGACATATAAGTAAGAAGAGTTAGTATGCTGAGGGTTTTACAACCTGAATCGTAAACCGTTATCTGTTCCCAGCTCTAATATACATAAGGCTGCCCTCTTGTCTCTAAAATGGTCGTGGAAGAGACCTGAAAATTCAGAAAATCCAGAGACTAAATAAATACACATTTTGACTAGTGATATTCACATGTGATATATTTCCATGACACAACTTTTTCTCTACCTACTCACTCCCTTAAAATTTCTAGTTAGGAAAATCAACTGTGATGTTTTGTTTTAGGCAATATTTTATTGCTGACAGTACTATAATGCAAATTACTATATGCAGGGTGTATTATTATTGCATACATCCTGCCCTTTTTCTCATACATACTGACATTTTTAAGGCCAGTGTGCATGAATAGTTGACTGCCAGGACAGCTCTTATAAAGAGTTGTCCTAGAAAAGAGGTGACTTTCGAGATTATGACCTGGATGTCCTAATATGCATTTGCATCCATCGGCCAATGCATGTGCAAGCAACGGGAGTGTAGAGGGATCATTTGGCTCCCTCTCTGGGAGTGTGTTGTGGAAAGATGGCCATTGGCCTCTACAGGCAATGCCATCTATAGATGCGTTGGCCATCTGGCAGAAGCTCCTAAAAATGTATGCTTGTTGCATATGGGCACATCACAGCATCATGAATATCTGATATCTGCTGTGGACAATTTTTAATACATACGGCGGTATATAAACCATATGTATTGAAGTAAACCTCTGAAAATGGGAGTTTTAGGAAGTTCTACATAATCTTACTGTTCTATAAATCCCAGCCAAAATTTGTTAAAAAAAGTATAGGTCTCTTATCAAGTTCTATTGATTTGTAGAGGATAACATTTTAGTTTTGATCAGCACACATTTGAGTTCATATATGCACTTCCCTATCCGACCCTTTATCTTAATTGAATAATATCACTACACAAAATGAATTCTCTTTGCAATTTTGTGACCAAAGTGTCTACTTTACAAAGAACAAACTCGCATTGCCAATTTCTTACACCTGGCCTATGAAATCTTTTGTTCCACCACAAATACAAATTTCTTGCTCCTTTAACCCATTAACTTTACTGAAATCCAGGCACACTACTCTCTTTTGTGCTTTGGAAATTACTTCCTGAGTTTGTTTTATAGAATAAAGAATCTGCACAGTTTGTTCATCCAGTTAGAATAGCACATATAGAGGAAATACACAAAATGCAATACAGGTTGAGTATCCCATATCCAAATATTCCGAAATACGGAATATTCCGAAATACTGACTTTTTTGAGTGAGAGTGAGATAGTGAAACCTTTGTTTTTTGATGGCTCAATGTACACAAACTTTGTTTAATACACTGAGTTATTAATAATATTGTATTAAATGACCTTCAGGCTGTGTATATAAGGTGTATATGAAACATAAATGAAATGTGTGAATGTAGACACACTTTGTTTAATTCACAAAGTTATTAAAAATATTGGCTAAAATTACCTTCAGGCTGTGTGTTTAGGGTGTATATGTAACATAAATGCATTCTGTACTTAGATTTAGGTCCCATCATCATAAGATCTCATTATGGTATGCAATTATTCCAAAATACGGAAAAATCCGATATCCAAAATACCTCCGGTCCCAAGCATTTTGGATAAGGGATACTAAACCTGTATATATTTGTAAGACTGCAGTCACTGCACATATGGATATAGGTTAGTGGTGCTCTAATGGACTACAATGTCCAAAAGCATAGAAGATTAGGTTGCTGATGCAGGATTGAGTGTATTTTTGTACTGTGAATGCTAAAAGCTGGGCCTACACAAGTACAGGCATTGTACTGCTTACGCAACTTTGCTCATCTCTGTTACCATCCACTGGTGATGTAGTCATCAGAAGGGTGGGAGTCAGTGGGAGGGTTACAGGGCGGTGGGAGGCAGCAATGTGGACTAGCCTAATCACTGTAAGGAGTGAACGTCAGCGCAGTGGGAGTGATCTTCTGTTCACAACTGCAGCTACTGTATGGTATTATGATGAGTCATCCATTTTGTCAGTAGAGGGGATAGGGCTGCACTGATTGGTAGTGAATGGGAATAGAACGGTTTGCTGCTCTAGGGACTATGGAGCCTCTTATCCCTAGGTAAACATATAACAAAAGAAAACTACCATTGCACAATCGCAAAACTTATACTATAAGCAGGGCCGGCAACAGAAATTGTGGGGCCCGGTACACTGATATCTCTGCGGGGCCCCCCACCCCCCTTGACCTGAGACCCACACATCCTTTCATGCAAACCTAACCCTCCCCCACAGCCATGGGCGTCGGAATGGGGGGGGGCAAGGGGGCAGCTCGCCCCCCGCAAAAATGTGCGAGGCGCCTAGCAATTGCAGCAGAGGAGCGGTAGATGGTCAGGTGAAATACTGCTGCCGGCTGCCGCACTTCCTGCTTCCTCAGGCGTCCTCAGCGCGTCTGGCAGTCACGGACACCTCCATTGTGCCACCTCCTCCCCTACAGTGGCTCTGCCCCCTCCTACAGTGGCACAGTCTTGAAACCCCCTGCAGCCAGCGCCGGGCCGACACATACGCGCTGCGGACTACGGTGTCCGCGTAGAGCGCCGGAGAGGATCAGGTCACTGCATCGAGCGCTGCCGCTGGGGAGCTGAGTAAGTGTCCAGGGGAGTGTCCGCGATGGGCTGTCAGCGGGGAGGGAGAGATCATTGCCAGCTCGAAGCTGCTGCTGCTCCCGCACTGCCTGAAGACTGTCAGCCCTCCTACCTACCCTGCTGCCGCTACCCCCGGGCAGAGTGACACTGTGCAGGGCTGACAGCCTCCTACCTACCCTGCTGCTGCTCCCAGACAGAGGGAGTGGGAGCACTGAGATAGCTGCTGGTCCTGCACCTATCTATCTATATAAATCTGGCTGCATAGGACGGGGCAAATGTTTTTAATGCATGAATAAATGAATAATTAATAAGTGACCCCATACCCACTGCTTATGCTCCCCAGTCGCAGAGGTCGCTGCAGGGAGCTGATCCGGTCAGGTGCTCCGGAAACTTGTCCATTCCGGGTTTCATCAAATCCCAGCCGCTGCTGACAGTGAGTGAATCACCGTCACTCACTGTACAGCGCCGCTGCCGCCCGCCTTGGATACAGGCTGCTCTCCCATGTGACTAGCGGACGCCGCTGTGCTGTGTAATGTGACTAGCGGACGCCGCTGTGCTGTGTAATGTGACTAGCGGACGCCGCTGTGCTGTGTAATGTGACTAGCGGACGCCGCTGTGCTGTGTAATGTGACTATCGGTCGCCGCTGTGAGGTGTAATGTGACTAGCGGACGCCGCTGTGAAGTGTAATGTGACTAGCGGACGCCGCTGTGAAGTGTAATGTGACTAGGGACGTCGCTGTGAGGTGTAATGTGACTAGCGGACGCCGCTGTGCTGTGTAATGTGACTATCGGTCGCCGCTGTGCTGTGTAATGTGACTAGCGGACGCCGCTGTGCTGTGTAATGTGACTAGCAGACGCCGCTATGCTGTGTAATGTGACTAGCCGACGCCGCTATGCTGTGTAATGTGACTATCGGTCGCCGCTGTGAGGTGTAATGTGACTAGCGGACGCCGCTGTGCTGTGTAATGTGACTAGCGGACGCCGCTGTGAAGTGTAATGTGACTAGGGACGCCGCTGTGAGGTGTAATGTGACTAGCGGACGCCGCTGTGAGGTGTAATGTGATAGCGGACGCCGCTGTGCTGTGTAATGTGACTAGCGGACGCCGCTGTGCTGTGTAATGTGACTAGTGGACGCCGCTGTGCTGTGTAATGTGACTATCGGTCGCCGCTGTGAGGTGTAATGTGACTAGCGGACGCCGCTGTGCTGTGTAATGTGACTAGCGGACGCCGCTGTGAAGTGTAATGTGACTAGGGACACCGCTGTGAGGTGTAATGTGACTAGCGGACGCCGCTGTGCTGTGTAATGTGACTATCGGTCGCCGCTGTGCTGTGTAATGTGACTAGCGGACGCCGCTGTGCTGTGTAATGTGACTAGCGGACGCCGCTGTGCTGTGTAATGTGACTAGCGGACGCCGCTGTGCTGTGTAATGTGACTAGCGGACGCCGCTGTGCTGTGTAATGTGACTAGCGGACGCCGCTGTGCTGTGTAATGTGACTAGCGGATGCCGCTGTGCTGTGTAATGTGACTATCGGTCGCCGCTGTGCTGTGTAATGTGACTATCGGTCGCCGCTGTGAGGTGTAATGTGACTATCGGTCGCCGCTGTGAGGTGTTTAATGTGACTAGCGGACGCCGCTGTGAGGTGTGTAATGTGACTAGCGTACGCCTCTGTGCTGTGTAATGTGACTAGCGGGTGCTGCTGTGAGGTGTAATGTGACTAGCTGATGCTGTTGTGAGGTGTAATGTGACTAGCGGATGCCGCTGTGAGGTGTAATGTGACTAGCGGACGCTGCTGTGAGGTGTAATGTGACTAGCAGACGCTGCTGTGAGGTGTAATGTGACTAGCGGATGCTGCTGTGAGGTGTAATGTGACTAGCGAATGCTGTTGTGAGGTGTAATGTGACTAGCGGATGCCGCTGTGCTGTGTAATGTGACTAGCGGACGCCGCTGTGCTGTGTAATGTGACTAGCGGACGCCGCTGTGCTGTGTAATGTGACTAGCGGACGCCGCTGTGCTGTGTAATGTGACTAGCGGACGCCGCTGTACTGTGTAATGTGACTATCGGTCGCCGCTGTGCTGTGTAATGTGACTATCGGTCGCCGCTGTGAGGTGTAATGTGACTATCGGTCGCCGCTGTGAGGTGTTTAATGTGACTAGCGGACGCCGCTGTGAGGTGTGTAATGTGACTAGCGGACGCCTCTGTGCTGTGTAATGTGACTAGCGGGTGCTGCTGTGAGGTGTAATGTGACTAGCTGATGCTGTTGTGAGGTGTAATGTGACTAGCGGATGCCGCTGTGAGGTGTAATGTGACTAGCGGACGCTGCTGTGAGGTGTAATGTGACTAGCAGACGCTGCTGTGAGGTGTAATGTGACTAGCGGATGCTGCTGTGAGGTGTAATGTGACTAGCGGATGCTGCTGTGAGGTGTAATGTGACTAGCTGATGCTGTTGTGAGGTGTAATGTGACTAGCGGATGCCGCTGTGAGGTGTAATGTGACTAGCGGACGCTGCTGTGAGGTGTAATGTGACTAGCGGACGCTGCTGTGAGGTGTAATGTGACTAGCGGATGCTGCTGTGAGGTGTAATGTGAATTGGTACTATTCTATGGCCTCGTCTCTTCCCTATGAAACCACGCTCCTATAAATTCCACTAAGGGGCGCCAAAATATATTTTCGCTTGCAAAAAAAAGGAGGCTCGGGCCGGCCCTGCCTGCAGCCACGGAGTATGTAATGGGAGAGGGGGGACTAGCCTGGCACGGTCTACTCTGCCACTAACCTACCTGCCCTGGCAGGCTCCCGGTGGCAGTACCGCAATTTGCAGGTATTTAAGGAGCGGGGCCTAATGCTGTGAAGTGCCAGCCCCCATAAGAGACCTGTGCTGTGCTGTAGACTGTAAAGGTAGTGTCTCGGGCTGCCCCACCTCTCTAGCTCTCCCTCTCCCTCTGACACTCTCCCTCTCAACTCTCTCCCTGACACTGTCTCTCTGTCCCCTCCCTACACTCTCTCTCTTTGACATCATCTCCCTCATTCTCTTCTTGACACACTCTTTCTCCCTCACTTTCTTCCTGACACTGTCTCTCTCTCCCTTGGCACTCTATCTCTCTCTGTGACAATGTCTCTCCCTGATGCTGTCTAGCTCTCTATCCCTCCCTGCTGGCACGGTCTCTCTCTCTCTCTCCCTGACACTGTCGGTCTCTCTTTTTGACACTGTCTCTTCCTCACTCCCTAACACTGTCTCTCCCCCTGACAGTCTCTCTCTCTCTACCTCAGTCTGTCGCTCTTGCTGACCCGCTCTCCCTCTGGCACACACTCTCTCTCTGTCCCTGACACTTTCTTTCTCCCTTAAGGGGGGTACACACTAGGCGATTTTAGCCTAAAAAATAAACGACAACGACATAATAGTCTTAATCGTTTATTTTTAGTCTTATATCGTCCAGTGTGTATGTGGGCAATATCGGTGACCGATGAATGACGCGCGCTCCCGCACACCGTTCAGCGATCACCAATATTGAGCTGACATGTAGCTTAACCTGTCAATGTTGGGCTGAGCATCATGGTCTGGAATTCCGGCGATGACGACATTGATCGTTATCGTTGAACGATAACGATCAGTGTATATGAACTATATCGTTGATCGCCAGCATTTCCCCGTCACCTAGTGTGTACCTGCCTTTACACCCTCTCTCTCTCGCTCCTATCTCTTGCTCATTCCCTCTTTTTCCGTGAAACCCTCTCTCTCTCTCTCTCCCTGACCTCCCTCTCTTTCTCGCACCTCTCTTTCTCTCTACCCCTGATACCTGCTTTGTCTTTCTCTCTCGCTCTCTCTCTTGATCCCCTAAGTGGTATTGTAGTGACAACGGCGGGGGGCAGGGAAGGCCCTGTCAAGATTTTTCTATGGGAACCACAAAGTTGTAGTTACGCCTTACACCATCCTGCATCATCCGCCTTGTCACTGCCTATCCTCCCCTCCTCCTCCCTACATCCCCCCCCCCACCCCCATGGCCACCAAATTTTTGCTGGACCACTGCCTACATGTGAGTGACGCCCCGAGAGCCCGCCAGAGCCCCTGCAGAACCTCTACCTGGCCGGAAAGACCTTGCAACCTCCTCCCGAAAACCTCCAGGTAACTGCTCTCCTGGGCACACATTCTGCTGATGGTGATATACCTCTCTCTCTCTCTCTCTCACCATCCATGCGTTTCTCTCCATGTATCTCTCTCCATGTGTCTCTGTCTCCAGGTCTCTTTCTCTCCATGTCTCTCTCTCGCCATGTCTCTCTCTACATCTCTCTCTCCATTTTTGTTATGAGGTATAACAGAGGGGGCGACATTTAGATATTTAGGGGCGCCAAACTGAAATTATATCTTGCCCCCCCCAACCAAAAAGCGTTCTGATGCCACTGCCCACAGCCTAAACCTAACCCTCCCCCACAGCCTAACCCTAATCCTCCCTGGCATACTTACGTTCAGTATTCCGACAGCTGGGATGCCGGCATTGGCATTCTGACAGATGTCGGAATTTCAGCGCCGGCATTCTGACTGCTGGGATCCCAAATGCCGGGATCACAAGTACATTCTGTGGGAAATAGTCCATATTTATACAGCTCCTTTTAGAAGCCAAAATGGTAAATTAATACAGTCCAGGCGCTTTAAAGCTGCCACAATAAAAAAGGGGGTAGTCAGACCCACAATAAACAATATATAAAACCAAAGAGATGGTGGCGCTGATAAATGATTTCTTGACTAGATAGAATAATATTAAAAGAATTATACAGGTGTGTTTAATATACAAAACATTGTAAAAACATCAATGGCATTAATGATTAAAATAAATCCCACATAACACACCCTGGATAAGCAGTGTCTTATGCAATTTCGGACAGCGTTAGTAGAGGAGTGTCCATTCCTTTGACTGCCACTTATTAGAAATGAGGTTTAGCAGTTAATGGAAATGTATTCCTGTATCAATAGCACAAGTCCAGTAGCTTATGACAATCATAGGAATGGACACTCCTCTACTAATGCTGTCCGAAATTGCATAAGACACTGCTTATCCAGGGTGTGTTATGTGGGATTTATTTTATCGATTAGAGAGCGCACACTTACCAATATACACAGGCGCCTGCCGATCTCCGAGTCCCCACAAGATGACACCCTGCCTGAGGCCGTTTTATTTTTCAATATGTTTGCGTGCTGGCTGGCCTTGCGTTCTCTATAACCGTACTGCAGTCCCCTCTTCTGCTCGGTGGCTCCTCACAGAGCAGAGATGCCAGAGACACAGGGTGGGCGGGAGGAATGAAGGGGAGAATGCAGCGGCGTCGTGCGTAGTAGAGCGCGACGTCACTGCACATCAAGAGTGCCGGACAGCTGACCTGAGGGGCTGGGAGTAGTGTGGGGTTACCACAGGGGAGGGGGCGCAGCCTGTACGAGCAACCTATTTACAATTACATCCATGCTACAGCAGCCGCACTGCCGCAGCAGGACCTTGGGGCCCCTCACAATGTTGGGGCCCGGGATGGGTGTCCCCTTTGACCCCCCCTGTCGCCGGGCCTGACTATAAGTATATATATATATATATATAGAAGTCCAAAAAAAGAACAGCGGCACTCGAGGATTTAGGTGAAGCAATCAATTTGTATTCAAAAAGATGATTACATAAAAGCCAACGTTTCGGGGCTTACATGCCCCTTGACAAAGGGGCATGTAAGCCCCGAAACGTTGGCTTTTATGTAATCATCTTTTTGAATACAAATTGATTGCTTCACCTAAATCCTCGAGTGCCGCTGTTCTTTTTTTGGACTTCTACATTGCTGCTACCACAGAAGGCACCGGGGTACTTGAACGCCAGCCAGGAGAGTGCCAGTCCCATTTGGGATATATATATATATATATATATATATATAGTATCTAGATGATAGATAGTGTGTAGTTGGACAGCGCTAATTGATATTAACTGTCAACACTTTTTGCTTTAGACTTTGTGATATATACCAAAATTTGTTAAAACATATCACACATAAAATGATAACAATACATTAGAATGCTTTCACGTTAGTTTGCATTGATGGTATGCCTTTTTCAAAGATAAAGTTAACCTGTTAACCACCTATTTCTGGTGGAATTCGGTATGGTATGAACTACTCCAATAAGGACTAGCAAATACCTCGACCCATTTCATCAATCAAGACTTCTTCAGGGGTCTCTTAAACAAAGAATATATGTATATACATAAGATAAGATAACAATATATGGTTAGTTGAAACATACATTCAAATTTGTTGTACAATACAGCTGGTTGGATCTACTTGTTGACCATCCAATATCCAATTAGTTTCTGGAACACATTTACAGACACATATCTTGTTGCAGACATTTGTAAAAAAAAATGATGATTGCTAAGAATAGTTGACTGTTTATTTATTTACTTTTTATTTACTTACTTTTAAATAAATTGGTAGATAGAAAACCTTACAAACTTGCAATCTGTAATAGTGGGGCAGATGTATTAACCTGGAGAAGACATAAGGAAGTGATAAACCAGTGATAAGTGCAAGGTGATAAACGCACCAGCCAATCAGCTCCTAACTGTTAGTTGACATATTGGAGCTGATTGGATGGTGCGTATATCACCTTGCACTTATCACTGGTTTATCACTTCCTTATGCCTTCTCCAGGTTAATACATCTGCCCCTGAGTTTACTATTATGGTGCTTGAATATCAATGTATACAGGCTTGTTGAGTAAAGCCTAATCAAGTAACTTGGTATTAAATTATTCTTATAAATGCAATATAAGATATATCTCCTTTTAAGGGATTTGGTACTTACAATCCCACTTTATTGGTGTCCCAAAACTTTTACCGGTATAAAACCTTCCCTGCAGTGTGGTAATTGATGGATGTGGCCTAATCAAATAAATGAATTTGATTAGGCCACAAGCAATGGAGTCAGTGACCCCATTAAGCGATGTCTTGCAGTTAGCATTATGCCTAAAACACATTCCTTCTATCTAGCTACAGACTTTCAATTAACACTGCTGCTGTTCATATTTAATTTGTTAAATAACTCAGAGTTCCCTTATTTTCCCTGATCACAAACTGCAGAGAGTAGTTGATGTCAGCTGTCATTTTAATCTCACTATGGTGTTGACCTAACCTCAAAAGTTTCAAAGACAACTCTTCCTGGGATAAATTAAGAAACTGTTTTATATACACAGGTACATATCAATGAGCCCTTTTCCCACATAAGTGTTTACACTACACACAGATGCAAATACACACACACACACACACACACACACACACACACACACACACACACTCTCTCACACACGTGTACACACACTGCTAATCTACTATGGTCTGGCTGTTCTTTAGATCAATACGCAGTCAATATGAATGGAAGACTAAGCAGCATATAAATCAGTTTCCCTAACAGGTTTTTGATAATCTGGTGTATGTACTACTCACATAAGCAACAATTTCCATTACCTGTAGGTAGGTAATTTGACAAATCAATGGTGACCTTTTATCTCTTTGTTACCTTTTGTTGGTTATTTATTATAGTTGCAATAATTTGTATAAATGGATGCCATCTCATTTTAAAAAAAATCTTAATGTATGTTGTTGTAATGGTATTTTCCTAATTTCATAGTTTTATAAGTTAGATCAAAAAACTTTTACTTGATTAGGATTCAGTTCCTATTTATCCACTGATGAAATGTGGGATTAGAATCTCATCCAATAAAATGCCTTTGTTATAAAATCTAAACTTCCCTCAAACTGTACAAGAGGAACAAAATTCAAACTGTGCTCTGAAGATCTCTCAAACCTCCAGTGGAATCAAGATCCTAATTTAATAGCTGACACTTTATTGATCAGTTTTTACCTACCCACGTAAAGGACGCCCTCTTTTGTCTTTCCTGCTGCCTCCACCACACCCTGCTTGGTTTTTTCTGCAGCTGCTACGACTCCCTCTTTAGCTTTAGAAAGCCCTTTCATGAATACATCCATAGCTAGCAACTGTGATTTTGAAGTGCTGTAAAACATATGTGATCCATGTCAAATAATAAGCAGTTTCCTTTAGAATATTGTGAATTCATGATTCCAACTGTCTGATATAATACACATCTTGATCCATCAGCATTATTCTTACTATCTTTGAATTTCATGTGTTAACCTGTCAGAGGCAACCTGTGTTTAGACTTAGATAAACCACTATACTGTACCTCTAATCTTATTTAAAAAAAATTGTATGCCATTAAATCCCAACAGTAGAATATAAAACATTCATAATGACAATCTCATATAACATATATAACCCTTGCACAATTGTCGCTATTTTTGATTAAAATATCTGACAGAACACAATAACACAAAATGAAATTAACATAATTAAAAGTATCACTTATATATGAATGCATATATGATATATGTAAATATTTATATGTTAAATCTAACTAGACAGATAGATAGATAGATAGATAGATAGATAGATAGATAGATAGATAGATAGATAGATAGATATGAGAGCAACATGTAGATACTGTAGCTAGCTATGAGAGCAACATGTAGATAGATAGATAGATAGATAGATAGATAGATAGATAGATAGATAGATAGATACAGTAGATATGAGAGTAACATATAGATAGATAGATAGATAGAGTGAGTACATATGACATAGGTAGAGTACATATGAAAGAGATGATGACAATGATGATGATGATGATGATTATAATAGAGATAGATAGATAGATAGATAGATAGATAGATAGATAGATAGATAGATAGATAGATAATCAACAGGTTGATAGATAGAAAGATGGATAGATAGATAGATAGATAGATAGATAGATAGATAGATAAACCCCCTGTCCTTGGGGCACTCAGGGCACAGGTAATATAACTTAGCAGCTGTTCTTATTGCTTGTTAATAAGGAAGAGATAGCAGTATATAAGAATGCTATACTGTACCTTCCAGCTATTCAATAAAACCTAGAAAGGTAGCCGACAAATTCTGAGCTACTGTATAAATGATGTACAATATACATAGAGTTATACTTACATAAACCTTTGGCTCCTGTAAGCTGACCAAGAGGAATGATAGCTGCTCTTCAGTAACAAATTAAGTAAAGATCAGTACATTTCGGCTAAATAAATCCCACGTTTATACCAAGACCTTATGGAATGTATTGTACAACATTCAGATTTAGTAGCAGGCACTGGATGAGAATAACATATAAACCCCCATATATAGAAAAAATGGTTATAAAAGAAGAAAAAATGGTTAAGCGTTCACTTTTACTCTACAATAGCAGCTCCTTCGTCTGACTAGTATTCTCTTCTTCCCAACACCCTCACCATCTCCCTCCTCCTCTTTTTTTCCTTTCCACATGCCTGATTTGTCAGTGTGAAAACTGAAAAATCGCAGCCTCCCTACGCTGGACCACTTGTAAACTCACTGCTCCTCTGGCACACAATGAAAGCCATTATCAGCAAGATTCCTCTATCGTATAAGAAAATGATTGCTTGGATCGGGTTAGTTAACCATGTAGATGCTATATCACTTGTCCACAAATAGAACTAAAAATGAAGTGCATTTGTCAATGCATATAAATGGCTTTTTCCCAAAGGCAGCTACTTTAGTCACACTTTGCTGAATTATTCATTGCTAAATAACGGTGATTACATAATAAATATGTTGTAACCACAAACCCTCTGTCACTTGGAGCAGCTCAGCATCACTTTAAGGCAATTAGTGGTTTCATTTTATAACAACCTCCAATGCCACATTATAAACATATTGTAGTATACATAACACATCCCCTGTTATTAACAAGCAATTGTAGTTTATGCTGCTATAGTATATGGAAGGATTTAATTCAATGTAAATGAAACATAAGTGATGACCAGTTTTAATTACTTTCCAACAAATCTATTTCATGACTCAGACAGCAACGTAAGCAAGTTATTACTGTGTACCATACTTTGCATGTGATTCAAAGGCAGATGCAATGTCAATTGCGGATGCAGTGTTTTCTACTGCGCATGCTTCAGAGCCATAATGTGCATGTCTGGCGATGTATCAGCAATGGCGCACACAGAGGATTTAGTTATTATAATTAAGTAGCAAGTAGAAAGCGTTAGGGATAACAATGGGTTGTTAAAAAAACACAGGCGTATCACTGTGAATCCATACACAGTTGGAGAGGCCCCAATGTATTAGCTAAGACAGCATAGGGTTTATGGGGAGGAGGGGCTGGGGAGGGAGTTGCTACTTCTTATTAATGTAACACTTACATATAAACTGCCACTTCATACTAGTCTGACGCCTTGGGGCAGTTGGGTTATACTGGCCTGGGGGGGGTCCTACGCTCTGGACTTAAACCTTAGGCATGTTAGGTCACCTGATCGCAGTAGGTGGGCTCTAATTTTTGGCCAAAATTATGTTAAGTACCTCAATTTTACTCCATGTGAAATTGCAGAGTTTATTATAATTGTTCTGATTAGCAGTGTTCTTAGTATTTATGGTGTGCACCTGCATCTTCTCTTTTTTCTGTACAGCATAGGGTTTCTCAGAAGTTCCATGGTACGTCCGATGTGCGACCGATGTTCCGTGATTTGTACATCAGCAGTGGATGTGAGCTGCCGGAGGCGAGTGTCTCTGTGCACAAGATGGCATCTGATTCATTAGTATATTTTCACAAGTACACTGCATCTGAAATCGCATCTGGAAATGCTAGTGCGTGCACCTCAGAATCAGGCCAATAATAAATAAGAAATAGACACTTTTTTACCTGAAAGTGTGAGTTAGCAAGTATGCATGCATCAACTATTCTATTTTTTTATCTTACATGATAACAGGCAACTATCACTTTATTAAATTACTTTTTTAATCATTCCCTTTTACTTTCTTAATGCTGAAAAACATTCTATATGGAAACCACCAGATGAATATTCAAACAAGTTCCTTTACACAGATTGTTTACACAAATGCATTTCTTATTCTGTCATCTACAAATCACCTATTGGTTTTCTCCTTCATTGCATACATTCTGTTCCTTTCTATACATGAGCCAAATCACCTGATTGCCCCAACAATATTTATGTTTAGGAATATTAAATGTTTTAGATTAAATTCTGCATTATTCAAAGTGATATAAAATGTCCATAAAAATGCCGCTTATATATTGAATATTTTAACTACCGTGAATTCTGCAGGGGCTATGATTTTGTTTATTAAAATGTAGATGACTTAGGGGGACATTTACTAAGCAGTGATAAGAGCTGAGAAGTGAGCCAGTGGAGAAGTTGCCCCATCAACCAATCAGCAGCTCTGTATAATTTTATAGTACGCAAATTATAGATGTTACTTAAGTGCTGATTGGTTGCCATGGGCAACTTCTCCACTGGTTCACTTCTCTGCTCTTATCACTGATTAGTAAATGTTCCCCTTATTTATGTACAGGTACCTTCGCTTAGAATGGTTGGATGGATTCCATCCTTATCATAGTCACAGAACTTCCGGTAAGGAGAAATGTCATAGGTTGCAAATCAGCAGTCAAAATGAAGTGCAATACAGAGGGCACAGTACAAAAAAACAGGCTAGTAGACAAGGCATATTCACAAAGATGTGCAGAGAATTATTATTGGCTCCAGTAGTCAAGCACATCAAACTTTTCTGATAGTGCCAGCCAAAGAGAGTTAAGTTTGCCCAGTGTTATCCTTTTTACAGATCTTTGAGGTGCCTTATAAATAAATATTAACAACAATAATAATAATTACAATAAATAATTAAATACATGTGAAACAGCCTTCTTTCATGATGAGCTAAAGGAAGATCCAGGATGTTCATGGAACAACCACCTGGATTAAAGATCTCCAAAAAGGCCTGCCCTAGAATTCAAGGTATTGAGTAGGCTGTGAGATCTTAGAAAATCTAAATAAATGAGCTCATCAAGCAAAGTAGACCCCATGTACAAAACAACAGACAGACATACTGACATCTAGTCATTTACAGTATGCGTACAATCTTCTGATTTGTTTTAAGCAGAGAGGGGGTGATACTGGAACACTGCAAACTCTAATCCTGGATTATAAAACCTCAGAAACATTACACTTGTATTCAATATGAGAGGAGAAGATGGCATCTTAAGATATGAGACCATTGAGGATTTGAGTTTGAAGATGCAAAAGACAGACACTAACTTCACAAAGGAAATTATTTATTAACCAAGTGTAACAAGAAATAGTAACAGTTTACAATTCACTTACATATCATAAATCAATAATAATGGATAATGGGGGTTAATCAGAGATGGTCACAGATGTTGCTATTGCATAAAAATCTGCGACCATACTTCTCACGGTTCCGGTATGAATGGTCGACCATGTTATGGTCGACAGTCATTAGGTCGACCACTATTGGTCGACATTGACATGGTCGACATGGATACATGGTCGACACATGAAAATGGTCGACACATGAAAGGTCGACACATGAAAAGGTCAACATGAGTTTTTTAAACTTTTTTTGGTGTCGTTTTTTTCGTAAAGTGACTGGGAACCCCAATTAGTGCACCGCATCCCCTCGCATGGCTCGCTTCGCTCGCCATGCTTCGGGCATGGTGCCTACGCTCCGCTACCGCTTCGCTCGGCACAGATTACCGTTCCAATCGTAGTCCATGTGGATCGTAAAGTATGGAAAAGTTCCCCAAAAAAAAAAAAATAAAAAAAAATCATGTGGACTTTTTCATGTGTCGACCTTTCACGTGTCGACCATTTTCACATGTCGACCATGTGTCCATGTCGACCATGTCAATGTCGACCAATAGTGGTCGACCTAATGACTGTCGACCAGGGGCGGATCCAGAAGAAAATGATAGGGGGGGCACCATGGAAGGGGCAAGTACATTTGCGTGCGGCTGCGTGAGGTGGCGCTTCTTATACAATGCCCACAGTTGTAGCGCTCGTTATGCAATGTTCACTGTACTGGTAGTGCCCCTTATATAGACCACATAGTAGTGGTGCCCCTTATGCAATGCCCGTATTGCCCCCAGTAGTAATGTTGCCTGTAGTAATGCCCCCAGTCATTATGCCCCCAGTGGTAATTTCCCTGCAGTCATGACCCCAGTAGTTTACCCCCCCTTTAGTTTAGCCCCCAAGTAGTAATGCCCCTGTAGTTAAGCCGCCAGTAGTAATGCCCCTGTAGTTACACCGCCAGTAGTTAGCACCTTTGTAGTTGGCCCCCAGTAATAGTCCCCCAGTAGTTGGCCCCCAGTAGATGCCCCCCCAGTAATAATGTCCCCCAGCAGTTTGCCCCCAGTAGATGCCCCCTAATAATAATGTCCTCCAGTAGTTTGCCCCCAGTAGTAATGCCCCTTAGGAGTTTGCCCCCAATAGATGACCCGCCAGTAGTAATGCCCCCAGTAGATGCCCCCCAGTAATAATGCCCCCAGTAGATGCCCCCCAGGAAAAATGTCCCCCAGTAGCTGCCCCCAATAGATGACCCCCCAGTAGTAATGCCCCCCTACGAGTTTGCCCCAATAGATGACCCCCCTGTAGTAATGCCCCCAGTAGATGGCCCCCAGTAGCTGCCCCCAATAGATGACCCCTCAGTAGTGATGCCCCCAGTAGATGCCCCAGTTATAATGCCCCCAGTAGTTTGACCCCCAGTAGTAATGCCCCTTGTTGATGCCCCCCAGTAGTAATGTCCCCCATAGTTAGCCCCCAGTAGTAATGTCCCCCATAGTTAGCCTCCCAGTAGTAATGTCCCCCATAGTTAGCCCCAGTAGTAATGTCCCCCATAGTTAGCCCCCAGTAGTAATGTCCCCCATAGTTAGCCCCCAGTAGTAATGTCCCCCATAGTTAGCCCCCAGTAGTAATGTCCCCCATAGTTAGCCCCCAGTAGATGCATTAAGGAAATAAAAAACATACTTACCGATCCCCGTTCCCGCGCCGATGCAGTCCTCCTCCTGGCGTCCGCTCCTCAGTCACTCAGCACTATCAGAGAGACGTCATGACTGACGTCTCTCCCATAGCGCACAGTGACAGCGCCGGAAGCCGGAGCTCAGTACTGAGCTCCTGCCTCCGGCTGCCGCTGTGCAGTGAGACGGGCGCCCGCTGGTAACACAATCTCAGCGGGCGCCCGTCATCTCCGTATGCGGCGGCGGCGGCACGGGGGGGGGTGTGTTCCCAAATGACAGGGGGGGCACGGGCCCGAGTGCCCCCCCCCTAAATCCGCCACTGCTGTCGACCATAACATGGTCGACCATGTGAACGGATACCACTTCTCACATGCTGGGGGCTGCCAAGCACAGGGCAAGGCCACCCACAATGTGCGGTGCCGCCCCACGATGTGATCACAGTTCAATCCCCCCAATGCCATGTCGCTGCCCCAGGATGCCCGTAGCCTGTCAATCACCATGCGATCGCATCCTTCTGGGATGTGATCGCACGGTGATGGGTCATGCCCACGCACTATAGCTTCTGTATGTGCGCAGACCCTCTGAATGCGGCCGCTGCATGCGAAGTCAGTGACTCTGTCCAGATCTGAATAAGACTCAATATCTATTGTTTGTCTAAAGCCACCTTCAATTAATACTACTGTTTCTAATCTCCTATTAATTTAAACATATCTATTACCTTTTTTTCCCTACTCTTCCTAACTATTAGAATAATGTATTTAATATTTTTCTATTATAGGGAGACTCCTTATTTCCGTACAGTCATACTCTCATTCACACTATTCTCAGAAATAATTTAAACTCATTAATGTTAGTAACACTAAATAATTATCGATGTAACTTGGTAACGGGGCCGCTACACAAATATTAAATAAGTGAAAACAAGATAGTCATAGTGTCTTATAATATATGGCCAGGCCAGTGTTTAGAATAGGAACTCAGGCTCTTTGTACTGCTTCCCAAAAAAAAATACATATTTCTCATACGTCCTAGAGGATGCTGGGGTCCACTTCAGTACCATGGGGTATAGACGGTTCCACAGGAGCCATGGGCACTTTAAGACTTTTAAATGGTGTTAACTGGCTCCTCCCTCTATGCCCCTCCTCCAGACCTCAGTTTTAGAAATGTGCCCAGGCAGACTGGATGCACTCCAGAGGAGCTGTACTGAGTTTCTCTGAAAAGACTTATGTTAGGTTTTTTATTTTCAGGGAGAACTGCTGGCAACAGTCTCCCTGCTTCGTGGGACTGAGGGGGCAGAAGTAGGAACCAACTTCCTAAAGAGTTTCATGGCTCTGCTTCTGGCTGACAGGACACCATTAGCTCCTGAAGGGAACTGAATGCTAGCCGTGCCTAGATGCTCACTCCCACAGCACGCCGTCACCCCCCTCACAGAGCCAGAAGTCAGAAGACAGGTGAGTGTTAGAAGACAGATCTTCAATCAAGAAAGTGACAGCTAAAGGTAACGCGCGGTTGGCGGGAGCGCAGCACGCCATGTTGCCCACACATACACAGGCACTGCAGGGTGCAGGGCGCGCGGGAGGGGGCGCCCTGGGCAGCATGAAACCTATGGAAACTGGCATAAATAAGGGGCATAAGTTGCTGAGGCACAGTCCCACCCCCGCCAGTATAAAAAATTACCTCATAAAAGCTGAGGAGAAACACGCCATTGAAGAGTGGAGCTTCCTCCTCAGTCAGCCAGCACACTGCTCAGCATCATTTTCTCTCCTTCCAGGCTGCTGAGAAGAACACTGGCCCTTCTCCACTGCTGAACAAGTATCAGGGTGCAAAACAGGGGGGGCACAGTGAATTTGGTGCTATATAATTGTGTGATTAACATTATAAAAGCGCTGCATGTCAGTGGGCATTTTGTGTTCACAGACATATTGTTACTGACGCTGGGTTGTGAACTGGCAAATCCTATCTGTGTCCCTCTGACAGATTTTACTATGGGTCTGTCCCCTATAAGTCCTGGAGTGTCTGTGGTGTGGTTGTGCACGTGTGTGACAGGTCTGTGGAAGGGAACTCTTACTCTGTGGGAGACATGTTAGAGACACAGAGGTGTAATATGACACCAAGAGCCTGACTGGGTGAAAGGTTACATGATAGTGTGAATCATATCAGTAAGAGGTTGGACTGAATCTCATACAGAAAACTGAAAATAATCTGTTGAAGATGTGAATTTTAATAGTTCTGCCTTTCATCCACAGGGACCCCTCTGGGTCACATACAAATTTGCACAAGTAGTACAAACTGATACCGACACGGACTCTGATTCCTGTGTCGACACTAGTGATTCCAGGGAAATAGGTCCTATGTTAGCAAAAAAGTATTCAAACCATGTTTTAGCTATAAAGGTGGTGTTAGAAGTTACGAAGCCCCCTCTTTTACCACAAGGAGAGGGTTTACTTTAGTAAAGAAGTAATGTAATTTTCCCTCCACCTCAGGAGTTGAACAGGAGGGAGTCTGATTTAACCTGAAAAGAAATTTCAGATTCCCAAAAGGAATTCAGACAGCTTACCTTTTTCCAAAAGGTGGGAGTCACCCCACATTTTAGACAGGGCCCTGTCATAAAAGAGAAAAGGTGTTTCTCCCTGTGCCTGGAATGGCTTCACTTAAGGAGCCCACAGGCGCAAGTGAATGAGGTGATCTATTGATGTGGCCAATGGGACACTACTCATGCCTACCATTGTCTGTGCGTGGGTGAGTAGTGCTATTGAGAAGTGGTCAGACAACTTGTCATTAGACATTGACACAGTAGATGGAGACGAGATACTCCTAATGTTAGGTCATATCAAAGATGCTGCTGCGTACGTACTAGAAACCATGAAATATATTGGTCTCTTGGGATCAAGAACCGCTACCGTGACAGTATCGGCTCGGAGGGCATTGTGGATTCGCCAGTGGATTGCTGATGCAGATTCCAAAAGAAATATGGAGGCTCTCCCGTATAAAGGTGAGGCCTTGTTTGGTGATGGGCTGGATGCGTTAGTCTCGGCGGCTACTGCAGGTAAGTCGACATTCTTGTCTTACACTCCTACACCGGCGAAAAAAGACACATCACTCTCACATGCAGTCCTTTTGGCCCAACAAATACAAAAAGGCCAAAGGTTCCTCCTTTTTTGCAGGTAGAGAAAGGGGAAAAGGAAAGAAATCTGCAGCATCTCCCGGATCGCAGAAGCAGAAGTCCACCCCTGCTTCTGCCAAATCTGCAGCATGACGCTGGGGCTCCCTTGCGGGAGTCCGTTCGGGTGGGAGCACGTCTGAAACTTTTCAGTTAAATCTGGATTCAATCTGGCCTGGATCCATGGGTCTTACAAATAGTGTCCCATGGGTACAAACTAGAGTTTCAAGACGTCCCCCATGCCGATTTTTTCAAATCGACCTTGCCAGCTTCTCTTCCAGAAAGAGAGGCAGTAACAACGGCAATTCAAAAATTATGTCAGGATCAGGTCATTGTCCTGGTACCCTTGTCACAGCAAGGAGGAGGTTTTTATTCAAGCCTCTTCGTAGTTCCGAAGCCGGACGGCTCGGTCAGACCGATTTTAAACCTGAAAAATCTGAATCTCTACCTGAAAAGGTTCAAGTTCAAGATGGAATCCCTGGGGGTAGTGATTTCCAGTCTGGAGGAGGGGGACTTCATGGTGTCAGTAGACATAAAGGATGCTTACTTGCATGTTCCCATTTATCCTCCTCACCAAGCTTATCTGAGATTCGCAGTACAGTATTGCCATTACCAGTTCCAGACGTTGCCGTTCGGACTCTCCACGGCACCGAGGGTATTCACCAAGGTGATGGCAGAGATGATGGTCCTCCTTCGTCAAAAAGAAGTCAATATAATTCCTTATCTAGACGATCTCTTGATAAAAGTGAGATCCAGGGAACAGATGGTGCAGAACATCGCACTCTCCCTGTCAATACTCCAACAACACGGTTGGATCATGAATTTTCCAAAGTCGCAGTTGGAACCGACGACAAGATTGTCCTTTTTAGGGATGATTCTGGACACAGAAGTATGGAGAGTATTTCTTCCAATAGAAAAGGCTCTGGAAATCCAGAAAATGGTCAAACAAATATTGAAACCAACAAGCGTGTCGATCCATCAATGCATTCGGTTGTTGGGGAAAATGGTAGCGGCCTACGAGGCCATACAGTTTGGCCGATTTCATGCCAGAGTATTCCAGTGGGACCTTTTGGACAAGTGGTCCGGATTCCACCTACACATGCACTGGAATAATCCTGTCCCCCAAAGCCAGGATTTCGCTCCTGTAGTGGCTACACAGTTCTCACATACTAGAGGGACGCAGGTTTGGGATTAACGACTGGGTCCTAATAACCACGGATGCAAGTCTCCGAGGCTAGGGAGCTGTCACACAGGGGAAAAGCTTCCAAGGAAAATGGTCAAGTCAGGAAGCCTGCCTTCACATAAACGTTCTGGAATTGAGAGCCATTTACAACGGCCTTCTACAAGTGGTACATCTTCTTCAAGATCATCCCGTGCAGATCCAGTCGGACAATGTAACAGCAGTCGCGTACATAAACAGGCAAGGCAGAATGAAAAGCAGAGCGGCAATGGCAGAGGTGACAAGGATTCTCCTCTGGGTAGAAAGACATGTAAGAGCTCTGTCAGCAATTTTCATTCCGGGAGTGGACAACTGGGAAGCAGACTTCCTCAGCAGACACAACCTCCATCCAGGAGAGTGGGGCCTCCACCAAGAAGTCTTCGCAGAGGTGACAAGTCTTTGGGGAGTTCCTCAAGTAGACATGATGGCATCTCATCTAAACAAGAAGCTTCAGAGATATTGTTCCAGGTCGAGAGACCCTCAAGCAACAGCAGTGGATGCACTGGTGACCCAGTGGGTGTTTCGGTCAGTATATGTTTTCCCTCCACTTCCACTGATTCCAAAAGTTCTCAAAATAATAAGAAGAACAAGAGTTCGAGCAATCTTCATTACCCCAGACTGGCCAAGGAGGGCTTGGTATCCAGATCTTCAGGAGTTGCTCATAGAAGATCCTCGGCCTCTTCCTCCTCGAGAGGACCTACTACAGAAGGGGCCATGTGTGTATCAAGACTTACCGTGGCTACGTTTGATGGCATGGCTGTTGAGCGCCGGATCCTAGCCCAAAAGGGTATTCCCAAGGAAGTCATCCCCACTCTTATTCAGGAAAGGAGTAACGTCTAAACATTACCACCGTATTTGGAGAAAATATGTGTATTTGTGTGAATCCAAGAAGGCTCCTACGGAAGAGTTTGAGTTGGGACGTTTTCTCCATTTTCTGCAGGCTGGTGTGGATGCGGGCCTTAGATTGGGGTCAATCAAGGTCCAGATTTCGGCCTTATCAGTTTTCTTTCAAAAACAATTGTCCTCCTTTCCAGAAGTTTAGACGTTCGTGAAAGGGGTTCTGCACATCCAGCCTCCATTTGTGCCTCCAGTGGCACCATGGGACCATAATGTGGTGTTGCAGATCCTTCAATCAGATTGGTTTGAACCTCTGCAGGAGATAGAATTGAAGTTTATCACTTGGAAAGTGGTGATGCTTTTGGCCTTGGCATCCGCAAGGTGGGTGTCTGAGTTGGGGGGCCTTGTCTCACAAGAGCCCTTACCTGATCTTCCATGAAGATAGGGCAGAGTTAAGAACTTGTCAACAATTTCTTCCAAAGGTGGTTTCTTCTTTCCACATAAACCAACCTATTGTGGTGCCAGTGGTTACTGACACGTTCACTGAGTCAAAGTATCTAGATGTGGTTAGAGCTTTGAAGATTTATGTCGCTAGAACAGCTCGAATTTGGAAAACAGAGCCTTTGTTTTTCTTGTATGTTCCCAACAAGATTGGGTGTCCTGCTTCCAAGCAGACTATTGCACGTTGGATCAGAAGTAAGATTCAGAAAGCTCATACTATGGCAGGATTGCCGTTGCCGAAGTCGGTGAAGGCCCATTCCACTAGGAAGGTGGGCTCATCCTGGGCGGCTGCCCGGGGGGTCTCAACATTACAACTTTGCCGAGCAGATACTTGGTCAGGGTCAAACACATTTGCTAAATTTTATAAGTTTGACACTTTGGCCGATGAGGACCTCAAGTTTAGTCAATCGGTGCTGCACGGTCATCCGCACTCTCCCGCCCGTACTGGAGCTTTGGTATAACCCCATGGTACTGAAGTGGACCCCAGCATCCTCTAGGACGTATGAGAAAATAGGATTTTGATACCTACCGTTAAATCCTTTTCTCCTAGTCCGTAGAGGATGCTGGGCACCCGACCCAGTGCGTACTTTACCTGCAGTTTGTTCTTTATAGTTACACAAGTTGTGTTCCATTTGTTTTCAGCATGTGGCTGTAAATGGTTCATGCCTGTTGGCGTGTGTCATGTTGAATGCCATGTTGTGCGGCATAGTTGAGGTGTGAGCTGGTATGAATCTCACCATTAGTATAAAAGTAAATCCTTTCCTCGAAATGTCCGTCTCCCTGGGCACAGCTCCTATAACTGAGGTGTGGAGGAGGGGCATAGAGGGAGGAGCCAGTTCACACCCTTGAAAAGTCGTAAAGTGTCCATGGCTCCTGCGGAACCGTCTATACCCCATGGTACTGAAGTGGACCCCAGCATCCTCTACGGACTAGGAGAAAAGGATTTAGCGGTAGGTATTAAAATCCTATTATAATATAGTAACTTGACTAACACTGGCTTCTTAATGTCTTAGACTACAATTAGTTGAATAGCCAGAGCTGTCATGTTATAAAATGTTGTTTAAAAGGGTATTGACTTTGATTTTGCCACAATCAGCATCACCAGGCTGTATAGAGTACCCTTAAAGGTTTTTCATATTGTAACAGTAATAATAGCTTTAAGGTCTCTGTCTCTGAGTTTAATCTGACAGACTTTTTTTGTCCTCTGAAATTCTATGATTTCTGATGTAATCTCAATGACTGGTTTTATTCTTGTATCTATTAGAAGTAATGATCATAGACATATATAAAACTGGCATGCCTAAAGCTTTTTTCCTTGAAATTATGCTGGCTTAATAGGGGATATCATTAGTCATATATCCTTGCAGGGGTGGTTTTCTTATAAAAGATAATAAAACTCTGTGCTCACCTCATGTTTGTGTGTGTGTGTGTGTGTGTGTGTGTGTGTGTGTGTGTGTGTGTGTATGTGTGTGTGTGTGTGTGTGTATGTGTGTGTGTTGACTGAACAACAGAAATGGTTTTAAACTCACTTGGTGTTGTAGTGGATGTGAATTGCATTTATTTGGTTAATCCATCACACAATGTTTATTATAAAAAAACAATGGGGATTACAATGTAGCATAAGTATACAGATGTGTCCTCATACATCATTTTTGCAGGCGCACTAAACAGCCCCTCTCAACACACCAAGTTGTGACGAGTTTGAGACTCTGCTTATGACGATGCTTTTTTTGCCAAAAGTGTTTCTTAGTCGTAATCTGATGTGACTAGAATCCACCAGAAGACAACAGTGTTAATTCATTTGCTATATGACACTTGTATATCTGTGTGCGACTGAGTCTCTGAATCTGTATACAAAGTGCAACGATGCAGCTATTTTCCAATACAAGTTCCGTTGTGCTCCATATACAGACTCACACACATATATACACACATATATACAAGTGTTGAATATCAAATTAATCATCACAGTCTCCTGGCGTTTCCTAGGTGCATAGTGTTATGACTAAGATTCCTATTTTGGCAAAAAGGGACAGCCAACAATAACAGAGTTGCACAGGATCTGTCGGCTCACTTGTGCTACATTTGTATAAACTACAACTAAAACAAATATACATACATACAAGACAGATTGGGCGGCAAATAAGTGCTTATAAAGTCAATGTCTTATGCTCCAGTGTCCAGTTAAAAGTTAATTTGGTTCAACTGGCTACTTACTGTAGTGTTGATAAGTCCCAGATGGAGATCCATATGTTCCTGGGATATTGATTCTTTTCCGGTATAGTCTGGAGCGGTTGTGACCCGCGAGTCTTCAGTAATCACAAGGACAGCTTCTGCTGTTTCAACCCTCGCGGTAGGTACTGCCATGAATGCCTTACTCCGGGATACGCAGTCTTCAGTATGCAGCTAAAGGGGTTTCCAATGTGGGTTCAGGAACAGTGCTACCGGGGGTAGGTAAGGCAATTCTGCAGGTACTCAGCTATGTTTGCTGACCTCACTATGCTTACGCCAGAATCCTATCACAGGTGAAATGTTACTTTCTGTACAGCATTTTATCTCTACAGGGGATGTACCTTTGATCATGCTGCTTACTCACACCTAGAAGTCAAGGGGTGCAATGTCTGGGACAGCTGGGGGCAGAACTGACACAGATCTTTTAAAACAAAAAAAAAATATGTACTTGTACAGACAGAATGAGTTAACTGGAGAACCAAGCACACTGAATGCATAAATAAATAATCATGTCTTATGAGATTTCCAAGAACTGATACTGACCAATAGAAGAGTATTGCACACATCATTACAAAACTTCTACCAGGAGAATGACTTCAAAAGGCATTGAGTAAAGTAGGTTT
This sequence comes from Pseudophryne corroboree, assembly GCF_028390025.1. Lineage (NCBI taxonomy): Eukaryota > Metazoa > Chordata > Amphibia > Anura > Myobatrachidae > Pseudophryne > Pseudophryne corroboree. Next base: position 758,927,200 of record NC_086444.1, read on the forward strand.
AGTGGACTTTACCTCAACTGTCGTGAAAAAATGTTGACGTATAACAACAAATACAGACTAAAAATGACTTTAGATGCCTAACTGTAGGGACAGTATTGTAGCTATGTAGTGTTGTATCTTAAGCTGTCACTGTGTTGACTCCCCTTGTTGTCATAGTGTTATCTCTTCAATCTACTTGTTAATCTACTGTGTTAAGAAATTTTACATATTTTGGTTATAGTAAAGTTTTGCTACTTGTTTGATGTTTGAGCAAAGAATCATTCTGCAGCAAAATCTACCATAAATGTGTTCAAAATAAATAATTGTCAATCAACTGCACCTGTCTTGTGTAGGTGTAGAATTTATGTTTGCTTCAAAGATACATGTAACTCAAAATAAGATGCAGATAAAAGAGTGCTCAGCTTGTATCTCTACTGTACATTGTTACTGTACTACACTTGTGTGTCACTGCCCCTGATCCTCCTCGCCAAGGGGGTAATTCTGAGTTGATCGCAGCAGGAACTTTGTTAGCAGTTGGGCAAAACCATGTGCACTGCAGGGGAGGCAGATATAACATGTACAGAGAGAGTTAGATTTGGGTGGGGTGAGTTCAATCTGCAATCTAAATTGCAGTGTAAAAATAAAGCAGCCAGTATTTACCCTGCACAGAAACAAAATAGCCCAGCCAAATCTAACTCTCTCTGCAGATGTTATATCTGCCCCCCCTGCAGTGCACATGGTTTTGCCCAATTGCTAAACAATTTCCTGCTGCGATCAACTTGGAATTACCCCCCAAGTGCAAGAGGCCACAAGTGTCAGATACATGCAGGAATATGTACATGCACAAGCTGTCTGCATTCCAAGTGTGATTAATTGTTTAAATGATATTATGCAGGGGCACATATAACAGGTGTAACGGGGGCTCAACTAAAATTATACTTGATGAGCCATCACATGGCTAAGCAGTATCAGAAATGTTCCTCTGTAGCAGTGCCTACACCTAAGCCATTGCTGTTGTATTGAGGGAGTGCAAATCCACTAGGATGGCCCAGGGAATCCCTCTCCCATTATTTTGTTGAAATGGATTGTGAACTACAGTACATATAGGTTTTCTGTTTTGTTTTTTATGGATCCTCCTCTCCAAGTGCAAGAGGCACAATTGTCAGATCTATGCAGCAATATATACTGTACATGTACATGCAGTCTGCATTCCAAGTGCGACTAATTGTATAATTTGTATTATGAAACGGCAGGATTTGAGCATCCCAGAAGATAAGGTGATCAAATAAGGCCATGGGAGACTGATTGATAAGTACAAGCATCAAGGTGAGCTAATTGTATGCCTCATTACAGTCATGACATACATGGCACACATCAATACCACAATAAGTTATTTCTCAATTATCCTTAGCATTAGATCATTATTTTCCAGTTTTGTTTTTATCCATGTTAAATATTTTAAAAGATATAATATAATCATACTTGATGTCTGTTTCTAGAATGATCAAGTTCAAGATAATGTTCGGCAAAAAACAATTACATAAAGTGCCGCTAAAAATAAAATGCAAGTTCATCCCAAATGGAAAGAAATATTGCAGCACTGATTATGTACAGAATATTTCAAAGTTTCCATGATATGAAGTGAAGATATTGGTTTGTCATAAAACCCTGTCATCAACCTCACCGATTGCAAAGCTACTGTAGCTCTCATTCACCTGGAGCAAAGACAATCACCACCACCCCTCCCCCCAGCCATACACACATACAAAGTGTACAAGAAACTGTAATCATCTCTACATGTCATCAGACCTCCTTATATGCCACTTGCATGCCCCACTGGCCTCCCAACGTCTTCTCACATGCTCATCTGGTCTCATCACACATAAAAATATTCATATACAGTAAACTGTCAGCACAGTTCTTACATCATAATGTGTTTAGTGTTCAAATTGAGGAGGGACCTGTTAGACTTGGGGTAAAAGAAATTGTGAATGGCCAAAATACCCCACGTGTCCATCAGATCTCCCTACATTCCCCCACATGCCATCAGAATGCCTCACATAGGGATAAATTTACTAAGATTCGTATTTTCCCGTTTCAGGTCAAAGTTCAATCACGAATGACATCGAAAGTGTAAACCTGCAACTTTTTGAATTTATTACGACTAATTTACTAAGCTGTCGTATTCGGGTTTTTCTTTTGTTCCGATGTCGATGTCATTCGTGTTTTTTTTTTTACGGCAGTGATTAGCAAAACACTGCCGACTTTTTAAAAATGAATCTCGGCCGGATCTGTGTGATCCGTGCTGGGGTTCATTTTTTTTTTTTTTTAAATTAAACAGTGTAAAATAAAATAAAAATTTGCGTGGGGTCCCCCCTCCTAAGCATAACCAGCCTCGGGCTCTTTGAGCCAATCCTGGTTGCAGAAATATGGGAAAAAAATTGACAGGGGTTCCCCCATATTTAAGCAACCAGCATCGGGCTCTGCGCCTGGTCCTGGTTCCAAAAATACGGGGGACAAAAAGAGTAGGGGTCCCCCGTATTTTTAAAACCAGCACCGGGCTCCACTAGCTGGACAGATAATGCCACAGCCGGGGGTCACTTTTATATAGTGCCCTGCGGCCGTGGCATCAAAAATCCAACTAGTCACCCCTGGCCGGGGTACCCTGGGGGAGTGGGGACCCCTTCAATCAAGGGGTCCCCCCCCCAGCCAGCCAAGGGCCAGGGGTGAAGCCCGAGGCTGTCCCCCCCATCCAATTGGCTGCGGATGGGGGGCTGATAGCCTTTTTTGAAAATGAAAAGTAATTGTTTTTAGTAGCAGTACTACAAGGCCCAGCAAGCCTCCCCCGCATGCTGGTACTTGGAGAACCACAAGTACCAGCATGCGGCGGAAAAACGGTCCCGCTGGTACCTGTAGTACTATTACTAAAAAAATACCCAAAAAAAGACAAGACACACACACCGTGAAAGTAAAGATTTATTACATACATGCACACAAACATACATACATACTTACCTTATGTTCACACGCAGGTCGGTCCTCTTCTCCAGTAGAATCCAAGGGGTACCTGTTGAATAAATTCTACTCACCAGATCCAGGGTCCCAGGGTCCTCGGGGCAACCATTTGTAATCCAGGTACTTGAATAAAATAACAAAACGGATACCCGAGCCACGAACTGAAAGGGGCCCCATGTTTTTCACATGGGACTCCTTTCCCCGAATGCCAGAAACCCACTCTGACTTCTGTCTAAGTGGGTTTCTTCAGCCAATCAGGGAGCGCCACGTTGTAGCACTCTCCTGATCGGCTGTGTGCTCCTGTACTGAGTGACAGGCGGCACACGGCAGTGTTACAATGTAGCGCCTATGCGCTCCATTGTAACCAATGGTGGGAACTTTCTGCTCAGCGGTGACGTCACTTTAGGTCAACGCTCCCTGATTGGCTGAAGAAACCCACTTAGACAGAAGTCAGAGTGGGTTTCTGGCTATCGGGGAAAGGAGTCCCATGTGAAAACATGGGGCCCCTTTCAGTTCGTGGCTCGGGTATCCGTTTTGTTATTTTATTCAAGTACCTGGATTACAAATGGTTGCCCCGAGGACCCTGGGACCCTGGATCTGGTGAGTAGAATTTATTCAACAGGTACCCCTTGGATTCTACTGGAGAAGAGGACCGACCTGCGTGTGAACATAAGGTAAGTATGTATGTATGTTTGTGTGCATGTATGTAATAAATCTTTACTTTCACGGTGTGTGTGTCTTGTCTTTTTTTGGGTATTTTTTTAGTAATAGTACTACAGGTACCAGCGGGACCGTTTTTCCGCCGCATGCTGGTACTTGTGGTTCTCCAAGTACCAGCATGTGGGGGAGGCTTGCTGGGCCTTGTAGTACTGCTACTAAAAACAATATCTTTTCATTTTCAAAAAAGGCTATCAGCCCCCCATCCGCAGCCAATTGGATGGGGGGGACAGCCTCGGGCTTCACCCCTGGCCCTTGGGTGGCTGGGGGGGGGACCCCTTGATTGAAGGGGTCCCCACTCCCCCAGGGTACCCCGGCCAGGGGTGACTAGTTGGATATTTGATGCCACGGCCGCAGGGCACTATATAAAAGTGACCCCCGGCTGTGGCATTATCTGTCCAGCTAGTGGAGCCCGGTGCTGGTTTTAAAAATACGGGGGACCCCTACTCTTTTTGTCCCCCATATTTTTGGAACCAGGACCAGGCGCAGAGCCCGATGCTGGTTGCTTAAATATGGGGGAACCCCTGTCAATTTTTCCCCATATTTCTGCAACCAGGATCGGCTCAAAGAGCCCGAGGCTGGTTATGCTTAGGAGGGGGGACCCCACGCAATTTTTTTTGAGAAAATAATCACTTTCCCACCCCTTCCCACTGATATACATGCACGGATCTCATGGATCCGTGCATGCCTATCCAATCACGGATAAAAAAAGCAGGTCTGTTTTTTTAAAGCACTTTTTTACGAGTTGTAATTTTTCACGGCAGTGTTTTGTTTTTTTTGGCTTTGCACTTCTTAGTAAATGACCGAGATTCATACTTAAACAGCCGCGTTTTGACCGATGGTGTATTCATTCGTGATTTTTTCCTAGGACTTCCAAATATTACGAATGCCCTCATCACTGCCGTGATTTGAGTTTAGTAAATTACCGAGATGACACTTTGATGAAAAAACGGCATCTCGGTCAAAATCGGGACCTTAGTAAATTTACCCCATAATATGATTTGTTAGACACAAGTAAGCCGATGTGCTTAGAAGCAAATATATAATCTTGATCAATGTACTAAATTTTTGGGATTGTGATCTGAGAATATAATCTCCTGCTTTTTCAAGATGTTAGAAGGACCAACAATTGGCAAAATCTACAATTTATGGATATATGCTTGCAGGAGTCAATAATGCAAGAGGCAGTGTAATGAGTTAGGTATATTTTAGCGATACAATAAATATTGATGTAGAACAAGATCTCAATCCACTCAAGCTTTGTGATGAGATGGAACATAGTATTTTAATAGTGATTATCTGGGATATTATCCTTGTGCTTCATTTTCAGACTTTGTTGGGTTCATGCCATAAAGAAGCTAATTAGCAGGCTAATTTGAGTAAACAAATAAGGATAACTACATAAGTAACTACCAAAAGTTCAACTTTTTCAAGCAGCACCATGGGGCTTAATATGCCAACTTCTGAAGAACAGAGGTGCCACTTGCTATTATAACTGCAGTCCCCAGATCCCCATTAGAACTGGTCCATCCAAATCCAGAGTTGCAGTATGCTGTAGTGTAATTATGCCTAAAATTTAGAAGTTCCATGATGAAGTTCAGTACAAGGCATCTCTGTGACTATTCAGGGTTAGGAATTAGGGGAGGTAAAGAGAAAATGATGGGCAACTATGCATTGGTAGGGGTGGGAGTCAGTGGTGGACCTACATTTTTGGGGCCCTGAAGCTTGAATTGTTATGGGAGCCACTTCATAACCAGCAACAATAGGGCAACATCCAACAAGGTACAAAGGGCCTTGTTGCCCTTGCAAGAACCTCGAGGCCGAAATGGTGGATAACAGGATGGTGGGGTAGAATCTTTGAAAATGGGCCATACAGCGACCCCCACCACACAGAGAGACTCTCTCTATAGGGACAGTATACATATATATATATATATACAGAGAGAGAGAGAGAGATGGAGAAAGAGAGAGATGCTCTACCTGGTGCAGTGTGTATAAGGAGCTCTACCAGGTGCAATGTGTATAAGGAGCTCTACCTGGTGCAATGTGTATAAGAGTCTCTACCTGGTGCAAAGTGTATAAAATGCTCTATTTGGTGCAATCTGTATAAGAAGCTCTACCTGGTGCAACGTGTATAAGGGTCTTCCTGGCCTAATGTGTATAAAAGGCTCTACCTGGTGCAATGTTTATAAGAGGCTCTACCTTGTGCAATGTGTATAAGGGTCTAACTATCAGAATGTGTATAAGAAGCTCTACCTGGTGCAATGTGTATAAGGGGTTACCTGGCACAATGTGTATAAGAAGCTGTACCTGGTGCAATGTGAATAAGTGGCTACCTGGCGCAATGTATATAAGAGGCTCTACCTGGCACAATGTGCATAAGGGGCTAATTAGCGCAACGTGTGTAAGGGGCTCTAACATGGCATAATGTGTGTAAGGGATACTACTGTGTGGTATAATGTGACTGTTGGTACTATTCTGTGGCCACAGCACTTCCCCATGTAGCCATGCCCCTATTTTTTGCACACTGGTGGTCATTCCGAGTTGATCGCAGCAGCAATTTTGTTAGCAGTTGGGCAAAAACATGTGCACTGCAGGAGGAGCAGATATAACATGTACAGAGAGAGTTAGATTTGGGTGGGGTGTGTTCAAACTCTAGATTGCAGTGTAAAAATAAAGCAGCCAGTATTTACCCTGCACAGAAACAAAATAACCCACCCAAATCTAACGCTCTTTGCAAATGTTATATCTGCCTCCCCCCCCCCACTGCAGTGGACATGGTTTTGCCCAATTGCTAACAAACTTGCTGCTGCAATTAACTCAGAATTATCCCCACTGTCCCTTTTTAAATGGGGGGGGGGGGGGGGGGGTAGCCAAAGAAAATGTTAGCTCTGGGCGCAACAAGGTCTATAACCAGCCCTAATACCCAGGGATTGGTGATTGGTGCTCTGGTGTGGACTGACGGTCATCACAGCTCCCTACCACTCCTATGACCCCAATGCAGTAAAGTGATGCTGCAAAGCGGCAGTTCACTTTAGAGCACTGGGGGTCACTGCAGCAAGGAGCCCTGATGACTGGCCCTCCAGGAGCATTGATCACCTATCCCTAATGCGGGGTGAAAGATGTCGTGACAAGGGGGGTGCCTGGCAGCACTTGCAGCATTCTCTGGTCCTCATCTCTTTCTTTTACTGCTGACCCAGCGGCACTGCCTCTTTTTTTTTCTTGCAGCTGGTGACACTCATCTGAAGCCTGCCACTGGGACCTCTGCCTTGCCTTGGTCGACTCTTCTTTCTGCTTTTCTTAAGGAGATCTTCTCACTTCCATTTTCCCTGCCACACTGGGCTCTCTAGCTCTGCAGCATCTGGTTTAAGAAGCTGAAAATGGGTGGAATTACAGTATGCTGCGGTGAGCCACTGATTGGCTAGCCATGGCCACTACTAATTGGATTTTGGTCCTGGAGCCCTAATTGGCCAGTGACAAATTCAAAATGCTGCTGCTTAATGGCCAAAAGCATACATCCGCCGCTTCTTGATCAGCACAGGGAGCAGACATACTGTCCGAGTGATGGCTGCTGATGTGTCCCACTGGGTACACATCTCTACTTCACGCCACTCCTGCATTTCTGCTGCTGGGATCCAACACTAAATTTCAGCACCAGCTGCACCATGTTTCAAGCAGGAAACCTTTTCACATTCCTCATCCCTTTTTAGCCTTGTAGTCACTATACAGGCCTTTATGATCTCCATTGTCCATTGGTCAAGGTATCCTAGGGTCTCTCCAGCAAGCATGTGTCCACTGTTGGAGTGTTGACTTATTAGGACCACCCACTGTGGGCCACAAGATAGGAATTGTCTTCCAAAAGATCAGAAATCTCCATCTTCTAGCCCTTCTGGGGCACCTTCACTGAGGTCTGGAGGAGGGGCATAGAGGGAGGAGCCAGTTCACACTCTGAAAAAGTCTTAAAGTGCCCATGGCTCCTGCAGAACCGTCTATACCCCATGCGACTGAAGTGAACCCCAGCATCCTCTACGGACTAGGAGAAAAGTATTTACCGGTAGGTATTAAAATCCTGTTTTGTGTTAATTGCTGTTTATATTATGCTTCGCCTTTTTATACATATTGCCATGCTAAACCTTCGGTCCTTTGTTTATCACATTCCCTCACCACAATCAGCTCCCTTTCTAATTCAGAAAATAGGTGCAAATTCCTATAGTTTCTGGCAGCAGGGAGCCCCGATGACTGGCAACACTCCAGGAGCATTATCACTGATCCCTGAGTAGGTGAGTATGACCGGGAAGGGGGGGGGGATTGTCGTTGTAACCAGGGGCGGATACCATGCGAGATTCCGTTTGGCCGCTCACATGCTCCCTTCTGCCGCATGTCGCCAGGCCGGCTTCTACCGTAGCAGGGCTGGCTGGCCCAGCTGCACCATCGGCATTTGCGGAGACGGAGCTCATGAGTCAGCTCCAGCCTCCATGCTCCGTCCAGCAGCGCAGCCACTCACATGACATACAAGGAGCGTAGGAGAGAGAAGTACGCTGGGGACAGGCGGCGGGAGCCCTGCAGCTGCCTGGGGAGGAGATTTGGTGAGCATTGGGAGAGGGGAAAGGGACCAGGCAATCATCAGTGCCATCAGCTCCTCATTGCAGCTATGGGCTGGGACACACTGCAGTAACTTCCAGCGCTTGAGGCATGCACCCTGGACGTGCCTGAGACAGGCAGACAACAACTGGATGTGGCAGCCCCAGGGTGCACTTTGTAGGCCACTATAGACTATCCAGTTTTGGTGGAGTTACAAATGCCAGAGTGCTGTGCTAGGGCATGCTGGTACTTGTAGTTCAACAGTATCTGGAAAGCCAGTGGTTGCCTACTTCTAGCATGGGGGGTGCCTAATGTCCGGCACCCCCTTACACATGCCACACTTGCAGCAGTGTGCAGCTACAGTGATTGCCACCATTCCTGTCCCCATCGCCCAGTCAGGACCGTTTTGTGTAGTGTGCAACTGTGCATTAATTATTTTATTGGCCGCATTGGCCTGTGTGCACCGACAAAGAAACCTCCTCCCGTCTCCACCTCTGGATGATATCACTCCGCACAGCTGCCCGACAGCGCTCTCTCTTGCCTACCCAACCTTGCTGTTTCTCGTTCACCCGACCGTGCTCTCTCTCGCCATGTGTGCCAATGCCGCAGCGTTCCTCTTAGGAGGAGGAGGACAAATTGTGTAATGTGCACAACTATGGGCATTGTGTAAGGGGCACAACTACTGTGTGGGCATTGTGTAAGGGGTACAACTACTGTGTGGGCATTGTGTAATGGGCGCAACTACTACGTGGACATTGTGTAGGAGGTGCAACTACTGTGTGGACATTGTATAGGTGGCACGACTACAGTGGGCATTGGGTAAGGGGCACAACTACATTGTGGGCATTGTGTAATGGGCACAACTACTGTGGGCATTGTATAATGGGCACAACTACTGTGTGGGCATTGTGTAATGGGCACAACTACAGTGGGCATTGAGTAAGGGGCACTACTATGGGCATTGTGTAAGGGCCACAAATGCTGTAGGCATTTTGTAAGGGGCACTACTACTGTGGGCATTTTCTGCAAGTGGCACTAGACACAGAATGAAGGGAAGTGGAGGCTGAAAGACACAGAGTGAAGTGGGCAGGCAGAAAGACTATGGAGTGAAGGGTGTGAGCCTGAAAGATTCAGAATGAAGGAAGGGGGTGCAGGCTGAGAGACAGAGTGAAAGGTGGGAGGCTGAAAGCACAAAATGAAGGCTGGATGGGAGGCTGAGAGGCACAGAATGAAGGGGGAACTGAGAGGCACAGAGTAATTGGGGGAGACTGGGAGACATAAAGTGAGGTGGATTATAAGAGATGCGTGGCAGGGAGATGCAGACGAAGATGATGGTGTGGTTGAGAGAAAAAGCAGGGAGGGTATGATGGTGGGGATGAGAGACGATGCAGGGGCAGGGGAGGAGATGGTGTGGCTGAGAGATACAGCTGGGAGATAAGGTTGTGACACAGAGAGGAGATGATGGTATGGCTGAGAGACACAGGGGGCAGGAGGTGACACAAGTCTGGTTGAACCTCTGTTGCATGATGATGATCCTGGTTATATTCCTACATAAACAGACATCTTCTGGACCATGTGATTTCCTACATGAATAGTGATGCCCAGGGAGGACATTTCTTCAGAGGTTTCCTCGTTGTGAGAAGCCACCATATAGGTAAGTTGCATATAGAATTGAAAGGAATGCTCCCAGTGTGATGAGAAACAGGTGGTGTGTCATTTTGACATGTCACCATTTGCAGTTGCCCTGCCCCTTGTGGGATGTGATTTATATTGCATTGAGTGACAATAATAGGTGGTGTTAGGCATGCCCAATAGGCAGTGCTAGACACACCCAGAAGGTGGTGCTAAACACACCCCTCCGATGGTGCACCCCCTAATAAAATGTTCTGCACACGCATTTGGTACCAAGACTAACATCCTGACATCTTTGTTCATAGATAAGAGAAACATTTCCCATAATTCTTAGCCGATACTGTGACAATCTCCAGCTAAAAATAATCTTTACTTCTGTGATATAACATCGCGCTAAGGAAGAATTACATCTCCCATGACCACAAGCGGGACTTTTGACCACTTTCGGCAGCAACTAACAGATCCTTACGGCCAGTTACACATCTCTCCATATGAACTATGAGTACCACAATTCCCTGATGCCACGACAACTTCCGGTCATGGCGCCAGAGGACTTTTAACATGATCTACATCTCCCATAATCCCTACAGTACCGGGGCAACTTCTGGTCATGTCACCCATGGATTTTGAGCCAGTGGGATGTTGTTATTAGTTAGAATCACCCTCTAAGCACACCATTCTTTCAAAGAGTACTATTACCTTTATTGGACCTATATAACTTCTTATTGAATAAGATGGCGGTCACGTGAATGCTTACAGCAAGTGATGTCATGATCACCAGCTCTTTTACCTATAAATACCAGGATTGGCAACCCACTTACCCTATGCCTTGAAAAAGAGTTTTGTACTCGAAATGCTTTGGGCCAGGAGGTGTTACACAGTTTGATCCAGTGCCAGACTCTGGAAGAATGTAGGACCTTGTGATTATTTTTTTGCCATTTTTATGGTTACAATTGAAGTTCAGAAGTGGATCTATTGGCATCCGCTCTTTGATATTGCACCACTGATCATTACTTCCCCAGAAGGTACCTCCGTTGAATAACACTTTTGCAACTTTTAATATTTATTGACATTTTATTGTATATTAATAAATACTTTCATAATCTTATATATATTGTCACTGAAATCTGGATCATACTAAAGAAACCGTTACGTGAGGAACCATGCCATTTCCATTGTGAGTGTGTGGTACGCATCTATCTGCACACGTATGTAAAGATACCTTTATGGGCAAGATTACACCTACATCTTTGTAAGTCAGGTGTGTTATATTATAACACTCTCCTTCTGAATGGTTGTTGCTGTTAAAGATACCTTGATATGTGTCAACACACCTATTTCTATGTAAGTTAGGTGTGTTGATTTGAAATACATTTGACAACACCATTTATTCCATATAATTGGTTCACCAACGGGAGTAAAACCATCACCCACTGGTACAGATAGGTGTCAGAAGAACCATTTTAACATAGAAAAATTCTATACAGTCAATTTTTTCTTGAAACAATACCACACATTCTTCTCCATCTTTGTCATTTTTTATATATCGAGTGTTGCTACTGCGGATTGGAATGTTCAGCCAGGACGACAAACTCGAAATTCTTGTGCTCACTAAGTACTTCTACCATCTTACCACTTTGCTCCCGCTTTTGGTAGGGTAATCTTTGCCACCATACTATTTTGAAGCGCCCCATAAGACTCCCCCAAAACCTTTTTGCAGTCCAAATAGTAAGGCTGAGCGGCCTGCTACTGATAAGCAGCATACAAGGCACTTATAACGGTGATGTTAATATGTGTCAAGATGGTAATAAGTCCTGCAAATCTGATAAAGAGTTGCCACAGGTGGTGTTTGCTTAAATGCAGAGTATCCTGGATATACTCTGCATAAGCTACTGAGCTTGTATCCTGGAATGGTAATCGTCACCATCAGTCCATCTGGAAGTCCATGCGGCACAGGTAAATAACGCCAATGCATTTTAATAATAATAATAATTTTATTTATATAGCGCTCTTTCTCCAACAAGACTCAAGGCGCTTTACAGACATAAAAAATAATGCACATAATACAGAAGATTTGAGTAATACAGCAATAGATCAGCCACACAGACACAAAAGTAAAAACAAAAAACTGGCGCTGTGTTGTATCTCCAATAATATAGACGGATGGATAAATTAAAAATATTTATTAACATTAATATAAATTGATTTTTAAAAAACATGAATAAACATGTATAAATACTGAGAAGTAAAAATTAATAAATAACTGCTCTCCTAATCCACAATAGGATCCCGGACAGTTAATGGCAATTGCTCCCAATAGGTACCGAATAGAAACAGCTGGTATTACCTGTGATGTATGGTGATGTCCACAGAGGGAAATAATCAGCAAGCAAGCTGTATAGGTGCAGTCCACTGGGTGTTTTCCAACTGATACTGTATTACAATCGGTCCAAGAAATAAGTGCAATCCCGGGAGTCTGATTTAAAAGTCCATATCTGGATCCTTTGTACAGGTGGAGAAGGGCAACGGCAGTTCAATGGTCTTTACGCGTTTCTCTAGGCACGACCACCTAGCTTCATCAGAAGTACTGATCAGTGTTCATTATGGATCTATTTATACCCCCTTAATACTCTAACAACAATCACCAAAGCACCAAATTAGGTGCTAACATAGTTTTCAGAGATTTGTTTTTTTCTATATATTATTTGGGGTGTAGATGGCAATATATCCCCTAGGTTCCAATCCTGTTTTAGGATCTTGTAATTCCTAGTTATTATATTCTTAATTTGCCAGGCGCAGCTGTTATATTTGCATACAAATGAAGAGCTTCTATCCTCATTTTTCATAATGTTTTGTTTCCTAGATTTGTATTGCAATAAAGTCCTTCTGTCCATAGCAGATACTTCAATTAGGGCCTTCTGAAAAATATGTTCAGGATACCCACAGTCCTTAAAGGACCCCATAAGTATATCTGCCTGTTCAGAAAATCTATCAAACTGTGAACAATTCCGTCGTAGCCGTACAAATTGGCCCTTAGGAATGTTTTGTTTCCAAGGTTTAAAATGTAAACTAGTATAATGTAAATATGAATTCGTATTTGCTTCTTTGCTATATGTGGAAGAAAATTAATTTGTGTGGTATGAAAAGTGGACGTAAAGGTCAGATTATAATTATTGGAATTAAGTGCCTGGGTGAAAGCTGTGGCAGAAGAAAGATCCCCATCCCAAATAACAAAAAGATCATCGATGTAATGGCCTCCACACGTGGGTTGCTTCAAACTACCCCATGTAGAGATTAGCGTAACTGGGCCCAAACCTGGTCCCCATGGCCGTCCCCATTACCTGAAGATAAAAGGTGCCCAAAAACAAAAAATAATTGTAAGAAAGAATAAAGGAAACAGAATCCGTGATAAAATCTCTGTGCCTCGCTGAGGTCACCATAATGAATCAACCGCCTCTTCATTGTGTCACATCTCAAATCATGGGGAATGTGGGTATATAAGGCGGACACATCCAGTGTAAGGAAGGCATAAGTTTCCTTCCATTTGATGGATTCTATAAGATTTAAAAAATGGGTAGTGTCCTTGATGTGGGACCTCAGCAAGGACACCCGAGACTGAAGGTGATAATCCACATAAAAAGAAAGATTAGATGTCAAGGAATTAATACCAGAAATAATGGGTCTCCTGGGAGATGTCGTGAGGGATTTGTGACTTTTGGGAAGATAGTAAAAAACTGGGATGGTGGGATGTGGTGAAAAAAGAAAATTATAAGTTTCCCTGGATATGACCCCCGAGGATAGGGCCCCATCCAGTAGGTCCTTTAATATCTTTTTGGAACCCCCTAGTGGAGTCTCCTTTAAACATGCAGTAATACTGGGTATCTTGTAATTGTCTATGTGATTCGGATATATAGTCTGCACGATTTAATATAACCAACCCCCCCTTATCCGCTTCTTTAATGATAATTGATGAATCATCTGTTAAGGTTTTGAGGGCTTTTCTTTCTTGTTTACTTACATTGGAAGATTGTTTGCCCCCATAGTATTTACTGCACAATTCCTTAATGTCCTCTAGGGTAATCCGATAAAAGGCCTCAATACTACTGCTCTTGGAACTAATGGGAAAAAATTCAGATCTTTTCTTTAATTGATCTGAATTTTTGACATCATAGATTCTCTTTGTATTTAGAAGGTCTTGTGCTTCCATATTATTTTCTTTCCACAGATCTTCCAAGGTAGTTAATAGAATATCATCCGTGCTGTCTAGCACTATGGGGATAGAAGAATCACTTGTATTATTTAACTTGGGAGGTCTTTCATTGGCTGTGCATGGTGTGCGCCAGTCACGTGACACTTCTGCGTCACGTGACAGTGTTCCACAAGCTTCTGGGTGCGTTCCACGTCCCCCGTTGTGCAGCAGACCGGCTTCCATTGTCAGCGTGCATATGGACGGGCGGCTCATGGACCGCATTACTAGCGCTGACTTCTGTCTTAGCCGGCGCCCACCCTGTAGCGCTGGAGGGACGGGGGCAGCACACCCAATGCACAGCTGTGAATTCCAGTGAGTAAGTGTTACTCCGGTCATGTGACCAAAAATGACCTCTGACCCCAGGTTTATTTTCATCATCTGGTGATAAAACATCTATTTATTATATAAAACATTAATGTCTGATTGCCTTCATGTCTTTCTTAAGTTAATGTTATTAAAATGTTTTTATTGATTTTTTGGATGGATAATTTAATTAACTTCCACACAACTGATTGTTGTTAGAGTATTAAGGGAGTATAAACAGATCCATAATGAACACTGAGCAGTACTTCTGATGAAGCTAGGTGGTCGTGCCTAGAGAAACGCGTAAAGACCATTGAACTGCCGTTGCCCTTCTCCACCTGCACAAAGGATCCAGATATGGACTTTTAAATCAGACTCCCGGGATTGCACTTATTTCTTGGACCGATTGTAATACAGCATCAGTTGGAAAACACCCAGTGGACTGCACCTATACAGCTTGCTTGCTGATTATTTCCCTCTGTGGACATCACCGTACATCACGGGTAATACCAGCTGTTTCTATTCGGTACCTATTGGGAGCAATTGCCATTAACTGTCCAGGATCCTATTGTGGATTAGAAGGAGAGCAGTTATTTATTAATTTTTACTTCTCAGTATTTATACATGTTTATTCATAATTTTTAAAAGTCAATATATATTAATGTTAATAAATCATTTTTAATTTATCCATCCGTCTATATTATTGGAGACACAACACAGCGCCAGTTTTTTGTTTTTATTGTGATTTCTATATTTGGGATTGACAATCCCTTACTGGCAGCTTTGACAGCGCATCTGGTATCTTTTTCCATTAGACACAAAAGTAAACCTTAAGCACACAGAAAGCATAAAGCATGATTGGTGTAGGCATTTTGGGTAATAACTTCCAAGGGTTGTGTATCCCACCCTCACAAGGTACCAGGTGTGGCAGCCATCTTGGGCGCACAGTGTAGGATTACCCAGGGTGGAATAGTCTACCCCTAGAAGAGATGACACAAAATTAGGGTGATTTTAGAGTCCTAAAGTTCAGAGTAGGATTCCAAAAAAACCACCAGGTCCATGTATTTTTGATCCCATCCACAAGTGTACCAGATGAGGCAGCCATTTTGAGACTCCCTGGTCTCTTTATCAAGGCTGGTATCCCCCATGTAATTGTGTTCTTTGTGCCATTGTCATTTATGAGGCTCTAGAGTCCTTCCCCTTGTTAAGGAGACTGCTGGGCACCGATTCCCATTGACAGATCTGGAAGTGAAGTCATCCTTAATCCGGAAGTCAGATCCCGCCCACCAGAAGTTGGTTACAATAACAGGAAGTAGCTTTGTTTTTGTTTCAACTAGAAGGATGTGATGAAATCAGGGTTCTATCGTGATTAATTAGCGCCATTTTCTCAGAGATCGGTCATCACATAATCCATTTGAGAACGAGTTTATGCAAAGTGATGTTCCTATAACAACTAATTGGATAATGGTCCTTTTTCTCGAGTCAGGAGTCCTTAGAATGTATTTGAAAAAGAGAATATGCATGATTAGGAAAAAACATCTGGAGACCTATTACATGATAAGAATAGGGTAATAGCAGAATGGATTATTGAGCCATATGTGATGCCTTTATGTATATATGAAAAAATAAGATGAGTTAGGCAAATTCTCAGGATGAGATAATATATAATAGGTATTGAGAAAGTTGGAGGGCAGAAAGTATCACAGAAACCACTTTATCTCCAAAAATCTTGATTAAGAACTGTTGTTGATAGGGTTTGTAAATTAAATATAGTTCTCTGCAGATGGTGCAGGTTGCCTTTACTTTGGCCCACAATCAATATTGTTTGGAGGACAAGTGACATTTCCCACTAGTTTATCTTTGTTTCTTGTCCCCTAATGACAATAAACAAATACAGGTTGAGTCTCCCATACCCAATATGCAGATGTATTTTGGATTTCACCATATTTTAGAATATTTGCATACCAGAATGAGATATCTTGATTTGATTTTACATGCTTTGGCATTTGCGGGATGGAGTAGGGACAGCAAACAGATCTGTTTAACAAATTGGGTGTGTGTCACCCCTGTTTTGTAGGGGTGCCAGGCCCAGGGTCTGCATAGTTCCGTTGGCCAGCCTGAGGTGGCCATAATGATCTGATGCTGCATCTTCAGATGCTGCACTAGGGTGGTCATTCCGAGTTGATCGCTAGCTGCATTCGTTCGCTGTGCAGCGATGAGTCAAAAAAATGGCACTTCTGCACATACATATGCGGCGCAATGCGCATGCGCGACATACTATTACAACGGCCGATGTAGTTTTACACAGGGTCTAGCGAAGCTTTTCAGTCGCACTGCTGACCACAGAGTGATTGACATGCAGTGGGCGTTTCTGGGTGTCAACTGACCGTTTTCAGGGAGTGTTCGTAAAAACGCAGGCGTGCCAGGAAAAACGCAGGCGTGGCTGGGTGAACGCAGGGCGTGTTTGTGACGTCAAAACAGGAACTGAATAGTCTGAAGTGATCGCAAGCGCTGAGTAGATTTAGAGCTACTCAGAAACTGCACAAAAAAACTTTGTAGCCGCTCTGCGATCCTTTCGTTCGCATTTCTGCTAAGCTAAAATACACACCCAGTGGGAGGCAGCATAGCGTTTGCACGGCTGCTAAAAACTGCTAGCGAGCGAACAACTCGGAATGATCACCTAGGATCGCAGGTGCATGCAGGAGGCGTTTATCTTCTGCAAATGCCTCCGGCTGCATTTGCATTTTATGTGTACAGTACTGCACAGTATTGTGCATTCCTGCAGCTGTGCAATAAAGTACAAATCAAAATCCGGCTGAAGGTTTGTGTACATTGACCCATCAGAGGGGAAAGTTGTCACTATCTCAGTTGTGCTAAAACAAAATTTGGATTTCGCAATATATTTCGGATATCGAATTTTCGGATATGGTTGACTCAACCTGTATGAGTACTGTACATATGCTTTTACTATTTTGTACAATATTTTTCCAAAGACAATAGTACTTTATTGAAATCCCTTTTTTGGGGAGTTTTATTTTCAAGATTACAATTTAGGGTTCATTAGACCATGAGTTGCTGTGCATGAATATATTTCTCAGACTGTGCTACAAATTACTATCTGGGAATCAAGGTTATTTTATTTGATTACAATTTACAAATAATAAAAGTGTTATAGATGTAATAATAATAAGAAGTAGAATGAGGATGATAATGGCAGATGTGAACGCTGTGTATAGAAAAAACCCTTCATTATGTTTTCCTGCCAATTAAAATAAAAAATACTTGTCCAAATTGTCACAGTTTGTCTCCATCTCACTAATATTGTATAATATTATTCGAGCAACTCTGGAAACAGATGAACACCCACCTCCTGTGTTATATAAATCTACAGACAGTTGTTTCATTTACTCTGCTTGAATTTGAAGAAAACACAGATCAATTAAATGCTAATGAAGCTCCCTAATCTGCTCTCTACAGTGGGTTAATTTCTAGCTTTTGCTGCCACTGATAAACCAATTCTGTCCTAAGTACAAAAAGCATGAGAAAATAGGACAGACAGCTTGGAAACATGTATTTAATCCAAAGCGCCAAGGATGTGAGAGAAATAAAGCAGCATTCCTGCTAACATAGAATAATGTTATCTAAAAAGGACACATACAATTAAGTCTCATGAAAGCCATTGGTGCAGGCTCATTAAGTGATGTTAACTGCCACGTTATGTTACAGCTGATCAGTATAATTCCGAAGGAGATGAATACAGATCGAGTAGGATGTGTTGTGGTTTCCCAAACAATTACTAGAGATGCTACAAGCAAAGTAATTATATAACCTTAGCTAGCGGTGTATTTGTGTTATCTAACAGGCTATGTTTTGGGGTACTTTAAAGATATCATCGTTTTGAATCATAACATGGTTAAATGGTGTTAAGGCGCAGCAGTGATCTTGTATATCATGTTATAAGTGTATTGGTGTGTCTGTACATCATGTTAAATAGATAAAACTACTCCTTGACATTTTGCATTGGTAAGGGGATTAGCTGCATATTTCATATTTAGACTTTCATCATGCATATTTTGAAAACTCTAGAAAACCTTTCTGTAGAGCAAATAAGCTTAAAATGTACAGAACATCTTTAATAAAATATAGGTTACACTAGGGAAGCCAGCAGGCAGACTCTGAGCTTCCCCCAATGTCTCCCTTCATTAATTATAACCTTTCACATGTATTTTAAGTAGGGATCAGCACGTTCGATTCCCTGAGAACTGAACCCACCCGAACTTGGAGATCCAAGCCCGGATCCTAGCTATGCTCGGTTTTGCGCGCCTGACTCATATCCGAAAATGAGGCAAAACGTCATCTTCCCACTGTCGGATCTTGCGGGTTTTGGATTCTATATATAGTTCAGGTGATCGGCGCAATCTTCACTCCGGACTTGGAGAGTGCACAGTAAGGACATGTTGCTTCTGTACTGTTAGGGAAGGGGAGCAGGAGAGTGCAAAGGGGGGCAGGAGAGAGCAGAAGGGGGCAGGAGAGAGCAGAGGGGTTGTTTTGCAGGAAAGTTGAGTTGGGTGCTTGTGTAGGTGTGCTGTAGGCATGCATAGTAGCATACTGTGGCTGTGTATCGAACCAGGTGTTCCCTGTCTATAAGGGGCTGTGTACTGTTGTACACTACTGCTATATATCTGTCTGTCATCCAAAGCAAAAAAAAATATTTGGATTGGTGTGTCACTCTGACTACTAGTACTGCGGCTGCCATACACTACCGCTATATATCTGTGTGTGATCCAAAGCAAAAAATATATTTCTATTGGTGTGTCACTCAGTGACGACTACTAGTACTGCAATACACGCCTGCTATATATCTGTGTGTGATCCAAAGCAAAACATATATTTCTATTGGTGTATCACTCAGTGACAATTACTAGTACTGCCGTACATAACTGCTGTATATCTGTGTGTGATCCAGAGTAAAAAATTTATTTCTATTGGTGCGTCACTCAGTGATGACAATTAGTATAGCCGTACACTACTGCTATATATCTGTGTGTGATCCTGAGCAACAAAATTATTTCTATTGGTGCGTCACTCCGACTACTAATACTGCCATACACTACTGCTATATAGCTGTGTGTGATCCAAAGCAAAAAATATATTTCTATTGGTGTGTCACTCAGTGACGGCTACTAGTACTGCCGTACATTACTGCTATATATCTGTGTGTGATATAAAGCAAAAAATATATTTCTATTGGTGCATCACTCTGACTACTAGTACTGCAGCTGCTGTACACTACTGCTCTATATCTGTGTGTGGTCCAAAGCAAAAAATATATTTCTATTGATACGTCACTCAGTGACTACTAGTACTGCAGCTGCCGTACACTACTGCTATATATCCTCTGTGTGTGATCCAAAGCAAAAAATATATATTTCTATTGGTGCGTCACTCAGTGATGACTACTAGTACTACGGCTGCCATACACTACTGCTATATATCCTCTGTGTGTGATCCAAAGCAAAAAAAAATATTTCTATTGATGCGTCACTCAGTGACTACTAGTACTGTCGCACAATACTGCTATATATCTGTGTGTGATCCAGAGCAAAAAATATATTTCTATTGGTGTGTCACTAGATGACTACTAGAACTGTGGCTGCCGTACACTACTGCTATATATGATATATCCTCTGTGTGTGATCCAGAGCAAAAAATATATTTCTATTGGTGCATCACTCAGTGACTACTAGTACTGTGGCTGCCGTACACTGCTGCTATATATGATATATCCTCTGTGTGTGATCCAGAGCAAAAAATATATTTCTATTGGTGCATCACTCAGTGACAATTACTAGTACTGCCGTACACTACTGCTATATATCTGTGTGTGATCCAGAGCAAAAAAAATATTTCTATTGGTGCGTCACTCAGTGATGATTACTAGTACTGCCGTACACTATTGCTATAGATCTCTGTGTAATCCAAAGCAAAAAATATATATTTATATTGGTGCATCACTCAGTGACAACTACTAGTACTGCCGTACACAACTGCTGTAGATCTGTGTGTGATCCAGAGTAAAAAATGTATTTCTATTGGTGCATCACTCAGTGATCACAATTAGTATGGCCGTACACTACTGCTATATATCTGTGTGTGATCCTAAGCAACAAAATTATTTCTATTGGTGCATCACTCCGACTACTAGTACTGCCATACACTACTGCTATATAGCTGTGTGTGATCCAAAGCAAAAAATATATTACTATTGGTGTGTCACTCAGTGACGGCTACTAGTACTGCCGTACATTACTGCTATATATCTGTGTGTTATATAAAGCAAAAAATATATTTCTATTGATGCATCACTCTGACTACTAGTACTGCAGCTGCTGCACACTACTGCTATATATCTGTGTGTGGTCCAAAGAAAAAAAAATATTTCTTTTGATATGTCACTCAGTGACTACTAGTACTGCAGCTGCCGTACACTACTGCTATATATCCTCTGTGTGTGATCCAAAGCAAAAAATATATATTTCTATTGGTGCGTCACTCAGTGATGACTACTAGTACTACGGCTGCCATACACTACTGCTATATATCCTTTGTGTGTGATCCAAAGCAAAAAAATATATTTCTATTGATGCGTCACTCAGTGACTACTAGTACTGCCGTACAATACTGCTATATATCTGTGTGTGATCCAGAGCAAAAAATATATTTCTATTGGTGTGTCACTAGATGACTACTAGAACTGTGGCTGCCGTACACTACTGCTATATATGATATATCCTCTGTGTGTGATCCAGAGCAAAAAATATATTTCTATTGGTGCATCACTCAGTGACTACTAGTACTGTGGCTGCCGTACACTGCTGCTATATATGATATATCCTCTGTGTGTGATCCAGAGCAAAAAAATATTTTTCTATTGGTGCATCACTCAGTGACAATTACTAGTACTGCTGTACACTACTGCTCTATATCTGTGTGTGTGATCCAGAGCAAAAAAAATATTTCTTTTGGTGTGTCACTCAGTGATGATTACTAGTACTGCCGTACACTATTGCTATAGATCTCTGTGTAATCCAAAGCAAAAAATATATTTCTGTTGGTGCATCACTCAGTGACATCTACTAGTACTGCCGTACACAACTGCTGTATATCTGTGTGTGATCCAGAGTAAAACATGTATTTCTATTGGTTCATCACTCAGTGATGACAATTAGTATGGCCGTAAACTACTGCTATATATCTGTGTGTGATCCTGAGCAACAAAATTATTTCTATTGGTGCCTCACTCCGACTACTAGTACTGCCATATACTACTGCTATATAGCTGTGTGTGATCCAAAGCAAAAAATATATTTCTATTGGTGTGTCACTCAGTGACGGCTACTAGTACTGCCGTACATTACTGCTATATATCTGTGTGTGATATAAAGCAAAAAATATATTTCTATTGATGCATCACTTTGACTACTAGTACTGCAGCTGCTGCACACTACTGCTATATATCTGTGTGTGATCCAAAGCAAAAAATATATTTCTTTTGATATGTCACTTAGTGACTACTAGTACTGCAGCTGCCTTACACTACTGCTATATATCCTCTGTGTGTGATCCAAAGCAAAAAAAATATATTTCTATTGGTGCGTCACTCAGTGATGACTACTAGTACTACGGCTGCCATACACTACTGCCATATATCCTCTGTGTGTGATCCAAAGCAAAAAAATATATTTCTATTGATGCGTCACTCAGGGACTACTAGTACTGCCGTACAATACTGCTATATATCTGTGTGTGATCCAGAGCAAAAAATATATTTCTATTGGTGTGTCACTAGATGACTACTAGAACTGTGGCTGCCGTACACTACTGCTATATATGATATATCCTCTGTGTGTGATCAAGAGCAAAAAATATATTTCTATTGGTGCATCAGTACTGTGGCTGCCGTACACTGCTGCTATATATGATATATCCTCTGTGTGTGATCCAGAGCAAAAAATATATTTCTATTGGTGCATCACTCAGTGACTACTAGTACTGTGGCTGCCGTACACTACTGCTATATATGATATATCCTCTGTGTGTGATCCAGAGCAAAAAAAATATTTGTGCAACACTGTTGCTGTACCATATGAAGCATATGTATGTGGTCACTATTCTAAGAATGGTTGCTGATTATTTCAGTGATAGCATCCAAATAGGCATGTCAGACAGTCCATTTCGATACTGGCAGGAAAAAGAGGCAATTTGGAGGCCATTGCACACACTGGCTTTGTTTTACTTAAGTTGCCCATCCTCCAGTGTGTACTCAGAAAGAGTTTCTAGTGCAGACGGGAACCTTGTCAGTGATCTGTATGAAGGTTACTTCCCCAAAATGTGTAAAAGATGATGTTCATCAAAATGAATTACAAATTCCACATTGAAGACCTTTACCAGCGATTACCTCCAAAAAGTACAGAGGGACCTGTGATGGTGGATTCCAGTGGGGAAAAATTTATAGTCTGTGAAGAAGAGGATGTACACATTGATGTACACATCATGCCTTTTTAAAGTAATAAAGCCAGTTTGTGCACTGCCCATTGCCAGCTTGTTTTGTGGGGGTCCAAAGAAACTAATAATTTCAGCCACAAGTGACAGACCCTGTCACTGAAATGATTGGTTTGTTAAACTGTGCATGTCCTGTTTAATATATACAACATAAGGGTAAGTGTGAGGGCCCAAGGAAATTTTGCGTTATGTGCTCTTTGGAGCATTTTTTGTGGATTGTTTATAAAACTGCAATCCTGTCTGCCACTGCAGTGCCACTCCTAGATGTGCCACGTATTTGTGCTGCTCACTACTGTTGCTTAGCTTAGTCATCCAGCTACCTCGGTGCAACCTTTTGCCCAAAAAACAATATTGTGAGCTGTGAGGTGTTCAGAATAGACTGGAAATTAGTGGAAATTAATGTTACTGAGGTTAATAATACTGTAGGAACAAAAACATCCCCAAATCCTATTATTTTAGCTGTTTTGATGATTTTTTCGAAAAAAATACAGATCTAAAACCTAAACCAAAACCCGCAAGGGTGGTTTTGGCAAAACCAATCAAGATCCAAAACACGAAGGAGATCCAGGTCCAAAACCAAAACATAAAATCCGAAAAATGGCCCGGTGCATACCCCTAGTTTCAAGCTGCGTCACAACTAGAGATGTGCAGCGGGCATTTTTCGGGTTTTGTGTTCTAGTTTTGGATTCGGTTCCGCGGTCGTGTTTTGGATTCGGACGCGTTTTGGCAAAACCTCCCTGAAACTTTTTTTTGGATTCGGATGCGTTTTGGATTCGGGTGTTTTTTTTCTTTCAAAAAACCCTCAAAAACAGCTTGAATCATAGAATTTGGGGGTAATTTTGATCCTATAGTATTATTAAGCTCAATAACCATAATTTCCACTCATTTCCAGTCTATTCTGAACACCTCACACCTCACAATATTATTTTTAGTCCTAAAATTTGCACCGAGGTCACTGGATGACTAAGCTAAGCGACCCAAGTGGGCGGCACAAACACCTGGCCCATCTAGGAGTGGCACTGCAGTGTCAGACAGGATGGCACTTAAAAAAATTGGCCCCAAACAGCACATGATGCAAAGATTTAAAAAAAAGAGGTGCAAGATCAAATTGTCCTTGGGCCCTCCCACTCTTATGTTGTATAAACAGGACATGCAAACTTTAACAAACCCATCATTTCAGCGACAGGGTCTGCCACACGACTGTGGCTGAAATGACTGGTTGGTTTAGGCCCCCACCAAAAAAGAAGCAATCAATCTCTCCTTGCACAAACTGGCTCAACGGAGGCAAGATGTCCACCTCATCCTCATCACCCGATTCCTCACCCCTTTCACTGTGTACATCCTCCTCCTCACAGAGTATTAATTCGTCCCCACTGGAATCCACCGTCACAGGTCCCTGTGTACTTTCTGGAGGCAAATGCTGGTAAATGTCTCCACGGAGGAATTTATTATAATTAATTTTGATGAACATAATCTTCTCCACATTTTCTGGAAGTAACCTCCTACGCCGATCGCTGACAAGGAGACCGGCTGCACTAAACACTCTTTCGGAGTACACACTGGAGGGGGGACAACTTAGGTAAACTAAAGCCGGTTTGTACAAGGGCCTCCAAATTGCCTCTTTTTCCTGCCAGTATACGTACGGACTGTCTGACATGCCTACAGTGATGCTGTCACTCATATAATCCTCCACCATTCTTTCAATGGTGACAGAATCATATGCAGTGACAGTAGACGACATGTCAGTAATCGTTGGCATGTCCTTCAGTCCGCACCAGATGTCAGCACTAGCTCCTGACTGCCCTGCATCACCACCAGCGGGTGGTTTTGGAAATATTATACTTTTCCTGGCAGCTCCAGTGGCGGTAGAAAATGAAGGAGGAGCTGTTGGCGGGTCACGTTACACTTGACTTGACAACTGTCACCAGCAGGTCTTTGAACCTCTGCAGACTTGTGTCTGCCGGAAAGAGAGATACAACGTAGGCTTTAAACATAGGATCGAGCACGGTGTCCAAAATGTAGTGCTCTGATTTCAACAGATTGACCACCCATGAATCCTGGTTAAGCGAATGAAGGGCTCCATCCACAAGTCCCACATGCCTAGCGGAATCGCTCCATTTTAGCTCCTCCTTCAATGTCTCCAGCTGCTTCTGCAAAAGCCTGATGAGGGGAATGACCTGACTTAGGCTGGCAGTGTCTGAACTGACTTCACGTGTGGCAAGTTCAAAGGGTTGGAGAACCTTGCACAACATGGAAATCATTCTCCACTGCGCTTGAGTCAGGTGCATTCCCAATCCTTTGCCTATATCGTAGGCAGATGTATAGGCTTGAATGGCCTTTTGCTGCTCCTCCATCCTCTGAAGCATATAGAGGGTTGAATTCCACCTCGTTACCACCTGTTGTTTCAGCTGATGGCAGGGCATGTTCATGAGTGTTTGCTAGCAATCCAGTCTTTGGCACGCGGTGGCTGAATTCCAAAAGTGGCCCGCAATTCTTCGGGCCACCGACAGCATCTCCTGCACGCCCCTGTCGTTTTAAAAAAAATTATGCACCACCAAATTAATTGTATGTGCAAAACATGGGACGTGCTGGAATTGGGTGTAGTATGTCTGACCGGCGGTCAGGAAACCGCCGGTCAGCATACTGACGCCGGGATGCCGGCAGCATACCGACGCCGGGATCCCGGCGGGGAGGGGCGAGTGCAGCAAGCCCCTTGCGGGCTCGGTGGCGACCTGCGGTCGCCACGGGTTCTATTCCCACTCTATGGGTGTCGTGGACACCCACAAGTGGAAATAGTTCCTGGTGGTCGGCTTGCCGACCATCGGGATAGTGAGGGGGCGGGATG
This sequence comes from Pseudophryne corroboree, assembly GCF_028390025.1. Lineage (NCBI taxonomy): Eukaryota > Metazoa > Chordata > Amphibia > Anura > Myobatrachidae > Pseudophryne > Pseudophryne corroboree. The sequence continues at coordinate 758,953,083 of NC_086444.1, forward strand.
TCGGTGGAGGTCATGTAACCGTTGGTCACCCGACCGCCGGTAACATGAATACCACCCGCTGGAATTTGCACGCACAATATTGGTGGCATTGTCCGATATCACAAATCCCCAGGAGAGTCCAATTGTAGTAAGCCAATCTGCGTTGATGTTCCTCAGTTTCCGTAAGAGGTTGTCAGCTGTGTGCCTCTTATGGAAAGCGGTGATACAAAGCGTAGCCTGTCTAGGAACGAGTTGGCGTTTGCGAGATGCTGCTACTGGTGCCACCGCTGCTGTTCTTGCTGCGGGAGGCAATACATCTACCCAGTGGGCTGTCACAGTCATATAGTCCTTAGTCTGCCCTGCTCCACTTGTCCACATGTCCGTGGTTAAGTAGACAGTGGGTACAACTGCATTTTTTAGGACACTGGTGACTCTTTTTCTGACGTCTGTGTACATTTTCGGTATCGCCTGCCTAGAGAAGTGGAACCTAGATGGGGTTTGGTACCAGGGACACACTACCTCAAGCAATTCTCTAAGTCCCTGTGAACTAACGGTGGATACCAGACGCACGTCTAACACCAACATAGTTGTCAAGGCCTGAGTTATCCGCTTTGCAACAGGATGACTGCTGTGATATTTCATCTTCCCCGCAAAGGACTGTTGGACAGTCAATTGCTTACTGGAAGTAGTACAAGTGGTCTTCCGACTTCCCCTCTGGGATGACGATCGACTCCCAGCAGCAACTACAGTAGCACCAGCAGCAGCAGTAGGCGTTCCACTCAAGGATCCATCGGAGGAATCCCAGTTAGGAGAGGACTCGTCAGACTTGCCAGTGACATGGCCTGCAGGACTATTGGCATTCCTGTCTAAGGAGGAAATTGACATTGAGGAAGTTGGTGGTGTGGTTTGCAGGAGCTTGGGTACAAAAGGCAGAAGGGATTTAGTTGTCAGTGGACTGCTTCCGCTGTCACCCAAAGTTTTTGAACTTGTCAATGACTTCTGATGAATGCGCACCAGGTGACGTATAAGGGAGGATGTTCCTAGGTGGTTAACGTCCTTACCCCTACTTATTACAGCTTGACAAAGGCAACACAAAGCCTGACACCAGTTGTCTGCATTTTTGTTGAAATAATTCCACACCGAAGAGGTGATTTTTTTTTTGTATTTTGACCAGGCATGTCAATGGCCTTATTAATCCCACGGACAACAGGTGTCTCCCTGGGTGCCTGACTTAAACAAACCACCTCACCATCAGAATCCTCCTCGTCAATTTCCTCCCCAGCGCCAGCAACACCCATATCCTCATCCTGGTGTACTTCAACAGTGACATCTTCAATTTGAATATCAGGAACTGGGCTGTGGGTGCTCCTTCCAGCACTTGCAGGGGGCGTGCAAATGGTGGAAGGAGCCACCTCTTCCCGTCCAGTGTTGGGAAGGTCAGGTATCGTACCTGCCTACACATTTGTACTCTCCTTGGGGATTTGGGATTTAATACGCACAATTCTTTGCTGTGCTTTTGTCAGCTTAACTCTTTTCATTTTTATAGCGGGAGGATGAGTGCTTCCATCCTCATGTGAAGCTGAACCACTAGCCGTTCCTTGCCACTCCGTGTTGTAAATGGCATATTGGCAAGTTTACACTTCTCCTCAGATGATTTTAATTTAGATTTTTGGGTCAATTTACTGAACTTTTGCTTTTTGGATTTTACATGCTCTCTACTATGACATTGGGCATCGGCCTTGGCAGACGACGTTGATGGCATTGAATTGTCTCTGCCATGACTAGTGACAGCAGCTTCAGCACTAGGTGGAAGTGGATCTTGATCTTTCCCTATTTTACCCTCCACATTTTTGTTCTCCATTTTTTAATGTGTGGAATTATATGCCAGTAATATATCTGGAATTAGACGGCGGTAATGTCTGGAATTAGATACCAGATACCACTGTGACTGGAATGCTGATGACCTATGCACAGTGACAGGACACTACCACAGCACCCTACACAGTAGCGGATCTTGCCACGGGCAAGCAGGACTTTTGCCTGGGGCGCCGCCTTCCGGAGGGCGCCGCACCATGGCAAGATCCGCTGCTACTGTGGTGCCCCCCGCTGCCGCTGTCCGCTCTGAAGGGAAACTAGACGCTACGCGTCTAGTTTCCCTTCCTGGAGAGGACCTTCACTGTAATGATGTGCGGTGCGCGTTGACGTCATCGCGCACCGCACAGCAAAGGTCCTCTCCACGAAGGGAACTAGACGCTGAGCGTCTAGTTTACCTTCGTGGAGAGGACCTTTGCTGTGCGGTGCGCGATGACGTCATCGCGCACCGCACATCCCACAACAGTACAGGGGGCGTAACTGACCACGCCCCCTGTATGAAGCCACGCCCCCTAATGCCGCCCGGGGCGCCAGAAGCCCCGGAACCGGCCCTGACCCTACAGCAGCAAGATGCAGCACTGGACTATTAGTAATGTACTGTAGTATACTGAGCACCACAATGCAGCACAAGACAATGAGCAGTGATACTGAGCACTGATGAGGATAATACTGAGAAGAACTGACACTGAGCAGCAAGATGCAGCACAAGACACTGGACTATTAGTAATGTACTGTAGTATACTGAGCACCACACTACAGCACAAGCCAATGAGCAGTGATACTGATCACTGAGGAGGATAATACTGAGAACTGACACTGAGTAGCAAGATGCAGCACAAGACACTGGACTATTAGTAATGCACTGTAGTATACTGAGCACCACACTGCAGCACAAGACAATGAGCAGTGATACTGAGCACTGATGAGGATAATACTGAGAACTGACACTGAGCAGCAAGATGCAGCACAAGACACTGGACTATTAGTAATGTACTGTAGTATACTGAGCACCACACTGCAGCACAAGACAATGAGCAGTGATACTGAGCACTGATGAGGATAATACTGAGAACTGACACTGAGCAGCTGGATGCAGCACAAGACACTGGACTATTAGTAATGTACTGTAGTATACTGAGCACCACACTGCAGCACAAGACAATGAGCAGTGATACTGAGCACTGATGAGGATAATACTGAGAACTGACACTGAACAGCAAGATGCAGCACAAGACACTGAACTATTAGTAATCTACTGTAGTATACTGAGCACCACACTGCAGCACAAGACAATGAGCAGTGATACTGAGCACTGATGAGGATACTACTGAGAAGTTGAACTGACACTGAGCAGCAAGATACAGCACAAGAGAGACACACTACTAGTATTACTGAGCAGCAATAAGTAAGCACTGATACTGAGCACTGATATTGAGATTTCCACTGAGAGAACGTAGCCACGTCCTCTCCGCTCTCTCTACAATGCACGAGTGAAAATGGCGGCGACACGCGACTATTTATATGGAATCCGAATCTCGTGAGAATACGACAGCGGGATGATGACATTTTCCCTCGTTCAGGTTTTCCGAGTCAGGCGGGAACAACCGAGCCTGCCTCGGACCCGTGTTAACCACGTGGAGTTCAGGGGGGTTCAGTTCTCGGAGAACCAAACCCTCTCATCTCTAGTTACAACAGCTTGAAACTCATTCACACCACTGGCTGGACCAGAGATATTGTCAGGGCTTCTCTCTGTGGGGCGCTTGGAGGTGACATCATCTCCAAGCATCTGGAATGCGCTTGAAGATGATGCGGGACCCGGGTCAGATGACCAGGCTTACTCATTCACACTGCCCGGTAACTACCTGGGTTGAATTCCCAGGTCACTGGACCTGGGTTAACCCAGCAATAAACCAGGTTTTTGCGGCAGTTTGAAAGATGTTTAACATTTACAGTATCATACACAAACATACACATTCCACTGCCCTCATACTAAACTTCTGTGCTCTTGTAGTCTCCCTTTCTAGAGATTCTGGCAAATCTTTCTCAGCATAATTTTTTTCTGCTTATGACTTATTGAGCCTGATTTAGAGGTGAATACAGACGGAACCGCCTGTCTGCCACTTTATGCAAATGCCGCTACACAACCCTTCCCTGGTGTGCATCCGTGATTATGAATGTGCAAGGGCTGAGAGACATTCACTTTTAGAATTCATAATCCAGGGCAACTGGCGTCAGCAGCATCCTTCCAATTTTTTGGCTGTTTTCTATTCACCTGCCTGCTTTCCAGGACTTCATCATGGGCATGATGCTATTGAAAAGATACCCGTGCAGTCCAACCCCCCTCCCACCTCTTTTCTTAAAAATGTAGGCTCCATGCTGCTTGTCCAACTTTCAATAGAGCCTTGGCTGTCAGCACCTGGAGCACCAATACCCTTGGGGCCCCTTATGGAGTCAGCACAATCATGTAGCCTTTATTTTTATTTTTCTATCTATCTATCTATCTATCTATCTATCTATCTATCTATCTATCTATCTATCTATCTATCTATCTATAAGCTCTCACTCATTAACTCACTCATTGACTCATCACTAACTCTCTTCCTTCCCGATATGTAGAGTTTAATAAACTACAAAAATGGTCCTGTCATTCTTTACCATATCTGCATCGGGTGTTCCACGGGTAACACCAAGAACCATGGATTAATATTTACTTACATTAAGACATCTCAAATTAACATCTCTAAAGATTTACCAAATTTTAACACTCATTTATATTTACAACCATGAAAAGCAGAATCTCCTGTGCAAAGAACGGGTAGAACAGCTAGTTTAATATAATAATTGCAAAACTCAGTCACACTTCTGTGAATCCATAACTGCACAGACAATGGTCATTTTGAAAACTTTATACATTACCTCCAGGTTCCAACAAGCAAGCTTTTAAAATGACAAATATGGACTGGATTTGTCCTTGCCCCCCCCCCCCCCCCCCCCCCCACATCTTTGATCTAAAAAAGGACAAGTCATTCTAACTTACAAACCACCAGACACTTCTGCCGTGACATAGGACATCGATTTTTTTTCTTATTACTGACAGTATTTGGTTTTTTTAGGCCCCACAAAAGAAATATAAATTAGGTTTAATATAAATTTTTTGTTCTTCTTGCACGATGAACTGAAACGGACAGAATTTCATTCTTTTAAAATTAAAATACAAAATATTATATATAAATTCTTACTTTAAATATTATTTTGGCCCAGGGCTCAGTGATAACCTGCCTAATCATATGTAGTGACCTGGGCCTAATGCCCAGAGTCACTTTCATCTTGGGGCTCAGTCCTTGGGTCCGCCTAATTGCATCTTATGTGACCTGGGCCAGATCACTCACGAGGGGGCTCAGGTCTAACTTAGAATAGAGTGACCTGGGCCAAATGCTCAGGGTCACTAAGAAGCCTAAAACATGCATAACACTGCCACAGGGGTGTAGTAGGGTATGCCAGCGCTCGGGCTCCCGGCGACCAGCATACCGGCGCCGTGAGCCCGACCGCTGGCATGCCGACAGCGCGGCGAGCACTAAGGAGCCCCTTGCGGGCACGGTGGCGCGCTACGCGTGCCACACTATTTTATTCTCCCTCCAGGGGGGTCGTGGACCCCCACGAGGGAGAATAGCTGTCGGTATGCAGGGTGTCGGGATTCCGGCGCCGGTATAATGTGCGCCGGGATCCCGACATTCGGCATACTGAAGACCAACCTGCCACAGGCCTGCGGTATGACTATTACCAAGGGCTTAGTGTCTGACAATGCTAGTGCTCTATATACAGTGCATCTGGAAAGAATTCACAACGCTTCACTTTTTCCACATTTTGTTATGTTACAGCCTTATTCCAAAATGGAATAAATTAATTTTTTTCCCTCAAAATTCTAAACACAATACCCCATAATGACAACGTGAAAAAAGGTTTTTTTTTTAGTTTTTTCCTAATTTATTAAAAATAAAAACTAAGAAATCACATGTACATAAGTATTCACAGCCTTTGCTATGAAGCTCAAAATTGAGCTCAGGTGCGTCCTGTTTCCACTGATCATCGTTGAGATGTTCCTACAGCTTAATTGGAGTACACCTGGGGTAAATTCAGTTGATAGGACATGATTTGGAAAAGCAGACACCTGCCTATTGTTAGGTTCCTGGTGCTCAGAACAAGGGAGATGTTATGAAGTGAGTCCAGAGCACCAGGACGTAATGCTGGGAAAGGGGAATAGAAAGGGAATAGCCCCTGGCGCCCTATCTCAGTTGTCTCGCCCGTGCTGTCAGTACACTCTTGCGAGACTATGGTTGCTTGAGCCCATGGCAGCCGCGTTTGAAGGGCGGATTACGTCTGCCCAACTTCGATGCCCCCTCAGGTCTTAATGAGAGACAAAGAGTGTACCGAGACAGGGTGATAACAAGGGGCCCTCTTACTGAAACAACCAAAGCCACGGGCTACTAACTAGCCTAAAACTAAATGTATGTGCGGCTTGCCGCCAAAGGAAAAGAACAACAAAGGAAATGCTGACCACACGCCGACACAATACTTTTGTGTACCGGCGGTGACAGCATAAGCAGAACCCTCTGCAAAACACCAGTGACAGAAATAATAATGGAATACAGCGGCCTAGGCCGACGGACGCGGCAGAGCCGCTACTCACGGAACCGGTACGAATACTGGCAAACGGACAGGAACTCCCAATACTGCTGACACAGACTCTCAGAACTGGATGACAGGCAGAATCCCAAACGACAGACCGGTGGACACCAAGAAGCCAGAAACTTGACCAGGCACAGGCAAAGCCACTGGACCTCAGGACAGGAACGCCCAACGGCAGGACACGGGATCAGACACAGGAATCGACACAGGGACTGACACAGGAATCGACACAGGAAGCAGCTCAACTGACACTGCTATACAGGAGCTCAGGAACTAGCAGGAACCAAGCTCAGAACTCAAGCAGACTGGAAACCTAGAAATATCACCATCATCTGTGAATAGCACTGAGCCAGCATATAACAGAGAGGCCTAATTAATAATCTCATGCAGCTGCCCTGTTGCATGACTCCAAACTGACAAGATGCAATTAGCAGCCAGGTGAGGCTGAACACATGGGAACAAGCTGCAATTACACAGACTCACCAGCGGCAGCAACCAAGAGTACTCTTAAACAGAGCAACGGGAAATCCTGGCCTGCAAAACAACTTATAAACATAAAATACCTATCTGACATGCAAAACAGGAATGAGCCACAGCCGTGGCTCATAACAGTACCCCCCCCCCTTGAGGAGGGGTCAAAGGACCCCAAAATACAGACTATCAAAAACAAGGGATACAAAAAAAAACCTGACACACTGGTCTAACAGACACGAAAACAGAAACAAGCTGCAACCACAGCTTGTAACAGTGCCCTCCCCCTGACGGTGGCCACTGGACACAAGATAAGGGAAAAAAAATCTTTTTTTTTTTTTTATACACCACAATGCAAGAGTCAGCAATATTTATTTTTCTTTTTACCCTGTGCTTGCTTGGCGACACCAGGAAAGGAAGAAATCTCTGGCTCAAAAAATTCTTCAAAACATAAAGGTCGAGCAATCAGATGCTTCTTCCGTCTCCTACCAGAGTGCCCCGGCATGTAAGAAACCTCATCAGTTTCGGAATCTGAAAACAGACCATAGATTGGTTCCATTCCCCTAGGTACCAAAACTTTAGAAGATTTCCTGTAGGGAGAAGACAGAAAAGCACATCCGGTAGCCAAAGCAATGGGCTGAGATTTTTGTGCCGAGTTTACAGTATACAGTGGACTCTCAGCATATAAGACGGGTGACCTAGAGGAACCTGAACCAATTTCTTTGGAACCATATCTCTTAATAACTGCATCACTGAATGCCGGGGGATCCTGAAGAATGGGATCTTCAGCTTTCATTAGACTGGTTGCCCACTCAAAAGGCTCTCCTCTAAAGGAATAAATCAGATAGAGCACAATGTTCTCTGAAGTGATGCCCAGAAATGGTCTAGACAACAAAATGGTGTAATAGTGTTTGTAAAGCGCCAGAAATTGGACTAAGTCCCCATCAAAGATTATAGATGTTGAGATATCAACAGAGTCAGTATCTGCTTCCTTCCCATCTGACTGACTAGAGTGCTTAGCTAGGACCTGGTCACTATTGACCTTACTCGAGGCTGAGACTTTCTGAACCCCACCTGGGGCAGTGACTTTCTGAACCCCACCCGGGGGCAGTGACTTTCTGAACCCCACCCGCGGCAGTGACTTTCTGAACCCCACCCGGGGCAGTGACTTTCTGAACCCCACCTGGGGCAATGACTTTCTGAACCCCACCTGGGGCAGTGACTTTCTGAACCCCACCCGGGGCAGTGACTTTCTGAACCCCACCTGGGGCAGTGACTTTCTGAACCCCACCTGGGGCAGTGACTTCCTGAACCCCACCCGGGGCAGTGGCCTTCGGGAAACCCGCTGGGGCAGTGGCCTTCGGGAACCCCGCTGAGGTCAGCACCACGGATTCTTTTACTGGGACCGGGCCGTCGGCCTCCCTTACTTGGACCGAGCCATCGGCCTCCCTCACTGGGACCGAGCCATCGGCTTCCCTCACTGGGACTGAGCCATTGGCCTCCCTCTCTGAGTCGATAATTATCGAAACTCCTCCCGGGACTATGACTTCCGGGACTTTTGCTGAAGCTATAACCTTCAGAACCTCCACAAATGCTATGCCTCTTAAGTTCTTTCCTGGGGAAGCGACCTCTAGACCCTTCTTTGAGGCTGCGTCTCTAGAGACCCCACTTGGGGATATTACTTCAAAGATCCCTTCTGGGGTTTTGCTTCTCGAGTTCCCTTCTAGAACTATGGTTTTAGATACCCTTTCTGGGGTTGCGCTTTTCAAGTCCCTACCTGGGGTAACAGCTTCTGAGACCCCTTTTGGTATGGAAACCTGAGCTATAATATTTGATGTCCCTCTATAAGCTATAGCATCAGGTACCGCTCCAGCGCTCTGGGCATCGGGTACCGTTCCAGCACTCTGGGCATCGGGTACCGCTCCAGCACTCTGGGCATCGGGTACTGCTCCAGCACTCTGGGCATTGGGTACCGCTTCAAAGATCCCTTCTGGGGTTTTGCTTCTCGAGTTCCCTTCTAGAACTATGGTTTTAGATACCCTTTCTGGGGTTGCGCTTTTCAAGTCCCTACCTGGGGTAACAGCTTCTGAGACCCCTTTTGGTATGGAAACCTGAGCTATAATATTTGATGTCCCTCTATAAGCTACAGCATCAGGTACCGCTCCAGCACTCTGGGCATCGGGTACCGCACCAAGATCCTGAGCATCAGGCACCTCTCCAGGACCCTGGGCAACGGGCACCACTCCAGGACCCTGGGCAACGGGCACCACTCCAGGGGCTTGCAACCCTGCTTCAACAGGAACCTCAAGAGAGGTAAGAAACATTCTCTTTTGATTCCTGAATCTATAATGGGGCTCCCTTGCCCAAGGACCCCAACTATAGGACAGAGAGCTTTTTAGTGTGGGTTGTGTGACAAGTACCTCTGCCACAGTAGAGACAGGAGTAGGTCTTGTATCCTGACTCAACTTGGCCAGAGGGCAAGACTCGTCACCACACTTTGGCTTGCGCAACTCACAGGTCTGCAGATAGTGGCCTAAACCCCCACAATATAGGCATAAGTTTAAGTTTCTGCGACGCAGACGCTCCTCTTCTGAGAGCCTGGGCCGCAGAAAACTTTTAAACCTTTTCTCTTCAATTAAACCAGAGGATTCTCTTGTCACCATACTGTGAACAAGAGTCTCTTTAGAGATAGATGTACTCTCAACGACTTCTGGCAAGATGAGCACTGAAAGCAGAGTTCAGGGCTGAGAGAGATGCCTGCAGGGCTTGCATAGTAGACATAGGAGGATTTAAAACTAGACAAGACAAGGCAAGACTAGACAAGGCAAGACTAGACAAGGCAAGACTAAATTTTTGCTAAACAAAACAAGACTGTTTTTTTGTTTTGTTTTTAAACACCGGACTGGATTCTAAACACCGGACTGGATTCTAAACACGGGACTGGATTCTAAACACCGGACTGGATTCTGCACACTGAATTCTAGACAAGACTGGATTCTAAACACCGGATTGGATTCTGCACACTGAATTCTAGACAGGACTGGATTCTAGACTAGACACTGGACTGGGCCAAAAAAGAAAAAAAAGTTTTATTTCTTTTTTGTGGTATGGCTGGTGATAATGTTAGGTTCCTGGTGCTCAGAACAAGGGAGATGTTATGAAGTGAGTCCAGAGCACCAGGACGTAATGCTGGGAAAGGGGAATGGAAAGGGAATAGCCCCTGGCGCCCTATCTCCGTTGTCTCGCCCGTGCTGTCAGTACACTCTTGCGAGACTATGGTTGCTTGAGCCCATGGCAGCCACGTTTGAAGGGCGGATTACGTCTGCCCAACTTCGATGCCCCCTCAGGTCTTAATGAGAGACAAAGAGTGTACTGAGACAGGGTGATAACAAGGGGCCCTCTTACTGAAACAACCAAAGCCAGGGGCTACTAACTAGCCTAAAACTAAATGTATGTGCGGCTTGCCGCCAAAGGAAAAGAACAACAAAGGAAATGCTGACCACACGCCGACACAATACTTTTGTGTACCGGCGGTGACAGCATAAGCAGAACCCTCTGCAAAACACCAGTGACAGAAATAATAATGGAATACAGCGGCCTAGGCCGACGGACGCGGCAGAGCCGCTACTCACGGAACCGGTACGAATACTGGCAAACAGACAGGAACTCCCAATACTGCTGACACAGACTCTCAGAACTGGATGACAGGCAGAATCCCAAACGACAGACTGGTGGACACCAAGAAGCCAGAAACTTGACCAGGCACAGGCAAAGCCACTGGACCTCAGGACAGGAACGCCTAACGGCAGGACACGGGATCAGACACAGGAATCAACACAGGGACTGACACAGGAATCGACACAGGAAGCAGCTCAACTGACACTGCTATACAGGAGCTCAGGAACTAGCAGGAACCAAGCTCAGAACTCAAACAGACTGGAAACCTAGAAATATCACCAGCATCTGTGAATAGCACTGAGCCAGCATATAACAGAGAGGCCTAATTAATAATCTCATGCAGCTGCCCTGTTGCATGACTCCAAACTGACAAGATACAATTAGCAGCCAGGTGAGGCTGAACACATGGGAACAAGCTGCAATTACACAGACTCACCAGCGGCAGCAACCAAGAGTACTCTTAAACAGAGCAACGGGAAATCCTGGCCTGCGAAACAACTTATAAACATAAAATACCTAACTGACATGCAAAACAGGAATGAGCCACAGCCGTGGCTCATAACACCTATATAAGGTCCCACACTTGACAGTGGATGCCTGAGCACAAACCAAGCATGAAGTCAAAGGAATTATCTGTAGACCTCCGAGACAGGATTGTCTTGAGGCACAAATCTGGGGAAGGGTAAAGAAAAATATCTGCTGCTTTGAAGGTCCCAGTGAGCACAGTGGCCTCCATCATCCGTAAATGGAAGAAGTTCAGAACCACCAGGACTCTTCCGAGAGCTGGCCGGATGTCTAAACTGAGCGATCGGCGGAGAAAGGCCTTAGTCAGGGAGGTGATCAAGAACCCAATGGTCACTCTCTCAGAGCTACAGCATTCCTCTGTGGAGAAAGGAGAACCTTCCAGAAGGACAACCATCTCTGCAGCAATCCACCAATCAGGCCTGTATGGTAGAGTGACCAGACGGAAGCCACTCCCTAAAAAAAGCACATGGCAGCCCACCTGGAGTTTGCCAAAATGCACTTTAAGGACTCTCAGACCATGAGAAACAAAATTCTATGGTCTGATTAAAAAAGATTGAACTCTTTGGCCTGAATGCCAGGCGTCATGTTTGGAGGAAACTGGCATGGCTCATCACCAGGCCAATACCATCCCTACAGTGAAGCATGGTGGTGGCAGCATCATGCTGTGGGGATGTTTTTCAGTGGTAGGAACTGGGAGGCTAGTCAGGATAGAGGGAAAGATGAATACAGCAATGTACAGAGACATCCAGGATAAAAACCTGCTCCAAATCGCTCTTGACCTCAGACTGGGGCGACGGTTCGTCTTTCAGCAGGACAATGACCCTAAGCACACAGCCAAGATATCAAAGGAGTGGCTTCAGGACAACTCTGTGAATTTCCTTGAGTGGCCCAGCCAGAACCCAGACTTGGCTGTGCACCGATGCTTCCCATCCAACCTGATGGATCTTGAGAGGTGCTGCAAAGAGGAATGGACGAAACTGTCCAAAGATAGGTGTGCCAAGCTTGAGGCATCATATTCAAAAAGACATGAGGCTGTAATTGCTGCCAAAGGTGATTCAACAAAGTATTGAGCAAAGGCTGTGAATACTTATTTACATGTGATTTCTTAGTTTTTTATTTTTCATAAATTTGCAAAAATCTCCCAAAAACTTTTTTTTCACATTTTCATTATGGGGTACTGTGTGTAGAATTTTGAGGGAAAAGATTAATTTATTCCAGTTTGGAATAAGGCTGTAACATAACAAAATGTGGAAAAAGTGAAGCTCTGTGAATACTTTCTGGATGCACTGTATAGTCGAAATAATGCCAGTGACCCAAGGTCCAGAGAGGCTGCAGAGAGGAGATTAATTTAGAACTCTACAGCACTTGCTCCTTTCTTCATCTTCTGTCTTTTACCACTTAAACAGCGGCACTGCCTCTTTTTTCTTCTTCTTGATGTCGGTGCCCCTCCTTTGAAGTTTGCCACCATGATGTCTACCTTGGGCGACTCTTCTTTCTTCTTTTCTTCAGGAGCTCTTCTCTCTTCCATCTTTCCTGCCAGACTTAGCTCTCTAGTTCCGCGTCATCTAATTTAAAAAGCTGCAAGTGGATGGAGCTATGCGCCAGTTAGCCCCTATTGGCTAGCCATAGCCACTACTGATTGGCTTCCAGTCCACGAGCCGGCCAGTGCCAAATTCAAAATGCTGCTGCTTAATGGCCAAATGCATATAATCGACACATTTTCACCAGCACTGGGAGCAGATATACTGTCCCAGTGATGCCTGCTGATGTGTCCCACTTGGGACACATCTCTTCTTCACGCCACTCCTGCATTTCTGCTGATAAAGTCTAACACTAAATCCCAGTGCCAGCTACCACCATGTTCCGAGCAGGACACCTTTCCACGTTTCCCATCCCCTTTGTTGCTTTGTAGTCACTACAAGTGCTTTTTCATTGTCCATGAGTCAGGGAATCATAGGGTAAAATTTTGGGGGTAATTCAGACTGCATCGCTGCAGTGGCAGCGATCGCAGTCTGAATTACTTTGTGGAGTGCGTACGTGCACAGGCCACACTGTGCGTGTGCACCCCAGGAGCCCCATGAGATGCTATCAGATTGACAGGCAGAGGCAGTCGCAGTGCGGGAGGGGGCATGCCAATGGTGTTAGAACGCCATTGGCGAGGCATGGTCCGGACAATAGAGGCATGTCCGGACCTTTGGGGGGTGTGGGTGGGCCGCGGCGCCTGAACCCGGGAAGCGATGAGTAGCAGCCTGCCAGCACCCAGGAGCTGCGCTGGCAGGGAGATACTCGTCAGGTAAAATAGCATCGCTGCCATGCAATGATTTGTACCCTTGCAGGGGGGGCAGAGCCAGACATGCGGGGTGGACTAGCCCTGTTTTGGGTGTCCCCCTGCATGTCTGTGAATCCGATCATAGATGTGCTAAATTTAGCACATCTATGATCAGATCTGAATTAGGCCCTATATTCCAACATCCTTCCTTCAGAGCTCCTCTTTGTACCTCGGCTTGTGGATCAACTGTGAAAGTGGTAACTTATTAGGAACACCCAGCGTGGGCCACAAGGGAGGAATGGTCTTCCTAGAGATCAGCACTCTCCATCTTCTAGCCCTTCTGGGGCACCTTCACTGTCTTTTGGGGCTGGAGCTATCCACCACCCAACAGTAAATTATTCTGGGGCATTCCCGGGTATCTGTCACAACTTGCAGCACTTCCTTGTGGGCCATCTCCTCCAGTCTCACATCTTCTTCTGGAACCATATCTCCCACAGCAAAATGACTGTTTTGTCCTTCAATGGTCATCCAAATCATCATTTTTGGTAGATGGAGATTGCTCTCCCAGACCTTCTCTTTAGAGAGGGCAATCACCTGTGAGCCCGGCTGCAGCGGATCCTCTTCAGGCCCTTCAACACTCTCTTCACCAGGTTCCCTTAATCCAACACCTCTAGATGCCCACGCCGCAGCCCAATGCCTTATGACTTGGGCTGCAGTACTGACACTTAATTACAGCCCATGGTGCACAACACTTTACAAGAAATCGAGTCGTGAAAAAAAGTTTCTTCTTTGCCTGCTTCCACAAACACAACAAAAACACATATGCATGCTAAGATTAGAGGATGTGACCATGTTGATTAAAATATATTGTATTGCAAGTTTTATTCTGCACATCCATAGGGCAAATAAGGGCAAGCCACTAGAACTCTTACTATTTTGGGTTCCATCATTTATAATATAAGTTGGTTTAATGTATCAGCTCTTTTCCACTAATTGTGTTAAATGTTATTTATATTATGCTTTGCCTTTTTCACATATTAACAGACAAAGAGGGGGAAGGGGTTGCAAATACCACCCCTACATTTCCCTTCAGCACACTAAAAATTACCTGTAACCATACCTGAACCTATCTGGTAATAGAAATTCAGAGAATTAGTTTACACATGTTTGCAAACACATGTTTAAGCCGCTGAGCCACTTTCAAGGCTTCTCCGATGTCAGCAGCCCTAACACTATATGATAGCAGTGCCCACATAGGGCCATGTAATTTGTCACAGTAGGCCTCATGATAAAGGCTATTACTAAAACACATCCAGACAGAGAGCTAACTTACCCAGGAGCCACCCAGAGGATCTCCCATTGGCACTACAAGGAACAGCATGCCTTCCAAATACTGCTACCATTCAATGCCTCTCGCACACAAGCAGACAAACATTGGCAGTTGCTCGGTCATTCCTGGAAATAATTATGTATCAGGTGCTGGAAAGGGGGAGGGGTCACAGACAAACAGACAGAGAAGGGGGGGGGGTTGCAAATCCCACCCCTACATTTCCCTTCCCTGTTTGTCTGCTTTTTCACATACAGGTTGAGTCTCCCTTATCCAAAATGCTTGGGACTAGAGGTATTTTGGATATGGGATTTTTCCGTATTTTGGAATAATTGCATACCATAATGAGATATCATGGTGATGGGACCTAAATCTAAGCACAGAATGCATTTATGTTACATATACACCTTATACACACAGCCTGAAGGTAATTTTAGCCAATATTTTTTTATAACTTTGTGCATTAAACAAAGTGTGTCTACATTCACACAATTCATTTATGTTTCATATACACCTTATACACACAGCCTGAAGGTCATTTAATACAATATTTTAATAACTTTGTGTATTAAACAAAGTTTGTGTACATTGAGCCATCAAAAAACAAAGGTTTCACTATCTCACTCTCACTCCAAAAAGTCCGTATTTCGGAATATTCCGTATTTCAGAATATTTGGATATGGGATACTCAACCTGTATTGCCATGCTAAACCTTCTGTTCTTTGTTTATCACATTCCCTCACCACAACCAGCCGCCTTTCTAACTTAGAAAATAGATGCCAATTCCTATGGGGTTTTTTGCAATTCTTTTTTATAAGGGAACCAATAGAAACAGCACGAGTGAAAAACAGTAAAAACACCCACACATGGGTTGGAATAATGCAATAATAGAAATATATAAACATGTAGCAAGTAACAGAAAAACAATTTGTATTACAATTTGTAGACAAATTAAAAGGAAGAGAGGAAAAGAGCATAAGGGAACAGGGATATTTTTACGTTGTATGTGTTTCTCTTCATTCAGTGAGTGTTGGTTCTTCATACTGTACATTCTATTGTAGTCTTGTTATTAATAAAAGTCACATCGGCCCCTGGGACCGGTAAGCATAAGTCCGGGGGGGGAGTAGCAGGGGGGTGCTTTTTGTGTTGCAGGGCCAGTCTTGACACAGGAGGATCCCGGTGGCGGTAAAGAGGGATGCCGGCGCATGCGCAGCAGGACATTGGGGTATTTTTTACTAGAAATACCATGATGATGCAGCGGAGAGGCATCACAGCGATAGAGCTTTCTCGCAAGCTCTGTCCCTGCACGCGATAATTGATACAGCCATGCAATGTACTCAATTATCGCAGTGCGAGTTTGGCCGATATCATCACACCAAATCCGCATCATCAGATGTGGATGGTGATAAATCGGCCTCTATATGGAATAAATGATGCCAATTGATTAAATTCAAATTTTGATTTCACAAGAGGATTAGAAGTGATCCAATCACATGACATTCACATCCAATCCTAAGAAAGCTTCTTTGGCCAGATACTGTATGTCCTGTAGAGTCCCTGGTCAAACAATATATACTATTATTCATCCAGTTGTGTGAGAATAAATGGCATGTGGACATTTTTATGTACTTGGTATAATTATATTAAATTGCTATTACAAAATGTTTAAAGCATGCACTAGCCCTTAGCAATCCATGAATCCAGCAGTGCTTTGCACACTTATTACAGTACAGTAGCTCACACTAGAAATTCAACAGTTGCTTCTGTAGATTATTCATTGCAGTGGATGTAGAAGGGATTGAAGAAACCATGGGCCTGATTCCTAGTAGTGCGCTAATGCTGCCACAGGTGCGATTTATGGCTCAGAGTATGTTTGAAAATATGCTAATTGAGCAGCTGCTAGGATTTGTATACAGGTGCCCATGGAGCTTTCCCAGTGGTCCACAAGTGTGTACACATTTGCAGCATCGACACAGATACAGGGCCGGTTTTAGCCCTTGTGGCGCCCTGGGGGAAAATAGGGGCGTGGCTTCATACAGCGGCGTGGTCAGTTATTCCCCCTGTAGAGTTGTGCCCCCATTTGTGCCCCCTGTAGAGTTGTGCCCCCGTTTGTGCCCCCAGTTGAGTAGCGCCGCTTACAAAAAAAATAAATAAATTTTTTTAAAATTAATTAATACTTACTATCCCCGCTCCTGATTCCCGACCGCTGCTGACCTCCGCTGCTGACCTCCGCCGGCGCCGCTCCTCGGATCTATGGGAGAGACGTCATGACGTCTCTCCCATAGCACAGCATAGACACTAGAGGTCAATTATGACCCCTAGTGTATATGTGCCAGTCCCACAATGCTGTGTGGTGCGCGATGACGTCATCGCGCACCGCACAGCAAAGGTCCTCTCCACGAAGGGAAACTAGACGGGTAGCGTCTAGTTTCCTTCACAGCACTGCACAGTACCGGGGGGCACTGACCAACAGTAGCGGATCTTGCCATAGCGGCGGCGCCCTCCCGTGTGCCCATAGCAAGATCCGCTACTGCACAGATACAGGACACATCAACTTCCTGAGTGAGTGTATGGTCACTCAGAATGGCCAGAGACGTGTTTCCTTAGCACAGGATCACAGTCGGCAGCTGATACACGCCTCGAAAACACTCTCAACATGCCTGCGTTTTGGCCGCCATTCCCGTTGCCTCTAACAAAATGCGCACTTCCTGTCAACCACTTGTATATGAATCCTCACTGCAAGCGTAATCGCAAATCAATCGCTATGTGTGCACATTTTGGCAGTGACGCATGTGCAGTTTACCGATAATCGTCCAATTTAGAGAAAAATGGCATAGCATACAATTATGAATCAGGCACTAAGGGCCTAATTCAGACCCGAACACAGCCACGTGTCTGTACACAGCGGCTGCATTAAGGTTGTATGCTCACACGCACTGGTTGCAGTGCGCATGCGTGACCTTATACATTGCAGCCACATCCACGAAGGATGCGGCCGCAGTGTGATTGGCAGTGGCGGCCGTCGGAGGGGCGTTGTTGTGGCATTGGGGGGCTGGGCGTCTTGCATAGTGGCTGGCCTAGATGTCACGCAGCCGATCTGATTAAAAAAATGGTGGCAGCAGCAAGGGGATAAGATTAGTTGCTTATGTGCTGAACGATTGTACCGCACGTAATTGTGTGCATTAGTTAGTAATTTGACCCAGTACCATTTGCGTACGAAAGGGGTCATAAACGCTATTTGTACATTCTAACGTGATTTGTGTAATTTTTTATTTTTTTTAAGGGAAGTTCGCTGGTCACTCAGGAATTATCCAACAACCAACAGTTACTGGAAAGGGTTAATGCTCTGCGGATCACACTCGCATGTTCCAGTAAACAAAGGTTCATAGGGGCCCTAGGTCGAGTACGCCAGCGCTAAAGCAGTGTGTGGGCGTATTGGTCGGCGTGGGCGAGTGAGTGGGGTACTCGGTAAACTTCACCGTCGACCTACCTTGAACATTTTGGTTTTTGTAAGGGTTCGCTAAAGACCCTGATTAAAGTCAGAGGTAGTGAAAGCAACACCTGCAAGTTATGGGGGCCAGTTGTTCGGGTAGGGGGCGATCAACCTCGGTTCGGGTTGATTCAGTAAACTGACCAATCGGGTCGGCAAGGTATGTAATGTGTGAAAAATACGGTTCACACACAGAGGTTTTATGTGATGAATGGGAAAGAATGACTGTACATGACGGGGAGAAATTCCCAAGAGTAGGCAGCTTTAGCCCAGATGTGTTACTAAATCTAAGGAGAAGGATATGTCTCATAAAATCAACAAAGAGACGGATCAAACATTATGATTATTTACAGTTATGGCAACAGGAGGGTGAAATACAGAGAGGACTGGCTCAGGCGGCGGGATCTAACCCTATCAGGAAACTGATAGCTACGGCACCACCGCCACCTTACATAACGGGAGATAAGTTGGTTGCGGAGAATGACGCACTAGGGTGTAATAAACAAGCACTTAGTAACTGTATAAATGTTAAGGATAATGTTAATAAGTTAACTAATGCAAATATTAACCCGTGCAAGTTGTACCCTGTTCTAAACTTTCCCCAGGAGTGTGATCAAGAGGACGAATCGACAACAATATCGGCGCTCTCTCTAGCAGCCACCATATCAGAAACAGCAGTGGGCACGGCCCAACCCGTAAGATTAGTATCAAAGGCCCCTAGCGGAGGGACAGGTGAGGTCGTATCAACGGGTAAGTACGGCACCATACACTATGCTGAAACCATTTCACCACAAGCTGTAGAATCTATTCAGAAGGATGTTAGTAGACTTAATCCCGTTCGGGTAATAGCAGTGCCAAATGGGAAAACTGACACTACAGGAATCACTCCTGTCAGGAACATTGCCATGTACAGCCCGTTTTCCCGAATGGAATTAAGAACCATAGTGTCTGAATTCCCTGATCCTAGAAAAGATCTAGTTGCTAGTCAGAAATACATCAGAGACCTAGGGAACACTGTAGAGCCCAATAACAAAGACTGGCAGATATTGCTGAGGGCATGTTTACCCTCCAATGTCGACTCAGCTCAATTTTTAGCTGACTGTGGATTGGATCAGGATGTACCCCTTACGGATGTGTACAACCAAGACAATGTAAAAAGAATACATTTACAATTAAAAGAGTATTTTCCAGCTGTAGTTAAATGGAACAAAATTTTCTCCATTAAACAAAAAGAGTCAGAGACAGCTTCAGAATATTTTCACAGGGCATTACTAGAAATGGCTAAATACACAGGCATAGAAGACATTAAAACAAACATAAATCATAGAGAAGTAGCAGTATCTGTGCTAATGGATGGTTTAAAAGAAGCATTAAAGACAAGGGTACAGACCACGCAACCATGTTGGCGAGGTCTGTCGGTGGCTACTTTGAGAGAGGCAGCTGTTGATCATGATCGGAATATCACCAGACACAGGGAATTACAAGGTGATAAGTTAATGTCCGTAAGTATACAGGCCCTGACCACAAGGCAACCTTTGTATAAATCACCAAACCCTGTGGGTAAGTCAAATGTGGTAACTTGTTATTTTTGTCATAGACAGGGACACATGGCACGAGACTGTAGAGCGAAAAATTCACAAAAATCATATCAACCCCCTAGACAACGACATGACACACGAAAATTGGGATCAGGGTCCGCAGAAACGGAGTTATGAGCCACATGCAGGGGAAACAAAAAGATATCCCCCAAACAGAGACTGGCAAGCCTCTGGTAGTGCCCAGTTAACCCCCTCTCAAGTAGTTGCTGCCAGCGGGATTCAGGGAGGTCACCATACCCAATAGGGGTGTGGCCACACCTGTAATCTGCAGCCAGTAAAATTGATTGCAAGTCTTGGAAGTGAACCCGAAATTGCAATTGATGTAGCTGGTAAATCATTAAACTTTCTTGTAGATACGGGGGCGGCCAAATCAGTGATAAATTCGACAGTGGGCATGAGAACCACTGGTAAGACAATTCCAGCCATGGGAGTAACGGGAGTAGTCCAGCACTACCCTGTTAGCAAACCAGCCGAGGTTACAGTAGGTCCTTTGCACACCAAGCATTCCTTTTTGCTGGCTGCATCGGCACCGACTAATCTCCTGGGAAGAGATTTATTGTGTAAAATGGGGTGTGTCATTTATTGTACTCCTGAAGGTGTATTCTTAGACATACCTGAGAATCACGCTCAGGAAGTGCGAGACATGTTAGACTCCCCATCAAAATTAATGTCCCATACTGTTATGTTAAATAGGAATCCATCCCAGGTAGAAGAAATGACATCCCAAATACCAGAGTCACTGTGGACTAAAGATGGACAAGACACTGGATTAATGGCAAACGTAGCTCCAGTAGTTGTGCAAGTAAAAGATGGTAGGATAGCTCCAAAAATCCCACAATACCCTCTGAAGCCAGAGGTGGAGTTAGGAGTTTACCCAGTAATAGAGCGCTTGCTACAACAGGGCATCCTGGTAAGAACATCCAGCACTGCCAATAGTCCCATCTTCCCTGTGAAAAAGAGTGGGGGGAGGGGTTACAGGCTAGTGCAGGATCTAAGGGGGATTAACAAAATAGTTGAGAGTCAGTTCCCCGTAGTGCCAAATCCAGCTGTCATCCTTATGCAGATCCCTCCCACTGCGAAATTTTTCACTGTTATTGACCTCTGCTCCGCTTTCTTCTCGGTACCTCTGCATCCTGACAGCCAATATTTGTTTGCATTTACATACAGAGGAGTCCAATACACATGGACTCGATTACCGCAAGGTTTCATAGACAGTCCAAGTATATTTTCCCAGGCTTTGCATGATTGTTTACAGTCTTTCCAACCAGAGAGTGGATCAATATTGATACAGTACGTAGACGATTTACTACTGTGTTCAGATTCACTGGAAGCGTCCCTGAAGGATACGAAACAGCTCCTGTTTCATCTTTCAGACACAGGACACAAGGTTTCCAAAGACAAACTACAATTATGCCAGCCTAAAGTAAAATATCTGGGACACTGTCTAACACAAGGACTGAGACACCTGACCGCTGATAGAATCCAAGCAATTAGAGACATGACTCTGCCACAAACCCAGCAACAGATCAGAACGTTTTTAGGAATGTGTGGGTATTGCCGTAACTGGATCCCAGGTTTTTCCATTCTAGCATTACCTTTGCAGGATATGGTCTCATCAAACAAACCTGATCGGATTTCGCATACAGACGAATCCGAGATGGCATTTGAGAGACTTAAACAGTGCCTAACGCAGGCGCCAGCATTAGGTATGCCAGACTATGGGAAACCCTTTGAGCTGTACGGAACAGAAAGTGCTGGTTGCGCGGCAGGCGTCCTAACCCAGAAGCACGGTGATGCCAGCAGGCCGGTAGCATACTACAGCGCTCAGCTAGATACGGTAGCGCGATCCCTCCCCACATGCTTGCGAAGCGTTGCTGCGATAGCATTGCTAGTAACAAAAAGCGAAGATGTAGTGCTAGGTCACAACCTCACAATTCATACACCACATGCAGTGTCAGCCTTGCTAAATTATGCCCAAACCAGGCACGTCTCATCAGCGCGGTTTACAAGATGGGAATTGGCACTAATGGCCCCCGTAAACATCACCATAAGGAGATGCAGTGCATTAAATCCTGCAACATATCTCCCAGGTGTGCCTGGACAGGCACAAAGGGTGGAGGATGAGAGTGATGGGGAAGGAGGATTTAATACAAAGGAGGACACACATGATTGTATGGAATATTTGACCCAAAATTTCACGGCAAGGCCTGACATCAGTGACAACCCACTGGAAGATGTAGATCTTACTTTCTACACTGACGGTAGTTGTCACAGACAGTCAGACTCGGGAGACTTGTGTACTGGATACGCAGTCGTAGATGATCAAGGCACCATAGAAGCAGAACCGCTAGGACCACCTCACTCAGCCCAGGTTGCTGAACTGGTTGCCCTAACCAGAGCATGTGAATTGGCTAAGGGAAAGTCAGCCAATATCTACACCGATTCTAGATACGCCTTCGGGGTAGTCCATGATTTCGGAGCCCTATGGCGCCTCAGAAATTTCATGACGGCAGCTGGTACACCGATAGCGCATGCAGCTCACATCAAAAGGCTTCTAACAGCGATACAGGAACCCGACAGAGTGGCTGTTATCAAGTGTAAAGCACACACATATAGCCAGGACCCAGTATCACTTGGTAACAGCCGAGCAGACAAAGCTGCTAAGTTAGCAGCTGGTACCCTCAGACAGACAGACACCACACAACTGATGGTATTTAATACCATCAACACACAGAAGTTGTGTGAAATTCAAAATTTGTGTTCCACACAGGAAAAGGCAGTCTGGAAGGCAAAAGGATATGGCCAGGAGTCCTCAGGACTCTGGACAGATGGACAGGGTAAACCAGTGGCCCCCAGAGCATATCTTCCATGTTTAGCTGAGGCAGCACACGGGCTGACTCATCTGGGCAAGGAGGGAATGTGTAAGTTGGTAAGAGCATATTGGTGCGCCCCAGGATTTTCATCTCATGCAGGTAAGAGAGCAATGTCATGCCTTACCTGTTTGAGGAAGAATATCGGAAAGGCAATACCAACAGAACCATCTCATATCCCACCTACAGGCGGCCCTTTTCAGGTAATACAGATTGACTTTATACAATTACCCCCTTGTCGAAATTTGAAATATGTACTTGTTTGTATAGATGTATTCTCAAATTGGGTCGAAGCATTTCCTGCGGCCACAAATACCGCTATGTTTACTGCTAAGAAAATTGTGCAGGAATTTGTGTGCAGATATGGTATCCCTAGAATAATTGAAAGTGATAGGGGTACCCATTTTACAGGTGATGTCTTTCAAGGAATGTGTAAGTTGATGGGAATTGATAGTAAGCTGCACACTCCATACCGCCCCCAGGCGAGTGCAAAGGTGGAAAGAGTGAACAGCACTATTAAAAATAAATTGAGCAAAGTTATGGCAGACACAGGATTGACATGGCCAGAAGATTTACCCATTGTACTACACAGCATCAGAACCACTCCCAGGTCCCCTCTTAATCTGTCCCCCTTTGAAATCTTGTTTGGTCGACAACCGCATGTTATGATTAACCCTCAGGATGATTTGAAGTGTAACAATGAAGTGACTGTAAAATACCTGGTTAACATGAGTAAACAGCTAAGGAATCAAAATGACAATCTGAAGTTAGTGATTCCTGATTTGCCAGATAGTAATTGTCATGACAATGAACCTGGGGATTATGTAATGATACAGAATTTTCTACGCTCAGGTTGCCTTATTGACAGATGGGAAGGACCATACCAAGTCTTATTGATTAGCACGACAGCGTTGAAGGTTGCCGAGAGAGAGACTTGGGTTCATTCGTCTCATTGTAAGAAGGTTGCTGATCCAGAGAGGTCCCGTGATAAAGAACGGAGGCAGTTGTCGATCCCCTGTTCCCTTTTATTGTTTTTCTCCACTTCCCATCCCATCTCCCTCAATTATTTCTTTCCCCCTTCTCATTCTTCTCCATTTCCTCCTATAAGATGGACTTGCCCCAAGAGACTGTGATCCGGATTTTTCTGTTGACCATGATGTTGACCAGAGCAGTCTGTTCCGGCGAGAGTACCATGGAGGTCGAGAGAGGTTCTGGAATGGGTTCTGATGACAGAGATGGAGGCGTAGATTTCCAAGAACAACATAATCTCCGAGTAAAGGCGAGTATCAGAAAACGATCTGGTAGCATTGACAATAGAAGAAATTGTGAAGGATTGTTAGCTGAAGAGAACTGTATCTGTAGGCTCTGTGACAGTGTAGTTGAGGATGGGTGTATCAAGAAATGCCAATCCAGTTTTAATATCCACATTGACCGGCATCCATTGAGTGACTATCACTCCTTAGTGGGTAAAGTGTTAAATCAGACAGATTGTTGGGTATGCTCTCAAGTACCTCAAGGCCATAGCAAATCAGGATTAGTACCCTTCCCGTTAACTATAGGGGAGGTACTTGAGCTAAGTGGTGGGAGACCGGTGGACAGGAGGTTTAATATCTCCAGTCCTCCTAGTTTGAAGCTCCACCAATATCATGTGGATAGATCCCTAGTATGTTTTAACATTTCCAATCCCCGAAAACCGGGAAATTGGGAAGTGTCATGGAATAACCAAACCATGACCTTTTCATACAGAGCCGATAGAATGCCAACAGATACAGAACTTATACGCCACATAGCCGGTAGTGGAAAATTTTTCCGATATAGGTATACCCTAGGAAGTAGGACCATGAGAGTTGGAGAGGTATCACCAGGATACTGTGCACATATCATACAAACAGATACGTGTACTAGACAGATGGGAGAATTAGGGTTAGGAAATTTCATATGGAAAATGTGTAATATGGTTATGTCCTACTCCGTCCCATATGTTCTCCCCGATGATGCATATTTCATATGCGGGAGGAAGGCGTATAAGTGGCTTGCCCCAAACTCAGAAGGGTTGTGTTATATTGGAAAAGTACTGCCTGAGGTAATGACTGTATCGCATACCAAAATGAAAGATATTCACCGCAGTGCCCAAGCTCCTTATACTCACACTCATTACGAGCACATCGTTAAACGGCACCTGATAGAGAGAACAGAGCATCCGGCCTCTGACCTGATCAGTGAATCCACCGGGATTCAATTCCTAATCACGTTAGATATCACTCGTACCGCCAGAGGAGTGATAAATTATAAATATATATCTGCGCTTGCAAATTTATTAGACAATATCACTGAAATGTATGACGACACATTCAGGTATACTGGAAGGGAGCTCCAAGCTTATAAAACAGAACTGGTTCAGCATAGGATGATTCTCAATTATCTCACAGCTGTGACGGGCGGATATTGTGTCACCCTGGCAACTCAGTATGGAATAAAATGCTGCACTTATATTACGAATAGCACCGAGGACCCGGTCGAGGTCATAGACCAAAAGATGGACGACATTCTCCAATTAAAGTGGGAATTCCGCAGGAGACACAATCTCACCCTTGCTGCTGTGGGTAATGAGCTGACCAGTTGGGTGTCATGGTTGAACCCGCGAAATTGGTTCACTGGTTTAGGAGAATGGGCTCAAGGAGTCATAATGGATGTAGGGAAGTTTCTTCTATGTATCCTGGGTGTTGTCATATCGATTGGCTTGATATTTAGATGCGTTCAGGCTTTAACAAAGTGTAAACGTAGCGCCCGAGTGATGAGTTTAAGGAGCGAAGATACTGTAATAACAACGACTGATGTGATTTATGACCCAACGATAGAGACAATGTTGTGATGAAAATGTGATTCCACGGTCCGTTTCTTTCACCTGTTTCTCGTTTTTTCTCCAAGGTAAAAAGACCCGCATGGAAGAGGAATTTGATGACCCGGTATACAGACAACAGATGGACTAAAGAAGAAGTTTTGACAACCTTGTACACAGGCAATTGATGAACTATGCCATAGACCCCCTTATCCCTAGTAACGTTAACATTTACGCTAGCCCAACACTTTTTGTAAGTCTATGGACATTGACAAAGCTTTTGCTCGCACTTTTGACAAAAGCCCAAAGAAGACTGCAGTCAACAGGTCAACAGACACCAGACAAGACTTCAATCAACAAATGCATATTAACCTCACATAGAATACCACTGCATTTACCATAATTGTTTCTTATCTTCATCTCTACAACCTTCAGGTAATGACACACATAGTCGATAGGCAGTACCGGCACAGATATCAGCATTCACATATTCCCCCATTCATGTATCATCAACTAAAATGTGCTCCCCCATTTTGTTGCAATCAAAAGCCGAAGAGAGCTCGGTAAAGTTTGACAGCCCATCCACAGACCCGTACCACGGGATAAGAAGGAATTCAAATGTATACTTCGCAATACCTCGAAGCTTGATTTAAGACACGTACGGCACGATGATACATGACCCCCCAAAACATGGATTCATACACACATGCTTCTGCTATCTCACTAGGTCATACCCTTTTCCTACCTTCTCCTCTCCTCCCCTACCCAATCATAGAAATGTATTATACATGACATATATTTTTCTCGTTTTGAAATGTTTTAGAAAGTGGCAGTTATTGGTGACTGCCAAAGGGTGGACTGTCAAAGTCAGAAAAATATCATGATGCACACTGCCATATTTGCACCTCATATGTGTCCCCGCTGCGCATGCGTACGCTCTCCCGTGCGTGCGCATACTCGCTGTTATGTGCACCCGCAGGCGCACGGTATGCGCATTTACGGTAGAGTTTATGTGCGCCTAGCGTGCGACTGAATCGTTACATATTTTCACCATATAATGTATTTTGTAGATTATGGTCCCTTTGATAGAATCTGAAAGTTTAGTTAATGTAGCATGTTCATAGACAAAGAGATCCCTCTTTGTTTGATACGAAGGGTCAGACAAGGGTTATACAGTGGTGTTTAGTATCCATCGGAAGAGTATTTAATTAGCAATATTCCGGTGTTGGTTTGAAGCGGATTACTCGCTCGTGCGAATAGTTATGGACATAAGAAGTTTATGGACATTTACTATTATTTGCACTTTATTATCCATGCGGCGGGAAACCTAGTTTCCCACCCACCTGAGCAGTTGGAAATAGTCACAGCCCACCTGTATGAATCAACCTATGACCTTTTGTTATAATGCGAAGACGAATTCCTGTGTCCAATGAACAATAAGAATATAGGGACCATTGTACTGTATTATGTGTAGGGTATAAAAGGACAAGCCGATCTGGGCCAGCTCTCTATTCTCTTCAACGGTTCTCATTGCTGATAATCGGGAGCTGGATATCCAGAGGCGCATGCGATTGTTTCCCTTTGTGCGTAAGTTTTCTCCGCAATCATATTGTCTTTCTTGTTATTGTGAGCCATATATCTCTCTCTCTCTCTCTCTTCTCCTTTTTCTCTCTCGTTTCTCTTATATTGTTATTGTACTGCTATTGTATTTCATGTGTAGTTATCTGGTTAGGTAGTCTATGTTATATTGGTAGTGTATGACTTGTATTGTTTTATTCCTTTTGAACGTTCATTCATTTCCTTAAAAGGCGTTAGACCCTTAGACCGGTATTGTGTGTGTGTTCATTATATTGCAGTGGGTAATAGGAGCGTCTCTATCGCTCAAACAGCTTTAGTGTAAACCACCTTACACTGTGTTGCATTTTCACCTTATCACTGCACAAGGGTTTACAGTATAAGTACATTGTTTATGGTATAGTTATAAAGGTTTAACATTGTGAGCGTCTGCGCCGCTGGTGATCTCTTCGTGGTCCCGAGCGTCCGCTACGCTAATAGCGTATCATTACGTTAGTCGGCAGCCTATAGCGTGCCTGCCTGTGATCTCTTGGCCGTAAGCGAACGTGACGCTCGAGCGTCTCAACTACGGCTAAGCGATTGTTACGCAACGTGCGTACCCTTACGGTATACCATACGCCAATAGCGTACTGTGTTCTTTCACCTTTTAGAGGGTTTTAAGTAAGATAAATATTAGGCTTTATCATATGCAATGATCTGCATTCATCTCCGAATAATCCCCTAAATGTAACCAAAATTTTGTAACCAAAGTCACATAGTAAATAAATACTAATTGCCTGATACATTGCATGAACCTGTTCGCCCCAGGAAAAATCTTTAAACAATTCAACCCACACTTTTTGATTGGGCTATGCTACCTAGCATTGGTACATACATTCATACCCTCACACCTAGAAATACCCCTTTGTGATATTCCTGACAGGTGGGTACCAGGGTTGAAAAAAACAACTACATGATAACTTTATAATATCAATCCTCATATACAACATCCAGTATAAGCAAAGCATAATGATGCCCAGAGCTTCCCAATGCAAATAAAGTTAACCATCAGGAAACCTACCTACTTAAGAGATGGGCAACCAAATAGGCGCATTCTCCCATTATTCTCTCTTTGTTTTTTTAACCTACTACATTGGATTAAGATATGCAGATGAAATACAAAAAGTAACTATGGGGTAGTCTAACAGATCTGGTTTACTAAAATAACAACGGGGACCAAAGATTTTATTTATTAAAATTGGATGCGGTCAAGATCCCGCCGGCCGGAATCCCGGCGGTTGAAATAACGACACCGGGATCCCGACCGGCACAATCCAGACATATTCTCCCTCTGTGGGTGTCCACGACACCCATAGAGGGAGAATAAATGAGTGTGCCGAGCGTAGTGAGGCACCTAGCCCGCAGCGTGGCACTCGCCCCCCTGTCGGGATTGTGCCAGTCGGGATCCCGGTGTCGGTATTCCGACTGCCGGGATCCCGTCCAGCGGGATTTCGTACTGATCCCATTAAAATATATGGTAAAACAAATATAGTGGCGACATTTCCTCTTTTTTTTCTTACAGACTGACAGGCAAGATAGTTATGTATTGAGCTATTTCGCCTGTCACAGTCACCTCTTTTTTAATGTCAATTATTGCAGCAAGCTTTCTTGTTTTGTAGTGAATTTCTGACTGTTTTGCATTGTTTTCAACAACTGCCACTTGATAAATTCCCCGTCAAGAATGATGATGATGATGATGATTATTACTATTATTATTATTATTATTATTATTATTAATAATAATAATAATAATAATATCATTATACTGTATGTTTTGTGTACACACCCAAATCAACATTCAGAATATCAACACCAGATTGTCAACATGGTCTGAATTTCAACATTCAACATGTTCAAAATGAGGTAACTCAAAAGATGACATTTACAATGCCGACACTGACATAATGTTGACATAGTGAATGTCAATAGTTGGCATGTCAACATTGTGTTTCATTTTTAATTCTACATCTAGCTCTTACCCTTAGGCTAGTCCTCAACTGCAGTAAAATCCTACTGTCGGCAGTCGCCATTCTATCTGTCAGCATTGACAAAGTCGAAATTAACTAGGGATGAGCGGGTTCGGTTCCCTGAGAACCGTACCCCCCCAGTCAGACTTGGAAACCAGAACGAGGCAAAACATCATCATCCCGCTGTCGGATTCTTGCAGGTTTTGGATTCCATATAAGGAGCCACGTGTTGCCACCATTTTCACTCCAGTCCTGGAGAGTGTAGCGAAAGGACGTGTCTCCTCAGTGCCTGTGTGGGAAAGTGGTGTGGCACGTGGAGTGGCGACCTACTCTTATGTGTCATTCCAGTGCTGTCTTATGCTGTATCAGTCCAGTGGTGGTGTCTTGTGCTGCATCAGTCCAGTCACAGTGGTGGTGTCCTGTGCTGCCATAAGTCCAGTGCTGCTGCCGTATAAGTCCAGGGGTAATGCTGTATAAGTCCAGTGGTACTGCCGTATAAGTTCAGTGGTACTGCCGTATAAGTCCAGCCCAGTGGTGCAGCCGTATAAGTTCAGTGGTACTGCCATATAAGTTCAGGGGTACTGCCGTATTAGTCATGGGGTACTGCTGTATAAGTCCAGTCCAGTGGTGCAGCCGTATAAGTTCAGGGGTACTTCCGTATAAGTTCAGGGGTACTGCCGTATAGGTCCAGCGGTACTGCTTTATAATTCCAGTCCAGTGGTGCAGCCGTATAAGTTCAGGGGTACTGCCGTATAAGTCCACCAATATTGTGCTTGTATTACATCTGGGCAAATTCCAGCACGTCCCATTTTTTGCACATACAGTACAATTAATTTGGTGGTGCAGAATTTTTTGAAAAATGACAGGGGCGTGCAGGAGATGCTGTCGGTGGCCTGAAAAATTGTGGGCCACTTTCGACATTCAGCCACTGCGTGCCACTCCTAGATGGGCCAGGTGTTTGTGCCGCACACTTGTGTCGCTTAGCTTAGCCATCCAGCTACCTCATTGCACCTCTTTTTCTTCTTTCCAAGATGTGCTGTTTGGGGCCTAGTTTTTTTTAAGTGCCTTCCTGTCTGCAACTGCAGTGCTACTCTTAGGTGGACCAGGTGTTTGTGCCGCACACTTTTGTCGCTTAGCAAAGTCATCCAGCTACCTCGGTGCAACCTTTTGTCCTAAAAACAATATTGTGAGGTGTGAGGTGTTCAGAATAGTCTGGAAATTAATGAAAATTAATGTTATAGAGGTTAATAATACTGTAGGATCAAAATTACCCCCAAATTCTGTGATTGTAGCTGTTTTTGTGTTTTTTTTCAAAAATCACCCAGATCCGAAACCAAACCCCGAAAGGGTGGTATTGGCAAAACCAATCCAGATACAAAACACGAGTGAGGATCAACATGTAAACATTTTACATGTTGATTTAGAGATCCGCACATCTCTAAAATCAACATGTAAACTGTTTACAATCTGTCCATGTTGACATTCATATGTTGAAAATCTGAACATTTCTTCCATGCTCCAGCGAATAGGAGCTCAATTTTCACTTTCTAGCTTGCTGTAAAAATATTACAAATATAATATAGATGATGTTCCTTTGAGAATGTATCCTGTCTGGCAGAGTCAGGATGAGCTGTAATACAAGATACAATCTAATCACAGATTTAATACCAAGAAATCCCACGTGACATACAGAATTGCTGAGCCCCATGCAGGTATTTCAGTTTGACAATTAGGCAAAACACAGGAAGATTGGACCAGCAGGTTTTAGCTCTGTTATAATATTATCTTCATTATTGTCAATGCATTATATGATGTTACAGTACACCGTTATATTGAGTGGAAATCCCAAATGGATTATTAAGCTACTATGGGCCTGATGCTTAGTTGTAGACATAGACACAAAACAAAGATAAAATCATGATTTTGATAATGATACCTAGGGGTAAATTTGCTAAGGTGGGAGATTTTTTAGAACTGGTGATGTTGCCCATGGCAAGCAATCAGATTCTACTTACCATTTATCTAGCTGCTTCTAGCAGATAATAGATATAATCTGATTGGTTGCTATGGGCAACATCACCAGTTCTAAAAATCTCCCACCTTAGTAAATTTACCCCCTAATGTTTCATTGTAAAAAATAGAAAAGAAATAATACTGGCGGAATAACAGGGTGTGAGAATCAGAAAGGGAGAGATTTTGGTTTTTTTTTAAGTCGAATCATTTACATGGCAAAATCAACCTGGCTTTACCATTTTCATGATTGCCACTTTTAAAAAAAACAGGAGAATTCTCCCAAAATCTCTCACTTTCTGATTCTCACACCCTATTACATTCCCCCCTAGATGTCTGAGTCATAAGTCACATTGCTACTGTATCTCATTTGTTTTTCCTCTCAGCTATGTATGCAATGTATTTACTGTTTGTGTAATTTGTTTTGTTGCATATTCTTCAATAAAAAAAATAGTTTAATTAAACTAAAAAAAAAAACTGGAAAAAACAGCCCAGTTCTGAAAGTACTAGAGTTCCTCACAAACACATCT
The DNA here is from genome assembly GCF_028390025.1 of Pseudophryne corroboree. Classification (NCBI taxonomy): domain Eukaryota; kingdom Metazoa; phylum Chordata; class Amphibia; order Anura; family Myobatrachidae; genus Pseudophryne; species Pseudophryne corroboree. Next base: position 758,984,808 of record NC_086444.1, read on the forward strand.
TGCTGGAGGGTGTTGGGTTACTAAGATGTTAAAAGTTAATTTTCAGCATTTTGTTTGCTGGTGCACTACAGGAGGCATCATGTCCTGAAGAGGGGCTGGCTGGCTGGCAACATCTAGTCTGGTGGGCAAATGCAAGCAAGCGGCACAGCCTTTCTACAACTGCGCGGCAATAGAAAAAGGGGCATAAAAAAAAGCATAGGCAAGTACGATTGATGCAGAGTCATATGCATCTCAAGTGTATCTCCACTTATGACTGAAGGGGTGTAACGGAGCTGTACTAGGCAATCTTACATCGGTAAAGTTCAGGGAGGGCATGCTGCTGGCCACAGAGTTGGTTGCAAGCTTAGATACATCAGTTTCCAGGTGCATCTTTTGCAACAAGTGTAAGCTGATGGGCAGTGATGATAATGATCTGTAGCAAACCAAACATATGGATAGAGTGTGAGCACACCACAAGATGTATACAACTCTTCATATGGGTGATTAATGATACATTTTTTTCATACATGCAAAGCAGGAGCACGTGTCCAATTTGCGTCTATCTCAGAGGTTCCCAAACGCGGTCCTTAAGGTACCCAAGGGGTATTAATTAAGTTACCTGTGGCTAACCATGGACATACTTAAAAGCTGGACTATTTGGGTTCCTTGAGGAGGGCATTTGGGAACCTCTGGTCTAACCATTATCACGCCCAATGAGAGGAACTGTACAGTACAAACAAAGCTAGGCCGCAAACTAAACCAAATCATAAATAAATAAATAAGATTTTTGTATAGTTTGCCTAGTTTTTAAAGTCTCTCTCTATAGGTAAAAACAAATAAGGATATTACTGACTTGGCATTTATTAATACCTTAAAGCAAACAATCTGCTACATTTACAGTGCACCAACAGTTTCGACAAAATAGTGACCTCTTTATAGTGGTAAAATAAATGATAAATTATCATTCCTAATGGTTTTCTTATATCAGGCCTGATCTGGGTTTGTATGCATTGTATGCCAGATGGAGATCAGTTCTTGGATTGCAGATGCTGGCAGGGGGCGTCTATTTCCTACAGGCGACTTCTGCAACATTAGCATATTTGTTGTACAGTATTACACAGCAGCTTCCCTAGGGCTGTGTAATATCATCAATATTGGAATCAGGCCCATTAAAAACTAGACCCCATTCTTGATCCTCCCTTTCTCATTAAAATGAGTTACCAGATCAGCGAAGTCCAAACCCCCTTTGCAGGGATACATGCATTGGCGTGCGCACAGGGGGTGCCTGGTGAGCACAGGCACCCCCTAATATCCGGCCCTCCCTCGAGCGAGTCTATCGATTTCATCCCCCTCACATCCTGCTGATCAGCGTCGTTTCTAGAGGGAAGGGGACCCGTGTGCAGACTCCGTGTGTGGGCCCCCTCTTCTCCTGTAGCCGTCACCGTCGCTGCTAGCGCTCTCAGCGCTGAGACTCTAGCACAGTGCCAGAGTCTACAGCGCATGCGCAGGACTCCGAAAAATGGCCGCCGCGCCATTTTTCCAGAGTCCTGCGCATGCGCTGTAGACTTTGGCACTGTGCCAGAGTCTCTAGTGCTCAGTGCGCTAGCAGCGGCGGTGATGGCTACAGAAGAGGAGGGGGCCCACACACAGTCACCGATGGAAGCTGGAAAGGTAAGTATAGAAGAAATGGGTGCAGTGTGTGCGGTGTGGGCCCCCTCTGGACCTAAGTGTCTGTGTGCCCCGCACACACTGCACCCATTATAGATACGCCAGTGCTGCTGATGGCCCACCTTTACTGGCTGCGGGACTCCTCTGTACAGGCAGTGCTTCTCCTGGCTCTGGTCCCCGGTGCCTGGGGCGGTATGGCTCCTCGGTCTCTCCTGTTGCTGCTGTGGTCCTCTGCTGCTGCTGACCAACATGCATGGGCTGGTGGATCTCCTCCTGGGTTCTGCAGGTCTGCCTCTTTGCTCCAGGCGTGATCTTCAATGGTGGCCAGCATCTTTGATTCAGTGCTTCAGCTCCTGTGTTCGGTGCAGCTGCTCCCTTCTCTGCCTGGGTCGGGTGATGTGCTGGTCTGCTGTCCTCCATCTCTGGATGTCCATGTGGGTCCTTTCCAGCAGTGGTGCTGTGGTCTGCTGAGGCTGTCCTCCTATAGATTCTGCTTATTTCAGGTTTCCATGTGTCCCTGCTTCTTCCAAGGGATACACATGAGGGAAGATATGCTGTATGGGTGGGAACATGAGGGCAGATACGCTGTGGGTGGAGTTGTGGGGAACATGAGGGCAGATATGCTTCATGGGGGGACACTGCGTGTTTGTGTGGGGGGAACTCTGCATGTTTGTATGGGAGGGCATTTATTATGTGTATAAGCAGCACTTATACTGTGCACATTATGTGTATAAGCGTCCACTTGATACTGTGGGCATTATGTGTATTAGCAGCACTGCTACCGTGGGTATTGTTTATAAGGGACACTGCTAGCATGGGCATTGTGTATAAGCACTTCTGTGTAGCATAATGTGAATATGGGGCACTACTGTGTGTCGCAATGTTAGTAAGCAACATTACATTGCGTAATTTGAATTGGGGGTACTAATGTTTAGCTATGCCACACCTTTCTTGTGATACCACACAACTTTTTTGTGCCGCGCGCCTTCTGTGCACATTGTTCCTTTAGACAACATGGGGGTTAGGGCACATATTTGTAGTTTGCGCGGGGGGGGGGGGGGGGGGGCGAACACCTTACCATCAGCCCTAGCTTCACCTAAGTGAGGCGCTCTCCACCCCTCCCTCCTGTCAAACAGAAGCAGCAGTGCCAAGCCAGCAGTGGTGGCGGTGGCAGCCAGAAGCCCAGCAGGGAGCACTATTGGGGGCATTATGTGTATCTGGCACTACTGGGGGCATTATGTGTATCTGGCACTGCTGGGGGCATTACGTGTATCTGGCACTGCTGGGGGTATACTGTGTGGCTTAATGTGAATTTGGCTTGTACTTTATGCTGGGGTATTATGTATATCTGGCACTGCTGGGGGTATTACGTATACCTGGCAATGCTGGAGGTATTACATATATCTGGCACTGCTGGGGGTATTATGTGTATCTGGCACTACTGGGGGTATTATGTGTATCTGGCACTAATGGGGGTATTACGTGTATCTGGCACTGCTGGGGGTATTACGTGTATTTGGCTCTGCTGTTGGGTATTACATGTATTTGGCACTGCTGAGGGCATTACGTGTATCTGGCACTGCTGAGGGTATTACATGTATCTGGCACTGCTGAGGGTATTGTGTGTGGCATAATGTAAATTTAGCTCATACTGTGTGGCATAATGTAAATTTTCGGCTCATACTGTGTGGCCTAATGTGAATTTCGGCTCATACCGTGTGGCCTAATGTGAATGTTGGTTCATACTGTGTTGCATAATGTGAATAATGGGCACTACTGTCAGTAGCTGGTTCACATGGGGAGATGTGTGACAAATGCTGGTGTCCTGCGGAGGAGGGGTCTGATGACATAGAAAGAGGCAGATGTGGCTCTGATGGCACATGTGTAAATTTTAAACTTTACTGGTGTTAGATTAAAGCTCAAATGTTCATCCCCCTACTGTAAATCTCCCATTCTTTTCAGAGTGGCCCACTCAAAATCGGGATGTAGGTGCTGGTTGGTGCAAAGGGGTTGGGTGTGTGTGGGGTAGAAGGTTGAGTCTATTTTCCCTTTGTGGAAAGGAGCTGGATGTGACATCAGGTGAGGGCAGAATTTCTCTTCTACCCTTACAGCATGTTAACGTTTTCTCGAATCTCCGTTTATGGTAGGGCATTTTGTTTAATTCATGCTGCATTGTACCCTTGCAGGCTCGCTTGGATTGCCACGCTTCGGGTCCAGTATCTCACTCTGCTTCACTTGCCACAGGTTACTATTCCAAATTATTGGTGACGTTGATTCAGTGCATTATGGGAAAGGTCCTCTCAACGAAAGGAATTAAGATGCCACCGTGGGAGGGGTGAGGAGAGGGGAATGGTAAAGCACTAGTCCCACCACTCTCTAGTTCCGCCACTGGGTCAGGGATAGGTTGGGGAAGTGTAAGCAGCAATAAGGAGCAGCGGCAGTTAGGACTGAGGGTTATGCCACCAAAAGGTGGTCGCAGACACGCCCAAAAGATGGTGCTAGATACGCCCAAAAGGTGTTGCTAGACATGCCCAAAAGGTGGTTCTAGACAGCCCAAAAGGTGGTGCTAGACACGCCCCTTCTGTGGTGCACCCCCTAATAAAATTAGCCAGATATCTCGGGTTCTGTCTGATTTAGAGTTTTTCTGAGGGTATAATCCAAAAGCTGGCACTCTCCCCTTTTGATGGACACTAGGAGCTTGTCTCTACAGTACCCAGAACCAGAGATATCAGGCTTCAAGCAGCTGGTCTCTGCTCCAGCTACACACGCCTAATATGCAGTTTTTTATATATTCGTTGGTGGATTGCTCTGGCTCCTGAACTCTGATCCTTAAGTGCTCAATACCTCTTGAAGGGTGGGGCTCTCTAGTTTTTATCCCATTCAAAGCTAAGAAATATATTTCCAGGAATTTGAGATATCTGCTGTCAAGCAAGCTGCCCTCTCACCAAAAAATGATGAATATTAAGCCCACTCCAGTATCCGCCCCTCCCCTACATATTAAACACCCCCTACCACCCTGGAAGTCATGTATCAGGGCCCCTTCATTTAGCCCAATGTCCCCTTCTACAGTTTAGTATTCTCCCTCCCGCCCTATCTGTGCAGTAAAGGAATAATTAGCCGAAATTACTGCTCCTGGTCCTACATGCTGAGTGGAAGATAGAACACCCCTACCGCCCGCGGGACATCAAAGCTGCCGCTGATAGCACCCCCCACCCCTACCGCTGGAGGATGGGTTGGGGTTTCAGTGCATTGCTGTGTCCAGGGGCCTACATTGCTGTTTAGATGGCCCTGTCTATTTGAGCAAACCTATTAACAATTTAAATATGCTTACAACATGAGGCCACATTCAGTATATTTTTCAGGTTCACAATCCAACGCTGGTGACTGCTTATTAAATGCAAAATAAAAATGATTCTATTGCTTTACAAAATGCCTTGATGACTAACTTTCATAATATATGGTCCCCCTGGTACCTCTTTCACTCCCCCTCTCCATGGACTCTGGTAGTGATCTCTTTTGTTCTTTTCCTGATGTTTTTAAGCTTTTTATTTTGTTGCTGCAAATAATATATACCCAGTAGTTTCCCTGTTTTTAGGCTGCCAGGGTTTTTATTTTCTACTGAGTTCTTGATTGTTTTTATTTTCCTTTTATTGCTAATATTTTCTGTACTATATATTTTATATGCCTGTAATGTCAGCCTTTTTAAGGCACTTTGTTATTATCTACTATGTACTTTTGTATCAATTTTGAATTTAATATTAAAATAAAAAAAATATTGTTTTTAAAAATGATTCTATTGCAAGTACTTTATAGCAGAAAACCATGGCCTCTATGGGTTCAAAAAAAGCATTCAGCACACATAAAAATATATTTGTTTTCATATAAATTGTATTTTGATGGGAATGATGTGAAACAAATTCAGTAAAGTACAGTATATTTCTAGCTTACAGTGTGTTTTACCAGACATTTATCAGCAAGTTATTTTAGTTACCGTGATTCTTACCTGACTCAGCCCTGTTAATGAGAATTGCCCACTGGGCTACATGCTGCTAACTCTTCTCTGTATAACCATTTCAAAATTGATTTTATTTTATTTTTATTTTTTATTCCATAAGAAAAGCTTCAAAGAGAGAGAAGACAGTATTGCTTTGCTTGCAGCTTACATACATACCTTTTCATATTGCATCACAAAAAAATATATGAAGAGCGGCATGATATGACAGCTAGAGCTGTAGTTATTATACCAATAAAATAGATGATGTTCTCCATTGAAATACTCCATCATTTGTATAATTATTTTTAATATACTGGAATGGAGAAGGTACAAGATCTTGTTTAGCTGTCTAATTATACAGTTAAGGTGAGTACACACGGTGAGATCCTTGCTATGTCCGATGTTGACTATGCGATTTCCCTTGAACTCCCCCAGAGCCCAGATAGCACAGATAGTACAGATTTTGACTATCTGTACTTTCGATTTTGACTAAGTGCCAATTTTGACTATACTTTTTACTAGATAGTGCACTATATAGTAGAGATGAGCGGGTTCGGTTTCTTTGAATCCGAACCCGCACGAACTTCACATTTTTTTCCACGGGTCCGAGCGACTCGGATCTTCCCGCCTTGCTCGGTTAACCCGAGCGCGCCCGAACGTCATCATGACGCTGTCGGATTCTCGCGAGACTCGGATTCTATATAAGGAGCCGCGCGTCGCCGCCATTTTCACTCGTGCATTGAGATTGATAGGGAGAGGACGTGTCTGGCGTCCTCTCCATTAGAATAGAGATAGATAGATTAGATAGAGAGAGATTGTGCAGAGTCGCAGACAGAGTTAGTTTACCACAGTCAGTGACCAGTGCAGTTGCTAGTTAACTTTTATTTAATATAATATATCCGTTCACTTCTCTCTGCTATATCCGTTCTCTGCCTGAAAAAAAAACCGATACACAGCACAGTCAGTCACACAGTGTGACTCAGTCTGTGTGCACTCAGCTCAGCCCAGTGTGCTGCACAGTCATCAATGTATAAATTAAAAGCTTATAATTAATTGTGGGGGAGACTGGGGAGCACTGCAGGTTGTTAGCAGGAGCCAGGAGTACAATTATATTAATTAACAGTGCACACTTTTGCTGCAGGAGTGGTGACCAGTGCCTGACCACCAGTATAGTATTGTTGTATACTACTAATATCTCTTTAAATATCAACCAGTCTATATTAGCAGCAGACACAGTACAGTGCGGTAGTTCACGGCTGTGGCTACCTCTGTGTCGGCACACGGCAGGCAGTCCGTCCGACCAGAATTGTATTATTTATTATTATATACCTACCACCTAACCGTGGTTTTTTTTTCATTCTTTATACCGTCATAGTGTCATCCTAATTGTTACGAGTATACTACTATCTCTTTATCAACCAGTGTACAGTGCGGTAGTTCACGGCTGTGGCTACCTCTGTGTCGGCACACGGCAGGCAGTCCGTCCGACCAGAATTGTATTATTTATTATTATATACCTACCACCTAACCGTGGTTTTTTTTTCATTCTTTATACCGTCATAGTGTCATCCTAATTGTTACGAGTATACTACTATCTCTTTATCAACCAGTGTACAGTGCGGTAGTTCACGGCTGTGGCTACCTCTGTGTCGGCACACGGCAGGCAGTCCGTCCGACCAGAATTGTATTATTTATTATTATATACCTACCACCTAACCGTGGTTTTTTTTTCATTCTTTATACCGTCATAGTGTCATCCTAATTGTTACGAGTATACTACTATCTCTTTATCAACCAGTGTACAGTGCGGTAGTTCACGGCTGTGGCTACCTCTGTGTCGGCACACGGCAGGCAGTCCGTCCGACCAGAATTGTATTATTTATTATTATATACCTACCACCTAACCGTGGTTTTTTTTTCATTCTTTATACCGTCATAGTGTCATCCTAATTGTTACGAGTATACTACTATCTCTTTATCAACCAGTGTACAGTGCGGTAGTTCACGGCTGTGGCTACCTCTGTGTCGGCACACGGCAGGCAGTCCGTCCGACCAGAATTGTATTATTTATTATTATATACCTACCACCTAACCGTGGTTTTTTTTTCATTCTTTATACCGTCATAGTGTCATCCTAATTGTTACGAGTATACTACTATCTCTTTATCAACCAGTGTACAGTGCGGTAGTTCACGGCTGTGGCTACCTCTGTGTCGGCACACGGCAGGCAGTCCGTCCGACCAGAATTGTATTATTTATTATTATATACCTACCACCTAACCGTGGTTTTTTTTCATTCTTTATACCGTCATAGTGTCATCCTAATTGTTACGAGTATACTACTATCTCTTTATCAACCAGTGTACAGTGCGGTAGTTCACGGCTGTGGCTACCTCTGTGTCGGCACACGGCAGGCAGTCCGTCCGACCAGAATTGTATTATTTATTATTATATACCTACCACCTAACCGTGGTTTTTTTTTCATTCTTTATACCGTCATAGTGTCATCCTAATTGTTACGAGTATACTACTATCTCTTTATCAACCAGTGTACAGTGCGGTAGTTCACGGCTGTGGCTACCTCTGTGTCGGCACACGGCAGGCAGTCCGTCCGACCAGAATTGTATTATTTATTATTATATACCTACCACCTAACCGTGGTTTTTTTTTCATTCTTTATACCGTCATAGTGTCATCCTAATTGTTACGAGTATACTACTATCTCTTTATCAACCAGTGTACAGTGCGGTAGTTCACGGCTGTGGCTACCTCTGTGTCGGCACACGGCAGGCAGTCCGTCCGACCAGAATTGTATTATTTATTATTATATACCTACCACCTAACCGTGGTTTTTTTTTCATTCTTTATACCGTCATAGTGTCATCCTAATTGTTACGAGTATACTACTATCTCTTTATCAACCAGTGTACAGTGCGGTAGTTCACGGCTGTGGCTACCTCTGTGTCGGCACACGGCAGGCAGTCCGTCCGACCAGAATTGTATTATTTATTATTATATACCTACCACCTAACCGTGGTTTTTTTTTCATTCTTTATACCGTCATAGTGTCATCCTAATTGTTACGAGTATACTACTATCTCTTTATCAACCAGTGTACAGTGCGGTAGTTCACGGCTGTGGCTACCTCTGTGTCGGCACACGGCAGGCAGTCCGTCCGACCAGAATTGTATTATTTATTATTATATACCTACCACCTAACCGTGGTTTTTTTTTCATTCTTTATACCGTCATAGTGTCATCCTAATTGTTACGAGTATACTACTATCTCTTTATCAACCAGTGTACAGTGCGGTAGTTCACGGCTGTGGCTACCTCTGTGTCGGCACACGGCAGGCAGTCCGTCCGACCAGAATTGTATTATTTATTATTATATACCTACCACCTAACCGTGGTTTTTTTTTCATTCTTTATACCGTCATAGTGTCATCCTAATTGTTACGAGTATACTACTATCTCTTTATCAACCAGTGTACAGTGCGGTTTTTTTATACCGTGGTTTTTTTATACCGTGGTTTTTTTATACCGTGGTTTTTTTATACCGTGGTTTTTATACCGTGGTTTTTTTATACCGTGGTTTTTTTATGCCGTGGTTTTTTTATACCGTGGTTTTTTTATACCACCTAACCGTGGCAGTCCGTCCATAATTGTATATATAGTATACTAGTATCCAATCCATCCATCTCCATTGTTTACCTGAGGTGCCTTTTAGTTCTGCCTATAAAATATGGAGAACAAAAAAGTTGAGGTTCCAAAATTAGGGAAAGATCAAGATCCACTTCCACCTCGTGCTGAAGCTGCTGCCACTAGTCATGGCCGAGACGATGAAATGCCAGCAACGTCGTCTGCCAAGGCCGATGCCCAATGTCATAGTACAGAGCATGTCAAATCCAAAACACCAAATATCAGAAAAAAAAAGACTCCAAAACCTAAAATAAAATTGTCGGAGGAGAAGCGTAAACTTGCCAATATGCCATTTACCACACGGAGTGGCAAGGAACGGCTGAGGCCCTGGCCTATGTTCATGGCTAGTGGTTCAGCTTCACATGAGGATGGAAGCACTCAGCCTCTCGCTAGAAAAATGAAACGACTCAAGCTGGCAAAAGCACAGCAAAGAACTGTGCGTTCTTCGAAATCCCAAATCCACAAGGAGAGTCCAATTGTGTCGGTTGCGATGCCTGACCTTCCCAACACTGGATGTGAAGAGCATGCGCCTTCCACCATTTGCACGCCCCCTGCAAGTGCTGGAAGGAGCACCCGCAGTCCAGTTCCTGATAGTGAGATTGAAGATGTCAGTGTTGAAGTCCACCAGGATGCGGAGGATATGGGTGTTGCTGGCGCTGGGGAGGAAATTGACCAGGAGGATTCTGATGGTGAGGTGGTTTGTTTAAGTCAGGCACCCGGGGAGACACCTGTTGTCCGTGGGAGGAATATGGCCGTTGACATGCCAGGAGAAAATACCAAAAAAATCAGCTCTTCGGTGTGGAGGTATTTCACCAGAAATGCGGACAACAGGTGTCAAGCCGTGTGCTCCCTTTGTCAAGCTGTAATAAGTAGGGGTAAGGACGTTAACCACCTCGGAACATCCTCCCTTATACGTCACCTGCAGCGCATTCATAATAAGTCAGTGACAAGTTCAAAAACTTTGGGTGACAGCGGAAGCACTCCACTGACCAGTAAATCCCTTCCTCTTGTAACCAAGCTCACGCAAACCACCCCACCAACTCCCTCAGTGTCAATTTCCTCCTTCCCCAGGAATGCCAATAGTCCTGCAGGCCATGTCACTGGCAATTCTGACGAGTCCTCTCCTGCCTGGGATTCCTCCGATGCATCCTTGCGTGTAACGCCTACTGCTGCTGGCGCTGCTGTTGTTGCTGCTGGGAGTCGATGGTCATCCCAGAGGGGAAGTCGTAAGACCACTTTTACTACTTCCACCAAGCAATTGACTGTCCAACAGTCATTTGCGAGGAAGATTAAATATCACAGCAGTCATCCTACTGCAAAGCGGATAACTGAGGCCTTGACATCCTGGGTGGTGAGAAACGTGGTTCCGGTATCCATCATTACTGCAGAGCCAACTAGAGACTTGTTGGAGGTACTGTGTCCCCGGTACCAAATACCATCTAGGTTCCATTTCTCTAGGGTTGCGATACCGAAAATGTACACAGACCTCAGAAAAAGAGTCACCAGTGTCCTAAAAAATGCAGCTGTACCCAATGTCCACTTAACCACGGACATGTGGACAAGTGGAGCAGGGCAGGGTCAGGACTATATGACTGTGACAGCCCACTGGGTAGATGTATGGACTCCCGCCGCAAGAACAGCAGCGGCGGCACCAGTAGCAGCATCTCGCAAACGCCAACTCGTTCCTAGGCAGGCTACGCTTTGTATCACCGGTTTCCAGAATACGCACACAGCTGAAAACCTCTTACGGCAACTGAGGAAGATCATCGCGGAATGGCTTACCCCAATTGGACTCTCCTGTGGATTTGTGGCATCGGACAACGCCAGCAATATTGTGCGTGCATTACATCTGGGCAAATTCCAGCACGTCCCATGTTTTGCACATACCTTGAATTTGGTGGTGCAGAATTTTTTAAAAAACGACAGGGGCGTGCAAGAGATGCTGGCGGTGGCCAGAAAAATTGCGGGACACTTTCGGCGTACAGGCAGCACGTACAGAAGACTGGAGCACCACCAAAAACGCCTGAACCTGCCCTGCCATCATCTGAAGCAGGAGGTGGTAACGAGGTGGAATTCAACCCTCTATATGCTTCAGAGGTTGGAGGAGCAGCAAAAGGCCATTCAAGCCTATACAACTGACCACGATATAGGAGGTGGAATGCACCTGTCTCAAGCGCAGTGGAGAATGATTTCAACGTTGTGCAAAGTTCTGATGCCCTTTGAACTTGCCACACGTGAAGTCAGTTCAGACACTGCCAGCCTGAGTCAGGTCATTCCCCTCATCAGGCTTTTGCAGAAGAAGCTGGAGACATTGAAGGAGGAGCTAAGACAGAGCGATTCCGCTAGGCATGTGGGACTTGTGGATGGAGCCCTTAATTCGCTTAACAAGGATTCACGGGTGGTCAATCTGTTGAAATCAGAGCACTACATTTTGGCCACCGTGCTCGATCCTAGATTTAAAACCTACCTTGGATCTCTCTTTCCGGCGCACACAAGTCTGCTGGGTTTCAAAGACCTGCTGGTGAGAAAATTGTCAAGTCAAGCGGAACGCGACCTGTCAACATCTCCTCCTTCACATTCTCCCGCAACTGGGGGTGCGAGGAAAAGGCTCAGAATTCCGAGCCCACCCGCTGGCGGTGATGCAGGGCAGTCTGGAGCGACTGCTGATGCTGACATCTGGTCCGGACTGAAGGACCTGACAACCATTACGGACATGTCGTCTACTGTCACTGCATATGATTCTATCACCATTGATAGAATGGTGGAGGATTATATGAGTGACCGCATCCAAGTAGGCACGTCACACAGTCCGTACTTATACTGGCAGGAAAAAGAGGCAATTTGGAGGCCCTTGCACAAACTGGCTTTATTCTACCTAAGTTGCCCTCCCACAAGTGTGTACTCCGAAAGAGTGTTTAGTGCCGCCGCTCACCTTGTCAGCAATCGGCGTACGAGGTTACATCCAGAAAATGTGGAGAAGATGATGTTCATTAAAATGAATTATAATCAATTCCTCCGCGGAGACATTGACCAGCAGCAATTGCCTCCACAAAGTACACAGGGAGCTGACATGGTGGATTCCAGTGGGGACGAATTGATAATCTGTGAGGAGGGGGATGTACACGGTGATATATCGGAGGATGATGATGAGGTGGACATCTTGCCTCTGTAGAGCCAGTTTGTGCAAGGAGAGATTAATTGCTTCTTTTTGGGTGGGGGTCCAAACCAACCCGTCATTTCAGTCACAGTCGTGTGGCAGACCCTGTCACTGAAATGATGGGTTGGTTAAAGTGTGCATGTCCTGTTTTGTTTATAGTTACAACATAAGGGTGGGTGGGAAGGGCCCAAGGACAATTCCATCTTGCACCTCTTTTTTCTTTTATTTTTCTTTGCGTCATGTGCTGTTTGGGGAGGGTTTTTTGGAAGGGACATCCTGCGTGACACTGCAGTGCCACTCCTAGATGGGCACGGTGTTTGTGTCGGCCACTAGGGTCGCTTATCTTTCTCACACACACAGTCAGCTACCTCATTGTGCCTCTTTTTTTCTTTGCGTCATGTGCTGTTTGGGGAGGGTTTTTTGGAAGGGACATCCTGCGTGACACTGCAGTGCCACTCCTAGATGGGCCCGGTGTTTGTGTCGGCCACTAGGGTCGCTAATCTTACTCACACAGCTACCTCATTGCGCCTCTTTTTTTCTTTGCGTCATGTGCTGTTTGGGGAGGGTTTTTTGGAAGGGACATCCTGCGTGACACTGCAGTGCCACTCCTAGATGGGCCCGGTGTTTGTGTCGGCCACTAGGGTCGCTTATCTTTCTCACACACACAGTCAGCTACCTCATTGCGCCTCTTTTTTTCTTTGCGTCATGTGCTGTTTGGGGAGGGTTTTTTGGAAGGGACATCCTGCGTGACACTGCAGTGCCACTCCTAGATGGGCACGGTGTTTGTGTCGGCCACTAGGGTCGCTAATCTTACTCACACAGCTACCTCATTGCGCCTCTTTTTTTCTTTGCGTCATGTGCTGTTTGGGGAGGGTTTTTTGGAAGGGACATCCTGCGTGACACTGCAGTGCCACTCCTAGATGGGCCCGGTGTTTGTGTCGGCCACTAGGGTCGCTTATCTTTCTCACACAGTCAGCTACCTCATTGCGCCTCTTTTTTTCTTTGCGTCATGTGCTGTTTGGGGAGGGTTTTTTGGAAGGGACATCCTGCGTGACACTGCAGTGCCACTCCTAGATGGGCCCGGTGTTTGTGTCGGCCACTAGGGTCGCTTATCTTTCTCACACACACAGTCAGCTACCTCATTGCGCCTCTTTTTTTCTTTGCGTCATGTGCTGTTTGGGGAGGGTTTTTTGGAAGGGACATCCTGCGTGACACTGCAGTGCCACTCCTAGATGGGCACGGTGTTTGTGTCGGCCACTAGGGTCGCTTATCTTTCTCACACACACAGTCAGCTACCTCATTGTGCCTCTTTTTTTCTTTGCGTCATGTGCTGTTTGGGGAGGGTTTTTTGGAAGGGACATCCTGCGTGACACTGCAGTGCCACTCCTAGATGGGCCCGGTGTTTGTGTCGGCCACTAGGGTCGCTTATCTTTCTCACACAGTCAGCTACCTCATTGCGCCTCTTTTTTTCTTTGCGTCATGTGCTGTTTGGGGAGGGTTTTTTGGAAGGGACATCCTGCGTGACACTGCAGTGCCACTCCTAGATGGGCACGGTGTTTGTGTCGGCCACTAGGGTCGCTTATCTTTCTCACACACACAGTCAGCTACCTCATTGTGCCTCTTTTTTTCTTTGCGTCATGTGCTGTTTGGGGAGGGTTTTTTGGAAGGGACATCCTGCGTGACACTGCAGTGCCACTCCTAGATGGGCACGGTGTTTGTGTCGGCCACTAGGGTCGCTTATCTTACTCACACAGCGACCTCGGTGCAAATTTTAGGACTAAAAATAATATTGTGAGGTGTGAGGTGTTCAGAATAGGCTGAAAATGAGTGGAAATTATGTTTTTTGAGGTTAATAATACTTTGGGATTAAAATTACCCCCAAATTCTATGATTTAAGCTGTTTTTTAGTGTTTTTTGAAAAAAACACCCGAATCCAAAACACACCCGAATCCGACAAAAAAAACCCGGTGAGGTTTTGCCAAAACGCGGTCGAACCCAAAACACGGCCGCGGAACCGAACCCAAAACCAAAACACAAAACCCGAAAAATTTCCGGCGCTCATCACTACTATATAGTCATGATTGCCTTGCCTGCACGGTCTATCTAGCCTTGCAATACCGACCCCGTGGGAGTGCGCATTGGGATCGCATCGGTATCGCAAGCTGCCTAACACCTTGCGATTTCCACTAATGTTCCTTGCGATATTGACTATATAGACAAAATCGAAAGGAGAAATCTCACCATGTGTAAACACCTTTAGAGTAAATAGCCCAGTATAACAACAAAAATAGTAGTTTTGAACAGAGCCGTAAGTATACTTTTTGGTGCCCTGAGCCAGAGAGAAAATTGGCTCCCCCCTTCCCCCTCTTTTTTCCAATGTGGATATAAGGCGCATGCCCTCGCAGGGAAGAGGCATGACAAATTTGGACACAAATCCTCTTTATACCACATTTATGCCCTTAACTTGAGAGCTCGTTGTTATTCAGTAACAATATCCTTTATTAAATGATACATTTCAATATACTACCATAGAGGAAAACTAAACTCTCTTTTTAGGGGGACTCTAAAATATAGTCTACGAAAATAGTTGAAGTAATTGAAACTTAACTTTTATTACAGTACAATTAAAATAAATATGTGGTCACCTCTGAGATAAATTTCACTAATACCCCTTTTCCACTGTAGCACGGGTCGCAGCCCCCTATTCCTACAGCGCTCACCAACCCGGCATATTGCCGGGTTGGTGACGCTGCTAGTGATGCGGCAGGGGCGGCGCTGGGAGATTACATGGTCTCCCAGCACCACCCTCCCATACACTGTGAACGGGAGCCGTGTCTCCTCGACACGGCTCCCGTTCACACTAGACAGCTTACCGGGTTGAACACGAGTTCAACCCGGCTAGGTACCCGGGTAGGATTCCCGGATCACTTGATCCGGGAATTTACAGGGGGACCCTTTTCCACTAGGAAAAAACACGGGTAAATGCGCGCCCCCGCGCATTTAAACCGTGTTTTAAGGAGCTAGTGGAAAAGTGGTATAAGAGAAAATTAGTAGAAAAAAACTCTAATATTGGCAAAAATATCAGTGATAAATAAAAAGAAATTAGAGTGCGCAGCCAGGACCATCAACACCAGTAGGTCCCCTTGTCAGTGAGGGGACCTTACTTTTGTATCCCCTTTACTGTCCTGATGGTGACCCTGTCTGTATTTATGTGGCTACTGATGCAGTGACCATAAACTTCCTTTATACACATACCTAAACAAAATTGGATAAGCAGTATGCAGAGGTGAGCTGAATCAACAGACTCATCATTTTCTTGGCTGCAGTTAAGTTTGTTATAGTGCATAAAACCTGTTGCGCTCTAAGCTTATAGAAATAATCTGACAATCCATAGCTGAGGAGAATGAATACTATAAAATGTAATACAGGTTGAGTATCCCTTATCCAAAATTCAAAATCACACATTTTTGGTTCCCCTACTGAGATAATGACACAAATATATATTATATATCTATATAATATATCTATATATATGCATAATATATATGTCATTATCTTAGCAGGGGACCCCAAAATGTGTGATTTTGAATTTTGGATAAGGGATACTCAACCTGTATTTTAAAAGAAGTATCATTAGATAATGTTTTTTTTCCTAATAAAGGTCATACTGACATGCAGGTCCATGCATGTTTC
Organism: Pseudophryne corroboree; assembly: GCF_028390025.1. Lineage (NCBI taxonomy): Eukaryota > Metazoa > Chordata > Amphibia > Anura > Myobatrachidae > Pseudophryne > Pseudophryne corroboree. The sequence goes on from NC_086444.1 coordinate 759,001,001, forward strand.
CTGTAAAAATAAGTCCATGGGCTGCAGGTACGATTAGGAGACAATACATAGTAACATAGTAACATAGTATCTAAGGTTGAAAAAAGACAATTGTCCATCGAGTTCAACCTATTTGTGGTCTCCTATGCACGATTATTTTGTATAAAATTTTGGCTGAAGTTGATGACTGCCGTTACGTTTTACCCCTCTTTTTATAATAACCATAGTGCGTGACTATGCCCCGTAACCCTGGATATCCTTATCCATTAGGAATTTATCTAACCCATTCTTAAAGGTGTTGACTGAGTCGGCCATTACAACTCTCTCAGGCAGGGAATTCCAAACACGTATCGTCCTTACCGTAAAAAAGCCTTTACACCGTATTGTGCGGATCTCCTCTCCTCTAACCTGAGCGAGTGTCCACGAGTTCTTTGTGTTGATCTAACCAAAAACAGGTCCTGCGCAAGATCTGTATATTGTCCCCTTATATGTTTGTAAATGTTGATCATGTCCCCTCTTAATCTCCTCTTTTCCAGTGTAAACATGCCTAGTCTTGCAAGCCTTTCCTCGTATTCCAGCGTCTCCATTCCCTTAATTAGTTTGGTCGCCCGCCTTTGAACCTTTTCTAGCTCCAGGATATCCTTTTTGTAGTAAGGTGCCCAGAATTGTACACAGTATTCAAGGTGTGGCCTCACAAGTGATTTATATAACAGGAGTATAATACTCTCGTTCCTAGCATCAATTCCCCGTTTTATGCATGCTAATATCTTATTAGCCTTCTTTGTTGCAGTCCTACTTTGGGTACTACTGCTTAGTTTGCTATCTATGAGGACACCTAAGTCCTTTTCCAGTACAGAATCCCCTAATTTTACCCCATTTAGTAGGTAGATGTTATTTTTGCTCTTGTTACCACAGTGCATTACCTTACACTTGTCTGTATTGAAGCGCATTCTCCATTTCGCTGCCCAAGCTTCTAATTTAACTAAGTCATTCTGAAGCGACTCAGCATCCCCCTCTGCATTTTTAACTTTACACAATTTGGTATCATCTGCAAAAATTGACACCATGCTCTCTAGACCTTCTGTTAGGTCGTTAATGAAAATATTGAACAATAGCGGTCCTAATACTGAGCCTTGCGGCACACCACTTAGCACTTCAGTCCAAGTTGAAAAAGATCCATTAACCACAAGGCGCTGCTCCCTATTATCTAACCAGTTTTTGACCCAAGTGCATATTGTGCTTCATAGCCCTGATTCTTGTAGCTTGTAGATAAGTCTCATGTGTGGTACAGTGTCAAATGCTTTGGCAAAATCTAAAAAGATTACATCCACCTCTTTATCCTGATCTAGGTTTGCGCTTACTGTTTCATAAAAGCCAAGTAAGTTGGTTTGACAGGATCTGTCCTTCATAAACCCATGTTGATTCCTTTTAATGACCTTATTGACTTCAAGGAACTTCTGAATACTATCTCTTAGAATTCCTTCCAATACTTTCTCTACTATAGATGTAAGATTAACTGGTCTATAATTACCTGGTTCAGCTTTACTTCCCTTTTTGAATATAGGCACTACTTCCGCTATACGCCAGTCTTTGGGAACCATACCTGATATTACTGAATCCTTAAAGATCAAAAATAGCGGTTTTGCAAGTTCACATAAAGTGCTTAAAATCATCCTCTGATTCTAACGGGGGGTACACACATAGCGATGTGTGCTTAAATTCTTAGCAATCTGACTAGATTGCTTAGAAATGAAGCACACATCGCTCCTTGTGTATGCCCCATAGAGATAGCGAGATATCGATGCGCGGCCCTGCTCTGCACTATCGCCGGTACTAGATTGGCCTACTAGATTGGCCTGCATGCAGGCACAATCTAGTTAGATCACTCACTTTGCTGCTGGGTGAACGTGGATCCTGGAAGTGCAGCAGCCTGAGTTGGCATCCAGTGCCGGTCGGCCCGTGGAGGGGTGTATGAGACCAACCATCCAGTATCTGATCCGATGTCCTGGTGGCCCAATCCGCCGCTGAATATATATATATAAATCACACAGGGTCTGTACTGACTATATTAACAATAATAAATAGTGGAGTATTAGTTCATGTATTGATCAATGTATTTAAGCCTGCAGTCCCCAGCAAGGGACTACACTTTTCTGCAGGTCCTACTGTATTGCTCAAAATAATTACCATATAAATAGCTATCACATTAGTGTTAAACAGGAGGTATGCTACCTGCTCTAAAGCACAAGCAACTTTGCTTTTAAATGTGAGGCAGTTATCAACACACATGTTGTACAGAACCTAGGAAAATAACTGACACAAGCTATAATAAATAAGTTAAAACAGTGGAATGGTGAGTGCCGTGAATTAGTGCTTTTTGTTTAGTAGATGAATTATGTTAAATCTTTTTGTGATCACATTTTCTCATGCACCCTGTTTTAACTAATTTATTGTAGCTTGTGTATACTGTATATAGGTTTACAAGATCTATTTTGCATGAAAAACTGACTATCAATTCTCAATCATTAATCAGGCAGGTTATCTTGACTCATCATGTTTCAGTTTACACGTCAATCCAGTGGATGGCACACAAAGACAAATACTACATGCTATGGTTACGCATGATGCCAGTTAGTATATATATCATAGAGTCTCTGGTGCAGCTTTACTTGTCTTGCTCTCAATTTAGTAGCCCAAAGCATCTTTTTGTGTTAATCCCTGATGGAAAAACTGGAAATATTGCTTATAATGAAATTTTGTGATCAATGTGTACAATATAAAATATACATCACAATATCTGATGGCACTACTGTCTTTGTTAAATTAGTTCTGTTGAGCAATAACAGACCTCCATGCGAGCAAAGCCGCGGGCATTCTACTTATCTCCTAAAAATTAAATTGACTTTATACAGTGGTGAATTAAAATTCAGTAAATTAACCATAAACGTCATAATATTAATACAGGTTGAGTATCCCATATCCAAATATCCCGAAATACGGAATATTCCGAAATACGGACTTTTTTGAGTGAGACTGAGATAGTGAAACCTTTGTTTTTTGATGGCTCAGTGTACACAAACTTTGTTTAATACTCAAAGTTATTAAAAATATTGTATTAAATGAACTTCAGACTGTGTGTATAAGGTGTATATGACACATAAATGAATTCTGTGAATGTACACACACTTTGTTTAATGCACAAAGTTATAAAAAATATTGGCTAAAATGACCTTCAGGCTGTGTGTATAAGGTGTATATGAAACATAAATGCATTCTGTGCTTAGATTTAGGTCCCATCACCATAATATCTCGTTATGGTATGCAATTATTCCAAAATACAGAAAAATCCGATATCCAAAATTCCTCTGGTCCCAAGCATTTTGGATAAGGGATACTCAACCTGTACCTGAAATCATGCTTTGCTATGCTATTTGGGGTTTTGTTGCTTTTTAAGCAGATATATATATATACAGTGTTGCGTTTAACCTTTACTTAAGGTATATTTAATATTGACTTAATGATATTTCCTCCAGTCATTTTCTTGTAAGTTCTTTTTCTCCATTATCTTCTTTCCATTGTGTGTTGAATATACATTATATGGACAGTCAAATATAAACCATAGGCATAAACTAGCAGTTGGACATCTGAGAATACCTATGGTCACTGAAAATGTCCTTTTTATATAAGAAGCCGGGCAGTGGTGGTTTTAAGGGACAGGCCGCCCCTGGCTAGAGATGAGTGGATTGGATTACCTGGAATCCAAACCGCTCCAAACTTCTGGGATTTGAGTCCCTAGCCATGGCTTGGGATTTCCCACTAGACTCAGGTTCCACATTGAGGCAAAATGACACCCTCCAGTCATTGGATTGTCGCTGATTTTGGTTTCTATATAAGTGCGCTGTGGCCAGGACTTGGTGACATTTCACTCTGTTCAGGCACGCTGCTGTGTGCTGTGCAGTGCTGTACTCTGCTGTAATTTGGCTGAGTTGTGTGTAGAGTCAGTATATACAAGGGGCACCCTGCTGTATGCTGCACTGTATTCTGCTGTAAATTGGCTGAGCATGTATAGTCACTGCATACAAGGTGCACGCTGCTGTGTGCTGTACTGTACTTTGCTGGTTAAATTGGCTGTGCTGTGTCCATCTAAAGTGGCTGTGTGTTCACAAGCAGCACTACAGTGTGTATTTTCATTGTCAGGTTCGAAAAAAGCAATATGATAAGATCTTGGAAAGGGTGCGCAATGAAAAATAGTGTGCAGCTAAAAACACTGCAAAAGAGTACACATCCAAAAAATACTCAGAATAACAGTACATAAAAGAAATATATGGGAAAAAAATATTGCACAGTAGGTATAGCACTCCCCTAAATAACACAACACCAAATGTAAGATTTAACATACACATGCAAAAAAAGGTAATCACCGGTAAAATATCCTTAGGATGTAGTCCTAAATTGGAAGTAGGTAGATTTGTTCTCTTATCCTTCCTTCCGGAGATGGAGCAACCTCCTCTCTGATGTATCTATGAAGAGAGGTGTCTTTCCTCCCTTATGCACTTATAGCAATACGGGTATGGGGGGAGGGGGGATACAGAGAACACACAAAAATAGTGCAGATTTCCTTTTAAAACTAAAAGCAGAATTTAATAAACAGATGAGCACTTACAATTTGTATATAGATATAAGCATATAACAACAACTCCAATGGCAGAAAACAGCAACCAGCCTCGGTGAGACAGAAACCCCTGAAGTCCCAAAAGGGTAGGTAGGACTTTTGCCGCAGATGCTAAGTACACCAAAGTCAATTCACAACCAATTGCTGTATCATGGATTCCATACCATAGCGGTGGCTTCTGTGGTGTGGACTAAACAAAGTCCACTCCGGAGAGGTGGGAGCAGAAATCCGACAAAAGTGCCAGCACAATTCTGATTTCTGCTCTTAGTGCGGAGGAAACAGCATCGCGCCGGGCACGTACTGTAAGTCGGAGAATGATGGTTCTCCTAACAAAACACCCTGTTTAGTATGGGAGAACAGGCATTCTCTGACTTACCATTGCACTGTACTGAATTGCCCCAGGAACTAATTTCCGGCACTATTCAACTTGATTTGTATTGAATCGAGCCCAATGAGGCACTTATTTAGGAGACCTTTATGAAAAGTGAGCAATCCAGTGAACTGGGGTATCAAACATTTCTTACATTTGCACCTTCCTTTCCAGAGTGAAGGGGAAGACTAAAACATTTGGGATTCCTTTGAGTGGGTTTTAACATGTACAATACAAAAGATAATGGACACAGAGGTTTATTAACTAAGCCTTGGAGAAAGATACTGTAAAGTGGAGAGAGATGAAGTATCAGCCAATCAGCTCCTAACTGCTATGTTAAATCTCCAATGCTTAGTAAACAGACCCCTAAGAGCCAGAAGCACATTCAATGAAAGTACAACTGAACCACTTAAAAATGCAATTCACATAAATTATGATTGAGTTGAGCAGATCTTATTTTATGAGATCTTGCCCTTGGAAGTTGATGCAGGGGCATTTGATGTGTTTCATTTTAATTTTGATGTATTTAGCAGTGGCAGCTACAGGGATTACCTAGCAGTGGCGTGGGATTCCCATTGGAAACACTCCCTGCTCATTACATGATGGACAGGCAGTCTGAGGGGGAGGAGTTTTCTCCCCCACTAGGACTGCCAGTCCGTTCTGTGATAGCAGAGAGTGCTTCCCGTGTGTAGCCACTCCCCTGCTATCATGCAGCCAATTCAGTCCCTAGATGCCATTGGCTTGTTTATTTTTGCGTGTGCTTCCTTAACTAGATGCCTATTACAGACATGCATTGCCATTATAATGTTTCCATGTTACTACTTCTGTGACAATGACCTTGCTTAGTATGCCATATGTTCACACCTATTTTCTGTGACTTTGACTATACCAGCTATTTGCCTCTTGGACTGACCTTATGCTTGCACTCTCTACTCAACATTACATGCTTCCTAGAACGACCTCCCGCTAGTCTCTTAAATTTTATTACGACTGTTACTGACTAACAAAATTCTGCATTATTTACCATACAGTATACTGTACCATTGAACATTGCTATACATGGTATAACTGTTTGGGTACCTGCCACTGTTACCTGCATACAACTAGACTGTCAGCTGTTATGTGTGTGGCTTTGCTGTCTTCCGAATACCAATTATCTACAGTGTCTGCTGAATTCCTTTGGCGCTTTACCTGACTTCACTTCCAAGTTCCACGGTACGGTACCTGCTGTCTGTTTTCTTTACTAGAATTCCATCTTGTTAAAAAACACTTTATAAGTTATCACTTATAGTTGAAGTCATAAGATAACCAAGCACAGATGAACATGATTTGTTCTATGGGAACAGTGACTGTTATAGATTATGTTTCTGATAACTTATTTTGGGCCTAATTCAGAGTTGATCGCAGCAGCAAATTTGTTAGCAGTTGGGCAAAACCATGGCCCTCATTCCGAGTTGTTCGCTCGGTATTTTTCATCGCATCGCAATGAAAATCCGCTTAGTACGCATGCGCAATGTTCGCACTGCGACTGCGCCAAGTAACTTTACTATGAAGAAAGTATTTTTACTCACGGCTTTTTCATCGCTCCGGCGATCGTAATGTGATTGACAGGAAATGGGTGTTACTGGGCGGAAACACGGCGTTTCAGGGGCGTGTGGCTGAAAACGCTACCGTTTCCGGAAAAAACGCAGGAGTGGCCGGAGAAACGGTGGGAGTGCCTGGGCGAACGCTGGGTGTGTTTGTGACGTCAACCAGGAACGACAAGCACTGAACTGATCGCACAGGCAGAGTAAGTCTGGAGCTACTCTGAAACTGCTAAGTAGTTAGTAATCGCAATATTGCGAATACATCGGTCGCAATTTTAAGAAGCTAAGATTCACTCCCAGTAGGCGGCGGCTTAGCGTGTGTAACTCTGCTAAATTCGCCTTGCGACCGATCAACTCGGAATGAGGGCCCATGTGCACTGCAGGGGGGGCAGATATAACATGGGCAGAGAGAGTTAGATTTGGGTGGGTGTGTTCAAACTGAAATCTAAATTGCAGTGTAAAAATAAAGCAGTCACTATTTACTCTGCACAGAAACAAAATAACCCACCCAAATCTAACTCTCTCTGCACATATTATATCTGACACACCTACAGTGCACATGGTTTTGCCCAACTGCTAAAAAAATTTAAGCTGCGATCAACTCTGAATTACCCCCTTTGTGTAGAGTTTTGCGAGAATAAGGCAACTTTGTAAGTAAATCAGTTCTCCTATCACCATTAACATAGAGTTTAAACTCTGCAATACTTACGGTATGTATTAACAAATTATCCAGAGTTAGAATTTTGGATGCACTCAATTCACTCTGCACACACTCCTAGAATAAGTATGAAAAAATGCAGACACTTCATGTCCCAGGCAAACAGCCAGATTGCACAGTCTGTCTATTTAGAAATGAAGCTAAAAATACGGAGAAAGACATTTGAATCATAAACACATATTCTGGTCAAGCATGATAGCATGCTAACCTATTTCATTCCCCAGAGCAGATCCAGAAGACGGCTTGCAAAACATGACTCTTACCCTCAATTCACTTAGACAGCTGAAATGCAGTATGCTGGCTTATCCTTATAGACAATTTCGAAATAGTTATTGAAATAAAAGGACATTTCTTTGTCTTTTTTTCCTTCTGTAATTGTTTGCCTTTTTTAACTGCTGCCTGAGTATCTCTAGGGGTTGTAGAGCAGAAGCCACCACTGGCAGAATTAGCAGCTGTGTCTGCTAATGCTTCTTCTTGTTGAACATATTTATGTGAATTCAGGTTTAGATACTTCTAAAAATATATGTTGCCTATACTGTAGTTTAAACTTGAAGTTTAACTTATCCACATATATTAGGTGCAAAACCAATTTAAATCATTTGTGTTCAAAACTTTTTCAATATACTGTATGTAAAATGAATTGACATGGTTAAAACTAATGTACATGTTAAAAAACTCTATATATGTACAGTAGTTCCTACATTATGTATAAGGAAAACTCAGAACCATCACTTTCATTCTCTTCTTTTGAGGATCATGCCTCTTCTAACCTGTTCTCCTGCAAGCAACTGTCATCTATCGCCTCCCCGGGTCCTACTGTATCTCCAAATTCCTTGACAATTTTGCTCCCTGGCTCTTCCACTGCCTTTATTCAGACCTTTCCTCCCTCATCTTAGGTGTTCCCAATATTCCTATTGATGTCCCTACTGTCTCTTCTACCTCTAACCCTTATCCACACATCATCGTTTGCATTCTCTCTGAATGAACCTCCTCACCCTCCCATGTGAGTGGACACTCACTTGATCTGATCTTCACCCACCATTGGGCTATATCTGATTTACCACTTCCCTTCTCACTGACCATCAACTTGTTTCTTTTAACTTACTGTTACATTTCTGCCATTTATGTCTGGCCGGAAGTACCTCTGTTCTACCAGAGGTGCTGCTGTTCTGTGTCTGGTTTGCAGTACCTGTGTGCTGCTATCAGAACAGTGTTGTTCTATTTGCATCTCAGCTGCAGTATATGCGTGCAGCATGCCAACTGCAATCTATCATCAAGGGGTCAGTGTAGCTATTGGTCTGTGCTCCTGATAAGAAGCAACCAGCTCTACACAAACGTGCTAGTTATATTACTTAAATTCCTTTTGTTACCTTGTCTGGAGAACATTACTTCCGAACTGAACTACCTGGATTGCCTGTTTCCTGAGTCTTAGCTTTGATCCATGCTGAAAGCCTTGTTTGATGGTCCCTGTACTTCTGCAGCTCCGTTCTCTACCTGACTGTGCTCTAAAGGATTACCTTACTTAAGTACAGCTGAACTTTTCCTGTGCCATGTCTCAAGTTATACCTAAGGACTGCTGCCTGGTCAGTCTTTGTGTATCTTAGCTCTGTCTCCAGCTCTGGACTACCTTAGTTGTTCCTGTTTCCAGTTTCTACATTCTTATAAACTTTGTTCTTGTATCAACTAAACTGCGCAGTATATCCACTAATGCCAATTAGCAACCACAAGACATATGTATCTTTGCTACTTAGTGAATCATCATCTATTTTGTTATCTCCTGCTTATGCAAGAAGCTACCCTGCATCAGTATATATTTTTATACTATTGGCCTTTACAAGTATAAGCCTCACTGATTTTATTCTGCTGATTACCAACTTGAACTGTTGCCGATTCAGTGTGTTTCTGATATTTCAACAAACTAACATGAATATGCTGTGCTGGACTTTCTGTAGTTAATTTCTCTGAAAGCTAATCAACTTCATACTGTGTGGATTCTAAGAAAACCTGCCATTACTACAAGTCTACATTTGTGGATTACCTGCCATTTCTACAAGTTTTGCTATTGTGGATAATTGTACGCTAATCCTTCCATTTGCTATCCTGATATGCTGACCTGAAATGAACCCTGCCTTTTCTGTAGTCACCTGTTTTGTGTTGCACTACTGAACTCCCTTCAATTCATTGGTATAACTTCACATTCAAGGTCTGCACATCACTACTTTGATTTTAGCTACTTCCTCTTCCAGAGTTGAACACATTGAGTATTCTGTAATTATTGTGGTTAACTACTTCCCTGTCAGATTGTCTACCTGCAGCTACTTCTCCAGATTATAATCTTGTTTTGCAATTCACCTGCCAGACATTATAGGCAGGTGAATTGTAACATTTATCCCTCACACCTTCTTCACCTCCATCACCCAAGACTGCCATCTTCAAGGGCAACCTTGATGCTATTGACACTATGTCTTTATCATTACAGCTCGATTTATTTCTTGCCCCTATCGTCTCTCTTACTTGCCCTGACCAAGGTGTTTCTTCATACAACATCTCCCTTACTGTTATGGAATTCCAGACAATTGTGTAAGAGGGTCTTCCGCCTATAACAGCCTCCTGTTGTTACTTTAGTGTTTGATGTACACACCAGATTTACAACCTCAACAACAGGGGTTTACTCAATTGACTGGAGACCACGAGGTATTGGCTGGACTAATAAATGACCAAAAACAGATTATTGAAGAGGAGTGTGTTAACTGGCAGATTCTGGACTAGATATCAGTTTAATGAGAGTTACACCATAGGCAATATTAGAGATGAGCGCCTGAAATTTTTCGGGTTTTGTGTTTTGGTTTTGGGTTCGGTTCCGCGGCCGTGTTTTGGGTTCGACCGCGTTTTGGCAAAACCTCACCAAATTTTTTTTGTCGGATTCGGGTGTGTTTTGGATTCGGGTGTTTTTTTCCAAAAACACTAAAAAACAGCTTAAATCATAGAATTTGGGGGTCATTTTGATCCCAAAGTATTATTAACCTCAAAAACCATAATTTACACTCATTTTCAGTCTATTCTGAATACCTCACACCTCACAATATTATTTTTAGTCCTAAAATTTGCACCGAGGTCGCTGTGTGAGTAAGATAAGCGACCCTAGTGGCCGACACAAACACCGGGCCCATCTAGGAGTGGCACTGCAGTGTCACGCAGGATGTCCCTTCCAAAAAACCCTCCCCAAACAGCACATGACGCAAAGAAAAAAGAGGCGCAATGAGGTAGCTGTGTGAGTAAGATTAGCGACCCTAGTGGCCGACCCAAACACCGGGCCCATCTAGGAGTGGCACTGCAGTGTCACGCAGGATGGCCCTTCCAAAAAACCCTCCCCAAACAGCACATGACGCAAAGAAAAAAAGAGGCGCAATGAGGTAGCTGTGTGAGTAAGATTAGCGACCCTAGTGGCCGACACAAACACCGGGCCCATCTAGGAGTGGCACTGCAGTGTCACGCAGGATGGCCCTTCCAAAAAACCCTCCCCAAACAGCACATGACGCAAAGAAAAAAAGAGGCGCAATGAGGTAGCTGACTGTGTGAGTAAGATTAGCGACCCTAGTGGCCGACACAAACACCGGGCCCATCTAGGAGTGGCACTGCAGTGTCACGCAGGATGTCCCTTCCAAAAAACCCTCCCCAAACAGCACATGACGCAAAGAAAAAAAGAGGCGCAATGAGGTAGCTGTGTGAGTAAGATTAGCGACCCTAGTGGCCGACACAAACACCGGGCCCATCTAGGAGTGGCACTGCAGTGTCACGCAGGATGTCCCTTCCAAAAAACCCTCCCCAAACAGCACATGACGCAAAGAAAAAAAGAGGCGCAATGAGGTAGCTGTGTGAGTAAGATTAGCGACCCTAGTGGCCGACACAAACACCGGGCCCATCTAGGAGTGGCACTGCAGTGTCACGCAGGATGTCCCTTCCAAAAAACCCTCCCCAAACAGCACATGACGCAAAGAAAAAAAGAGGCGCAATGAGGTAGCTGACTGTGTGAGTAAGATTAGCGACCCTAGTGGCCGACACAAACACCGGGCCCATCTAGGAGTGGCACTGCAGTGTCACGCAGGATGTCCCTTCCAAAAAACCCTCCCCAATCAGCACATGATGCAAAGAAAAAGAAAAGAAAAAAGAGGTGCAAGATGGAATTGTCCTTGGGCCCTCCCACCCACCCTTATGTTGTATAAACAAAACAGGACATGCACACTTTAACCAACCCATCATTTCAGTGACAGGGTCTGCCACACGACTGTGACTGATATGACGGGTTGGTTTGGACCCCCCCCAAAAAAGAAGCAATTAATCTCTCCTTGCACAAACTGGCTCTACAGAGGCAAGATGTCCACCTCATCTTCACCCTCCGATATATCACCGTGTACATCCCCCTCCTCACAGATTATCAATTCGTCCCCACTGGAATCCACCATCTCAGCTCCCTGTGTACTTTGTGGAGGCAATTGCTGCTGGTCAATGTCTCCGCGGAGGAATTGATTATAATTCATTTTAATGAACATCATCTTCTCCACATTTTCTGGATGTAACCTCGTACGCCGATTGCTGACAAGGTGAGCGGCGGCACTAAACACTCTTTCGGAGTACACACTTGTGGGAGGGCAACTTAGGTAGAATAAAGCCAGTTTGTGCAAGGGCCTCCAAATTGCCTCTTTTTCCTGCCAGTATAAGTACGGACTGTGTGACGTGCCTACTTGGATGCGGTCACTCATATAATCCTCCACCATTCTATCAATGTTGAGAGAATCATATGCAGTGACAGTAGACGACATGTCCGTAATCGTTGTCAGGTCCTTCAGTCCGGACCAGATGTCAGCATCAGCAGTCGCTCCAGACTGCCCTGCATCACCGCCAGCGGGTGGGCTCGGAATTCTGAGCCTTTTCCTCGCACCCCCAGTTGCGGGAGAATGTGAAGGAGGAGATGTTGACAGGTCGCGTTCCGCTTGACTTGACAATTTTGTCACCAGCAGGTCTTTCAACCCCAGCAGACCTGTGTCTGCCGGAAAGAGAGATCCAAGGTAGGCTTTAAATCTAGGATCGAGCACGGTGGCCAAAATGTAGTGCTCTGATTTCAACAGATTGACCACCCGTGAATCCTTGTTAAGCGAATTAAGGGCTGCATCCACAAGTCCCACATGCCTAGCGGAATCGCTCCGTGTTAGCTCCTCCTTCAATGCCTCCAGCTTCTTCTGCAAAAGCCTGATGAGGGGAATGACCTGACTCAGGCTGGCAGTGTCTGAACTGACTTCACGTGTGGCAAGTTCAAAGGGCATCAGAACCTTGCACAACGTTGAAATCATTCTCCACTGCACTTGAGACAGGTGCATTCCACCTACTATATCGTGCTCAATTGTATAGGCTTGAATGGCCTTTTGCTGCTCCTCCAACCTCTGAAGCATATAGAGGGTTGAATTCCACCTCGTTACCACTTCTTGCTTCAGATGATGGCAGGGCAGGTTCAGTAGTTTTTGGTGGTGCTCCAGTTTTCTGTACGTGGTGCCTGTACGCCGAAAGTGTCCCGCAATTCTTCTGGCCACCGACAGCATCTCTTGCACGCCCCTGTCGTTTTTTAAAAAATTCTGCACCACCAAATTCAAGGTATGTGCAAAACATGGGACGTGCTGGAATTGGCCCAGATTTAATGCACACACAATATTGCTGGCGTTGTCCGATGCCACAAATCCACAGGAGAGTCCAATTGGGGTAAGCCATTCCGCGATGATCTTCCTCAGTTGCCGTAAGAGGTTTTCAGCTGTGTGCGTATTCTGGAAAGCGGTGATACAAAGCGTAGCCTGCCTAGGAAAGAGTTGGCGTTTGCGAGATGCTGCTACTGGTGCCGCCGCTGCTGTTCTTGCGGCGGGAGTCCATACATCTACCCAGTGGGCTGTCACAGTCATATAGTCCTGACCCTGCCCTGCTCCACTTGTCCACATGTCCGTGGTTAAGTGGACATTGGGTACAGCTGCATTTTTTAGGACACTGGTGACTCTTTTTCTGAGGTCTGTGTACATTTTCGGTATCGCCTGCCTAGAGAAATGGAACCTAGATGGTATTTGGTACCGGGGACACAGTACCTCCAACAAGTCTCTAGTTGGCTCTGCAGTAATGATGGATACCGGAACCACGTTTTTCACCACCCAGGATGCCAAGGCCTCAGTTATCCGCTTTGCAGTAGGATGACTGCTGTGATATTTCATCTTCCTCGCAAAGGACTGTTGAACAGTCAATTGCTTACTGGAAGTAGTACAAGTGGGCTTACGACTTCCCCTCTGGGATGACCATCGACTCCCAGCGGCAACAACAGCAGCGCCAGCAGCAGTAGGCGTTACACGCAAGGATGCATCGGAGGAATCCCAGGCAGGAGAGGACTCGTCAGAATTGCCAGTGACATGGCCTGCAGGACTATTGGCATTCCTGGGGAAGGAGGAAATTGACACTGAGGGAGTTGGTGGGGTGGTTTGCGTGAGCTTGGTTACAAGAGGAAGGGATTTACTGGTCAGTGGACTGCTTCCGCTGTCACCCAAAGTTTTTGAACTTGTCACTGACTTATTATGAATGCGCTGCAGGTGACGTATAAGGGAGGATGTTCCGAGGTGGTTAACGTCCTTACCCCTACTTATTACAGCTTGACAAAGGGAACACACGGCTTGACACCTGTTGTCCGCATTTCTGGTGAAATACCTCCACACCGAACTGACCGAAGAGCTGATTTTTTTGGTATTTTCACCTGGCATGTCAACGGCCATATTCCTCCCACGGACAACAGGTGTCTCCCCGGGTGCCTGACTTAAACAAACCACCTCACCATCAGAATCCTCCTGGTCAATTTCCTCCCCAGCGCCAGCAACACCCATATCCTCCTCATCCTGGTGTACTTCAACACTGACATCTTCAATCTGACTATCAGGAACTGGACTGCGGGTGCTCCTTCCAGCACTTGCAGGGGGCGTGCAAATGGTGGAAGGCGCATGCTCTTCACGTCCAGTGTTGGGAAGGTCAGGCATCGCAACCGACACAATTGGACTCTCCTTGTGGATTTGGGATTTCGAAGAATGCACAGTTCTTTGCTGTGCTGCTTTTGCCAGCTTGAGTCTTTTCATTTTTCTAGCGAGAGGCTGAGTGCTTCCATCCTCATGTGAAGCTGAACCACTAGCCATGAACATAGGCCAGGGCCTCAGCCGTTCCTTGCCACTCCGTGTGGTAAATGGCATATTGGCAAGTTTACGCTTCTCCTCCGACAATTTTATTTTAGGTTTTGGAGTCCTTTTTTTACTGATATTTGGTGTTTTGGATTTGACATGCTCTGTACTATGACATTGGGCATCGGCCTTGGCAGACGACGTTGCTGGCATTTCATCGTCTCGGCCATGACTAGTGGCAGCAGCTTCAGCACGAGGTGGAAGTGGATCTTGATCTTTCCCTAATTTTGGAACCTCAACATTTTTGTTCTCCATATTTTAATAGGCACAACTAAAAGGCACCTCAGGTAAACAATGGAGATGGATGGATTGGATACTAGTATACAATTATGGACGGGCTGCCGAGTGCCGACACAGAGGTAGCCACAGCCGTGAACTACCGCACTGTACTGTGTCTGCTGCTAATATATAGACTGGTTGATAAAGAGATAGTATACTCGTAACTAGTATGTATGTATAAAGAAAGAAAAAAAAAACACGGTTAGGTGGTATATACAATTATGGACGGGCTGCCGAGTGCCGACACAGAGGTAGCCACAGCCGTGAACTACCGCACTGTACTGTGTCTGCTGCTAATATATAGACTGGTTGATAAAGAGATAGTATACTCGTAACTAGTATGTATGTATAAAGAAAGAAAAAAAAACCACGGTTAGGTGGTATATACAATTATGGACGGGCTGCCGAGTGCCGACACAGAGGTAGCCACAGCCGTGAACTACCGCACTGTACTGTGTCTGCTGCTAATATATAGACTGGTTGATAAAGAGATAGTATACTCGTAACTAGTATGTATGTATAAAGAAAGAAAAAAAAACCACGGTTAGGTGGTATATACAATTATGGACGGGCTGCCGAGTGCCGACACAGAGGTAGCCACAGCCGTGAACTACCGCACTGTACTGTGTCTGCTGCTAATATATAGACTGGTTGATAAAGAGATAGTATACTCGTAACTAGTATGTATGTATAAAGAAAGAAAAAAAAACCACGGTTAGGTGGTATATACAATTATGGACGGGCTGCCGAGTGCCGACACAGAGGTAGCCACAGCCGTGAACTACCGCACTGTACTGTGTCTGCTGCTAATATAGACTGGTTGATAAAGAGATAGTATACTCGTAACTAGTATGTATGTATAAAGAAAGAAAAAAAAAACCACGGTTAGGTGGTATATACAATTATGGACGGGCTGCCGAGTGCCGACACAGAGGTAGCCACAGCCGTGAACTACCGCACTGTACTGTGTCTGCTGCTAATATATAGACTGGTTGATAAAGAGATAGTATACTCGTAACTAGTATGTATGTATAAAGAAAGAAAAACCACGGTTAGGTGGTATATACAATTATGGACGGGCTGCCGAGTGCCGACACAGAGGTAGCCACAGCCGTGAACTACCGCACTGTACTGTGTCTGCTGCTAATATATAGACTGGTTGATAAAGAGATAGTATACTCGTAACTAGTATGTATGTATAAAGAAAGAAAAAAAAACCACGGTTAGGTGGTATATACAATTATGGACGGGCTGCCGAGTGCCGACACAGAGGTAGCCACAGCCGTGAACTACCGCACTGTACTGTGTCTGCTGCTAATATAGACTGGTTGATAAAGAGATAGTATACTACTAATATTATATACTGGTGGTCAGGTCACTGGTCACTAGTCACACTGGCAGTGGCACTCCTGCAGCAAAAGTGTGCACTGTTTAATTTTAATATAATATTATGTACTCCTGGCTCCTGCTATAACCTATAACTGGCACTGCAGTAGTGCTCCCCAGTCTCCCCCACAATTATAAGCTGTGTGAGCTGAGCAGTCAGACAGATATATAATATATATAGATGATGCAGCACACTGGCCTGAGCCTGAGCAGTGCACACAGATATGGTATGTGACTGACTGAGTCACTGTGTGTATCGCTTTTTTCAGGCAGAGAACGGATATATTAAATAAACTGCACTGTGTGTCTGGTGGTCACTCACTATATAATATATTATGTACTCCTGGCTCCTGCTATAACCTATAACTGGCACTGCAGTAGTGCTCCCCAGTCTCCCCCACAATTATAAGCTGTGTGAGCTGAGCAGTCAGACAGATATATATAATATTATATATAGATAATAGATGATGCAGCACACTGGCCTGAGCCTGAGCAGTGCACACAGATATGGTATGTGACTGAGTCACTGTGTGCTGTGTATCGCTTTTTTCAGGCAGAGAACGGATTATATTATGTACTCCTGGCTCCTGCTATAACCTATAACTGGCACTGCAGTAGTGCTCCCCAGTCTCCCCCACAATTATAAGCTGTGTGAGCTGAGCAGTCAGACAGATATATATAATATTATATATAGATAATAGATGATGCAGCACACTGGCCTGAGCCTGAGCAGTGCACACAGATATGGTATGTGACTGAGTCACTGTGTGCTGTGTATCGCTTTTTTCAGGCAGAGAACGGATTATAAATAAAAGTGGTGGTCACTGGTCACTATCAGCAAAACTCTGCACTGTACACTACTGAGTACTCCTAATGCTCCCCAAAATTAGTAAATCAAGTGTCTCTCTAATCTATTCTAATTCTAAACGGAGAGGACGCCAGCCACGTCCTCTCCCTATCAATCTCAATGCACGTGTGAAAATGGCGGCGACGCGCGGCTCCTTATATAGAATCCGAGTCTCGCGATAGAATCCGAGCCTCGCGAGAATCCGACAGCGTCATGATGACGTTCGGGCGCGCTCGGGTTAACCGAGCAAGGCGGGAAGATCCGAGTCGCTCGGACCCGTGAAAAAAAACATGAAGTTCTGGCGGGTTCGGATTCAGAGAAACCGAACCCGCTCATCTCTAGGCAATATAAGAGGTGCAGTGCAGTTGGTGCAGCTGCACTGCAGGATAGTATACACACCACAGTGATGATGGTAAGTACTGCTAACTGGACACAGGTTCAGGTGAAGTAATCCAGCAGACAGGCAGGACAGACAGGATGCTGGAACCACAGACCAGCAAGTAGTAACCAGACAGAGTATCCACAGGAACTTGGGACTGGGACCAGCAACTTACACACAGGATATAATATCTATAACCGGCACAGGTCAGGAGGGCTGGCTACTTTATAAAAAGGGAGAACAACCAGGGACACAGAAACTGAGAGCTTGCACTAATGAGAAACACACTGCAGCGGAATCGCTGCCTGCAGCATATGCTTCCAAATTCGCTAGGCAATTAGGAACACAGTAGCTTGCCGGCATCCTGGTTGCCCAGTAACCAGCGGGGACTGCGAGCCCTTGTGGTCGGAAGACGCAGTGTCCCTGTTACTAAGCACCAACTGAGACTCGCCAAATATACAAGCCGCCCAGTGGCTTGTAACACTTACTTCTGCCCTTGACTCTGTTGCTTCTGCAGTCACTACTCACCCACGCAGATCTATGCCTCAAATGCACCAGATACTTGCAAAATTGTTTATGAATCACTGCGCAACAGTGTAGGAAATTGCGCTCCAGTGCAGACTTCTTCCATTTAAATATTTTGCTCTCGACCTACAGTGCTTCCCATTGCCTCTCTAAGCTGTCTTATTTCAAGACCCTCATCTCCTCCCAGTCTTACAACCCCCATGATCTCTTTGACATTTTTAACTCTCTGCTGCCTGGAATTTATCCTTGACGCCTCCCTCTCCTTCAAACCTTATATTCAGTACCTTTCTCAGTCCTGCATTTTTGATCTCAGAAATATCTCCAGATTTAACTTTTTCTCACAATAAGGAAACTAAAACCCTCATCCACCTGATGGACATCTCTAGACTGGATGATTGTAACCTCATCTTATCTTGCCCCCCTGTCTCACACGTCTTTCCATTGTAATCTGTCCTCCATGTTATTCTCTGGCTCATTTTCCTCTCCCAAAAATGACATACGTCTTCTCTCTCCTACAAACCCATTACTGGCTCCCCTTCCCTTACAGAACCCAATACAATCTCCTCACACTCACTCACACAGCCCATATCCTTTACTTTTCTATTTATATCTCTGACCTTATCTCCCTTCACACTCCTGCCTGCCCACTTAACTCCACAAATTAACCTATTGTCCCAAATGATTACTTCCCCTCACTCTGTTTCCAAGATTTACGTCTGTAGATTTATGTCTGTACAGCTTCCTACCACTTGTCAGATTGTCTAGTTTTCTTAAAAATTTCAAACAGGCCCTAAAGACCACTTCTTTATTAAAGTTTTCCAGCACTCATCCTAACCCACCACTCTTTTCTCACTGTCTCTCCTCTCTGTGTCACTCCTGTCTGTCTCCCACTCCCCTTTAGATTGCAAACTCTTATAAGCAGGGTCTTCTTACCTCATGGGCATCAATTAAACCATCATCACCTTCCCATTGCCAACAACAGCACCAAACTACACTGTTGCTTATTTGGTTATTCTAACTGCTGCTGCATAGTTATTATAAATCTTGTCCATGTTCTGCAATGTTTTGTAACGTAAGTCACTTTTTACTTGTTCTGTTCATATTATCTCTGTTAATGTACTGTATAAGGTGCTGCAGACCGCTTGTGGTGCCATAAAAAGGATAATAATATATATTTTTTAAATTTACTGAGTTTACAGACAATTAAGTCTATGGGACAGATGTGAGAGGGTACAAGATTATGAAACCTCAGATATTTTGTCAAGTTAGCAGTCAAATTTAAAGCAGCATTGTTTAGTAGGACAAACCAGGTTGTGTATTGTCTTTCTTTTAGAGAAAAGCTAGCTTGCTGCAAACATAACCAATCAATTGACTGGGTCATCTATGTGGCTGATCTGACTGGGAATGGCTGTTGCTCACATATCACCAAATTATGCTAAGAGAAAAGGATAGGTGTATTACTCATTTATACATATTGAAAGCTGTGATCCTCCGGTGTACTGATAAATATTTCTGCCCTACAGTATCTCTAATCCTTATCCATACCCTTAACCCTAAACCTCCCCCTAGTGCCTAACCCTAACTTTTTACATGCAGCCTAACCTTAACCCTCCCCCTAGTGCCTTACCCTAACCTTCCTGCCCGCAGCCTAACCCTAACCCTAGTGTGTAATACTAAAATTCCTGCTTGTTGCCTAACCCAAACCCTCCACCTTAGTGCTTAACCCTAACCGTCCTGCCTGCAGCCCAACCCTAATCCTTTTCCTAGTGCCTAACCCTAACCATTCTTCCTGCAGCCTGGTACAAGGGAACATAGCCATGTACAGTATTTGGGGGCATGCACAAGCCAAGAATTTCTGTCCCCCCTCTGTAGATGTGCCACAGCAACACCATATTTCCTCTATGCCAGGCCCCCAGGCATGCTTGGACTTTACTTTGTATCCCGCAGATACCCCCCACCCACCATCACCATCACCACCTCCAATGTATCAGCACCTTTGTACAATCTAAGAAACTTGAGACCTGCAGCAGATGAATTAGCTGCCGTTTACTGTTCCAACATTGATGCTTAAATAAGATAAAAAAAAAAAAAAAAGCATTCGCTGTGTAAATTACTTTTTTATTATTTGGCCAAAATATTATATGAAATAAATAACACATATTCTATTGAGGGTTAAAAATTATACAGTAGGATAACAATCGTTATTCTGTTCATAGCCTTTGTAATGGTGGGTGTTTTAATAAAGACTGATTTTAGTTATCAAGATACCGTACCTAAAAATAATGCCTTCAAAAGACCAACCATTAAAATCACGTATTTTTATTTAATGTTAAAAAATGTCATGTAAATTAACTATCATATGCTTATTTTACTACAGTATCTTAACACATTTTCCCTCTAACACACAATTTTATTGCAATGACAAATGTAATGCAATTAAATGAAAATCATTAATATCCCAGGAATGTTAAAACTATATCACACTAATATGATTATGTATAAATAAAACAACATAATATAATCAACATACAACTAACAAACACAAGTGAAAAATGTACACAATTTAGTAAGCACTAAAAATAATCACTACAAATATCAACACAAAGAAAACATCAAGCATACTAAATAAATTATGAAACAGATGTTGCAGCCTTTTATTTGGTCCTACTAAGACTTAAACCAATTAATTTTATGGAGACATAAAATTGCTCGGAGTAGAGGCATATGCTTTGCAAAACCTAAAATTAACAATTGCTAGGTAAAAAAAGCCAAAACATATATTTTTTTAAATAATATACAACAGATACATAAAAATAATATGAAAATAAATACAGAGTTCTGAATGTATTCAAAATGAGAATACCATCAATATTTTGTTTACCTATACCAAGGAGGCATTGATCCAGCACCATTAATTGAGCAACAAAATCAGTTTAAAATCAGTCTGATTTATAAGAGTTTTGAATAAACCAAATTAATTCTAAATATACAAAACCATTTCAATATCTCATAAATGGGTACTGGCCATAGCTTGACGAATTCCGTCTAATCAGTCCATTTTCTTCATCAATAACATTTGACACAGAGGCTGTTCATTTAATAGACAGAAAACTTCAAGCTTTAAACATTGCAGAGGTGGCTTCACCACTTAACTGGCATGGTCAGATCACATGCGACCGTGCTGCCCCAATGTGTCCCCCAGTTTTTGATGAGGAGATCTGTTCTGTAGATGTTTATAATATAATATTTAAATATTTAAAAAAAAACTTTTTAAACTATATTGAATAAAATAAAAAATAAAAAACAACGTTATGAACGGTTTTGAATGAAAAATTATCAGTTAAGTGGTTAAAAGTCCGCCAATTACAGCTTCCACTGAAGGATATTAAAATAACACTTGCTTGTAACAGGCAGTGCACTAGCACAGGGGTTTCCAAACTGTGTGCTATGGCATCCTGGGGTGCCTTGGGGTACTTGCAGTGGTGCCCTGGGTTGCTGGTCCAGAACTAATTCAAATTATTTATGGTCAATGTAATAGGCAAAACCAGTGCTTGTGGCTTCCAATCATAAAATATGTGGACAAACAGAAGGGAATCCTGTCCCTCACCACATAACTAAGGATGACATATAAAGACAATTTACTTAATTTATTATGTTTTTCTGAATTTCTCAGGAAGAAACTTTTGGCCTGAATTTCTCAGGAAGAAACTTTAGGGTGCCGTGATTCAAAAAAGTTTGGGAACCACTGCACTAGCAAATATGCTTGACCTACATTTTATGTCCTGAATGTTTTATTAGTGGTAGAAACATTGTGGAGAAGATACAAATGATAGATTACCAATAAAAAAATAAACATTATTAAAGAAAAAACGACATAATAACAAAAAAAGATTTTAAAACAGATGGAAGTAGGATTCTGAAAAATGGAGGTTTGAAGAGGCAACTTTGATCAATTCCCCCAAAAAACAAAGTGTGACTTTGTAAAGGTCAAGTGGGTAATGTGGTTTCTCAAGCATAAGAGAACAATTTAGAGAATTTCAGGAAGGAGCTGAAAACTGTATTTACCTGTTATAATCCAAATTATACTAGTGTAATTAGATTGTTATGGGCTTAGTGCTATGGTTTGCTTACAAAATAAACTAACTGGTCAAAGATACTTTACATACTTTTTAAACAATATAAAGGATAATTGTTGATCATTTGTAGCATATGGGCCTAATTCAGACCTGAGCTCTGTTGTGCGAAATTGCACAGCAGATGATTATCGTATGACTGCGCATGGGAATGCACCACAATGCGTACGCGCGAGCCCAAACAGCGACAGAATGGTGCAAAAATTTAGATCGCTGGGCGTACACAAGGTGATTGACAGGAAGCGGACATTTGTGGGTGGTAACTGCCTGTTTTCTGGGAGTGTCAGGAAAAACCAAGGCGTTCTCAAGCGTTTTCAGGGCGGGTGTGGCCTCAATCAGCCTGTTTGTATTGCACTGTAGTCCTGGGCTCAGGGCTGCCAAGAAAAATCCTGGGCCCCGGTACAACAATTTCCTGGGGCCCCCTGCCCCCACTGGAGGGGGCGTG
This sequence comes from Pseudophryne corroboree, assembly GCF_028390025.1. NCBI lineage: Eukaryota > Metazoa > Chordata > Amphibia > Anura > Myobatrachidae > Pseudophryne > Pseudophryne corroboree. Next base: position 759,023,567 of record NC_086444.1, read on the forward strand.
ACAACAGCATGCTGAGGGGGAGTGTCTAGCACCCTCTTTGGGGGAGTGTCTAGCACATCAGAAGCACCCACTCACAGGAGCATGGTATGCCTCCCAGCAGGGCAGTAGAGAGCATGGCTGGGCTCCAGTACTTTTAAGTGGGGCATGGTCTAATCAAAGGAGGCGTGGACCTGGCCCCCACTGGGTCCCTCTATCAGACCTGGGCCCAGGTAAATTGCACCCTCTCGCCTCCTCTCTCGATGCCACTGTATGGGCTACGCACAAAGTGCACAGACTGGAGGCGCTTTCACAAACTGCACACAGAGGCACTTTAAGAGCAGAGGGAGCCCGTTTGCTGTCTCCGATTGGGCCCCCTGTCTAACAGGAGACTCTGGCATTGTGCCAGAGTGTACTGATTATGTGCAGGTCTCCGCGAATATTGGCGCCCGTGCCGCGTTCCCAGGGACATCTTGACTGCGCATGTGTGAATCACCTGAAAATAGCTGCAGCAGTCATTTTCCCAGTAAGATTTGCCGCTATGCAGTCAGCAGCAGGCCGGCAGAGAGGTGAGCATATTTAAATGGGTGCAGGGTGTGCAGTGCGTGGGGCCCTCTGGACCAGTGTGCAGTGTTAACATATTCCCCTTACCTAAGACATGGGTCAGATAAATAAACACATATACAGGGAGGGTCACACAAAGATATACAAATAGACAAGGAGGTCCACATATAGAGAAACACATATACTGTACATAGGGAGGGGGGTTACATATAGAGACATACATACAGGGAGCTTTACATATAGACAAATTCATATATATGGAGTGTCGCATCTAGTCAGTTCTAGGCCTCCATTGAAACCTGAGATTGGCAATAGAGTTCTTTTGACTGACAAGACCTAAGCGCTACGCAGCGACAGGAGGCTCCCTGGGACTACACCTTAGGTTTGGGCTTAGTGGATTTAGAAGTGCGAGCCTGTTTTGGGTACGCCTGACCCTTTGCTTTACCTGGATGTCGAAAGGAACGAAAAGGAAGTACTCTTAGCCTTCGGAGCTGAAGGAGTAGTACTAGGTAGACATGCAGTCTTAGCAGATGCTAAGTCAGCAACAATCTAATTGAGGTCTTCCCCAAAAAGAATGTTTCCCTTAAAAGGGATCACCTCCAAGGTCTTTTTAGAGTCCAGATCTATAGACCAGGACCGCAACCAGAGGATCTGGTGGGCCAGAATAGACGTAGTAGACGCTTTGGCCGCCAGGATACTTGCATCAGATGCTGCCTCCTGTATATAATGAGAGGCTTTAATAATGTATGAAAGACACTGTCTAGCATTATCAGGAAAATTAGACTGTGGTTCCGCTTCAACTTCCTGAACCCAGTCCTCTATGGCTTTAGCAGCCCAAGAGGCCGCAATAGTACAGTAGGCATATGCACAGCTCCTGAAAGAGTGTAAATTGATTTCAAGCAACCTTCCACTCGTTTATCCATCGGTTCCTTCAAAGAGGTGACGGTAGTGACAGGCAGAGCAGATGACACCACCAGACGCGTGACTTGTGAGTCCACCGGCGGCGGTGTTTCACATTTTTTACTTAACTCTGCAGCATGAGGATAATGAGCTAGCATCTTCTTAGATAGGGAGAATTTATTTCCTGGATATTCCCAGGACTCCTGATGTATGTCAACTAAGTGGTCAGAATGAGGTAAAACTAATTTAGTAACCTTCTGACGCTTAAACTTATCTGGTTTCTTAGAGGTAGCTGGGGGTTCTTCATCATCATCAATTTGAAGAATCAGCGTGATTGCCTCCAAAAGGTCAGGAACATCCACCTATGTAGTAGACTCCCTATCAGAAGCATCTGCACCAATGTCTGAGGGGTCAGTATATGCGCCATCTTCATCAGATGAAGTATCTGAAACATGAGTGGATTGTGAGGAAGTTATGGCCTGTTTTGACGACCACTTGGTCTTAGGTGGGTGAGGGTTAGGAATTTGCTTGGCCAAAGACTGATTTAATTGCTGTAACTGAGAGGACAGAGTATCTGCCCATGGCGGATTAACAGCAGGGAAAATATGTGGCTGTAATGGCAGTCAGTAAATTAGAAACTGTAGCCCATGGGGGGTCATGATTTGCCCCCGTTGCTGTGGACTGACTAAGGGGTATAAAACCCCCAGTACCTTAACCCTCAGCTGCAATATTTTCCTCAGAGACATCTATGGCATTAGCATACCTCCCAACTTTTGCCTTCTTGAAAGAGGGACACCCGCGCGGCGAAGCCGCGCGCACTCCCGAAAAGGGGCGTGGCCTACGAAAGGGGGCGTGGCTTAGCGGGAGGACCCGCGATCGCGAGCCACGCCCCCATTTTCGTCACTGAAGGGGCATGCCCAGCGCTCTGTGAGCTGCTGGCATGCCCCGTCTCCCTCTGTCTCCAATGAATATACGCTGTGCACATGCGCACAGCGTCTATTCACCGCTGCTCTGCTAAGCAGGGCAGCGAGAGACAGAGCCTCCCAACTGCCCCCCCCACCGCGGGACACTGCGGCCCGCGGGTGGGACAGCGGGACAGTCCCCAAAAAACGGGACTGTCCCGCGAAAATCGGGACAGTTGGGAGGTATGCATTAGCACTGCAGGATGCAGGATTAGCCATAGAATTATCACCCTTTGTAGCTGACATGATATGAAAGCGTAACCGTAGGGCAAAATAGTACAATATAAGCAGACAAAGTACCTTACAAAAATCCCCCTGTATAGTGTGACTGCAAGCAGAGCACACATGGAGGATTTAAGAGGTATATGGTGACTGTAAAACACAGAGAGAAATACCAGAGGAGTATATCCTGTGAAACACTATATTATATGAAAACCCTGAAGCATTTAGCCCCCTTCGGGGTACAGAATATAGGGATAGCAGTATATGTGAATTACACGGAATGGAAATCACACAGCAGCTATTGGCACACACACACAGTCACATGTACAATGCAGAAATGATCACAAATAGCAATAAAAGTAAACTGCACTGGACTAGCAATACTAAGTAACTGCACTACAAAGTAAAGCTTATGTATACATAGATATAACAATGCACAGTAAAAACTGGATGTATATCACAGAGTACTTGTACTAAATAACCCTGAATGTATGCACTTGTTCTTAACTAACACTGTCTAAAGACATGTAGAATACTTAAGTGTCCTGTAATAGCACAGCACTGATGATGCAGGCGGCTTTACAGAGGTGACATTGCCCAGCAGTCCCAAAGTCAGCTCAGCAGAGGCGGAACTACCGCCAGTGCAACCAGTGCGTTGCACTGGGGCCCGCCACTGTCCAGGGGCCCAAAGCATGTAATGAGTCAAACTGACTCATTACATGCCGCTGTGTGCTGCGGGCAACTGCTGCCCGCAGCACACAGCCGCCCGGACAGGAGAGGAGAGCAGCGCAGGCAGCGGACACGGGGGGAAGGAGGAGGAGGGAGGTGGAGGAGGGAGCCGCAGCAGCGCTGTGTTATAGGTTGAGGGCCAGCGCTGCTGCTGCTGTCCCTCTCACTGACGCACACGTACCCAGAAACCACCCTGATTAACTTAAAAGTTTTTTTTCTGATCGCGGGTCACGATCGTAGCTCCGCCCATTCGCGGCACGAGGCTCCGCCCACTCACGGGCCTGTGGGGAGGTGATGTCATCATTCCAGGCAGGATCCTGCCAATAGCCATAAAATCAGGTGAATTAACCCATCAAAGCAGCAGTGTACACTTGTGTGTGTGTGTGTGTGTGTGTGTGTGGGGGGGGGTGTAAAACAGGTCTGTGCATTATGGTATAGTTCAGTTGTACACAGTAGCGGATCTTGCCATGGGCAAGCAAGACTTTTGCCCAGGGTGCCGCCTTCCGGAGGGTGCCGGCGCCATCCGGGGAGCGCCGCACCATGGCAAGATCCACTACTCTGTGTCCCCCGCTGGCCGCTGTGTCCCTCGCTGGTCCCGCTGTCCCCCGCTGTGAAGGGAAACTGGACGCTACGCGTCTAGTTTCCCTTAGTGTAGAGGACTTTTGCTGTGCGGTGCGCGATTACGTCATCGCGCACCGCACAGCATTGTGGGACTGACAGACGCTAGGGGTCATAATTGACCTCTAGTGTCTGTCATCCGAGGAAAGGAGCGGCGCTGGCGGAGATCTGCAGCGGTCGGGAGCGGGGATAGTAAGTATTTTTTTTTCTTTCAGCGGCGCTACTCCACTGTACAGGGGGCGTAACTGACCACGCCCCCTGTATGAAGCCACGCCCCCATTTACCACTCGGGGCGCCAAAGGGTCTAGAACCGGCCCTGGTTATACACCCAGAATATGCACATGTGCACAGATGTTCATTATGCTCAAATCTGCCTATTTGTCCTAGAGCTTGTCACATGGGCCCTGAAACGTTGGTTATTTCATGACACCTCAATATACGATCAATTATTTGCAGGGGGCGCATGTTGTGGCTGGGGGGGGGGGGACTGTCTGCCATAATGTGTAAAAAGGCACGCTGTCTGCCGTAATGTGTATCAAGGGCACGCTGTCTGCCGTTATGTGTAAAAAGGGGACGTTGTCTGCCATTATGTGTAAAAAAGGGGACGCTGTCTGCCGTTATGTGTAAAAAGGGGGACGCTGTCTGCCGTAATGTGTAAAAAGGCACGCTGTCTGCCGTTATGTGTAAAAAGGCACGCTGTCTGCCGTTATGTGTAACAAGGGCACGCTGTCTGCCGTTATGTGTAAAAAGGGGACGCTGTCTGCCGTTATGTGTAAAAAGGGGGACGCTGTCTGCCGTAATGTGTAAAAAGGCACGCTGTCTGCCGTTATGTGTAAAAAGGCACGCTGTCTGCCGTTATGTGAAACAAGGGCACGCTGTCTGCCGTTATGTGTAAAAAGGGGACGCTGTCTGCCGTTATGTGTAAAAAGGGGGATGCTGTCTGCCGTTATGTGTAAAAAGGGGGACGCTGTCTGCCGTAATGTGTAAAAAGGGGAATCTGTCCGCCGTAAGGTGTAAAAGGGTCTCTACCTGGTGTAGTGGTGCTACTGTGCGGTGTAATTTGAATAAGGAGACTACTGTGCACCGTTTTATGAATTGGTATTATTTTGTGGCCACACCCCTTCCCCATTAAGCCACGCCCCTATGTATTTTTGCGCGTGCCTACGGCGCGCACTGCCCCTGTTAAGAATGTAGGGCTGGGGCTCCAATGCTGTTTCTTGCACACGGTGCTAAAATGTCTAGTTATGGCACTGTTGCTAGGTATCCATTTCTCTCTGGCCCTGAGCAGGTCCCCCTCACCAGATCCTCTCCAGGGGTGAGGGGGTGGACTTGGATGGGATGAGAGAGGGGGGGGGCCCAAAGCATTTTGTCGCACCTGAGCCCACCGCTCGCTAGTTCCGCCACTGCAGCTCAGCATGTGTGTAATGGCGCCCAATGCTGAAAGGGAGTGAGGGAGGCAGAGAGAAGCAGCTCCAGGGCAGAAACATTAGCAGTAAATGGCGGCTGGGGTTGGGGGAGGGGCTACAGGTCAGAGCCTTATCCCCTTGCTGGACTTCACCACCAGGTAATGTGGGCCTTAGTAAAATGGATTATGAGGTAATCCGACCTGTGCCCTTGTCCTGGTGGTATAGTGCGGTCCCTGTACGGCCACAGTGTCCACACCTGCTCGTGCGGTCCATCTCCTAAAGACCGCGCCGGATGGCGATTTCGAGCGGGTCCCGTATGGGGGACCCTCTTACCTCCTCCCTTGATGTGGCCATGTGATCCCAGAGAGCCGCGGCAGATGTGTGTGCCCCAGGTGAAGAACCGGAGCCCTCCGCTGTAAGTACCCGGCAACCAGGGCACAGAATTATACAGCGCCGCCGGGGGAGGTGAGGGAGCCGCAGCATGATATGTCATAATGACATATACCACTTTTAAGTGCCTATGCGACGGCCCTTGAAGTATTCTATCTTCATAAAAGCTCTTTTCAGGGCCCTGTTAGCTGCCTGCACTGCAGGCACCAACTTACAAACTGAGCTCCTTTGCACGGAGGCGGGGTTATAGAGGAGGCGGCGCTATGCATCCTGGGAACAGTCAAAGCTTTTAGCCTGTTGGTGCCTCGGATCAAGATCCAACTCTACACCCCGATGTTATCCCTGTGGAACCCCAGTGTACCCCACTGCAGAAATATGTAATTCAGAACCTAATTTTAAACATGACAGTCTATTACAGACAATGCATTTTGGGATAAGCATCTATTGTAAAACCTTTGCAATCAAAACAACAAAGCAAAGCTGTTTCCTTGTAACTCTGTGGCTGAGGTCTGAGTTCCAATGAAAGCACTTTCCTTAGGACTGCCTGGTTACAGAAAATCTTTTATTATGTTCCATCCTTACTTATTGCAAGAACTCGTTTTGATCCTATAGAGTGTCAAAGTCGAAAAATATCATGATGCATATGCCTTGTACTAACCCCTCATGCACACGCGCGCTGCTCGTGCACTGAGTCCCCCGTGCGTACACATCCCCGCAGGTTGCGTAAGGGACGCACCAGCGTCTCGTGCGCATAAGATGTGTATTTACGGCGGAGTTTGTGAGCATGTAGCGTGCGACTCGATCGTAGCATATTTAACCCATATAGTGCATTTTGTAGTTAATATTCCCCTAGACCATGTCAGCGAGTATGATTAGTTTAAACTGTTCCTGGACAGAGGGATTCCTCTTTGCATGATAGGAAGGGTCAGATAAAGGTTGAAAGGTGGTGTCTAGTATCCAGCTGTAGGGTATTATAAGGGTAACATTCCGATGTTAGTTAGGAAAGGATCGCTCGCTCCTGCGTATAGTTATGTACAGAAGTAGATTTTGAACATTACTGGTATTTGCTGTAAATTACACATGCGGCGGGAATCCTGAGGATACCTCCCACCAGAGCAGTTGGGGAAAGACACAGCCCACCTGTTCAAATCCACCTATGACCTTTGCAGTTATGTGTCCAATGAACAATGAGATTACAAGGACCATTGTATTGTGAATGTATGTTGTGTATATAAAGACCACTGTTGCCTGGCCAGCCAGATGTCTCTGAAGGCTTTTTACCTTAACAGCTGAGGACTGGACTCCAGGTCGCGTTTGCGAAAGATTCCCCACGTATGTATATTCTCTGTAGCCATTGTTCATTTTATTTTCTGTTATTCTGTTAGATTTCTGTGTTAGCTTGTAGTGTATAATTTGTACTGTTTTTCCCTTTTTCTCTGAATAATCCACGGCAGTGTTAGAGCTGCTGTGGTTTTTAACCAAACCCGGTGTTGTGTTTTCACTTTCCTGCAAAGGGCTCTCTTAGCGTCTTAATCGCTCAAACAGCATACACATTGTTAAAGGTTTTAAGCGTTACATCGTTACAGTATTTGATTATTAAGGTTTAGAGTATAAGCATATTCTTACTGTGTTTAGTTAACAAGGTTTACTGTATATCATTCTGTGAGCGTCTGCACTGCTCGTGTTTCATTCTCACGGCGCAGCGTCTGCTACGCTGATAGCGCAGCAGTACGGTACTCGGTACGCCTATAGCGTGCTTGGTACGAAGCGTGAGTCCGTGAGCGTCTGATACGCTAAGTACGTACCCCTACGGGACTCAGTGCGCAAATAGCGTACGTGGTCCGTAATAGTATATAGCTTTATGTTTAAAGGTAATGATTGACATTATCAATTGGGGACCTCGTTCGGTTCTCATATTCGCAGCCTAGCAGGACAAGGCAGACTTTTATCTATCAGCAAAGGGCGGGAAGGTAGTATCCCCTGTTACCCTTTTTGTGGTCGGGGATACATTGATGCTGATTAGATAAGCGTCTGCTCCGCATGGTTTGTAGGGATGCTGGTGGGATCCGAATCCGAAAGGTAAGAACGTAAAGCTATTGTTTTTTTAAATCTGTTAAATTTCTGTTTGGTGCCAACTGCGCACGCAACATACTTAACACAACACGCAACACATGCACACACCTGTATTTTATTTGAGTACTCTGCATATCTATTCGCTTGTTGCCATTAGCATTGATTATTAGATACATTTTGACCCGTGCTGAAAAATTTGTTGCTATTTAGTTAAAAATATAGAGTAATATTTAAGGGAGTACATGTAAAACACACACGCAGCCTGGCCCAGTTATAAAGGTTTATACAGGAGATACTGTGTGGTGTGGGTAAGCGATTATAGTTGAATATCGTTTACATTTATAGAAGCGTGTTATTTGTATTACTGCGGACGTATCTGGCCTTTGTACACGTGTCCCGGACAGCGTGCGGGACTGCGTATGCAACGCAAAGGCCTACACACGTGGCATATTTTACGCAACGTGCGTACAGATACGCCCACTAAATACAAATCGCACAATAGCATTGTTTCAGTTTAGGCGAGACGATAGCCACGCGATAATAGCACAAATTGATCAGTATCCAATATTTAGTTTAAAAAAAACTTTTTTTTTCTGTATTACCTCGGGGGAAAGCTATCAGTTAACAGGAAATTATTTTTCTGATCAGAAAACTATAGAATGATAGTGTGGACTGAAAAAATGTATGAGTGTATTGAACCCCGCTTGGTGGCCTTGGTGGTCTTGGTGAAGCACGGTCTAGGTGAAAACGTGCGAGCACGGTCCAGGTGTACACGTGCGATGGAGTGTGATAAAGTTTTCATGGTATTACGCTCCGGCTGTTGTGGAGCACAGTAGGGAGACTCCAATGATCCTACCATTTATAGATAACAAGTGTCTATAAGTGGTACGATTGGACCGCACAGTTGTATGTGTAACACGTGACGCAACGTGATATGAGGTTGCATATTCGTGCGTAAATCTTGTCCTCATACGTGTTGTAGGGAGCACATGCAAACGTGATTTGTGTAAAGTAAAAGTTTAGGGAATTTTCGCTGGTCTCTCAGGAAAATCTCTAGAGGTAGGGCCTGCAACGGCTACACGAGTCTGCTAGAAGGCGGACCGGGGATACTCGGAGCAGAAGAAGCTGGTGGAAGAGCTTTGAGAACTTCCACCGTGGACTACTGTGTTTGGTGCATTTTAGGAAGTTTTTCTGTGTTAAAAAGGTCCACAACGGAAGCCAAGTGCACAACACAGGGACGTTTCTCAGCCAGGGTTAAGGCAGAGATTTTCAGACCCCGGGGGTCTGCCGGTTAGTAATGTGGGGGAAGTATGGTCCCCACACTGAGACCTTTTGTGATGAATGGACACGAATGACTGTGGGGGATAAAGCACCATTTCCTGGGATAGGTAGTTTTGACTCAGAGGTGTTGCATAATCTAAGGTTTAGGATCTGTCTCATAAAATCCCCAAAACAGAGGATCAGACACACAAACTGTTTACATTTATGGCAACGAGAGAGTGATATACAGAGGGAATTAGCTTACACAGCTGGTTCCAACCCTAGCAGGAAACTGATAGCAACAGCACCACCACCACCACCATACATAACAGGAGAGTAAATGGCTACAGAGAATGGCATACTGGTATACGATAAAAGTGCACTTAATAAATGTATTAATGACAATAAGAGTAAACGTAATAAATGTATTAATGACAATAAGAGTAAACGTAATAAATGTATTAATGACGATAGGAGTAAAACTGATAAATGTATAAATTCTAACCCGTGCAAGTTGCACCCCATGTTAAACTTCCCTCAGGATCACAAGCAAGACAGTGAGCCCAGCACGATGTCGGCACTTTCTCCAGCAGCCACCATACAAGACACCCAGGTGGGCACGGCCCAATCGGTAAGGGCAGTAGTAAAGCCCCCTAACGGAGGGTCAGGTGAGGTCGTGTCCACAGGTAAGTACGGTATTGTACATTATGCACAGACAATTGCACCTCACATTGTAGAGTCAACACAAGATGGTGTAATTGAACTAAATCCTGTCAGGGTGATCACAGTCCCCAATGGGAGGACTGACGCTCAGGGAGTCACTCCCGTCAGAGACATTGCTATGCATTGTCCCTGGTCCCGGGCAGAATTGAGAACAATTATGTCTGAATTTCCCGATCCCAGGAGAGATTTAGCCGCATGTCAAAGGTTTATTAAAGAACTAGGCAATGCCACCGAACCCACAAACAAAAATTGGCGAACAGTGCTACGAGTATGTCTACCCTCCAACATTGACCCTGTGAAATTCATTACTGATTGTAAATTAGACGCAGAAGTACCTCTCACTGAGGAACACACTCAGGAGAATGTACGACAAATCAATCTGCAATTAGGAGTATATTTCCCAACTATTCTCAAGTGGAACAAAATTTTCTCCATTAGACAAAAAGAAGGTGAAACTGCTTCTGACTATTTCCATCAAGCACTGCAGGAAATGGCTAGATACACTGGGATCGCGGACATTGAGGAAAGTGTACATCATAGAGAGGTAGTGGTGTCCGTATTAATGGAAGGTTTAAAAGAAGTGTTGAGAACAAGGGTACAGACCACTCAACCTAACTGGAGAGGTATCTCGGTGGCTGCATTAAGAGAGTCCGCTGTTAAGCACGATCGGAACATCAGGAAACACAGGGAGTCACAGGGGGGTAAGCTGATGACAATAAGTATAAAAGTCCTGACAATGAAGCCACATCAGCCTAAACCCCAGACCCCTGTTGATAAGTCGTATGTGGTAAAATGTTATAACTGCCAGAGGGAAGGACATTATGCATGGAGTTCCAGATTTAGAGACCCACATAAGGTATATCGACCCCCTAGACCTGAACATGACACACTGTATGACGCACGTAATTGTAATCAGGGATCATATAGGAAGAATTTTGGGCCACACCTGTAATTTGCAGCCAGTGAAGTTGATTGTTAGCCTAGGTAGTAAACCTGAGGTCACAGTTGATGTAATTGGTAGGTCATTCCTCGTAGACACAGGGGCGGCCAGGTAAACTCTGTGATTTATCTTTAAATGTTTCCTCTTCATCTCTGATGTTCACCAGCAGAACTACAGCTCAAACGTCACATGTCTACTTGGTCTTTTCAGAGGTCTGCCCAACCCCAGTATATCTTACCAGCATCATTGTGCCTGGCCATGCACAGAGGGTGGAGAGTGGAAATACTGGTGGGGGAGACTGTGCAGAGATACCGATAGACATGTTGGTGTGACAGCCTGATGGTGAACGGAAATCTGACAATTTTTCTCTTTTTCTATTATTCTCTCTCTTTTTGTTTTTTCATGTTCTAGGGATGGTATGTCACACAACAGTTAAACAAATGGTAATGCAAGATTTATGCTCCTTACAGAAAGGTCGCTGATTCGGAAAGAATATTGTATCACTGGAGTGTTCGTTTTGGGAAGACAGAGACAGCACTGTTGAGACGGCATCTGAGCAAGAAGAACAAAAAGACTAGAGGCGGTTATCGTAACAATTTTCTTTCCCTTCTATTATTTTCTTTACCTCCCATTACCACTCTTTCTTTCTCCTCCTGCAAGATGGACTTGCCCCAAGAGACTGCATTCCGTGTTTTCCTGTTGACCCTGTTGTTGACCAGAACAGTCTATTTCGGTGAGAGTACCAGAGATGTCGAGAAAGGATCTGGAATGGGTTCTGATGACAAGGATGGATTCGTAGAATTCCAAGAGCAACACAATCACCGAGCAAAGGCGAGTATCAGAAAACGGGTATCCGGACTCCAGGTCGACAACAAAAAGGTCGACACACCTTATGTCGACGCCAATTGGTCAACACACCTTAGGCCGACATGGACAAAGTGTCGACATGGACAAGTTCGACATGGAAAAAGGTCGACATGAGTTTTTCACAATTTATTTATTTTTTGGAACTTTTTCAAATTTAACGATCCACGTGGACTACGATTGGAACGGTAATCTGTGCCGAGCGAAGCAGAGCGAAGGCACCATGCCCGAAGCATGGTGAGCGAAGCGGTGCACTAATTGGGGTTCCCGGTCACTCTACGAAGAAAACGACACACAAAAAACATAAAAAACTCATGTCGACCTTTTTTCATGTCGACCTTGTTCCTGTCGACCTTTTGTCCATGTCGACCTAAGGTGTGTCGACCAATTGGTGTCGACCTAAGGTGTGTCAACCTTTTTGTTGTCGACCTGGAGTCCCAGACCCCAGAAAACGATCTGATAGTCATGACACTAGGAGACATTGTGAAGGATTGTTAGCTGAAGAGAATTGTATCTGTAGGAATTGTGAAAACATAGTTGAGGACGGGTGCATCCAGATATGTCAGTCCAGCTTTAATATCAACATGGACCGTCATCCATTGAGTGATTATCACTCATTAGTGGGTAAGGTTTTAAACCAAACGGAATGCTGGGTGTGCTCACAAGTACCTCAAGGTCATAGAAAGTCAGGACTAGTGCCATACGCTTTAACGATAGATGAGGTACTTGAATTAAGGGGTGGGAGACCGGTGGACAAGAAATTTAATATTTCTAGGCCTCCTAGTTTGAAGCTCCACCAATATCATGTGGATAGGTCCTTAATATGTTTTAACATTTCTAATCCCCGAAAGCCGGGAAATTGGGAAGTGACATGGAACAACCAAACCATGGCATTTTCACACAGAGCCGATAGAATGCCCGTAGACTCAGAGCTTATACGCCAAATAGCCAACAGTGGGAGATATTTTCAGTATAGGTATACTCTAGGAAGTAGGACCATGCGGGTTGGAGAAGTATCACCAGGACACTGTGTGCATAGCATACAGCCTGATACGTGTACTGAACAAATGAGAGAGTTAGGGATAGGATTTTTCACCTGGAAGGTTTGTAATATGGTGATGTCATATTCTGTCCCATATGTCCTCCCCGATGATGCATATTTCATATGTGGGAGGAAGGCGTATAAGTGGCTTGCCCCAAACTCAGAGGGATTGTGTTACATTGGAAGAGTGTTGCCAGAAGTAATGACCATTACCCATGATAGGATGAAAGACGTTCACCACAATGCTCAAGCTCTTTACACTCACACTCACTACGAACACATTGTTAAGAGACACCTTATAGATAGGACAGAGCACGCAGCCTCTGATTTGATCCACGAATCCACCGGGATTCAATTCCTACTCGCACTAGATATCACCCGTACCACCAGAGGAGTTATAAATTTTAGGTATATAACTGCGCCAGCGAACCTGATAGACAATATCACCGAGATGTATGATGACACCTTCAGGTATACTGGGAGGGAATTGCAAGCTTACAAAACGGAACTGATCCAGCACAGGATGGTTCTCAATTACATCACAGCTGTGACAGGCGGGTATTGTGTCACCCTAGCAACTCAGTATGGTGTGAAGTGCTGTACATATATCACAAACAGCACGGATGACCCAACCGAGGTCATAGATCAAAAGATGGACGATATCTTGCAATTGAAATGGGAGTTCCGAAGGAGACACAACCTTACCCTTACTGCTGTGAGTAATGAACTGACCGGCTGGGTTTCATGGTTGAACCCACGCAATTGGTTCTCAGGTTTAGGAGAATGGGCTCAAAATGTTATTGTGAATGTAGGGAAATTTCTCTTGTGTATCCTGGGAGTTGTCATAATGATTGGTTTGATATTTAGATGTGTTCGGATTTTAATGCATTGCAAGCGCAGTACCAAACTGATGAGTTTGAGGAGCGAGGGCATTGTTACAACAACTGGTTTAATTTATGACCTATCAATCGAGACAATGTTGTGATAAGACATGATTCCACGGTCCGTTTCTTTCACCCGTTTCTCCTTTGTTTTTCTCCAAGGTAAAAAGACATCCACTCGGAAGAAGATTTTGATGCACACTTCTACAGACCTTTAATGCACAGTTCTACAGACCTTTGATGAACTTTTTCACAGACTTTGCGAGACACTTTAGAGACTTTAACTTTCTATGGACACTTGAAAAACGTTGCTTACCACTTACAGCAAAGATACAGCAATCCAGACAAGACTTCAACAGACGCCCAAGGACAATCACACACATTACTATATTAATGTATTTATAACACGTTTCTTATCTTCATCTCTACGATCTTCAGGTAGTGACACACATAGTCGACAGGTGATATAGGTACATGTATTAGCACTCACATGTTTTCCCCCTCCATGTATCATCAACTAATGTGCACCCCATTTGTTGGAACTAAAAGCCGAAAAGAGCTCGGTAGAGTTTGTTAGCCCACTTACAGACCCTTAATACGGGATAAGAAGGATTTAATGTATACTTTGCAATACCTCAAAGCTTATTTAGAACATGTACGGCACGATGATACATGACCCCTCAGACATAAATCTCATACATACATGCTTTTACTATCCCACTAGGTCATACATTTCCCACCTTCTCCTCCCTACACCCAATCATTTATAGGTATTTCACGGTATTATATATTTTTCTGCTTAATTGTTTAGATAGTGGCAGTTATTGTTGACTGCCAAAGGGTGGACTGTCAAAGTCGAAAAATATCATGATGCATATGCCTTGTACTAACCCCTCATGCACACGCGCGCTGCTCGTGCACTGAGTACCCCGTGCGTACACATCCCCGCAGGTTGCGTAAGGGACGCACCAGCGTCTCGTGCGCATAAGATGTGTATTTACGGCGGAGTTTGTGAGCATGTAGCGTGCGACTCGATCGTAGCATATTTAACCCATATAGTGCATTTTGTAGTTAATATTCCCCTAGACCATGTCAGCAAGTATGATTAGTTTAAACTGTTCCTGGACAGAGGGATTCCTCTTTGCATGATAGGAAGGGTCAGATAAAGGTTGAAAGGTGGTGTCTAGTATCCAGCTGTATGGTATTTTAAGGGTAACATTCCGATGTTAGTTAGGAAAGGATCGCTCGCTCCTGCGTATAGTTATGTACAGAAGTAGATTATGAACATTAACTGTATTTGCTGTAAATTACACATGCGGCGGGAATCCTGAGGATACCTCCCACCAGAGCAGTTGGGGAAAGACACAGCCCACTTGTTCAAATCCACCTATGACCTTTGCTGTAATGTAGAGACACATCTCTGTGTCCAATGAACAATGAGATTACAGGGACCATTGTATTGTGAATGTATGTTGTGTATATAAAGACCACTGTTGCCTGGCCAGCCGGATGTCTCTGAAGGCTTTCTACCTGAACAGCTGAGGACTGGACTCCAGGTCGCGCTTGCGAAAGATTCCCCACGTATGTATATTCTCTGTAGCCATTGTTCGCCATTGTTCATTTTATTCTCTGTTATTCTGTTAGATTTCTGTGTTAGCTTGTAGTGTATAATTTGTACTGTTTTTCCCTTTTTCTCTGAATAATCCACGGCAGTGTTAGAGCTGCTGTGGTTTTTAACCAAACCCGGTGTTGTGTTTTCACTTTCCTGCAAAAGGCTCTCTTAGTGTCTTAATCGCTCAAACAGCATACACATTGTTAAAGGTTTTAAGCGTTACATCGTTACAGTATTTGATTATTAAGGTTTAGAGTATAAGCATATTCTTACTGTGTTTAGTTAACAAGGTTTACTGTATATCATTCTGTGAGCGTCTGCACCGCTCGTGTTTCATTCTCACGGCGCAGCGTCTGCTACGCTGATAGTGCAGCAGTACGGTACTCGGTACGCCTATAGCGTGCTTGGTACGAAGCGTGAGTCCGTGAGCGTACGTGTCGCTCGTGCGTCACGCCCACGGCCTAGCGTCTGATACGCTAAGTACGTACCCCTACGGGACTCAGTGCGCAAATAGCATACGTGGTCCGTAATAGTATATAGCTTTATGTTTAAAGGTAATAATTGACATTATCAAGAGTATGGTTTCATTCTATGAATCATGGTCATTTAAATTGGTGTGGTATGATATGTCAAGTCATAGGTGTAAATTTACTAAGGTGGGAGTTTTCAGATTCTACTTAACATTTATCTAGTTGCTTCTAGAAGATTATAGGTAGACTCTGATTGGGTGCTATGGGCAAAATCCCCAGTTCTAAAAAAAACTCCCACCTTAGTAAATTTACCCCATAATGTCTACATTCACCATGTCGACATGAGAATGTCAACATAGTTATAATACAGACATGGGGGGTATCCAATTACCCGCGATAGTGCGGCGGGTGTGAAAAATTGGTGTTTTTAGCATTTTTTTATCGCCCTATCCAATAAGCTCCTATGAAAAAAAAAGCTGCAGACCTATGTATTTTAGCGATACTTATCGTGGGTCTAGGGGGAACTTATCATGGATTATGCTTCACATGTCTGAGGAGCGCCCCACATCGGGTCTAATTGGATAGCCCTCAAAGAACCAATTAGCCACAGTAAATTACAACGGCTAATTGTATATCCCCCATTGACCATGCAGAATTCTTCATGTAAACACTGCTGAAATGTTGACATGTTACAATGTTGTCATATTATCCCAGGTGACAGGTCATCTAGAATTTACAACAACAACAACAACAAAAAAGTTTGAAGGCACTCATATTATAGTTCTCACATTGAAGTAATTCATTATAATCCAACAGCAAGGTGATTGGTGATAGTAACTCTCATATATTGTATTTTTAGAATAATTTAAACAGGTGTACCATATCTGCTGTTGCGTCAAATGAATTGTGGTCATCACAGCAATGGAATCATTGATGACATCATCTCCAAGTGCCAGGAAATCCTCTGTTTGGGACTGTCTTGGGCATCCAAGTCACGCTTGTGACAAGAACAGCACTCTAATAGCTGCTGCTGGCCTGCCCCCAGCCTCTGTTTGTGCGGTGAATGGACGCCGCACTCATGAGTGCAGCATCCATTCACCTTATCCCCTGGGCAACACTGGTGTCTGCAGTTGGGAGTTATGGGTTCTTCCATTGCTGTAAATGGGTCCTGGATCAGATAACCCGGGTTACCCACTTACACTGGGCCCTTAACACGGTTCTAACTATGTCCCCTATGTCCCATGTGTCTCACACCTACACAAGATTTTCTTCCAAAGATTTCCTCTGTAAGCACAAAATGTTATGAGATCTAATACAGTATGTGGTAGCTGACCTTTTGGGAGCACATACTGTACCGTTAAATAAAGCGACAAAGTTCTATGAGAAACTAAAATAAAGTTTCTGTTTTCCTGTGGGACCTTATACTCGTTTTAAGATCCTAATAGAACTAATGTATATTGTACTGTGAATAGAACATATGATTATTCTATTATGAACAAAACATTAATATTGTATTTAATCATGACTGTATCATTCTGCTTTAAAGTTAGGTAATAAAGAAACTACAATATGAATATGTTTCAGAGAAGAAGTGCTGGAGACAATTACTTGGCGCAATTTCTCCTTTCCTCTCTAAAGCTTAATGATCTTTTCTGGTTTCTGTAATAATGCAGCATGCCATTTCATGCGTACCTAAAGCTTCTTAATTGCAAAAAAAAAGAAAAGCCCCAAATACTACATCCCATATATATCTTATAGAAAAACAAACCTGAAACATTGTTAAACATTCATTGTTTAAAAAACCCCAGCACACTGACTGAGAATTAAGAGCCATGTCTCTTTGATCCCCTGTTTCATTTCCCCAGTTTTTACTGGGTCCTGGCTTTGCAGCAAAACTGGAGGTTAGCAATAATGAGCAGGTTAATGATGCAGTCTTCTATTAAGTCCAATGTGATTAATATCAAAACGGGGAAATGTGCATTTTCTGTAAGTATGTATCTGACATTATTACATTTATTCTTTGTCATTTTGTGACTTATTTTTGACCCGTGACTGTTTCTTTTCTACCATATGTTAATTATAAAAAGACATGTTTCTGAGAAGAGAGTGCAATAACAAATGCTTGTTGGGTTTTGCTTTAAAAAAAAAGCAAGATAATTGTTCTCACAGTAACTACATTAGTAACATGAAAGTTTTTGTGATGGATTTTGTTAATATTCATATGCCTACTATCTGCATGCACTTTTCTGAAAGGAATATGAAAGAAGATATTAGCTGCCAGTTATAATGTCACATACCCCTTTCTATGTTTTTCTCTTGCATTGACTATGATAGCAGCAAAGAACAGATGGAAATTAATTCAGATTGAGGGTACATAAAGCTGAATTTAATTACTGCTTTTTGTTACTATATACATTGTAATTTGGCCTGAATTTATTGAATTAGCTTCAGAAGATCCAGACACTATACACAAGTAATTGGTAAAAGAAAAGTTGCTTGTTAGGCTAAGATAGTCAACTAGTGTTACAGTGCAAAACTGATTATTGTTGATGGTAACATAGTCAGTTGATTAGATCAAAATTAATTTATCATTCCAGCCTAGGGTATCACATGAGCAAAATATATTTTACTGTATTTTAAACAAGCTGATGTGCCTGGTTTCACCTTTACTGTTTCCATAGCCTCCTTACTGGGGAACGTTCACCACCAAAACTCTCATAGAGCTCACCATTGCGGTAGACTTCAAAGACGAACTCAACCAGTTGCCCAGGTGCTACCAGTTCACATGAACCACCATAAGTAAAGGGTTGGGACATATTAAGGAGGTACTCAGCTGAGCTGGTGTAGTTGTGTCCCCCTCTCCCCCTCTCGTTGTTGTGGGACATGATGGAGGATTCCTCCCAGTTGTCCACCATTGCCTCACGATTAGCTCACGTATCTCCCTAGCCATTGGCTGGGTGTCATACATGATATAGGAGAGGGTCCGAGACAGGTTGGCGCCACCTCCTATGAAGAGGACAAAGGTGTGAGTCACCCTGTCCCATTTAACATTCAAAAACTCAAATGCAGTGTTCAAGAAAATGAAAAATCCAAATACAAATCAAGTGAAGTATCCAAAAAGAAAAAAAATTAGTCAAAGTGTTAAGTCTTTAGCAGTAGCGACTCGAGAGGTGGGTGGATCCCAGTGAAGTACGGTGGGTTGAGGTCTTTCATACTAGCATTTGCACCAGAGTTTTGACTGTATGAAGTATATGAAAAATACAAAGAATGTTAGAAATATCTTCTTTGTATCATTCTAATCATTTTTATAATTAAAACTCTGGAGTAATAATTCTACGGCAGGTGAAGCAGTGCCTCCCCTGCCCATCTTTTCCGCACATCTCTGATCAAAACTCACCAAATTTCCAGGAGTTTATACTACTGCACCTTTACATAATGTCCACATGAACCCTTTGGCTCATATATTGTATGTAAATCTGGCTCTGGAACTAGCCAGTGCCTTCTGAGCCATTTAGCTCACCGCACATCATTACTCATCAAATACTCATTGCTGATTTACTGCATTATGCTAAAAAAAAAAATACAGATATCAGCGCTCGCAGTGTGCCAGCATGAAATGGTATATCATACCAGCACTTCACTTTTGCAGCAGGTCCAGGAACAGTGACAGTGTGACTGCTCCCAGCATTGGTCAACAAGCAGCTGCGGCGTCTGTTTAAATTTGGCACTAGTCCAGAGCTAGCTGCAGCTCGCGGACTGCTGGTCAATGAGGGGTGACCAGCACCATTTCTAATGCCACCAAGGAATCTGTGAGGTGAAGGGAGCTGTGCTGTGTTGTGAGGTGAGGGATGCTGCCCTGTGAGGGGAGCTGTGGTGTGGAGGGAGAGGAGTGCTATGCTGTGATGGGAGAGGGGTGCAGTGCTGTAATGGGAGAGGAGTGCTATGCTGCGAAGTGAAGGGAGCTGTGCTGTAAGATGATGGGAGCTGTGAGAAGAATTATTTTGAAGGAATAATTAAATATCATTTCTAAAGGTGAAGATAAAGATGACTTTTTTCTGAACTGGTCACAAACAATGCGAACAGTCAGAAATGCAGAGTGAGCGGCTGCCGCAAGATAAACTTCTAGCAGCCACCAATCACAGAGAGACCTACTGACCCCTCTGCTTCCTTGCACTCTTCCCAGTGTCTACCGTGTTTCCGATCACTGCTGATCAGTCAGCACAGCAGGAATCCCCCACACAGCAGTGGCACAGATAAGCAGCCACTGAGGAAATATAAGTCGTCCAGACTCAGCCCCCCAGTGTGTACCTGGTTGCCGTTTAGAAATAAAATTTGCTATGTTTGTGATGGTCATTATGTTCCAATGTTTGAAAAAAAATAGGATTTTAAATAATACCTACCGGTAAATCCTTTTCTCTTAGTCCGTAGAGGATGCTGGGGATGCTTCAAGAACCATGGGGTATAGAGGGGATCCGCAGGAGACATGGGCACTTTAAGACTTTGAAAGGGGTGTGAACTGGCTCCTCCCTCTATGCCCCTCCTCCAGACTCCAGTTATAGGAAAGTACCAAAAAAAACCAAGTGGCGCTTAACAACCAGTTATAGGAACTGTGCCCAGGGAGACGGACATTTCGAGGAAAGGATTTATTGTTAACTAAGGTGGGACATAAACCAGCTCACACCTCAAACACGCCGTACAACATGGCATTTAACAGAAAACCAGTCAACGGCATGAACAACATCAGCAACAGGCTGACCATAACGTAACACAACCCATGTGTAAACATTACTAATAACTGCAGATAGAGTCCGCACTGGGATGGGCGCCCAGCATCCGCTACAGACTAAGAGAAAAGGATTTACCGGTAGGTATTAAAATCCTATTTTCTTATACGTCCTAGAGGATGCTGGGGACACTTCAAGAACCATGGGGTTTATACCAAAGCTCTAGAACGGGCAGGAGAGTGCGGATGACTCTTCAGCACCGATTGACCAAACATGAGGTCTTCATCAGCCAAGGTATCAAACTTGTAAAATTTTGCAAAAGTGTTTGAACCCGACCAAGTAGCTGCTTGGCAGAGTTGTAATGCCGAGACTCCGTGGGCAGCCGCCCAGGATGAGCCCACTTTCCTAGTAGAGTGGGCCTTCACTGATTTCGGTAACAGCAATCCAGCCATAGAATGAGCATGCTGAATCGTATTGCAGATCCAGCGCGCAATAGTCTGCTTTGAAGCAGACGTTCCAATCTTGTTGGCAGCATACAGGATAAACAGAGCTTCCGTTTTCCTATGTGGAGCCATTCTGGCAACATAAATCTTCAAGGCCCTGACAACATCGAGAGATTTTGACTCCTCAAAGGCGTCAGTAGCCACTGGTACCACAATAGGAGCCTTCTTGGATTCACACCAAGACACATATTTTCTTCAAATACGGTGATAATGTTTAGACTTTACTCCTTTTCTAGCCTGAAGAAGTGTGGGAATAACTTCACTGGGAATACCCTTTCAGGCTAGGATCCGGCGTTCAACCGCCAAGCCGTCAAACGTAGCCGCGGTAAGTCATGGTACACGCACAGCCCCTGCTGTAACAGATCCTCTTGTAGAGGAAGAGGCCAGGGATCTCTTATGAGTAATTCCTGAAGATCTGGATACCAAGCCCTCCTTGGCCAGTCCGGAACAATGAGGATCACCTGAACCTTTGTTTTTCTTATGATCTTTAGCACCTTTGGAATGAGTGGCAGCGGAGGAAACACGTACACCGACAATCTCGAGCAAAGTTTAGACAGAACGGTGGAGGAGTTGCGGGAGGGGTCACTGGTAGAAGAGGATGATGATCAGGTAGCCAGCTGGGTCACAGTTAGAAGGAAGAAAAAGAGGGGGAGGCTCGACATCTCCGAACTATCAAACCCGAACAAATTTACCCGACTGGACGAGGAATCGGAGGATGTTAGTGAAGAAATGATGGTGCCAGAGGAGACTGCTCCCTCTAGCATCCAGAGGAGCGGTCCCTCTGGCGCGGTTGGGATAAAAGATAGTGAGGTACCTAGTCAGATTGTGGTGGTAGGGGATTCTATCATCAGGAAGGCAGATAGGGTAATCTGCTACCGGGACCGTGATCGCCATACAGTCTGTTGTCTCCCGGGTGCTCGGGTACGGCACATCGTGGACCGGGTAGATAGATTGTTGGGAGGGGCTGGGAAAGACCCGGCCGTCTTGGTGCACGTTGGCACCAATGACAAAGTTAGCGGAAGGTGGGATGTCCTTAAGAAAGACTATAGGGACTTAGGAAAGAAACTGAAGGCAAGGACATCTAAGGTAATATTCTCTGAATTATTACCCGTGCCACGCACTAGTCCAGGGAGGCAGAGGGAGATTAGGGAGGTAAATGTGTGGCTTAGGGATTGGTGCAGGAAGGAGGGGTTTGTGTTCCTGGAACACTGGGCGGACTTCTCAGTCAGGCGCCATCTCTTTTGTCGTGACGGATTGCACCTGACTGAGGAGGGGGCAGCGGTGCTGGGGGAAGGATGGTTAGAAGGTTGGAGGAGATTTTAAACTAGGAGCCTGGGGGGAGGGTTTAGCTAGAAACTACTGGTCATGCAGTGAGAATAGTGGGGATGGCGGTAGTAAACGAAATGGGGGAGAAGTTGGGTGGAGGGTAAGTGCAGGCGGTAAGGTTACTAACATGGGTACTAAAAGAGATTTTACCAAAGCACTAACCAAAGACGATTACAGGTCATCATTGCTACATAAGGTGAAAGATGTCCCTAACGCAAGGGAAAATACTTATCTTAGTTGTATGTATGTAAACGCCAGAAGTATTACTGGTAAAAAGGGTGAACTAGAAATACTTGCAGCAAGCAAACAGTATGATATTATAGGCATTACTGAAACTTGGTGGGACGAATCTCATGATTGGACAGTCAATCTAGAGGGCTATACACGGTTTAGGAGAGACAGACTAAATAAAAAGGGTGGAGGGGTGTGTCTTTACGTAAAGCCGTTTTTAAAACTTGATATACGGGAAGATATTCAGGAGGGGACTGTAGACACTGTCGAGACATTATGGGTAGAAATTGCATGCGGGGAAAAAGGAATAAAAAAGTTAGTATTGGGTGTATGCTATAGGCCGCCTGGTATCAACGTATCTGATGAGGAATTTTTACTAAAGCAAATTGAAAGAGCAGCAGGAGTAGGAGACATAGTAGTGATGGGAGATTTTAACTATCCAGAGATAAACTGGAAAAACGATTCATGTGATACTGCTAGGGGCAATATGTTTTTAAACACACTTAATGATAACTACTTAGTTCAACTAATTGAGGAACCAACTAGGTACAATGCAATCTTAGACCTGGTATTAACAAACAATGGGGATTTGGTATCAGGTATTATAGTAGGGGAACCCATAGGAAACAGCGACCACAATATGGTCACATTCAATATCAGTTTCCATAAACAGCCCTATACTGGCTCAACTAGGACTCTAAACTTTAGCAAAGCAAATTTTGTAAAGATGAGGGTATTTTTCAGGGATATTGAATGGGAAGGTTTGTTTTTAGGAAAAAATACTACGGAGAAATGGAAGGTACTAAAATTCCTGCTAGCTAAAAATACACTCAAATTTATTCCTACGAGCAGCAAAAAAAGGAATAAAAATCATAAACTGATGTGGCTTAACAAAAAGATTAAGGAATTTATGGGCAAAAAAAGGCGAGCATTTAAAAAATACAAATATGACGGGGAAGCAGAGTCATTTCAGCACTATAAGGAATGTAACAAAATATCCAAAAAGGAAATAAGAGCGGCTAAAGTAGAAACTGAAAAACTAGTAGCAAAGGAAAGCAAAGCGAATCCCAAAAAATTCTTTAAATACATTAATAGCAAGAGATTAAAGAAGGAGAGTATAGGCCCTTTAAAAGACAAGTTGGTAGTCTTAAGCAAAAATGATAATGACATAGCGGACACACTAAATTAGTTTTTTTCAACAGTATTCACTAGAGAGGACCCAATTCAGGGACTAACATATAATCTCAATAATGAGAATATCCCACTGATAGGCACTTATTTAAGCGAGGAAGTAGTCTGTGATTAAAACATTTAAAGATTAATAAGTCACCAAGTCCCGATGGTATTCACCCAAGGGTTCTAATGGAGCTTCATTCTGAACTTGCAAAACCGCTATTTTTGATCTTTAAGGATTCAGTAATATCAGGTATGGTTCCCAAAGACTGACGTATAGCGGAAGTAGTGCCTATATTCAAAAAGGCAAGTAAAGCTGAACCAGGTAATTATAGACCAGTTAGTCTTACATCTATAGTGTGGAAAGTATTGGAAGGTATTCTAAGAGATAGTATTCAAAAGTTCCTTGAATAAGGTCATTAAAAGGAATCAACATGGGTTTATAAAGGACAGATCCTGTCAAACCAACTTACTTGGCTTTTATGAAACAGTAAGCGCAAACCTAGATCAGGGTAAAGAGGTGGATGTAATCTTTTTAGATTTTGCCAAAGCGTTCGATACTGTACCACACATGAGACTTATCTACAAGCTACAAGAATCAGGGCTAGGAAGGACAATATGCACTTGGGTCAAAAACTGGTTAGATAATAGGGAGCAGCGCATTGTGGTTAATGGATCTCTTTCAACTTGGACTGAAGTGCTAAGTGGTGTGCCGCAAGGCTCAGTATTAGGACCGCTATTGTTCAATATTTTCATTAACGACCTAACAGAAGGTCTAGAGAGCATGGTGTCAATTTTTGCAGATGATACCAAATTGTGTAAAGTTATAAATGCAGAGGGGGATGCTGAGTCGCTTCAGAATGACTTAGTTAAATTAGAAGCTTGGGCAGCGAAATGGAGAATGCACTTCAATACAGACAAGTGTAAGGTAATGCACTGTGGTAACAAGAACAAAAATAACAGCTACCTACTAAATGGGGTAAAATTAGGGGATTCTGTACTGGAAAAGGACTTAGGTGTCCTCTTAGATAGCAAACTAAGCAGTAGTACCCAAAGTAGGACTGCAGCAAAGAAGGCTAATAAGATATTAGCATGCATAAAACGGGGAATTGATGCTAGGGACGAGAGTATTATACTCCCGTTATATAAATCACTTGTGAGGCCACACCTTGAATACTTTGTACAATTCTGGGTACCTTACTACAAAAAGGATATCCTGGAGCTAGAAAAGGTTCAAAGGCGGGCGACCAAACTAATTAAGGGTATGGAGACGCTGGAATACGAGGAAAGGCTTGCAAGACTAGGCATGTTTACACTGGAAAAGAGGAGATTAAGAGGGGACATGATCAACATTTACAAATATATAAGGGGACAATATACAGATCTTGCGCAGGACTTGTTTTTGGTTAGATCAACACAGAGAACTCGTGGACACTCGCTCAGGTTAGATGAGAGGAGATTCCACACAATACGGCGTAAAGGCTTTTTTACGGTAAGGACTGATAATGTCAATTATTATCTTAAAACATAAAGCTATACACTATTACTGTGGAGCCGCTAGACTTATTACACACACTACGGACTAAGTACGCTATTTGCGCACTGAGTAACGTATGGGTACGCACTTAGCGTAGCAGACGCTAAACCGTGGGCGCGCCGCACGAGCGGCACGTACGCTCACTGAATGATATGCAGTAAACCTTGTTAATAAAACAATGTAAGAGTATGCTTATACTCTAAACCTTAGTAGTCAAATATTGTAATGATGTAACGCCTAAAAACCTTAACAATGTGTATGCTGTTAAAGCGATTAAAACGCTAAGAAAGCCCTTTGCAGGAAAGTGAAAACACAACACCAGGTTTTGCTAAAAACCACAGGGCTCTAACACCGCAGTGGATTATTCAGAGAAAAAGGGGAAAACAGATACATGTTATACACTACAAGCTAACAAGGAAATCTAAACAGAATAACAGAGAATAATGATGGCTACAGAGAATATACATACGTGTGCATTCGCAAGCGTGACCTGGATCCAGTCCTCAGCTATTCAGGTAGAAAGCCTTCAGAGTCTTGAGGCTGGCCAGGCAACAGTGGTCTTTATATACACAACATACATTCACAATACAATGGTCCCTGTAATCACATTGTTCATTGGACACAGGGATGTGTCTCTACATTACAGCAAAGGTCATAGGTGGATTTGAACAGGTGAGCTGTGTCTTTCCCCAACTGCTCTGGTGGGAGGTATCCTCAGGATTCCCGCTGCATGTGTAATTTACAGCAAATACAGTTAGTGTTCATAATCTACTTCTGTACATAACTATACGCAGGAGCGAGCAATTCTTTCCTAACTAACACCGGAATAAAATACCCTACAGCTGGATACTAGACACCACCTTTCAACCTTTATCTGACCCTTCCTATCATGCAAAGAGGAATCTCTCTGTCCAGGAACTGTTTAAACTAATCATACTCGCTGACAAGGTCTAGGGGAATATTATCTACAAAATGCACTATTTGGGTTAAATATGCTACGTTCGAGTCGCACGCTACACGCTCACAAACTCCGCCGTAAATACACATATCATGCGCAAGAGTCACTGGAGCGTCTCTTACGCAACTTGCGGGTATGTGTACGCACGGGGGACCAGGTGCACGAGCAGCGTGCATGTGCATGAGGGGTTAGTACAAGGGATATGCATCATGATATGTTTCGACTTTGACAGAATAATACGTGTTTGGAATTCCCTGCCTGAGGAAGTTGTAATGGCCAACTCAGTCAACACCTTTAAGAATGGGTTAGATAAATTCCTAATGGATAAGGATATCCAGGGTTACGGGGCACAGTCACGCACTATGGTTATTATAAAAAAGAGGGGTTAATCGGAACGGCAGTCAGCAACTTCAGTCAAAATTTTATACAAAATAATCGTGCATAGGAGACCACAAATAGGTTGAACCCGATGGACAATTGTCTATTTTCAACCTTAGATACTATGTTACTATGAAACACCCATGGTGTTACCAGCGCATCCACCGCTATTGCTTGAGGGTCCCTCGACCTGGAACAATATCTCTGAACTTTCTTGTTGAGGTGAGACGCCATCATGTCTATTTGAGGAATTCCCCAAAGACTGTTAACTTCTGTGAAAACCTCTTGATGAAGACCCCACTCTCCTGGATGGAGATCGTGTCTGCTGAGGAAGTCTGCTTGCCAGTTGTCCACTCCTGGAATGAAGATCGCTAACAGAGCACTTGTATGTCTTTCCGCCCAGCTGAGAACTTTTGTGGCCTCTGCCATTGCCGCCCTGCTCTTTGTTCCGCCCTGGCGGTTTTTTTGCACTACTGCTGTTATATTGTCCGATTGTATTAGGGCGGGCCGGTTGTGAAGAAGACGTTCCGCTTGAAGAAGGCTGTTGTAAATGGCCCTTAACTCCAGAACGTTTATGTGTAGACAAACTTCCTGGCTTGACCATTTTCCCTGGAAGGTTTCACCCTGTGTGACTGCTCCCAAGCCTCGGAGACTCGCATCCATGGTTACTAGGATCCAGTCCTGGATCGCGAACCTGCGTCCCTCTAGGAGGTGAGAGCTGTGCAGCCACCACAGGAGTGAGATTCTGTTCTTGGAGGATAGGATTATTTTCCGGTGTATGTGCAGATGGGATCCGGACCACTTGTCCAACAGGTCCCACTGAAACACCCTGGCATGGAATCTGCCAAATTGAATGGCCTCGTAGGCCGCCACCATCTTCCCCAGCAACCAAGTGCATTGATGAATTGATACTCTCGCTGGTTTCAGAAATTGTTTGACCAAACTCTGAATTTCCAGAGCATTCTCTTCTGGACGAAAAACTCTCTGTAATTCCGTGTCCGGAATCATTCCCAAATACAACAGCCGCTTCGTCGGATTCATCTGTGACTTCGGCAGGTTTAGGAGCCAACCATGTTGTTGCAGAACTGTCAGGGAGAGCGCAATGTCCTGCTCCAGCTTGTCTTTGGATCTCGCCTTTATCAGGAGATCGTCCAGGTAAGGGATAATTGTGACTCCTTGCCTGCGAAGGAGAACCATAATTTCCGCCATTACCTTGGTGAAAATCCTCAGAGCCGTGGATAGACCAAACGGCAGCGTCTGTAATTGGTAATGACAATCCTGAGTAGCAAACCGCAGGTAAGCCAGATGCGGAGGATATATGGGGATGTGTAAGTAGGCATCCTTTATGTCGACCGACACCATGAAATCCCCTTCCTCGAGACTGGAGATCACTGCTCGGAGAGATTCCATCTTGAATTTTAATTTTCTTAGGTAAAGATTGAGGGATTTTAGGTTCAGAACTGGTCTGACCGAGCCGTCCGGCTTCGGGACCACAAACAGGCTTGAATAAAAGCCTTCTCCCTGTTGTGCCGGGGGAACCCTGACAATGACTTGATTCCGACACAACTTTTGTATTGCATCGCATACTACCTCCCTGTTCGGAAGAGAAGCTGGTAAGGCTGATTTGAAAAAACGTTGAGGGGGTACATCTTGAAACTCCAGTTTGTACCCTGGGACACTATTTCTAGAATCCACGGGTCTAGGGCCGAACAAGCCCAGAAATGACTTAAAAGCTTGAGACGTGCCCCCACCGGTGCGGACTCTCGCAGAGGAACCCCAGCGTCATGCTGTGGATTTGGCAGAGGCCGGGGAGGACTTCTGCTCCTGAAAACCTGCCGCGGCCGGAGATCTTTTACCTTTTCCTCTTCCTCTATTAGCAAGGAAGGAATAACCTCGGCCTTTTTTGTATTTATTTGGCCGAAAGGACTGCATCTGCAAGTGGTGAGCTTTCTTTTGTTGTAGAGGAACATAAGGCAAAAATTACGACTTACCAGCGGTAGCCGTAGATACCAACTCAACGAGACCTTCACCAAACAATACACCACCTTTATACAGTAGAGACTCCATAGCTTTCTTAGAGTCAGCATCAGCATTCCATTGATGAATCCACAATGCTCTCCTAGCTGAGACTACCATGGCATTTGCCCTTGATCCCAAGAGGCCAATATCTCTCGCCGCTTCCTTTAGGTAGGCTGCAGCGTCCCTGATATAACCTAGCGTTAAAAGGATGGTATGCCTATCCAGGGTATCTATATCAGATGACAAGTTATCTGCCCACTTTTCGATAGCACTAGTACTCACCCACGCAGATGCAATAGCTGGTCTGAGTAGTGTACCTGTGGTGACGTAAATGGATTTTAGCGTATTTTCCTGTCTACGATCCACAGGATCCTTATGGGCTGCCATGTCAGGAGACGGTAAAGCCACCTTTTTAGATAACCGTGACAGTGCCTTGTCTACAATGGGAGGTGACCAGAGGGGAACGGATAAGCCATTTGAATCCTTTTGGGTATCAGAAACTTTCTGTCAGGATTTTCCCACATTTTTTCAAAAAGGGCATTCAGTTCATGAGAGGGAGTAAACGTTACCTCAGGTTTCTTTCCCTTATACATACAGACCCTAGTTTCAGGAACAGCAGGGTCCTCGGTGATATGCAACACGTCTTTTATTGCCACAATCATGTACTGAAGGCTCTTTGCCAATTTTGGGTCTAATCTGGTATCACTATAGTCGACACTGGAGTCAGTGTCCGTGTCAGTATCTGTGTCTGCTTACTGAGCAAACAAATGTTTATGTGACTTCGAGGGGGTCTGGACCTGTGATAACACATCCTCCGCAGATTTTTTCCATACCTGGTTCTGAGACTCAGATTAATCTAATCTCTTATTAATAAGAGCCACATTAGCATTCAAAGCATTCAACACATTTACCCAGTCAGGAGTCGGCGGTGCCGACAGGGTCACTCCCACAGCCGTTTCTGCCTCCAACACAGTCTCCTCCTGGGAAGAGCACTCCTCCTCAGACATGCCGACACACCTGTACCGACACCCACAGACACACTGGGCCAAAAGGGGGACAGACCCACAGTAAAGCCTGTCCGAGAAACACAGAGGGAGTTTGCCAGCCCACAACCCCAGCGCCTGTCCCGGTTCTGAAACCTCAATATATAATGCCTCAGACCCTGCAGCGCTTTATAATCACTTAATTTAGCACCAAATTTGCTGTGCCCCCCCCCCCCCCCCCCCCGTTTTGCACCCTGCTACTTGTATATAGCAGTGGTGAGGGAGGACAAGCGTCTCTGCAGCTCTGGAGAGAAAATGGCGCTGATGAGAGCTGTGAGGGCTAAGCCCCGCCCCCTTCATGGCGCGCTTCAGCCCGCTCTTTTTTTAAAACAAATAATGCTGGCGGGGGTATGAATTTAGTGCCAAGGCACTTCAATTTCCCTCTGCCAGCCTGAAAAGAGGTTTCTAATGCTGCCCAGGGCGCCCCCCCCCCCTCGCGCCCTGCACCCTGCAGTGCCGCTGTGTATGGGAGCATGGCGCGATCGCTGTGCGGTACCTAAGAAGCCATCACTGAAGTCTTCTATCTTCTTCTACTCACCTGTCTTCTGACTTCTGGCTCTACAAGGGCGGTGACGGCGGGCTCTGGGAGTGAACCGCTAGGCGTACCTAGTGTTCCAAACCCTCAGGAGCTAATAATGTCCTGTAGCCAAGAAGCAGAGCCTTTAAACTCCCTAGAAGTAGGTCTGACTTCTCACCCCTAAGCCCCACGATGCAGGGAGACCGTTGCCAGCAGCCTCCCTGAAAATAAAAAACCTAACATAAAGTCTTTTCAGAGAAACTCAGTAGAGCTCCTCAGTTGTGCATCCAGTCTGCCTGGGCACAAATTCTAAACAGGAGTCTGGAGGAGGGGCATAGAGGGAGGAGCCAGTTCACACCCCTTTCAAAGTCTTGTAGTGCCCATGTCTCCTGGGGATCCCGTCTATACCCCCAGCTCAAGATGTTTAAAAATACTAGATTAATGCTGAGTTATTCAAGTAATGCCCACATCATGGACTTAGTGGTAAAAACTGATATCTCGAATAAAACAGCAGGGATACAACATTTTTTTAAAGCAGAAAAATGGATAGTAACATACAGTAGTTTCTGAGGTTGAAAAAAGACAATTTGTCCTTGAAGTTAAACCTGTTAGTGATCTCCTACACTGTAATATTTTTAGGACTAATTTAATCTGTGATGAATGTTTAGCCGCTGTCTATTACTCTTTTTTTTTTTTTTTTAATTATTATTATTATTATTATTACTATAGTGCATGATTTACTTACCATAGCCCTATATATCCTTATCCATTAGGAAATTATATAGCCCATTTTTAAAAGCAATGACCGAGTCCACCATTACGAATCTCTTAGGCAGGGAATTCCAAATACGTATTGTCCTTACTGTGAAGAAACCTTTCCGTCTCTGTGTGCGAAATCTCCTCCCTTCTAACCTAAGCGGGTGTCCTTTGTGAGGATCTTACCAAAAACAAATCCCCCACTAGCTCTGTGTATTGTCCCCTTATATATTTGTAAATGTTAATCATGTCCCGTCTTAATCTCCTTTTTTCCAGTGTAAACATGCCTAGCAAGCCTTTCCTCATATTCAAGCGTCTCCATCCCCTTAATCAATTCTGTCGCCTGTCTCTGAACCTTTTCTAGTTCCAGGATATCTTTTTTGTAGTATGGTGCCCATAGTTGTGCACAGTATTCGAAATGTGGCCTCATGTAATGGGAGTATAACACACCTTGCATTAATTCCACGCTTTATGCATGCTAATACCTTGTTTGCCTTATTTGCTGCATTCCTTCTTTGGGTACTACTGCTACGTTTGTCATCTATGTGAACACCTAAATATTTTTCCATTACAGAATACCCTAGTTTTTCCCCATTTAGTATGTAGGTAGTATTTATGTTCTTGCTACCAAAGTGCATTACCTTACATTTATCTGTATTGAACCTCATTCTCCATTTTGCTGCCCATGCTTCCAGTTTAAATAAGCTGTTCTGAAGAGACTCAGCATCCCCCTCTGAATTTATAACCTTACACAGTTTGGTATCGTCTGCAAAAATTGACACCATGCTCTCTAGACCTACTTCTAGATCATTTATGAAAATGTTGAACAAGAGTGGTCCAAGTACAGACCTTTGTATCACACAATTTAGTGCTTCAGTCTATTTCGAAAAAGTCCCATTTACCACCACTCACTGCTCCCCATTATCCAACCAATTTCTAACCCAAGTGCATATTGTGCTTCCTAGCCCCAGTTCTCTTAATTTATAGATAAGTCTCATGTGAGGTAATGTATCAAACGCTTTAGCAATGTCTAAAAAGATTACATCCACCTTTTTACCCTGATCTAGGTTCGCACTAACTGTTTCATAAAAGCCTATTAAGTTAGTTTGACATGATCTATCCTTCTCCAAATCCATGTTGGTTCCTATTAATAACCTTACTGACTTCAAGGAACTCCAGTATTCTATCCCTTAAAATACCTTCCAGTACTTTCCCCACTATAGATGTAAGACTTACTAGTCTATAATTACCCGGTTCAGATTTACTTCCCTTTTTAAATATCGGCACTACTTCCGCTATATGCCAGTCTTTGGGAACCATGCCTGATGTAAGTGAGTCATTGAAAATCAATTATAGGGGTCTTGCTAGTTCGGAGAGTAGCTCCATAACAAACCCTTGGGTGAATTCTGTCGGGACCAGGTGACTTATTAATCTTCTTTTTTTTTTAATCGGTCATGGACTACTTCCTCACTTAAATAAGCATTTAGCAGGGAGCCGGTCCGGAAGTGTCAGCATAGGAAACCGGGCAATGGCACGCAGATGGCAGCTGGGGGAGGCCTCTAAATAGGTATTTATTGTGTTGTTTGCACTTGTCCTGATGACGGGGTGACCCGAAACGCTGATATTAAACACTGCATTTTGCACTAAATTTGAAGTCTCCTGAGTGTCGTGTTTTTTCATGGTGGATATAGGTATGGGCAGCTAACACAGTGGGAAGGCACCAGAGCAGCATTATCAGTGTTATCAGTAGCGGAGAGTGCTGGACTGATGTTTGTCCGACACACCTCAAGGGGTACTGTGTGTACTTGCTGCGGGGGCCTTCCTTAGGTCAAGACAATGGCCTCATATAGATACAAAATTCAGCGGCACTCCACAGGCTTCAATAAGTTGAAAAATCCATATTTTATTAGTCAAACAGAGTTTCGGGGTCTAACCCCGTCGTCAGGTACAAGTGTTCCACTATGCTTGTGTTTAATCTGGTTTTAGAAAGGGGTTAATAAAAAGTTAATTATACTACCCAATGAATGGCCTTTTTGTTGGGTTTCTTTAGTACAAGGCTCTACTTGCAGGAGTTAAACCAATGCTTGGAAATTTTAGGAGAATATAGGAGACTAGTTGTCTAATACATACAGATCCAATATTGGAGTCCGAGGAGCTTCCAGTGAAGATCAACATGGAACAGGTACAAGTTAAATGTAAGCCAGATAAAAAAATTTACAAGAAAGTTTAATGTACACACATAAGATGTTCAATTTAAGATGATTTAAGACTTACTACATTGTAAGCACTCTCTTGGTGTTTGTATTGGCTCAAGCTTGCTTAGGTTGCCACATCATACCACAAGAGGCTTTAGGAAGAGGGCACTCACCAGACTTTGACAACACTCAAGAATTATTTTTCAGATTCATTTTATTATATAGTATATATTTCGGCATATACCATGTACTTTTTTCAAGTCCTCATAGGAACTTATTGAGAATTTCCTTCGGATCCCTCACAGAAATTTGTGGACTTACGGCCTAATTCAGTAAGGATTGCAAACTCTGCGAATTAGCAGAATTTGCAATCCTTTTTCTAGCATGCTGGGGGCCGCCCATCGCAGGGCAAGGCCGCCCAGCATGCTGACCACCTCCCCCTCCCTTCAACAAGCAGAAATTGCAAACGCATCGCAATTTCTGCTTGTCAGCAGAAATAGAGGATCCTTCCTGCAGGTGTAGCTTAGCTGCACCCGCAAGACGCACACCGCCATGTTTTCAATTATGGCGGCTGCATGTGACATCAGGCAACCACCATGATCATGCCCCCGCCATGCCCCTGTACACGCCGCATTGTTTGTCCGCCTCCGCCCCCGCAACGATCCATCCCCTCCCTTGAAATTGAGCATTCCCCCCCCCCGCCTGTGCCTGTCAATCAGAAAATGCGATCCAACCTGAATTAGGCCCTTAATGTGCAGTGTCGACAAAGGATAAGGGGCATATTTATTAAAGTGTAGTCACAAGCGGGGCAGCGGCAGTGCATGCACAGTGCACACACAGGGTATTTTTCATAGTAAGATACCCCAATAGTGCTGTGGAGTGACATCACAGGGACAGAGCTTTCTCGCGAGCTCTGTCCCTGCATGTAGTTATTGATACATCCATGCAATGTAATCAATAATCACATTGCAGACTGGGTCAATTTTATCACCTCACATCTGCATCCTCAGATGTGGATGGTGATAAATCGGGCCCTAAATCTTTTGCAGCTGATTTTTGTATTATGTAATTAGTTTTGCAAACCTCACAACATTCCAAATTTTGTCTGGACAGTCCCGCTTTTCAGGCACTGTTCTACCTGCAGCCTCAGTGTCCCGTAGTTGGGGAAAGGTTGTTTGGGAGGCCTGATCTGCTTAAAAGAAGAAGTGGTGAATAGATGGTGTGCGCATGATCATGGCATATAATAAGTTGAGAGAAGGACTGGTGCAGCCCAGCAGCTCACAAAGAACTGTGTAATAAAAATAGGGGTGTGGGGAAACAGGTGCAGAATTTCACCACAAGGCCATGCGCCATGCTGCAAGACCATGTGCACTATGGGCCTAATTCAAATTTTTTTGCAAAATAACATTTTCCTCTAATGGGCAAAACCATGTGCACTGCAGGTGGGGCAGATGAAACATGTACAGAGAGAGTTAGATTTGGATGCGTTATTTTGTTTCTGTGCATGGTAAATACTGACTGATTTATTTTTACACCGCATTTTAGATTTCTGACTCTCTCTGCACATGTTACATCTGCCCCACCTGCAGCGCACATGGGCCCTCATTCCGAGTTGTTCGCTCGCAAGGCGAATGTAGCAGAGTTACACACGCTAAGCCGCCGCCTACTGGGAGTGAATCTTAGCTTCTTAAAATTGCGACCGACGTACGCGCAATATTGCGATTACAAACGAGTTAGCAGTTTCAGAGTAGCTCCAGACTTACTCTGCCTGTGCGATCATTTCAGTGCTTGTCGTTCCTGGTTGACGTCACAAACACACCCAGCGTTCGCCCAGGCACTCCCACCGTTTCCCCGGCCACTCCTGCGTTTTTTCCGGAAACGGTAGCGTCTTCAGCCACACGCCCCTGAAACGCCGTGTATCCGCCCAGTAACACCCATTTCCTGTCAATCACATTACGATCGCCGGAGCGAAGAAAAAGCCGTGAGTAAAAATACTTTCTTCATAGTAAAGTTACTTGGCGCAGTCGCAGTGCGAACATTGCGCATGCGTACTAAGCGGATTTTCACTGCGATGCGATGAAAAATACCGAGCGAACAACTCGGAATGAGGGCCATGGTTTTGCTCATTAGAGGAAAATGTTGTTTTGGAATCAAACTTGAATTAGGTTCTATAGCAAGACGACACAACCTTTTCCGGACATGCGCACTCCGGCACATGTAAAATTCCCCACCTGTCCTTACAGAATGTTAGGAGGTACAGTATGGAATTGTACCAACTTCAATATACAATGTGTTAATAACATTTTCAGAAATGACTTCTGGGATTTTCTGCATTATGAGGAAAAAATAAGTAAATTCATTGCTTAAGAGCAATATATACTATTCAGTAAACATAATCGTTTTAACAGTTTTACCTCAGGTCCTGCAGGGAAATAGAAACAATAAAGAAGTGAAAAACAGTTTAAATAAGTTGAGCTTTGAAGACATCCATAATTTGTTGTCGAATATCTGAAAGTATGAAGATTCATCATTAAAGCTATTTTCTATATGAAAAGGAAAAACACTTTATGGCAATGAATAAATGAATATACTCTTCTTCAACATTTTTCAGAATACGTAGCTCAGCATTGGTAGAAATGAAACAAAGGCAAACTCCTTTTTTTCCTGCTCAGACTATGTTAACTTTGAATTTGTAACATTACTTGTTTTTCTAGGTTGTGGGTAAATATTCTTTGTACAATTGATATATACTGTATTATTATGTAAAAGGCAGGTCATTAAATATAAGAAATATTGCAGGGCCATGTCTTTCTGATTCAACCGACCAGTGTTTGCCTACTACAGAGGTTCTCAAATGCGGTCCTCAAGTCACCCCAGCAGGCCAGATTTTAGGTATATCCATGCTTGGCCACAGGTGAGTTAATTAGCACCTCATTGAATTTGAATTAACCATCTGTGCTGAGCCATGGGTTTACCTAAAACCTGGACTGTTGGGGTGCCTTGAGGACCCCATTTTAGAACCTCTGGCCTACTAAGCTCCCGTCCACCTGCCTTGCTGACCAGGCTTCAGAGAGGCTCTGTGCGACTGACGTGCTGCAGCCTCGAGTTTGAAGCTCCATCTGCATGACACATGCTGCTGATGCTGGACACCTCTGCTGCCCCCTCTGACCTCCGTAGACCATACTTGCCTACCTGACCCTCTCCATGAGGGAGAAAATGCTCTGTTCCTGGACTCTCCTGGCAATGTATGATTGCCATCACCTGTGGTGAAACACCTTTCTTATCAATTGACTAGCTCACCACACCAAAAACTATGCTGTTTTTATATGTGACTATAGCACTTTATGAAAGATTTGCACTAATTTGTAACCAGTCTCGATTTTGCACAGTATCATGTTGTGTGGTATACACGTGTGGTTTATTATGTATTGGTAGCATCTCCTTGGCAACGCGTCACACTCCCGCAACGTCACTTCCGGTTGCGGCAAACGTCACTTCCGGTCGCGGCGATGGGCGGCGAGGACGACGGCGGGACCAGAGGAGATGCCAGGTGATAGGGTGAAGTGTGGGGGGTAAGTACTTCTGTTTAGTATTTATATGTGTGTTATGGCATGTTCACATTTATCCTGAAGAAGGGGAACTGGTCCCCGAAACGTTGATTGTTTTTTCACCATTACAAGATTTTTCACAGACTCTGAGTGCCGCTTCATTTTGTGATCCAGTATTATTGGTGGGCCAACTTACAACCCTCCATGGAGGAAGGCACCGGAGCAAGTTATTTTCCCTAGTGGATACGGGGAGTGCCGGAGCAGCAAGGTACGATATATATATATATATATATATATGTGTATGGGGTGAACTGACAGCGCCAGAAAAATTTGTAGATATAGTTTTTCACAGTATGTCTATTATACTCCCCTGTGGAATGTTATTTCTCTATGATACCACTCCCCTTTCTTTATGGGGTGTCTGCTCAATCTCAAATAAAACCTACACTTGTACGTGTGTAGGATAAAAGAAATTTAGAAAAAGCGGATAAGATCAGAGCGACCACCGGTGGTAAAAAAGTATAAAACTAGAGATATATATTTAAAAGCACAGGCGGGATTTATTCAAAACAAACGTAATCAGTTAAAAAAAAAATTTTTTTTGACACACATGTCAATATATAAAAAAAGGGGGTTATTTTTTCCAACAAAGTTTTCTGTTTAAAAGTGAACAGTAAAACATATATTCAGAGAAAAAGGCATAAAAAGGACATAAAAAAACATAAATGAGTGCTAAAAACGGGCCCTCATGGTAATAATAAAGGTATTGTGCAAAGTATAGATATATCTAAACCCCTTGATGAAGTCAAACAAGACGAAACGCGTTGGGTGATTCCTGCTATTACTGAAAATCCAAAGATAAGCTACTCATTCTATTCATTACTTCTCTTGTTCTAATTGATTTTAGATATATCTATACTTTGCACAATACCTTTATTATTACCATGAGGGCCCGTTTTTAGCACTCATTTATGTTTTTTTATGTCCTTTTTATGCCTTTTTCTCTGAATATATGTTTTACTGTTCACTTTTAAACAGAAAACTTTGTTGGAAAAAATAACCCCCTTTTTTTATATATTGACATGTGTGTCAAAAAAAAAAATTTTTTTTTTAACTGATTACGTTTGTTTTGAATAAATCCCGCCTGTGCTTTTAAATATATATCTCTAGTTTTATACTTTTTTACCACCGGTGGTCGCTCTGATCTTATCCGCTTTTTCTATATATATATATATATAAATATCCATATAGTGGCCGGCACTCGGAAGGGCTTTCTGGCTCAGGTGCCATCCTATGAGGTTTCACCTCCATCCATGTCCCATAAAGAAGGCGGCACTCAGAGACTTTGTAAATAACAAAAGATTCTTTAGTGAACAAACTGCATGGTTACATCAACGTTTCGGGGGATGAAGGGGCTACATGCCCCGAAACGTTGATGTAACCATGCAGTTTGTTCACTAAAGAATCTTTTGTTATTTACAAAGTCTCTGAGTGCCGCCTTCTTTATGGGACATATATATATATATATATATATATATATAAAACCGAATCCGCTCATCACTAATATATATACAGATGGAGCACTCCTCACCTATCCCTTTAAAAGGATTAACTGAGCCAGGGCAGTCGGACTTAATCCCCTGCTGTATTGTTCTCTCTGTATTGTATTACAGCTGAGAACAATAGATGACAGGTTTATGGTCAGGGCCGGTTCTTGCCCTTGTGGCGCCCCGGGCAAAATATAGGGGTGTGGCTTAATATGGGGCGTGGTCAGTCACGCCCCCATTTGTAGCGCCGCTGAAAGGAAATAAAAAAAAAAAGAATTTACTTACCGATAATTCTATTTCTCATAGTCCGTAGTGGATGCTGGGGACTCCGTCAGGACCATGGGGGATAGCGGCTCCGCAGGAGACAGGGCACATCTAAAGAAAGCTTTTAGGATCACATGGTGTGTACTGGCTCCTCCCCCTATGACCCTCCTCCAAGCCTCAGTTAGGTACTGTGCCCGGACGAGCGTACACAATAAGGAAGGATCTTGAATCCCGGGTAAGACTCATACCAGCCACACCAATCACACTGTACAACTTGTGATCTGAACCCAGTTAACAGTATGATAACAAACGAAGTAGCCTCTGAAAAGATGGCTCACAACAATAATAATAACCCGATTTTTGTAACAATAACTATGTACAAGTATTGCAGACAATCCGCACTTGGGATGGGCGCCCAGCATCCACTACGGACTATGAGAAATAGAATTATCGGTAAGTAAATTCTTATTTTCTCTAACGTCCTAGTGGATGCTGGGGACTCCGTCAGGACCATGGGGATTATACCAAAGCTCCCAAACGGGCGGGAGAGTGCGGATGACTCTGCAGCACCGAATGAGAGAACTCCAGGTCCTCCTTAGCCAGAGTATCAAATTTGTAAAATTTTACAAACGTGTTCTCCCCTGACCACGTAGCTGCTCGGCAAAGTTGTAATGCCGAGACCCCTCGGGCAGCCGCCCAAGATGAGCCCACCTTCCTTGTGGAGTGGGCCTTTACAGATTTAGGCTGTGGCAGGCCTGCCACAGAATGTGCAAGTTGGATTGTGCTACAGATCCAACGCGCAATCGTCTGCTTAGACGCAGGAGCACCTATCTTGTTGGGTGCATACAATATAAACAACGAGTCAGATTTTCTGACTCCAGCTGTCCTTGAAATATATATTTTTAATGCTCTGACAACGTCCAGTAACTTGGAGTCCTCCAAGTCGCTAGTAGCCGCAGGCACCACAATAGGCTGGTTCAAGTGAAAAGCCGAAACCACCTTAGGGAGAAAATGAGGACGTGTCCGCAGTTCTGCCCTGTCCGAATGGAAAATCAGATATGGGCTTTTGTACGATAAAGCCGCCAACTCTGAAACTCTCCTGGCTGAAGCCAGGGCCAGTAGCATGGTTACTTTCCATGTAAGATACTTCAAATCTACAGATTTGAGAGGCTCAAACCAATGAGATTTGAGAAAATCCAAAACTACGTTTAGATCCCACGGTGCCACTGGGGGCACAATCGGGGGCTGTATATGTAGTACACCCTTGACAAAAGTTTGTACTTCAGGCACTGAAGCCAATTCCTTCTGGAAGAAGATTGATAAGGCCGAAATTTGAACTTTAATAGACCCCAATTTGAGGCCCATAGACAATCCTGCCTGCAGGAAATGTAAGAATCGACCCAATTGAAATTCTTCCGTTGGGGCCTTCTTGGCTTCACACCACGCAACATATTTTCTCCAAATGCGGTGATAATGTTGTGCGGTCACTTCCTTCCTAGCCTTAATCAAGGTAGGAATAACTTCCTCTGGAATGCCCTTTTCTTTTAGAATCCGGCGTTCAAACGCCATGCCGTCAAACGCAGTCGCGGTAAGTCTTGGAACATACAAGGTCCCTGCTGAAGCAGATCCCTTCTTAGAGGTAGAGGCCACGGATCCTCCGTGAGCATCTCTTGAAGTTCCGGATACCAAGTTCTTCTTGGCCAATCCGGAGCCACTAGTATTGTTCTTACTCCCCTTTTCCGAATAATTCTCAGTACCTTTGGTATGAGAGGCAGAGGAGGAAACACATACACTGACTGGTACACCCATGGTGTTACCAGAGCGTCCACAGCTATTGCCTGAGGGTCTCTTGACCTGGCGCAATATCTGTCCAGTTTTTTGTTGAGGCGAGACGCCATCATATCCACCTTTGGTTTTTCCCAACGGTTCACAATCATGTGGAAAACTTCCGGATGAAGTCCCCACTCTCCCGGGTGAAGGTCGTGTCTGCTGAGGAAGTCTGCTTCCCAGTTGTCCACTCCCGGGATGAACACTGCTGACAGTGCTATGACATGATTTTCCGCCCAGCGAAGAATCCTTGCAGCTTCTGTTATTGCTCTTCTGCTTCTCGTGCCGCCTTGTCTGTTTACGTGGGCGACTGCCGTGATGTTGTCCGACTGGATCAACACCGGCTGACCCTGAAGCAGCGGTTTTGCCAAGCTTAGAGCATTGTATATCGCTCTTAGCTCCAGTATATTTATGTGAAGAGACATCTCCAGGTCTGACCATACACCCTGGAAGTTTCTTCCCTGTGTGACTGCTCCCCAGCCCCGTAGGCTGGCATCCGTAGTCACCAGGACCCAGTCCTGTATGCCGAACCTGCGGCCCTCTAACAGATGGGCACTCTGCAACCACCACAGGAGAGACAACCTTGTTCTTGGTGACAGTGTTATCCGCTGATGCATGTGCAGATGCGATCCGGACCATTTGTCCAGCAGATCCCACTGAAATGTTCGTGCATGGAATCTGCCGAATGGAATTGCTTCGTAAGAAGCCACCATTTTTCCCAGGACTCTTGTGCATTGATGTACTGACACAGTTCCTGGTTTTAGGAGGTTCCTGACCAGTTCGGATAACTCCCTTGCTTTCTCCTCCGGGAGAAACACCTTTTTCTGAACCGTGTCCAGAATCATTCCCAGGAACAGCA
This sequence comes from Pseudophryne corroboree, assembly GCF_028390025.1. Lineage (NCBI taxonomy): Eukaryota > Metazoa > Chordata > Amphibia > Anura > Myobatrachidae > Pseudophryne > Pseudophryne corroboree. Next base: position 759,064,604 of record NC_086444.1, read on the forward strand.
GACGTGTTGTCGGGGTCAATTGAGATTTTGGAAGATTCAGAATCCACCCGTGTTGCTGAAGCACTACTTGGGTTAGTGCTACACCGACTTCCAGCTGTTCTCTGGACTTTGCCCTTATCAGGAGATCGTCCAAGTAAGGGATAATTAATACGCCTTTTCTTCGTAGAAGAACCATCATTTCGGTCATTACCTTGGTAAAGACCCGAGGGGCCGTGGACAAACCAAACGGCAGCGTTTGAAACTGATAATGACAGTCTTGTATCACGAACCTGAGATACCCTTGGTGTGAGGGGTAAATTGGGACATGCAGATAAGCATCTTTTATGTCCAGGGACACCATGAAGTCCCCTTCTTCCAGATTCGCTATCACTGCTCTGAGTGACTCCATCTTGAACTTGAATTTCTGTATGTACAGGTTCAAGGATTTCAGATTTAGAATAGGTCTTACCGAACCGTCCGGCTTCGGTACCACAAATAGTGTGGAATAATACCCCTTTCCCTGTTGTAGGAGGGGTACCTTGACTATCACCTGCTGAGAATACAGCTTGTGAATGGCTTCCAATACCGTCGTTCTTTCTGAGGGAGACGTTGGTAAAGCAGACTTTAGGAACCGGCGAGGGGGAGACCTTTCGAACTCCAACATGTAACCCTGAGATACTATCTGCAGGATCCACGGGTCCACCTGTGAGCGAGCCCACTGATTGCTGAAAATCTTTAGTCGACCCCCCACCGCTCCTGAGTCCGCTTGTAAAGCCCCAGCGTCATGCTGATGGCTTTGTAGAACCTGGGGCAGGCTTCTGGTCCTGGGCAGGGGCTGCTTGCTGCCCTCTCTTACCCTTTCCTCTGCCTCGCGGCAGATAAGACTGTCCTTTTGCTCGCTTGTTTTTATAGGAGCGAAAGGACTGCGGCTGAAAAGACGGTGTCTTTTTCTGTTGGGAGGGGGTCTGAGGTAAAAAAGTGGATTTGCCGGCAGTTACCGTGGCCACCAGATCCGATAGACCGACCCCAAATAATTCCTCTCCTTTATATGGCAATACTTCCATATGCCTTTTGGAATCCGCATCACCTGACCACTGTCGCGTCCATAAACTTCTTCTGGCAGATATGGACATCGCACTTACTCTTGATGCTAGAGTACAAATATCCCTCTGAGCATCTCGCATATAAAGAAACGCATCCTTTAATTGCTCTAGAGTCAATAAAATACTGTCCCTATCCAGGGTATCAATATTTTCAGTCAGGGAATCCAACCACACTACCCCAGCACTGCACATCCAGGCTGAGGCTATTGCCGGTCGGAGTATAACACCAGTATGAGTGTATATACTTTTCAGGGTAGTTTCCAGCCTCCTATCCGCTGGATCCTTGAGGGCGGCCGTATCAGGAGACGGCAACGCCACTTGCTTTGATAAACGTGTGAGCGCCTTATCCACCCTAGGGGGTGTTTCCCAGCGCGTCCTAACCTCTGGTGGGAAAGGGTATAATGCCAATAACTTCTTAGAAATTAGCAGTTTTCTATCTGGGTTAACCCACGCTTCATCACACACGTCATTCAATTCCTCTGATTCTGGAAAAGCTACAGGTAGTTTTTTCACCCCCCACATAATACCCCTTTTTGAGGTACCAGCAGTATCAGAGATCTGCAAAGCCTCCTTCATTGCCGTGATCATATAACGTGTGGCCCTGTTGGAAAATACGTTTGTTTCTTCACCATCGACACTAGATTCATCTGTGTCGGTACCCGTGTCGACTGACTGAGGTAAGGGACGTTTTACAGCCCCTGACGGTGTCTGAGACGCCTGAGCCGGTACTGACTGGTTTTCCGGCCGTCTCATTTCGTCTACTGACTTTTGTAATGTACTAACATTATCACGTAATTCCATAACTAAAGCCATCCATTCCGGTGTCGACTCCCTAGGGGGTGACATCACCATTACCGGCAACTGCTCTGCCTCCACACCAACATCGTCCTCATACATGTCGACACACACGTACCGACACACAGCAGCCACACAGGGAATGCTCTAATCGAAGACAGGACCCCCTTAGCCCTTTGGGGAGACAGAGGGAGAGTTTGCCAGCACACACCAAAAGCGCTATAAATGTATATAAACAACCCTAAAAGGTGTTGTTTTTGTTATAAGCGCTTTTAATATATAAATATCGCCAATTTATGCCCCCCTTCTCTTTGTTACCCTGTTTCTGTAGTGCAGTGCAGGGGAGAGTCCTGGGAGCCTTCCTCACAGCGGAGCTGAGCAGGAAAATGGCGCTGAGTGCTGAGGAGAATAAGCTCCGCCCCCTTTTCGGCGGGCTTTTCTACCGGGTTTTGAGAAATCTGGCCTGGGTTAAATACATACATATAGCCTTAATGGCTATATGTGATGTATTCTTTGCCACTAAAGGTATTTAATATTGCTGCCCAGGGCGCCCCCAGCAGCGCCCTGCACCCTCCGTGACTGGTCAGTGAGAAGTGTGTAGCAACAATGGCGCACAGCTGCCGTGCTGTGCGCTACCTTCATGAAGACTGAAGAGTCTTCTGCCGCCTGTTTCCGGACCTCCGATCTTCAGCATCTGTAAGGGGGGTCGGCGGCGCGGCTCCGGGACGAACCCCAGGATGACCTGTGTTCCGACTCCCTCTGAAGCTATGTCCAGTAGCCTAAGACTCCAATCCATCCTGCACGCAGGTGAGTTGAAAATCTCTCCCCTAAGTCCCTCGATGCAGTGAGCCTGTTGCCAGCAGGACTCACTGAGATTTAAAACCTAAAAAAACTTTTTCTAAGCAGCTCTTTAGGAGAGCCACCTAGATTGCACCCTGCTCGGACGGGCACAAAAACCTAACTGAGGCTTGGAGGAGGGTCATAGGGGGAGGAGCCAGTACACACCATGTGATCCTAAAAGCTTTCTTTAGATGTGCCCTGTCTCCTGCGGAGCCGCTATCCCCCATGGTCCTGACGGAGTCCCCAGCATCCACTAGGACGTTAGAGAAACAAAGTATACTTACTATACCCCGCTCCTGATTCCAGACCTGCAGACCTCCGCCGGCGCCGCTCTGCTCCTCGGATCTATGGGAGAGACGTCAGTCATGACGTCTCTCCCATAGCACAGCATAGGCACTAGAGGTCAATAATGACCCCTAGCGTCTGTGCCACAATACTGTGCGGTGCGCAATGACGTCACTGCGCACCGCACAGCAAAGGTCCTCTCCATGAAGGGAAACTAGACGCTTAGCGTCTGATTCCCTGCACAGCGGGTGGGGGGGGGGAGGGGGGAAGACCAGCACCACGAAGGGAAACTAGACGCGTAGCGTCTGGTTCCCTTCTCACAGCGGGGGGGGGGGGGGCACAGCGGGGGGGCACACTGCATAGTGGCGGATCTTGCCATGGTGCGGCGCCCTCCGGAAGGCGGCGCCCCGGGCAAAAGTCCTGCTTGTGGTAATAAGTCTTGGTGCACCTAAGCGCAGCAGAGAAGGCTACATGAGCAAGGCTCCATTTGTAAAGTATATATATATTTATATGTATGTATGTAAATATATGTTTATATGTTCCTGAAGACGGGGGGCGATCTCCCCAAAGCGTTGAAGTAAACAGTGATCTTGTTTGACAAAGCCTGCAGTGCCGTGTCTGTATCCTGCTACTCCACAGGTTACCTTTGCTATGTAATTATATATATATATATATATATATAAATATAGTATATAGACACACATAGTTATCAAGGAGGTTACTATACTGTAGAGCAAGATGGCGGTGCGTAGACACGCAGTGGCTGCAGTGCTTGTGTCTCGGAGGGGGCATGGATCGTTACCTGAGATCCTGCTGAGTCTGGTGCTGCTGATGCCGCTCTTGGCCGCTGATCCATCTGCCGTGGGTAGGGTCTGGAATCCCCATCAAGATCTCCTGTCACTGAGTGTGGGGGCCTCTGCGGGAAGCAGAGCCACTGGCGATGCACCTGCTCTGTCTGGTGCCGCGTCCCTGGCTAATGACGCTCGGGTCACCTGGGCAGCGACATTCCGTGGGACTGGGATCCCAGCTGCGGATGTGCTGGGGTTGCGTCGGCGGGCGCACCTCCTGTGGCTGCTGGCGGCACCATCACCGCAGCTGGCGGAAGGGAGAACACAGTAGCCGTGGAGGGGACCAGGCACTGGGAGGTGAGGCAGAGCTGGCAGCAATATTTGCAGTTGAGCCGGCACCCTCGCAGGCTGAGGAAGCAGAAAAGGGGAAAGAGAGCTGGACTGCAGGCAAGACTGAGGTATCGGCCATTTAATTCTCCTTTTCCCAGCATATTTTTAGCAAATGTGAGATCTCTCACTAATAAGCTTGATGAGATTAGGCTGAAAATTGCCTGTAACTGGACATTAGCTAACTTCTCCTTATTGATATTTACTGAGCCTTGGCTAAGGGAGAGTGATCCAGACTGTCCCTTTGAGTTGCTTGATAGGACCTTGTTTAGAGTCGACAGGACTTTGGAGTCTGGAAAGAAAAAAGGCGGTGGTCTTTGCATATATATCCATGATAAATGGTGCTCGAATGCGGACCTAATTGAGACCTATTGTTCTGCTGATCTGGAATTTATGCTTATACGGTGTAGTCCATTTTATTTGCCTCGGGAATTTTTGGTGGTTTTTGTAGCCGCAGTTTCTATTCCCCACAAGCGAATATCGCCTTGGCATTAGACATCTTGCTTATTTCTTTTTTTAAACAACTGACTCTACACCTGGACTGTGCCTTCATTGTTGCTGGAGACTTTAATCAGGCAAATTTAAAATCTGTGTTCCCTATATTTGTGCAAAATGTACTGGTACCAACTCGTTGGGCTAATATTCTCAACCATGTTTATACTGAAGTCAAACATGCTTACAGGTGTCTTTTGTGTCCACAGTCCGATCATTCATCACTTTTGTTAATTCTCAAATATTTGACGGTAATAAGGAAGAATAGATCACTTATCAGGGAAGTTAATACTTGGCCAGAGGGAGCCTTATTAAGTCTGCAGGGCCGTTTTGAATGCACCGATTGGGATGAGTTCATTGAGGAGGCTACAGGGGATTCATGTGTTAACATTGATCTACTGGCCTCAATGGTGCCACGGTATATCAATTGCTGCATAGAAAGTGTTACTAAGAGGAAGGTAGTTGCATTTTTTCAAATGATAGACCTTGGATGAATGGCGAGGTTCACTCTCTGTTGAGAGCTAGGGATAGGGCGTTTAGAGCAAAGGATAATTGAACTTATACGATTGCCCATTCTAATTTAAAGAAAGGTATTTGTCTTGCTACGGAAGCTTATTCGAATAGGATTGAAAATCATTTTAAGGAATCCGGTGACGCCAGGTCGATGTGGAGATAAATTAAGTGCATTACCGATTATAAAGGTTCAACTTCTTATAGTAAGTCAGGTGGTCCTTCAGCTGATGAGCTAAATCATTTTTAGGCAAGTTTTGCAGAGGTAGAAACTCCTACTGTTAATCCTTCTAGTTTCCATCCATCTCTCTGACTCTGACTGTAGCTGAAGTCAGGAATTGTTTCAGCAGAACAAATACCAGGAAGGCTTCTGGCCCGGATTGTATTCGGGGCAGAGTCTTACAGGCATGTGCTGAGCAACTTGCAGGTATCTATACTAAGATTTTACATTTTTCACTGAGTCAATATATTGTCCCTTGAACGACTATAGGCCGATCGGTCTCACATCATTGATTATCAACTGTTTTTAGAGCGTTGTTTTGAATCATCTAAAGGGTGTAACCCACAGGTTCTCAAACTCGGTCCTCAGGACCCCACACAGTGCATGTTTTGCAGGTCTCCTCACAGAATCACAAATGAAATAATTAGCTCCACCCGTGGACCTTTTAAAATGTGTCAGTGAGTAATTAATACACCTGTGCACTTCCTGGGTTACCTGCAAAACATGCACTGTGTGGAGTCCTGAGGACCGAGTTTGAGAACCACTGGTGTAACCTAATCAGTTTGCCTATAGGTCGAACAGATCAACTGAACCTAATCAGTTTGCCTATAGGTTGAACAGATCAACTGAAGAAGTAGCTCTTACGGTCCTTCATAGGGTGCTTTGTCACCTTGAAAATAGAGACTCTTATGTTATACTGTTACTTCTGGATTATATCTCCGCTTTCAACATGGTGGTGCCAGCGGTGTCAATCAACAAGCTTTTAGAGATTGGATATGATGTGGCCCTATATAATTGACTGTTGGATTTCTTGTCGGATTGTCCGCAGTTAGTCAGATTGGGATCTGACTTATCTTCGTAATTGGTATTAAATGTAGGAGTTCCTCAGGGTTGTGTCCTAAGCCCATTTTTATATTCTTTGTATACCTCCATTTGTAAGTCCAATTAGGAAACAGCCTCTATAATAAAGTTTGGGGATGACACCACATTAGTGATCCTGATAACTAGAGGAGATCAGGATAGTTATAGGGAGGAAGTGAGAAGACTTGCAGAGTGGGGGGTAAAAAATAACCTTCTGCTAAATAGTAAGAAACCAAGGAGGTGGTGATAGACGTCAGGAAATCTAAGAGATCCAGCATTCGGCTGCTGATATTAAATGGTGAGGAGGTGGATAGGGTTAGTGAGGTGAAATTTCTAGGGATTAAATTTACAGATGATTTATCATGGTCTCTGCATATCACGTCAGTGGTTAGAAGGGCCCAGCAACGCCTTTACTTTTTGCAGAAACTCCAAGCAGCAGGTTTGCAGATACTGACTCTTGTTACTTTTTACCGCTGAGTGATTGAGAGCTTGTTGACCTATGCAATCATGGTGTGGTATGGTAATGCCAAGTGTTCTGATCTTGTTGCCTTGGATAGAGTGATTAAATCTGCAGAGAGGACCATTGGCCAATCCTTGCCTAGGTTGGTGGATGTATTCGCTGCAATGAGTCTGTCTAAGGCAAATAAGATGATTGGAGATAGTAGCCACCCATGTAATGTGTTCTTTTCCCTTTTGCCATCAGAGAGACGTTATAGGTGTCTGGGATGTCGAACCAGTAGGCTGAGGAATAGTTTCCTCCCCTCTGTGATTGTTAGCTTGAATTCTCAGCTTTGCTAATTTCATTTATTGGTGTATTTTTATATGATATAAGTGAACTGTATGTAATTTTGCTATACATGTTTCATGCACTGGTGACAATAAATTATTCTTATCTTATCTCTTATATATTATACTTTGTAGTGATTGAAGACATAATGATTTTAATCTTAGATCTTAGGACCCCCCTATCGTAAGTACCCCGAGCCACCCGAACAATTAATCCAGCTCTGAATGATACCTAAGTTATCCCTACATCAACACCCATGAGACCTCTGTAATATTTTTATGCCTACCTGAGATCTTACCATAACCCACCCAGTAGCTTATCTATCTGCTGCTTTATTCCTATCTCCATGTCGCTCATCATGCCACCTAAGAGATATAAGTTGGTCAATTTGATTCTGGAATCCGGTTTACCACCCATAATACCCCTGATTCAGTGGCCTCTAGTGTCAGGTAAATGCCCAATATTACCCCCAGTATCTGATCATCCTGGTCCTCTGACCCCAGGTACAGATTACCCCGCAGACAGCCCACTCACTATTCGCACATTGCATCAGATACTGCAGGCTTTCTGTCCTGACCTCACAGAAGACTTCTAATCCTCAGTTTGTTAACTCATCAGGGATGTGTCTGGCTTGAGGACCCCACCAACCACTTGGAGAACACTATGCAGGAGCTGGTGGACTCCCACAACACACTCCTCACTTCGCACAACTCCGTCCAGCAGTTAAAGACAAGTTGGCCAATCTGGAAGACAGGCACAGAAGAAACAATATCAAGATCCGGGGCACTCCGGCATCTCTGTATCCAAATATACCCTTCTTGATTATACTTTGACACTCTTTTCAAAAGCTACTTCCTTCCTCAGATAACCGATACTTATTGATTGATCGGATCCACTGGTATCTGAATTCTTATGCTGCCCCTGCAATGCTTCCTTAGACCCACTTCATAGGGTGCATTTCTTTACATCAAGGAGGATATCCTTAAAGCAGCTAGATTGGCAGAAAGTCCTTTGTGATCTCCAACTCTTCCCGGACCTATCACTTTACACCATGAATAAAATATAGTCCTTCCAACCCATCACTGCTGCACTTCGCTGGGTTTCCCAGTCAAGCTTCTCATTCGCAAAGATGGTTCCACCAACATTATTTGTTTTCTGGAGGCGAATGGCAGATTTCAATTACTATTGCTCCCACTCCATTGACAATCCCACTTCAATTGGATTGGACTTCAGTGGGCTGATCCAGTAATTTTCCTGCTGAATTGCTTCTTTTTGTCTTCCAATAGACATTTTACTGCTTTAGTAAGCTTTCCTCTTTTACCGGTTATTCCTGACTATACTACAACTCTGTGAATATTAAATGTAGCTTCAGCCTTGGTGCTGGACTCTGGCTTCTTTATTATTTAGAGGCTACCCCTTTAGAGATCAGTGTTGGTTAGCCACAAGTATACTTTTCCTGTATATTATTATTACTTTTGAAATATTGGTTTGAATTGTATGTCTGTTTTGTTCTGCTACAATCAGTCTGGTCACTCCACTGGAACCCTTAGGTTTTTCCACATTTAGCCTTACAATAGCCTATAGTGTCCGGTTACAATAGATAGGCACTTATTGTTATTACTGTTAGGATTCTTATCAATTATGTGTTTGTTTTCTTAGTATGGTCATGTAGGTGTGGGTAGTCGTATTCCACCTTCACACGTTAACTAGTTTTTGTCCCATCGGCAACTATTGTGGCACTAGTTGAGATTTTTGTCATTTCCCCTTTTCCCTTTTTTTCCTAGTTTTTGGCCTTCCCTCTATTTTTTCCCATGAGACAGATTCACCTCAATAACCTCCATGCACTATACAAAAGATTGTTTTACATCTAGCAGCTTAACTTGCCTCTTCCCTCCTATTCCCACATGGTTAAAGTTCTCAATTTTAATGTACTGTAAAGGGGCTTAATTCTCATCATAAATGTCACTTAGCTTTTTGCACTTTTTATGAACACAAAGTGAACATTGTTGCACTCCAAGAGATGTATTTCTCTTCTCTAGCACCCTCTATACTTAGAGACTACCAGTATCCCACCTGCTATATGGCAAATGTGTCTTTCAAACAGAATGGGGTTGCTATTCTCTTTCATGCTGACCCCACATTTGTTTTGAATAGGAAGGTGGAAGACAAACATGGTAGATTCCAGTGGCGGCTCCTATATTTTTTGGGTAGGGAGACTGCCACTACCCATGCCGGAGAGCCGGGAACCAGCCCCGGTCAGTCTGGTCCCCGACACCTGCACAATAGATCAGGCAGGTGTCAGGATGGGCGCGTGTGCACAAGCGGCAGCTTGAGTGTACATGTGCAAACCCCCAGCTTCTATGGACTACATCAGATGCAGCCCATTCAAGCCAGATTGGACTGACAATCAGGCAGGGAGTGGCTTCCAACAGGAAGCTAACTCTCTGCTAATCTCAGTCCGGTCTGGCAGTCCCTGAGGATGGAAACACCTCTCAATGGGACTGTCGGTCCTGTGGGTGACTGGCAGGTAGGACTTTCAAAGGGAAGTCACTGCCAATCACAGTGAAGCCACTGAGCCAGTGCAGTCACACATATAGCAACTGGCTCAGCTAAGCTCACTGAAGTAGTGGTTTTTACTGGTGCTGGTTATTTATCCTAACCAGCACCATTAAAGACTCATTGTTCACTATAGTCTCCATATATGCTCCAAATTCTTGACAGGTTCCGTTCCTGTATAAGAGCTTTGATTAAATCCACAAAGTCCAACAGGGAAGTTTATCCTGATAGGAGATTTCAACCTAGTCCTCGATCATAAAGTGGATAGGACCTTCTCCCAGGATCACACTCCCCTCTCATGTAAAATACTGTAGGCCTTACCCTTGCCTTTAAAAAAATATTTGCAGAATATGACTTATACAATGCATGGCGTATCCATTTACCTGACAAAAGGGATTATACTTTCTTCTCCCAGGATCATAATAGTTGCTCTAGGATAGATTTGATCGTACTAGAGAAATGGGTACTCCAGCGTACTATGCGAGTTCAGCTATTGCCTGTTACTTGGTCTGATCATGCCCCTGTTCTATGGTCCTGGGATACAGAATGCCACACCCTTTCGGCCCATCCTTGGCAGCTTCCTGAATAGCAGTTGACTAACTCTGAGACACTACAGGCCCTCGCCGATTCCCTTTCTTTATATAGCCAATCTAATTCCACTTCAGAAACTTGTATCTTGACTTACTGGTGTGTCCTGAAGTCAGTATTTAGAGGCACCTCTATTCAGAAAGAAGCCCAAATGAAAGCATGCTCAGCTAAAACCCAGGCAGATTTAAAGCCAACTCTGAGGGTGTTGGAGCTTTAAAATCATATCCACCCAACTAAGGAAACAACTCCAGGAGGAACAAACACATCTCCAGAAGCTCTTTATGCATTCAGCTAAAGCACACCTTTGACAAAAAAATTTCTATGGCGGATAATAAAGGCTCTCACCTCCTGGCTCATAAGCTTTGAGATCAACAAGCCTGCAATAGAATCAAATACTTTACCACTTTCTCAGGCACTAAAAAGAATCAACCACTTGGGTATCGCCAACCTGTTTTCTGCATACTACTCTGAATTGCAAAATTTGAAGGATGACCCTTCTAATCTCCAACAGTCTGTGTGCTCTATAGCCTCTTTTCTGGAGACTCCCCACCTCCCATCCTTGGAAGGTAATTACCTGGCATCCCTTAATGCCCCCTCGTTGTTGGAGGAGATACAGTTAGTGATTAAATAGCTACCAAAAGGGAAGGCCCCGGTTATATCTACTCATTTTATTTTGCTTTCAGTTGCAACTTTAGAGCTTATTCAGACCTGATCGGTGCTGTGCATTTTCACACAGCAGCGATCAGGTCTGAACTGTGCATGCACTGGCGCTGCAGTGCGCCAGCGCATGGCAGACAGCCGATGGCTGTCGTAGCCCTGTGATCGCCTCTGCCTGATTGACAGGCAAAGGCAGTCACTGGGCATGAGGGGGCGGGCCGGGGGCGTTTAGCCGCCATTTAGGGGACGCGGTCTGGGCAACGCAAGCATGGCCGGACCATTGGGGGGGGCTTGCTTCCATGGCTGCGTGAAGTCATACGTAACCGCTGCGACCCGGGCAGCGACGAGTAGCTCCCTGCCAGCGTGCAGGAGCTGCGCTGGCTGGGAGCTACTCCTGAGGTACAAAAGCATCGCCAATGTGCGATGCTTTTGTACTTGTGCGATGGGACAGGGACTGACATGCAGGTCAGACTAGCCCTGTGCTGGGCATCCCCCCGCATGTCTGTGTGACTGATCGTAGATGTGCTAAATTTAGCACATCTACGATCAGGTCTAAATTAGCCCCTTTATAATGAGGCCTCCAAAACAGGTGCATTCCCAGCAGACATGGTCAAAGCCCAAATTACTACTATAATTAAACTGTGAAAGGACTCCACTGACTGCAGGAATAACAGACCTATCGCACTTCTGAACTTTGACGTTAAAAATATATGGTAAGTTGAGCCCGAAAAGGCATTAGATAGGTTGTATTGGGGGTCTATGCGGCAGGGTGTAATTTTTAAATTCAATCTTCACCCTTTACAATGGACTATTGGTACGTTTCTTTAGTAACGTCTTTCTTTCCGTCCATTTCCCAATTTCTAATGGCACCAGACAGGGCTGTCATCTGTTCCCCCTAATTTTCGTATTGGCTTTAGAACCCTTGGCTCAAACACTTAATTTAGTACCTGACTTCCAGGGTCTTTTAATACAAGATACCCCTCACAAGCTATATCTCTTTGCAGACAATGTCTTTTTATTTGTCTCAAATCCCGAGACCTCACTGACTGCTCTGCAGTCTAACCTGGAGGGGTATAGTGCAGCTTCTTACTACAAACTCAACACCACTAAAACAGAGGTGCTTCCCATTCATTTGTAAGGAGCTTTCCATGACCTATCTGGGATTTCACATCCCTCCCTGTAGTACTTGGGTTTTTGATGTTTATTTTGTAACTTTAATGGCCCAGTTGAATACTTTGGGTGCTGCCTGGATGAATTACAAGGGCTCATAGTTAGGCCACATGGTAAAGTTTAACATGCTGCTATTACCCAAACTGATGTACCTGTTTCAAGCTATCCCATATGCAATCTCTTGTAAACTCCTGGATTCCATGAAGTGGTTGATGCTCTCCTACAGTGGTGCTTGAAGGTTTGTGAAATCTTCAGAATTTTCTTTATCTCTGCTGCAATTTGGCCTAAATCTGCCTCAGAATTTCACACAAGTCCTAAAAGGAGATAAAGAGAACCAAATCAAACAAATGAGACAAAAAAATAGACATGCTCATTTTTTTATTGAGAAAAATTATCCAATATCAAATATCTGTGAGTGGCAAAAGTATGTGAACATTTAGGCTTATAAGATATTTTGAAGATGAAATTAGAGTCAGGTATTTTCAATCTATGGGATTTTTTTTACAACAGGAATCTATCATAGGGGGTAATTCAGAGTTGATCGCAGGTGCAAATTTGTTAGCAGTTGGGCAAAACCATGTGCACTGCAGGTGTGACAGATATAATATGTGCAGAGAGAGTTAGATTTGGGTGTGTTATTTTGTTTTTGTGCAGGGTAAATACTGGCTGCTTTATTTTTACACTGCAATTTAGATTTCAGTTTGAACACATCCCACCCAAATCTAACTCTCTCTGCACATGTTATATCTGCCCACCCTGCAGTACACATGGTTTTGCCCAAAAAGAACATTGCTGCCCGTCTGCAGTTTGCTAAAGATCACCTGGACAATGTTGGAGCAATGTTTTGGAGTCCAAAATAGAGCTTTTTGGATTAAATGAGAAGCGTTATGTTTGAAGAAAGTAGAACACTGCATTACAGCATAAAAATCTCATACCATCTATGAAACACAGTGGTGGTGGTGGTGGTATCATGGTTTGGGCTTGTTTTGCTGCATCTCATTCAGGATGACTTGTCATCATTGATGGGACAATGAATACTGAATTATACCAGAATATGCTAAAGGAAAATGTCACAACATCTGTCCATGAGCTGCATCTCAAGAGAACATGGGTCATGATACAAGACAATGACCCAAAGCACACAAGTCATTCAACCAAAGAAAGGTTAAAGAAGAATAAATTTAATATTCCTGACCTTAATCCAATCGAAATGTTATGGAAGACCTGAAGCAGGTACTGCAGGCATGGGAGGAAACCCACCAACATAACTGAGTTGAAGCTGGTTTGTACAGAGGAATAGGGTAAAATTAATTTGTTGGATTTGGCTCTTTATCTACTATTAGTACTTGTGTGAAAATCTGAGGTAGTTTTAAGCCAAATTTCGGCAGAAATATAGTAAATTCACAAACTTTCAAGCACTGTATATTTGGAAGTTTATGTCTCCCCGTCTTATCTTTGGTTGTATGTCTCACTTCAAACACCTGGGTGGTCTGGCTCTCCTTGATCTGAAGCCCTGGGTAGATCTGGAAGGTGTACTTGTCTTTGGCTTTCCTCTGCCAGACCTACTCTGGTCTCACTGCAAGCTCCGCCCAAAACACCACTTACTTCCCATGGCAGTTACGGATATCCTGAGTGTGTGGGACAAAAAACTGCCTGGTTTTCCCCATGCTCCATACTCCCCTTTTCTGACCTCTGTGCTAAATATTGTCTGGGGCCCTCGGCCTAATTCTATTATTTCCAACTGCTACTCCAATCAAAAAGATGGAGGTGGGCCTCCTGCCGCAGGAGGCTTCCCTAATTTCTGTGACCGCGCACTAATTGCAGTGCAATTGCAATTAGGAGGGGAAGGGGCGGTTACCCCGTTTGTCCAGCAGCTAAGAAATATAAAGACAGTTCACAATATGATTAGCTGGTGGTGAGTGAGATTCAATAGACCATAGCCTACTCATTTCAACAGAGTTTCAACAAGTAATCTTGCTCTTGGTAAGCAGTGGTGTTTGCGGTCTCCCTTAGAGATGAGCAAAGTTTTTCCAGTACAGTGACACTTTAACCTCCATAAAACGAAGCAGTCAGCAAATTGTTTGTGGGGGAGATGTATCAAAGCATGGAGACAGTTAAAGTGGAGAGAGATAAAGTACTAATCAATCAGCTCCTTACTGGCATTTTTGAAACACAGACTGTAAATGACAGAAGTTGATTTGTTAGTACTTTGAGAGTAATTCATTATCTGATTGCTGCTGTGCGTTTTCGCAAAGCGGGTGATCAGGCAAAAACTGCACATGCGTATGCACCGCAATGCACAGGCGTGTCTCACGGGTACAAAGTGGATCGCCGCTCAGTGATGGGTTTGTGCGATGGATCCGTTCGCACGGGCGATCGCAAGGAGATTGACGGGTAGAAGGCGTTTGTGGGTGTCAACTGACCGTTTTCAGGGAGTGTCTGGAAAAACGCAGGTGTGTCCATGCGTTAGCAGGGAGGGTTCCTGATGTCAATTCCGGTACCGGACAGGCTGATGTGATCACAACGGCTGAGTAAGTCCTGGGCTGCGCAGAGACTGCACCAAATAAAAATGTACAGCTTTAATACACATGCGTTCGCACACTTGCACAGCTAAAATACCCTCCTCCTGTAGGCGGCGACTACCTGATCGTAGCAGTGCAAAAATCTCTTGCTAGTGATCAGGTCTGAATTAGGCCCTTTATCTCTCTCCAAGCTTTGATAAATCTCCCCCCTGTCTGCATTCAATGTCAGACTGGGGCATGAAGGGCACACTGGCAGAATGCAGTGATAGAAGCCCATGCTTAGGCCGTCTCCAGAGTGGGTGTGGCCAGTCACTACAGAGGCTTGGACAGCCATTAGAGAGTGCATTTTTTCAGCCCATTGACAAATATATATATTAAAAACTGCTAGTGCATACACGAAAATTTATCAAATGAATAAGAGGAATGCACTGTAGAAAAGACACCATAGTCCTATGCAGTATAATGTACAGTAACATTTGTAGAATGTATAATTAGTGCACAGTCTAGAACCTGATGCCTAGAAGAGGAGGTGGGCCCTCAAGCAGTGGGGGGTGGGCCCCCACCCCTGTGGGTCAGTCTGACCCTGTCTGCATTACATACAGAGGACATATTGACTTAGAAACTCCCCTCCTAACACTTTGCAAACAATATAAGATATTGCTTTTTGTGGCATTTTCTTAACGATTGCACCTATTATGTACAAAAAAGTCACTGGTAATATTTAATGAACTCTCTATTCAGATGTCATTGAAGTAACCCAGCTGTACTGCATAACAAGCAGCCTCAGATCTTATTCCCAGAAGTGTCCTGTGGATATTGTGAAATATGGTTAGGTAACATAACAATGACCCCCTGGCTGCCTGCACACACTTGCGACCTATGCCACACAGTTACGTTGAAAATGTAAAAAGTATTCAAAATGCCTGGTGCCCATTTATTCATACATTGCTTAAATATTTCTGCTTACCTCAAACCTGAGATGTCACTACTTAACTACACAACACCTAGAGCACAATGTCACCCATACACTTTGCTGAAGCCCCAGATGATCTCTAGGGAGTGATTCTATTTACGTTTTATTGTTGTGACAACTTTTCGTGTGTAATCCAGTGATGTTCCACTTTCTCTTCTGTCAGTGCACTGTTTCCCTTCCCATGTCATCTTTCCTCTGGACTTCTATACAGCATCATTCAGAGGGGTGAAGGGTCCAGAGGATATTAGAGCTAACAGGAAATTGTGTTTCCTCATCTGTAACTGGCAGGTTGCAACCTGTTTCCTTTTTATCCTTAATGATAACTGGCATGCAAATCTACAGCAGTCTCAGGGTGAAAACAAGCTGCTATGAGTAACATGTGCATAACAGATCTAAAGCAACATACAAAGATATTTGCTTAACTCCAAGGATGAAGTTCTTCATGCTAGCAGCAATGCTTCTATATATTGATGGTTGCAGCACAAGAGGAGATTCAATAGATGTTACTGAGGTACAATGGGTAGAACCAGTGGATGAAAATGTAAAGAAACTTCTTTCTGAGATTAGTGCTGATATACCCAGTACGACAACCCAAAGCAGTGACACTATACAAACGACTCAGTTTGGAGACGAAATCACAACCCAACAGAGTCCAACGACAGCTTCTCTTGTGTTACCAACTGCAAGAAGGAAAGAGTTCAGAATCTTTTCAAAAATTATAAGAATGCCAACAAAATCGCCATCACCCACAGTGGCTGTAAAGGAAGACACTAGCAAGTCCAGCAATGAACGAATCGGAACAACAAGATCAGCACCAGCACAAACGGCGGATGTTCAGCAGGGACCGAACCGTTCTCCCAGACAGAACTACAATAAGAACAACCAGAAGCCCAGCTTTGAAACAGCTCGTGGAAAGTAAGCTAATTATTTTCTGTTATATTTCTTGTACAAGACTTTAATGTTGCACAGTCACATATACCTACAGTATATGGCAGAAAGGTAACACTAATATGATTGTTTTCAGGCTACAAGATTTAATTAGAAATTGCTCATCTATAATCAAGAACAATCTTTATTTAGTACAATCCTAAATGACATTCTTTGCTAAGATGTAGATCTTTTGCAAAATTTTAGGATTATACAGTACACTGTAAGGCTTGTTTATCTTTTCTTTTAACGTAGACACAGTAAATAAAAAATAAGGCACACATATTCCATATAATAAACATATAGTAGTACATTGCAATTGTTTGTTGCAAAAAAGGCTAATCACAGACACTTCCTTTATGTTTTATGTAAATTGGAATCTCAGTATGCTGTCTGTTTCTCAGAAGTATACGTATAAAGAGGAAGTTGTCATTTTGACAGTAACAGAGTTTATATGAGTATCAGCCCTCTTTCTAAACATTCTAAAGTAAATTGTGGTTGGCAGGATGACGTCGTGTTTACTGTGTATATTTTAAAGACACTTTGGTTGCCATGCAAATCACATTGTACCTGAATTGGTGATGGCTTATGGTTGGTTCCTGTATCACATAATGGAACGCCGCAACAGATGTTTGTGATTTGCCACAGCAATGATACAATATCTGATTTGCAGTATCATGCTTTATTCTTGATCTGTGCTCTGAGTGGCAGTGTAGAAGATCTTTTATGTTTTATTTACTTGTCAATACTCTTGACAGTGCCTAAATTCCAATTGCAACAATATCACTGACGGTGTATGAAATACACTTGTTTAGAGTTCTGCAGAACAGAGGTGCTAACGAAAAACAAATAATAATAATAATAATAATAATAATAATTACTGGGACAGATTGCAAACATATCTAAAAATAACATTTACTGTAACTCTCATTCAAATAACAACCTTGAGAGAAATGTCTTATGCCGTGTTCCCAAAAGCTGCAGGCAGCAAGATCAATGTGCCAGTACCTGCGTGCTTCTGCTGTTCGTTCATATGGGCTGCTGAACTTATGTATTTGCACAGATGTGGTTTTGGAAACAGCCTTGGACACCCTGAAATAACTCAACAGCTTCAAAGTTTATGCACAAGAGAAATAATATCATGTGACAGTTTTACTGTTTGCTTTAAAATACATTTTCCAAATTTGACATTTTCTTTAACCATTACGCAAAGCGCTATGGGTTATATTTATCATCCTTAAAATGTCACAATTTCTACACTCCCCAGGGGATGTAGAAATTGTGACATTCATCAAACTCAGAAAAAGTTTTTTTCGGAGTTTGAACGTGAAACTGTTCTCCAGAGATGGCAAATAGACCCTGAATCTCTGCACAAGCTGCCATATACACAAAGGGGGGTGGGGGGTTTAGGGGGCCCGGCTTCTGTATGGTTTGTTCCAACGGGGGAAGGGGGAAAGTGGGCCACGGCTGCAGCGATCAATAGTTGTGAAATGAGAGGGGAAGAATTGAAAACAATAAATTAACACAATTTTTTCATGATGAAAATGCCCCACTGTCACAGTCTGTAACTGTGAATTCCCCCATTATTACTTAACTATACAATCAAATGCATAAAAGGTAATGCTTAGATACATTATGTTGGATTCTATGCTGCTACTATCTAAGGAACTGATTAAGTACGGATCGCTGTTGAGGCTGAGATAGCGATGTTCACAAATCTGCTCTTGCTAAAATTCGCATGTGAAGAGCCGCCCAGAAAGTATAAAAGACGCACACCGATACAGTCGCAAATCTGCGTATGCATTAGTTGATTCAGGAATGCATACACAAAAAAAAGACACCTTCGCCATTTGCAGCTGACCCCAGCATACTCAAATCAATGAGAATGCAGTCGCACTGGGTGCCATGTTTTTGAATGCAGCGTTCGCAGATGACGTCAGATACACGCCCCGAAACACATGCGTTTTCCCAACCACGCCCCACAAATGCCATGTTACCAACCACAAAGGGTCACTTCCTGTCAAACAAAATGCCTTCACTTTACAATTTGGCAGCATACGCAAGACGGTCGCATTTTGCCCTTCATGCACGCGCAATGCGTTCACAGCGCATGCACATTCTGACGATAATTGCTCACTGCGTGCACATTTGCAATTGGTAATGAATCGGGCCCTAAGAACCTAAGTTAAGGCGTAAATATCGACATAATAAATGTGTAAGGTCTGTCCCATCTCCTCAATATGCACGCAGTGTAAACCTGGATGCGTGCCCTAATGGTTCTCACTGTGAGAGAGAAAGGATAAATATGGAAGAGGAAAATCTTGGACTCACGGTACCTTGCACTCACGGTTTTGTAGTGGCAGTAGCGGGTGGTACTGATCCCATATATGCACAAGCTCCAGCCCCAGTTGTACAAGCCATATTTATGTAGTATAAGAGAGGCATTCACCAGACTTGTAGAAAGGAAATAACCGTTTAATCTGTTATGACATACATATATTGATTTAATGTTTCATTCTCCTCAGGGATCTCAATCATGATCATTCATTCACAATGATAATAGGTCTACTTACTGCCCTTCATTATAATGTAGCTTCATTGCTATATAATAAAAAAAATAGACCATGCATGTGAATCAACAATTAGCATAACAGTATGCAAATATCCACGTAGCACATTAATTTTACAGTCAATATTTAAACTGATTATATTTAGTCCTACAGAGCTGGCCTTGCTTAGCTCAAGTATTCACCTGGCCTTTTGCAAAAGCATTTCTCTCTGTCGACTCCTCTGTATGGTTGGGGTATAGTATCTATACCTTGTTAAAATGGGTTACATACTATTTACCGGCGAGCGGGATGCTGGCTGTTAAGATCCCAACAGCGGCATACCGCCCACGAGAATGCCTGCAGCAGGACGAGCGTTAAGAGCCTCCTTGTGGGCTCAGTGGCTCGCTGTGCTTGCCACAGGTTCTATTCTCACTCTATGGGTTGTCGTGGACACCCATTAGTGGGAATAGCCCTATGCGCCAGGATTCCGGTTGTCGGGATTCCGGCGTTGGTATCCTTAACCGCTGGGATCCCGACAACCGGCAAATTGATTGCATCCCATTATAACAAATCTAATTGAGAAGCTGTAGTTGGTCATCTTTTCTTTAAAGGCATACATAGTGGTACCCAGGGGTTAAAGTGAGGGGGACCGAGGTGGAACTGAGTTCCACCACCTGTAATGGTAGGGGGAACTAGTTCCACCACTTCCATTGCCCTGCATAGTAATTCCAACAGAAAAACCTGCCTTATCAACTACATCAATAGATGATGCAGGTGGCGCTAGTGTTACTGATGAGCTACAGCCACCTCCCCCTTCCTCAGGTCCTAGTTGCACATTCCTCCTGGCACTCACACACTCTGTGTCTGTTGGTCTGTTGGCATTCATCCCCTCCTCAGGTCCCAGTGGTTTCCTTTTCCGGCACGGTGTATGTGAGGTCATGCTGTCACCGCTGGTGAAGTAAAGAGCGGTGCCATGAAGAGGAGCAGGCTCTTTGCATCTTGAAGACAAGATGAGAGGTGGCTGGAGGGACAAGAGCAGTGGGGAAGCTGCTGAAGGGATACAAGGCATGTAGCTGGCAGAGGGACACAGGCAGAGAGTGACAGAGGCAGATATGTGTATAAGGGGCACTACTGTGGTCATTATGTGTAAGAGGCACTACTACTGTGGAAATTGTGTATAAGGGGCACTTCTGTGGGCATTGTATATAAAGGGCACTACTGTGTGGCATAACAAACATGAATGGTACCATTGTGTTGTGCAAATGTGAATAAAGAGCACTACTAAGTGACACAACCTGAATAAGTGTCATTACTATGTGGTGTAATATAAATCAGGGGCACTACATGCAGTGTAATGTGAAAAAGATTGTACTACTGTGTGGTGTAAAAAGAAATGGGGGTACTATTATGTGACCACGCTGCTTCTCTGTGAGATCAATGTCCCTTTATAAACTATGGGAAGTAGGGCACTAATTTATAGTTTGTAGGAAGGTGCCGAAAACACTAGCACTGACCCTGGCTCCACTAATGTGGGGTAAGGGGGAGATGGGGGGTAGATGTAGAGGAAAATGAGTTTCATCACCTATCCAGGACCACTTCAAGCACTGGTGGTACCTACATACGCAAGTCCACATGGACTGTGTAACAGGTAAACAACATGGTCTGTGGAGCATGTAACTCAACTTTAAGAAGTCAGACATAGCATTTTAGTGACTACAAAGAGGAATGAAGTAGTCTCCTGTCTACTTACTACTGCAGAGGGGTTGCTGACCAAAGTCAGTGTAAGGACATGTATATTTTGGTTCTTCTGGGTGAGGTGAGGACCCTATTTTTGTCACCCCTAGAACTAACTGTGCCACAAAGTTTTCACCTGGGAGGAACATCCCTTATCCCAGTCATCACAGTTTGGGATAGTCAATTTAAGAGGTCTTCATTTATATCAGTTTTGTGTTTTCAAATGTTGAGGGGTGTGCTTCAATCCATTCTCCTGCTATTAAGAGCCATTTATAGGGGTTTCCATCATTTAAAGCTGTACTGTTACCTTCTACAAGGTGTTTACTGATGCGCTACTCCCTCCAGCTGATGCCGCAGTAGTTTCTACAACCCTTTTTTTCAGAGATCATCTCAGGTCATCTCACAGCCCCCAAAATGAGAGAGATATGAGGTACACAATTGACTGGTGCTCACTGCTCAGACTCTTTTTGCAATATTAAAGTAGCAAATAACACTAATTTGCTGGGTTTCTAATATAGAACAGCCAGAGATACTATATGTGGAAAAACAGATGTGTGTTATAGGCTCCTGGGCTCTAAATAAGAGAATCATCACATCACTTAGAAAATGTTACAGGTGCTAGTACAGCCTTAAAAATACTTTAGTCCTAAGCATGAGAGCACATGTCAGATGGATATGTCAGGTCCAAGTAGAATGAATGGGATCAGTATGATAAGCCGGCAGCTGGGATCCCGACATTTGAAATACTGACGCTGGGATCCCGATAGCGAAGAAGCCGACAGGGGTGGGTAAGGGGTGCTATACCCTCTCCCCTACCCTTTAACCCCCCATCCCCGCTGCCTAAACCTAACCCTCCTGGCCCGCAGCCTAACCCTAACCCTCTAAGGGGGGGGGCCTAACTCTAACCCACCCCCCTTCCGACACAATAAGCCTCCTGGACCGCAGACTAACCCTAACCCTCCCCATGCAGCCTAAACTTAACGCCCCTCCCCACTGGGCGGGATCTTGACTGCATCCCGAATGAATGACATTAATTTCCATCATGAGGATTTTGAGCTTGATTATAAGGTAATTTATTGGCATTGTTAATGATGCTCATGTTATGAAACCTAAGAATAGGCTATAAAGTACAATACAATAACAATACTACTGTATACTGTAATATTTTTTCAGACAGTAAATATTGAAGACCAGGGACTTTTTCAGAGACAAATCTCTAAAACCTATGACTGTGCCTTGACATTTTCTCCAATCACCATTTTCCCAATCAGAATGTTTAACTAACAATACTTATTTACTATAATTTAAACTCCAGAAAAATCAAATTAACTGGAATCACTTTCCATACCTGCTTTTACTGTATTTGGAACTAAAAGGAAATATAGCCTATATTTTATGATGTGAGGAACCTTTAGGTTACATGGGTGCCACTATTTTCTTTATAAAATTACGGGAGCCCTACAGTATATATTCTTCATGCAGAGTCAACAAATTCAGCCCCACACCTACTGTATTCCTCCCTGACACACTGTAATAAAAGTAAATTGAGACAAAAATAATAGTGGATGGGTTCCTGCCTTTTGCTCGTGTAAAATGCTTGTAGATGAACATACACTATGGACATGACCTCAAATGCACCTTGACTTAAAACGCTTTTTATAGAAAGGTGCTCTTTTACCTCTATAACAAGCCCCTAATCGCTTATGACTGTAACCTCTAGGCATTAGTCCAAAAGGATCCAATCAACAAAAATAGAAAGTTGTTTATTCTTAGAAGTGAGACGTAAGCGCTCATGTCAGGTGTACACACACCGCTTAGAGAACTACATGGGCATATTGGAGGACACCCAAGGGAATTTTCCAACCTTTAAGTTCATTCGTTTATTTTTAGTAAGACTTAGCAGGAACCACTACACCGTGATATTTGGAAGAGTGTGTGCTTTTTCCAGTAACGTATTAAATGCGATTAAAGTGATGAACATCAGAATATACTGTACTAAATGAGAATAGGTGTATAGCGCAGATAAATAGCCAGATGATAGCAATAAACTGTGTGAATGCTGTGTGTCTGGGCTGCATTCTGAATATACCAGCATTAGCAGGAAAACAGTAGCAGAATATTGTAGATCCACTACGTGAATGTAAAAAATGTTGAATACTGTGTAACAGTACGCCCTTATCTGTTTCAGTGTTAGACCTCTTTCTATGGATTCCACCCAAGCACCCAAGTGTAGCAGGATGGAATACATTACAGTATATTTCACCTGGAGAATTTGCAGAGCTGGCCAGGCATGATCTGATTGGGATATAATGTATTCCATATTAAATTCAGGGATATAATATACAGGTTGAGTATCCCATATCCAAATATTCCGAAATACGGAATATTCCGAAATACGGACTTTTTTGAGTGAGAGTGAGATAGTGAAACCGTTGTTTTTTGATGGCTCAATGTACACAAACTTTGTTTAATACACAAAGTTATAAAAAATATTGTATTAAATGACCTTCAGGCTCTGTGTATAAGGTGTATATGAAACATAAATGAATTGTGTGAATGTAGATACACTTTGTTCAAAGCACAAAATTACAAAAAATATTGGCTAAAATGACCTTCAGGCTGTGTGTATAAGGTGTATATGTAACATAAATGCATTCCGTGCTTAGACTTGGGTCCCATCACCATGATATCTCATTATGGTATGCAATTATTCCAAAATACGGAAAAATCCGATATCCAAAATACCTCTGGTCCCAAGCATTTTGGATAAGGGAGACTCAACCTGTACAAGAAACAAATTTTGTTCTATATTTGAAAGCAGTGAAGATTTTTATATTTGTAGATACTTCTAACTTAGGGGGTGATTAAAATCTGATCGCTGCTATGTGTTTTCGCACAGCGGGCAATCAGATCCGAACTGCGCATGCGTATGCACTGCACTGCACCGGCGCGTCGCACAGCTGCAACGGGCATCGATGCCCGTTGACAGGATCGTGCAAAGGATCTATTCGCATGGGTATTCGCAAGGAGATTGACAGGAAGAGGCCATTTGTGGGTGGCAACTGACCATTTTCATGGCGTGTTTGGGAAAACGCAGGCGGGCTCAAGTGCTTCCAGGGAGGGTGTCTGACATCAGATACTGTCCCGAAAAGCCTGTTTTGATAGCATTGGAAGAGTAAGTCCTGGGCTGCGCAGAGACTGCACAAAAGTTTGTGCAGCTCTGCAACACATAGGATCGCACACTTGCACAGCGAAAATACACTCCCCCTGTAGGCGACAATCTGTTCGCAGGACTGCAAAAATCGCTGCCCAGCGATCAGATTTGAATTACCCGCTTAGTGTAGCTCTGCAGACTGAGCCTGATTCAGGTGTGGTTGGAGGTGCTGTCGGTGCATATATATATATATATATATATATATATATATATATATGCAATCCTCCAGGCTATGGCACTCAGCGGACTCCTTCATGAAATAAAACTCCAACAGCAATTTGCAACGTTTCGGCTTTAATTAGCCGTTTTCAAGCAACGGCTAATTAAAGCCGAAACGTTGCAAATTGCTGTTGGGATTTTATTTCATGAAGGAGTCCGCTGAGTGCCATAGCCTGGAGGATTGCATACACTGTATTAATGTGCACCGCGGCAGGATGAAATTGAAGTGAGAGTGCCGGTTGTTAGTTTGATAGATATATATATATATATATATATATGGTACCGCCACTCCCAAACTCTTAATAACTTGGCCAGGTGCCTCTCCTCATAATCAACATGTATTAGCAGTAAGGCAGGTGGCACTCTGGTAACATTCAATCACAATAAAGAAGGACAATCCTATTAACATTTCATGACCTTTATGTCATTTTGTCAGGATACAGGTGAGAAAACCATAATACATGCCATTTATAGAAAAACACCCAAGTGTCTGATTCCACGTCAATCTCCCGCCCGGGATTGCAGTGACATCATCAAACAGCGCGAATGCATCGGCATTCCTACAATGCACCAGGGGTTGCTGGCGTCCAGTGCCCATCACCATGACAACTATAAACACAAACAAAAATTTGTGTAACATACAACGGATACTGTTACTGGTTAACAATATAGTTACATAGCATACAATGTTACAACTTCTTACTGAGAGAGTCTGTTAGTACAATAGTTGAAAGGCTCTAAACGTAGTTTGTATACCTATAGCAAACAATTAAAAGATAGTTGCTCGTTTAAAGTTAAACCCAGAGAATGCAGGGTCTGAATCCACCAAGATTCCTTTCTTAGCAGTGCCCTTGCTCTGTCACCTTCTCTAATACGGGGAGCAATCCAGTCAATCATTTTATATTTGAGCATAGCCAAATTATATCTAGCGCTCTTAAAGTGATGAGCTACCGGCTGATTATTTGGTTTACCCTCTAGAGCTTGACGTATTGCTGACCTGTGCATGATTTTCCTGACACCATGTGGTGTAGGGGCTTTGGGTGAAAACTTTTAAATCAATTTTAATCAAATAAAAGACTCAATTAAAACCCTAACTTGCCACTTTATTAAATATATATTTTTTCTTAAATAAACATAGTTTAAATGGAAAATAAATCCCCAAAATATCCCCAAAAATTTTTTTTTTTTAAATGATCGGTACATTAATGCTGACCAACGCAAAACAATCAAACCCATTATTCTATGGGGTTCACCTTCCCTGGCAATGGCAAACATGTTACCAATTCACCAAGATACTGTAAATTGACTTTTTCTACATTTTTCAATATTTTACAGTTCAAACAAATTTTTCCTAATTGTATACCATGAATATGCATATTGTTGTTTTATGCCAACTGTGTAAATGAATGTACAGTAGTGAAAGGTGTCTAGAGCTTCTAGTAACTAACAATGTGCAAGTACAATTAGAGTATAACTTTCACCTCTTCCTCTAGCCATCCTTTCCTTGTCATTCTGTCTTATATTTAGTATTAAAATGTATATTGAGAAGTACAGTATGCTAGTGCTATATGGGATTGAGAAACAAATACTGTAGTAGCCATGGTATAGTCATCGGCCCCTACTGGACAAAAAACAATTGTAAAAAATGAAAACAATTATCTATGTACTCTGAGATTGTGTGTCTTTGTATCTTCATTGGATGACATTATGCCTTCCTTTCTTTCTGTGTGTATCTGGTCTCTTTTTATCCTTTCATCACATCTGGCACAGTACTTCATAGCAGATATTGTAATTATTGCTGCATTTGATACCAATATGATTGCTATGAAGTTAAACAACCATTATTAATATTATGGTTAGCAGACTACCATTTGCAACAGAGAACAATTATATACCTACATCATGAAGTACTGTATGATGACTGGGTGCACTTCTGCCCTGCGTTAGCCTATAAGGAGTAAATGTAACTTGCTATAGATTTGCTCAATACTGTAGATGCCATTGATGTTTTTCTTGTAAAGCAAGCGATATAATAAGCTACTGTATGTTTTATGTATTATTTAAATTTATACAAGTCAACAGCACAAAAAATATTAAACAAGTAAATAAATAATTGCTTGTAAGCATAAACTGTGACTGCTACTCACCAAACAACCAAATATTGTAGCAATTGCAATACAGGTTGAGTATCCCATATCCAAATATTCCGAAATACGGAATATTCCGAAATACTGACTTTTTTGAGTGAGAGAGTGAAACCTTTGTTTTTTGATGGCTCAATGTACACAAACTTTGTTTAATACACAGAGTTATTAAAAATATTGTATTAAATGACCTTCAGGCTGTGTGTATAAGGTGTATATGAAACATAAATGAATTGTGTGAATGTAGATACACTTTGTTCAATGCACAAAGTTACAAAAAATATTGGCTAAAATGACCTTCAGGCTGTATGTATAAGGTGTATATGAAACATAAATGCATTCTGTGCTTAGATTTAGGTCCCATCCCCATGATATCTCATTATAGTATGCAATTATTCCAAAATACGGAAAAATCCGATATCCAAAATACCCCTGGTCCCAAGCATTTTGGATAAGGGATACTCAACCTGTATTGATATTTGTTTTACAAAATATATTGGTAAATCCTGCTGATCACTTGCTGTGTATTTGTGGATTTACTGTATCCCAGTGCTAGCATGTGAATTTTATTGTTCTACTACAATGATAGTTCATTCTGTTTCTATGGTGACAAAGCTCTAAGGAGATACATAGCAGTAGTTTGCCGCTGACAGTCATTGAAGACATAAATGGGCTCTGCTGGGAATGCTCTGTTCTACCACCATCCTGTGAATTAAAGTTCACCTTCTCTGCCTCGTGCTGGGATGGAGCTTCACTACACATGCACTGAATTTGCTGATTGCCTTAACACAAGAGATTTGCATTGAGCTATCAGCATGTGCGTCTAGTGCTGCATAAAAGAAGACAACGAATAACGATGTCTGAGCTGCTAGTTTATAAAGTAACCTGAGCTCTACGCACAACTCCCAGCTTTCCTGATTTGTCAGATTTGTCCCACTGGTCAGAAAGTGTGGAGATATGCCATGTTCACAGCTGCTGTGTGTAGCGGAGTAGTGGTGAACCTGTACTACCACGTGCATATGCCACTAATGTGAGCAGCAAGGAATGGGTGATTGGTGTGGAGAGAAGGATGTAATGCATCAAAAAATGTCAATTAGGCCCTTGGGGATGTGGCTACACCTCCATGTCTGTAAGGCTACACCTTCATCAAAACTTAACCAAAACCCTGTCCAGATGCCTGACACTCTGAAGTTTGAAAGTATGGTTCTATGACGTATGAGCAACTTTTGCTCATGAATGTGAAACTCTTACTGACTTCTTCAATGTGGGTCTACTGAAAAATGTTCAGGATCAGCTTCAGTGCATCAAAAAAGTATCTATTGAATCACAACAGTCAGTTAAGCACAGAAAAAAAGGAGCCAATTATAATGCATTGCTGAACTTGGCATCCTTGGCCCTCTTTCCCTACAAGCCCCGCCGTGGCCACATCCTATGCAGTGGTGGTAGTTATACCACTAGATGGAATATTCCCATCTCCACCCAATACTTTATTGGGTGTATGCAAGGCCAGTTTATAGTATATAACAAGGAGGCATCACATGATCATAGACACAAATATATAGACGTAACCAACTAGACATGAAATTGGTAAATAAGTGGCACCAAGGGGGGAAGTTTGCGTTGCAAGTGTGACACCTTGTAGTCACGAATTATCACTTAAACTTTGTCCCTCCCAATGCAGCTGTGGCTCTTAAAGGCATGGGGAGCAGCACCCATCTAAGACTGCGCTCCTCAGGTTGCTCTGTGGTAGTGCAGAGATGCAGGCATATGTGTAGCGCATGTTTATATGCAGGAGAAAGCTCACAACAGGAGGAGTGAGCCATCAGCTGGAGACATGACATTGAGGCCTCTGGAACCAGCAGCATGCAGCTGAGGTGTGACAGGGAGCCCAAGGCAAGGAGTGAGCCATCAGCTGGAGACATGACATTGAGGCCTCTGGAACCAGCAGCATGCAGCTGAGGTGTGATAGGGAGCCCAAGGTAACCTACAGGCAGAGCCGGCGCTTCCATTTGGCAGCTTTAGGCAGTTGCTTAAGGGCACCAGGAGCTGAAGGGGGGGGCCCGCTGATGCTGCTCTGGAGATAAATGAAGGATGTCTCTGACCACAGGCGCCAAGAGGGGGGTGGAGCGGGTATATGTTAAGTGGGCCAGGCGAGGTCCTGGCTGCTGAGTGGTACAATGGCAAATAATGGCAGCTGCGGGAACCCCTAGTGCTGATTGCTGCTGCTGCATTACAGAGGGTAACCTAATTGACTGCCGGCCACCTCCTCAGAAAGGACTGCGCGTTGCCTGCTTTTGGACTGCTTAGTGCCCCTACCTGCCCTTCATAGATTCCAACAGCTCTCCATGTTGCTGTGCTGGGTGCAGTGGCTCCCGTGCACTTTGTCAGGCCAGAGGAGGGGGCCTGATGCCGGCTGTGAAATGGACCGGTGTCTGTGGTGGTGCAGGACAAGTAGTGCCCATATTGTGATCAACACCTTGATCAGCCTACCCGCAACTTTTTCCTCTGGGTGAGCGCTGCCTGAGACCCACAACTCCATATAGATATCTACCCCCGCACTCTCTCTCTCTTTCTCTCTCTCTCTCCCTCACTCCCAATTTCACATTCTCTCACACTCTCCCTCTCAAACTCTTTCACTCTCCCTCACTCTCTCTTAAGGGCCCCATACACTGCCGTGACATGTCCATCTGGCATGTCGCGGGCGATCACCCCCAGCAGCCTTCCGGGGGCAGGATTGCCCAAGATACATCGTATGCTATCCTTTTGCATATGATGTATCTTGGGCAATTCTGGGCGACCCCAGCCTTGCCTGCGGGGTTGGACCAGATTGAATGTGCAGCATATTGAATCTGGAGGATCCGATCTGAGGCTCACAGGAACGCGCATCGGATCGGATCGGAAACGCCTCCAAAATGCCCGATTTCATCCGATATATCGGGCCGAATGCCCGAAATCGGATGAAATCGGGCATTATCGTCCTAGTGTATGGGGCCCTTTACTCTCCCTCACTCTCTATCTCTCGCTTTAAATTTCTCTCACCCCCTCTCTCCATCCTCTCTGTCTCTCCCCTTCACTCTCTCCCACACTCTCTAACTCCCTCTCTACCTTTTGCTCTTCCTCACTCTCTCATTCATCCTCTCCCTCACACTCTCTCCCACACTCTCTTACTCTCAAACTCTCTCTCAGACTCTTTTTCTCAGACTCTCTCATGTACTCACCCTCACTCTCCCCCTATCTCTTTCTTTCTCTCTCCCTCACTCTTCCATACTCTCCCTCTCACTCTCTCCCCCACACTCTACCTCACTTTCTCCCACACTTACTCTCACTGACATGTACTCACTCTCACTCTCTCCCCCACACTCTCCCTCACACTATCAAACACTCTTCCTCCCCTTTACTCTCTATCTTACACTCTCACTCCCTCTCTCACGCTCTCTCTCAGACGTTCTCATTATTTATTTCACACACTGTCTCAGGAGAGAGTGCTAGAGAAGTAAATGTTAAAGAGAGACCTGGTCAAGACAGGAAGGAGGAGAGTGCCCATCCATACAGAGCAACGGAGACAGAGAGATCAGGCTACAGGAAAATTCAGTCAAGTTGCAATTAAAACACAGCCAGTTGCAGTGTTCCATTGTATGCCATACCTACCATCCAAAGGGGTAACTTCATTGTTCTTCAGATCACACATTTGGGACACAATGCATGGCGCATATCATTTTGAATACGATGCATCCTGCCACTCATAGCATGCATATCAACGTTTATTAATGTTGAATGCATGAAGATTTTAGCTAAGGACAAAGCTGTACTTTTTTGTGAGTGGAATTCTGGATATGGGGGGGGGGGTGCTTTGAGGGATCTAATTGGATCCCGCTCAAGCAGGAGAAATGTAAATAGGAGCCTATAGACTTCTATTGGGCAGAGCCATCTAAAGATGACATAACACACCCATTTATGATAATTAGCAGGTGTGTTAGACACTGCTGCTATTAACTTTTATAACAGTGCTGCAACATACAGTTAAACAACAAGTGTTCAGAAACCCAACAACAGCCCAGATTGCCACAATCCAGAACACTCAGACAGAGAATGAGATTGAGTGTCCATAACTTACAGAGTGTCCGGGGCATTTTATCAAGGTTAGATGGACCTTTCTTTATTGCAGAATGGGGTTTGAACAGCGGTATACATAGGACTTTAGGTAGGAAATATTTCTATTACAAAATAGTCTGCAAATTCTTGCTAGTATAGAATTGAAGTATCATTGTGAAATTGTATTTGTTAGTGAATATCCAGTTGCTCCAAATTTGTGGTATAGTCAGCCAGGTTATATTAGTGTAAAGCTTTAGGGATACATTTACTAAGCAGTGATAAGAACAGAGAAGTGAGCCAGTGGAGAAATTTCCCCATCAACCAATCAGCAGCTCTGTATCATTTTATAGTATGCAAATTATAGATGTTACTTCAGTGCTGATTGGTTGCCATGGGCAACTTCTCCACTGGCTCACCTCTCCACTCTTATAACTGCTTAGTAAATGTACCCCTTAGTTACTTAATTCAAATGTAATATTGCATTTTTTAATCCAGTATTTCTGTTTCATATAGACTATAACAAACTACTCATATGCTGTTGTGTTCTGAGTATCGTATTGCAGATCTTTAGGCACTACTTCTATTTTTACTGTATTATAGTTTGAATCCAAGGAACCACTTTGAGCACCCCTTTAAGCAAAATTAATGATTCCAACACACCTCTAGAGTCATTACTAATAAAAAAAATATAAATACAGTACTTGCCTTGCATTGTCTTCATTTGGATGGGGAACTCTTGCCTCTCTGTCAGGGTGGAAACCGAGCCAACAATTTCTGCTAATGGAAGAAGTGAGAGGGTGCTCCACTACAGAGGGGACTCCAGCTCACACCCATACTGCACCCCAGCTCACACCCATATTGCACCATCTGTAGTCCCACTTGTATGGGGTATCGCATAGGTTTGACTTGATTGTTGTTTGTTCATAATCAATATAATAAATCAATATATTAAACCCTCTATAGCACAGTATTTTATTAATATTTCAAGTTAACTTTAATTGAGAAATAAAAAGGACAAAAAAACAGCAACTATGATATTTTACAGTACAATGCAGGAATATCCCTATCATCTCCATAGCCAAGTGCACATATGGTGGTGCTGAAGTGGTGTATATCTGTAGTAGCAGGACGTTCACACGTTTACCAATGTTGTGTCGAGGGTGCATCAAAGGAATTGTGAGTTACACAGAGTTGTGTGCTTGTAAATATACACCTCACCTTTTCAAAGGATGTCTTGCACCAAGGGTACGGCTGATACAAGTGCACACTGATAATGATGACGGCTATGAAACCAAGCATATGGACAGGAGAGGTGTAATCGCATAGTTACGTACAACCATAGGCATATGCAATGGGTGCAGGATGTGTGGTGCACACGGACCCCTGAGTCCAGTGGAGACCTCACTGCGCACTCAGCACCAATAAACTATACTCACCTCTCTGACAGCTCCGCAGCAATCTCTGGGAAAATGGTTTTGGTCTAATTTCCCCAGAGATCTGTGCATGCACAGTAAACTCTGTCATGGTGCCAAAGTTTACCCGGCCCATGGCCCAGGAATAGTGCAGGGACACAGAAACATTGTCCCTCCAACTCCTCTGCATATACAGAAATTCTGCATAAGGGCAAATATTCACATTTTCTCTTACATCCTAGAGCAGTGATGGCTAACTTTGACACTCCAGCTGTTGTTGAACTACACGTCCCAGCATTCCCTGCATCGGTTTTAGCATGGCCAAACAGCAAAACTGATGCAGGGCATGCTGGGATGTGTAGTTCAACAACAGCTGGAGTGTCAAGGTTAGCCATCACTGTCCTAGAGGATACTGGGGTCCATTTAGTACCATGGGGTATAGACAGGTCCACTAGGAGCCATGGGCACTTTACAAATTTGATAGTGTGGGCTGGCTTCTCCCTCTATGCCCCTCCTACCAGACTCAGTTTAGAAAATGTGCCCGGAGGAGCCGGTCACATTGAAGGAAGTTCCTGGAGAGTTTCCTGCATTTATTTTCTCTGTTTGTTATTTTCAGGCAGGGCTGGTTGGCACCAGCCTGCCTGCTTCTTGGGACTTGGAAAGGGAGGGGGGGAATGGCCAAACCTCTTGAAGGGTTAATGGTCCCGTTCCCCGCTGACAGGTCACTGAGCTCCTGAGGGAACAATTTGCAAGCCCCACCACGGTGAGCGTACATTCCCGCAGCATGCTGCCACCCCTGACAGAGCCAGAAGAATAAAGATTGGTGAGTTATGAGTCGACTTCCCAGTTAGCCGGGCACCGGCCATTATGGTGGCATGAGGGTACAGAGACGCATGGCTTCTAAATGTGGCAGAATGTGTCTCCAGGCACAGTACACGACTGCGTCTCAGTTTACTGTACACAGTACCTAAACTGGCAAACACAGCCTTAAAACAGTTCTGCTCCATTTTAAGCATACAAATTACCTAAGCCAGTATAAAAAAGCGGGAAGACCGCGCGCCATTGAAGGGGAGGGGCTTAATTATGAGAGGATCCAACAGCTCACCAGCGCCATTTTCCCTCTGCAGTAGACACAGACGCTGACAGGTATGCGCAGCTCCTACGGTGTGACTCAAAATTACCTCAGCGGTACCAGGGAATCATAGCAGATGGGGAGTGACTATTAGTGTACTAAGTCCCCTATCAGGGTACTTAGTCTGCGACCCGGCTAAGCTTGGCATTAGCGGCAAGGGCGCGATGGGGGCTGGCTCCAAACAACTCTGTGTCTCCCTGAAGGGCTCTTTGTGCATTACTTGTGCTTAACCTGTGTGTGTGTGTGTGTGTGTGTGTGTGTGTGTGTGTGTGTGTGTGTGTGTGTGTGTGTTGTCACATTTACATTATGTCAGACAAAGGGGTATATTTACTAAGGTCCCGATTTTGTCCGAGATGCCGTTTTTTCTTCAAAGTGTCATCTCGGGAATTTACTAAACTCAAATCTCGGCAGTGATGAGGGCATTCGTATTTTTTTTAAAGTCCAACAAAAAAAATACGAATGAATACACCATCGGTCAAAACGCGGCTGTTTAAGTATGAATCTCGGTAATTTACTAAGAAGTGCAAAGCAAAAAAAAAAACAAACACTGCCGTGAAAAAATACAAATCGTAAAAAAGTGCTAAAAAAACACAGACCTGCTTTTTTGAGCCGTGTTTGGATAGGCATGCACGGATCCATGAGATCCGTGCATGTATATCAGTGGGAAGGGGTGTGAAAGTGTTAATTTATTGAAAAAAAATTGCGTGGGGTCCCCCCTCCTAAGCATAACCAGCCTCGGGCTCTTTGAGCCGATCCCGGTTGCAGAAATATTGGGGAAAAAATGACAGGGGTTCCCCCATATTTAAGCAACCAGCATCGGGCTCTGCGCCTGGTCCTGGTTCCAAAAATACGGGGGACAAAAAGCGTAGGGGTCCCCCGTATTTTTAAAACCAGCACCGGGCTCCACTAGCTGGACAGATAATGCCACAGCCGGGGGTCACTTTTATACAGTGCCCTGCGGCCGTGGCATCAAATATCCAACTAGTCACCCCTGGCCGGGGTACCCTGGGGGAGTGGGGACCCCTTCAATCAAGGGGTGTCCCCCCCCCAGCCATCCAAGGGCCAGGGGTGAAGCCCGAGGCTGTCCCCCCCATCCAATGGGCTGCGGATGGGGAGCTGATAGCCTTTGTGAAAAGTGTTTGATATTGTTTTTAGTAGCAGTACTACAAGGCCCAGCAAGCCTCCCCCGCAAGCTGGTACTTGGAGAACCACAAGTACCAGCATGCGGCGGAAAAACGGGCCCGCTGGTACCTGTAGTACTACTACTAAAAAAATACCCCAAAAAAGACAATACACACACACCTTGAAAGTAAAGTTTTATTACATCCATCCACACAAACATACATACATACTTACCTTATGTTCACACGAGGGTCGGTCCTCTTGTCCAGTAGAATCCATGGGGTACCTGTTGAATAAATTATACTCACCAGATCCAGGGTACCAGGCTCCTCGGATAATCCTTTTGTAATCCACGTACTTGATTAAAAAAATAAAACGGAGACCCGAGCCACGCACTGAAAGGGGACCCATGTTTTCACATGGGCCCCCTTTCCCCGAATGCCAGAAACCCACTCTGACTGATGTCTAAGTGGGTTTCTTCAGCCAATCAGGGAGCGCCACGTTGTAGCACCCTCCTGATCGGCTGTGTGCTCCTGTACTGTCTGACAGGCGGCACACGGCAGTGTTACAATGTAGCGCCTATGCGCTCCATTGTAACCAATGGTGGGAACTTTCAGGTCAGCGGTGAGGTCACTTTCGGTCAACCGCTGAGCAGAAAGTTCCCACCATTGGTTACAATGGAGCGCATAGGCGCTACATTGTAACACTGCCGTGTGCCGCCTGTCAGACAGTACAGGAGCACACAGCCGATCAGGAGGGTGCTACAATGTGGCGCTCCCTGATTCGCTGAAGAAACCCACTTAGACATCAGTCAGAGTGGGTTTCTGGCATTCGGGGAAAGGGGGCCCATGTGAAAACATGGGTCCCCTTTCAGTGCGTGGCTCGGGTCTCCGTTTTATTTTTTTAATCAAGTACGTGGATTACAAAAGGATTATCCGAGGAGCCTGGTACCCTGGATCTGGTGAGTATAATTTATTCAACAGGTACCCCATGGATTCTACTGGAGAAGAGGACCGACCCTCGTGTGAACATAAGGTAAGTATGTATGTATGTTTGTGTGGATGCATGTAATAAAACTTTACTTTCAAGGTGTGTGTGTATTGTCTTTTTTTGGGTATTTTTTTAGTAGTAGTACTACAGGTACCAGCGGGCCCGTTTTTCCGCCGCATGCTGGTACTTGTGGTTCTCCAAGTACCAGCATGCGGGGGAGGCTTGCTGGGCCTTGTAGTACTGCTACTAAAAACAATATCAATCACTTTTACAAAAAGGCTATCAGCCCCCCATCCGCAGACCATTGGATGGGGGGGACAGCCTCGGGCTTCACCCCTGGCCCTTGGGTGGCTGGGGGGGGGACCCCTTGATTGAAGGGGTCCCCACTCCCCCAGGGTACCCCGGCCAGGGGTGACTAGTTGGATATTTGATGCCACGGCCGCAGGGCACTGTATAAAAGTGACCCCCGGCTGTGGCATTATCTGTCCAGCTAGTGGAGCCCGGTGCTGGTTTTAAAAATACGGGGGACCCCTATGCTTTTTGTCCCCCGTATTTTTGGAACCAGGACCAGGCGCAGAGCCCGATGCTGGTTGCTTAAATATGGGGGAACCCCTGTCATTTTTTTCCCATATTTCTGCAACCAGGATCGGCTCAAAGAGCCCGAGGCTGGTTATGCTTAGGAGGGGGGACCCCACGCCATTTTTTTTTACAGTTTTACAGTGCTTATTTAAAAAAAAAAAAATTAACCCCAGCACGGATCACACAGATCCGGCCGAGATTCATTTAGAAAAAGTCGGCAGTGTTTTGCTAATCACTGCCGTAAAAAACTAAAAAAAAACACGAATGACATCGACATCGGAAAACCCGAAAATGCAGAATACGGCAGCTTAGTAAATTAGTCGTAATAAATTCAAAAAGTTGCAGTTTTACACTTTCGATGTAATTCGTGATTATTCTCCCACCAAATCGGGAGAATTACGAATGTTAGTAAATATACCCCAAAGAGTGTGTTTCTTGTACAGCATAGTGTTCCTCTTCACCAGGGGGCTCACTACTGGGTACTCAGGGTTCACAGAATAGCGGGGCTGAAACAGAGTGGGTTAATTCTCTTAAAGGAATGATCTCCACTCTTTCTACAAAATTGACCCGCATTGAGAAAGAGATGCAATACTTAAAAAGACTGTGGATGACTTTATGAACAGAGACTCAGTCCCCAGAACAGCGTCTCAATCTCCTCCCATTTGTCTGTCACAGGGAATAGAGGTTCTTATAGAGGCTATCAGAGATGTTCTGCATATTCCTGATAAGGTTTCAGAGGAGTGTGAGGAATCTTATTTTAATGTAAAAAAAAGAAGTCCTCAGTCACTTTTCCTGTGTCAAAGGAATTGAATACCCTGTTTGAAGAACCGTGGGTTAATCCTGATAAGAAATTTCAGATCCCTTACTCTCATCTTTTACCTTTCCTCTGGAGGATAGGAAAAAATTGGAAAATCCACCGATAGTGGATGTATCAGTCTCTAGGCTGTCACGAAAAATTGTATTGCCTGTTCCTGGTGCAGCCTCCCTAAAAGTCATGGCTGATCGTAAAATTGAGACTACACTCAAATCATTGTACACAGCTGCTGGGGTGGCCCAAAGACCCACTATTGCATGTGCGTGGATCACAAAATCCATTGCAAAATGGCCAGGTAACCTAATTGAGGGGTTAGATTCCTTGTCTAGGGGGGATGTTGTTTTACTCCTGCAGCATATACAGGACTCTACGACCTTTATGATGGAAGCCATAAAAGAGATAGGTTTGCTTAATGCACGCACCACCGCTATGGCAGTGTCGGCATGCAGGGGCTGGTGGCTACACCAGTGGTCTGCTGACGTGAACTCCAGGAAAGGCATGGAAGGTCTACCATTCACAGGAGAGGCCTTGTTTGGAGATGAACTAGACAAATGGATCTCCACAGCTACTGTGGGTAAGTCTACGTATCTTTCTTACGCAGCCCCCCCAGCTTATTCAGCTTCTGCGTTACAGTCCTTTTGGATGGCGACGTTCAAAGGCAAATCCAGAGGTGATTCTACATCCTCCAGTGGTGCAAGAGGTAAACCACGCAAACCAGCAACTTCAGGTGCTCAGGAACAGAGCTCAGGCTTTGCTTAATCAAAGACTACAGCATGACGGTGGACCACTATGCCTGGAAGGTTGTCAGGTGGGAGCCCGCCTACAATTCTTCAGTCAGCTCTGGTCACATTCATGCCAGGATCCCTGGGTTATAGATCTTATTTCTCAGGGCTACAGACTGGCGTTCCAAAAGATCCCACCTCACAGATTCTTCAAATCAGGCTTGCCAGTTTCACAAGAGGCATGTATTACTTTACAGCATTCCAGTTCCACCTCATCTGCTCAACAAGGGGTACTACTCCAACTTGTTCGTAGTACCGAAACCGGACGGTTCGGTAAGACCGATTATGAACCTTAAGTCTTTGAACCCGTACTTACGAGTGTTCAAATTCAAGATGGAGTCTCTGAGAGCAGTAATCTCAGGTCTGGAGGAGGGGGAATTCCTAGTGTCTCTGAATATCAAGGATGCATACCTTCACATTCCGATATGACCACCTCATCAGGCTTATCTACGGTTTGCATTGCAGGACTGTCACTACCAGTTCCGGGCCCTGAGATGATGTTTCTGCTCCACAAGCTGGGAGTGAACATAATTCCGTACCTGGACGATCTACTGATAAAAGCACCGTCCAGGGAAAGGTTGCTGGACAGCATTGGTCTCTCAACTAAACTCCTCCAGAATCACGGGTGGATTCTGAACCATCCAAAGTCTCACCTAGAGCCAACAAGGAGGCTCCCATTCCTGGGAGAAGGAATTCCATTGGAGAAGGCATTGGTAATCCAGTCGATGGTTCGGGATGTCCTGAAGCCAACCCGGGTGTTGGTGCATCTGTGCATTCGCCTTCTGGGGAAAATAGTAGCCTCTTACGAGGCTCTTCAATATGAAAGGTTTCACGCATGACCCTTCCAGCTCGATCTGTTGGACAAATGGTCCGGATGGCATCTTCATATGCACCAGAGGATCCGTCTGTCACCAAGAGCCAGGATCTCCCTTCTGTGGTGGCTACAGATTTCTCACCTTGTCGAGGGTTGGAGATTCGGAATTCAGAACTAGATTCTGTTAAACACAGACGCAAGCCTCAGAAGTTGGGGAGCAGTCTCTCAGGGGGTGCAGTTTCAAGGAAGATGGTCAAGTCAAGAATTCGTCCTTCCAACCAACATTCTGGAACTCAGGGCCATATACAACCCCCTCCTGCAGTCCTCACATCTTCTTCAAGATCGTGCCATTCAGGTCCAGTCGGACAATGTGACGTACATAAACCAACAGGGTGGAACAAAAAGCAGAACCGCAATGTCAGAGGTGTCAACAATTCTCCTCTGGGCAGAAAGAAACACTGTGACATTGTCAGTGGTCTTCATTCCGGGAGTAGACAACTGGGAAGCAGACTTCCTCAGCAGACACGACCTGCATCCGGGGGAGTGGAGCCTTCACCCGGAAGAGTTCAGGTGCTTGACAAGTCGATGGGGATATCCACAAATCGACATGATGGCCTCTTGTCTCAACAAGGAGCTCAAGCGGTATTGTTCCAAGTCGAGAGACCCACAGGCAGTGGCGGTGGACGCCTTGACGACTCCATGGGTCTAACAGATGGTGTACGTGTTTCCTCCACTTCCTCTGATCCAAAGAATTCTAAAAAGAATAAAAGGGGAAAGGGTTCAAGCAATATACATTGCTCCGCACTGTCCAAGTAGGGCCTGGTACGCGGACCTTCTGGAGCTGCTTCTCGAAGATCAGTGGCATCTACCTCTTTGTGAGGATCTTCTACAACAGGGCCCATTTGTCTTTCAGGACTTACCACGGCTACGTTTGATGGCATGGGAGTTGAACGGCTGATTCTAGTCAGGAGAGGTATCCCTCACAAGCTTATCCCGACTATGATCCAAGCCAGGAAGGGGGTAACGTCTAAACATTACCATCGTATTTGGAAGAAATACGTCTCTTGGTGTGAGAACAGAAATTATTCTGCGGTGGAATTTCATCTGGGACGTTTCTAGTGATGAGCGGATTCGGTTTTCCGCTCATCACTAGACGTTTCCTACTTTTTCTGCAGGCAGGCGTGGATGTTGGCCTGCATCTGGGCTCCGTAAAAGTCCAGATTTTGGCCTTGTCCATTTTCTTTCAGAAACAATTGGCTTCTCTCCCTGAGGTCCAGACGTTCTTGAAGGGTGTTCTGCACATCCAACCTCCCTTTGTGCCTCCCAAGGCACCTTGGGATCTCAATGTGTTGCTGCAGTTCCTCCAATCGGACTGGTTTGAACTGTTACAGGAGGTGGATGTAAAATATCTTACGTGGAAGACTGTCACACTGTTGGCCTTGGCTACAGCAGGACGTGTGTCTGAGCTGGGGGCTTTGTCTCACAAAAGTCCCTATTTAATTTTCCATGAGGACAGAGCTGAACTCAGAACTCGTCAGCAATTTCTTCCTAAAGTGGTGTCCGCATTTCATATCAACCAACCTATTGTGGTTCCAGTTGTCACCGACACCTCTGCTACTTCAAAGTCTTTGGATGTTTTGAGGGCTTTGAAGGTGTATGTAAAATGAACAGCTCGTCACAGAAAATCTGACTCGCTGTTTGTTCTTTATGATCTTAATAAAATTGGGTGTTCTGCTTTAAAGCAGTCCATTGCATGCTGTATCAGGCTTACTATTCAGAATGCTTATTCCATGGCAGGTTTACTGTGTCCAAAATCTGTACAGGCCCACTCTACTAGGTTGGTGGGTTCTTCCTGGGCGGCTGCCCGGGGTATCTCGGCTTTACAGCTCTGCCGAGCGATTACTTGGTCAGGTTCGAACACGTTTGCTAAATTCTACAAGTTCGGTACTTTGGCCTCTGAGGACCTTCAGTTTGGTCAATCAGTTCTGCAGGAACCTCAGCACTCTCCCACCTGGTTTGGTAGCTTTGGTACATCCCCATGGTACTAAATGGACCCCAGTATCCTCTAGGATGTAAGAGTAAATAGGATTTTAATTACCTACCCGTAAATCCTTTTCTCGTAGTCCGTAGTGATTACTGGGCGCCTGCCTGGTGCTTCGTTCTTCCTGCACTGTTTCTTGGTTAAGTAATGTTGGTTCAGCCGTTGCTTTTCCTGTTTCAAGTTTGGTTAGCCTGGCTTTCCTCTTGTTGTGTGTGCTGGTTCGGAATCTCACCACTATCCTTATCTATCCTTCTCTCAAAGTATGTCCGTCTCCTCGGGCACAGTTTCCTAGAAAATACCAAACAGATAAAATAAATGCAGAAAACTCTTCAGGAGCTTCCATCAGTGTGACAGGCTCCTCCGGACACATTTTCTAAACTGAGTCTGGTAGGAGGGGCATAGAGGGAGGAGCCAGCCCACACTATAATATTCTTAAAGTGCCCATGGCTTTTAGTGGACCCGTCTATACCCCATGGTACTAAATGGATCCCAGTATCCTCTACGGTCTACGAGAAAAGGATTTACCTGTAGGTAATTAAAATCCTATTTTTTTTATCAAAGAAAGCAATGTAGGTCTAATTACATACAACTTGTAATCATCTCTGCATCTGCCCATATGTGTGGAAACTTTTACATTTTATTCTTCTTATCGTTAATTTGTTTGCCAATTTCCTCAATGTCTTCTGTCATCTCTTGTACCAAGGAGGGCATTACTGACACCAGGTCCATATGCAGTGAGGCTCACAACTGTTGCAAGGAATAAGCTTAAACTATCATTTTTAAATAGTGGGGACAGTGGCATACCTCCTGAAGGCAATGGAAGCATTGTCTCGAGCTCCATGGGTCGGGGGTGCCAGTAGGGGTGCAGAGAAGGGGGAACACCATTGCGCCCTGTATTTTTAGTCTGGGCCACATATTGCATTAGAGCATCTTCTCCTTCTGCAACACTTCAACTCCTGGAAGTGGGGAACATCATACCTCCCAACTTTGTAGCTGAAGAAGAGTGTAGCCTATCGAAAAGGGGGCGTGGCCTCGCGACAAGGGCCGCGATCGAAAGCCATGCCCCGTTTTCATCATTATGGGGGCATGAACAGC
The DNA here is from genome assembly GCF_028390025.1 of Pseudophryne corroboree. NCBI lineage: Eukaryota > Metazoa > Chordata > Amphibia > Anura > Myobatrachidae > Pseudophryne > Pseudophryne corroboree. The sequence continues at coordinate 759,105,777 of NC_086444.1, forward strand.
TCTCAGAGAGCTGCCGGTCATGCACCCTGTCCCTCTCTGCTGTGAATGGATGCTGTGCGCAAGCGCACAGCATCTATTCACCGCTGCTCTCCCAACTGCCCCCCCACCCGCAGGACACTGCGACCCGCGGGTGGGACAGAGGGACAGACCATAAAAAACGGGACTGTCTCTACAAAATCAGGAGATAAAAGCTTCCCCTAAGTTCCTGGATGCCAAATCATTCTCCTTAGTGTCTCTGTACAGTATGTTCTACTAGTGTACTAATTAGCACGAACAGCTTGTAACGTACAGTGGCAAGATTAATCTTTCTATGTATAACAGAGAGATATAAAAGCTCCCCCTAAGTTTCTGGATGCCAAATCACCATCCTTAGTATCTCTGTACAGTGGCCCTCATTCCGAGTTGATCGCTCGCAAGGCGATTTTAGCAGAGTTACACACGCTAAGCCGCCGCCTACTGGGAGTGAATCTTAGCTTCTTAAAATTGCGACCGATGTATTCGCAATATTGCGATTACAAACTACTTAGCAGTTTCAGAGTAGCTTCAGACTTACTCAGCATCTGCGATCAGTTCAGTGCTTGTCGTTCCTGGTTTGACGTCACAAACACACCCAGCGTTCGCTCAGACACTCCCCCGTTTCTCCGGCCACTCCTGCGTTTTTTCCGGAAACGGTAGCGTTTTTATCCACACGCCCATAAAACGCCGTGTTTCCGCCCAGTAACACCCATTTCCTGTCAATCACACTACGATCGCCGGAGCGAAGAAAAAGCCGTGAGTAAAAATACTATCTTCATTGTTAAATTACTTGGCGCAGTCGCAGTGCGAATATTGCGCATGCGTACTAAGCGGAATTTCACTGCGATGCAATGAAAATTACCGAGCGAACGACTCGGAATGAGGGCCCGTATGTTCTATTAGTGTACTAATAGCTTTTATCTCTCTCCATTATACTTAGAAAGATTACAATAGAGAGAGATAAACGCTCCTCCCTAAGTTCCTGGATGCTAAATCACCGTCCTTGGTATCTCTGTACAGTATATTCTATTAGTATATTAATTAGCACAAACAGTGTGTAACGTACAGCGGCAAGATCACTCTTTCTATGTATAACAGAGAGAGATAACAGCTCCTCCCTAAGTTCATGGATGCCAAATCACCATCCTTAAAATCTCTGTACAGTATATTCTATTAGGGTACTAATTAGCTGTTCATGCTAATTAGTACTCTAATAGAAAATAGTGTACAGAGATACTAAGGATGGTGATTTGGCATCCAGGAACTTAGGGAGGAGCTTTTATCTCTCTCCATTATACATAGAAAGATTAAACTTGCCGCTGTACGTTACAAGCTGTTCATGCTAATTAGTACACCAATAGAGCATACTGTACAGAGATACCAAGGACGGTGATTTGGCATCCAGGAACTTAGTGGGATGCCAAATCACCATCCTTAGTATCTCTGTGCAGTATGTTCTATTAGGGTACTAACTAGCTGTTCATGCTAATTAGTACTCTAATAAGAAATACTGTACAGAAATACTAAGGACGGTGATTTGGCACCCAGGAACTTAGGGAGGAGCTTTTAACTCTCTCCATTATACATAGAAAGATTAAACTTGCCGCTGTACGTTACAAGCTGTTCGTGCTAATTAGTACACTAGTAGAACATACTGTACAGAGATACTAAGGACAGTGATTTGGCATCCAGGAACTTAGGGGGAGCGTTTATCTCTCTGCTATACTTAGAAAGATTACAATGGAGAGAGATAAAATCTTCTCCCTAAGTTCCTGGATGCCAAATCGCCGTCCTTAGTATCTCTGTACAGTATGTTCTATTAGTGTACTAACTAGCACAAACAGCTTGTAATGTACAACACAGATTCTCACAACACAAATTCTCTAACGCCGATGATCTACAGTACTGTGTTGCTCGAAGTTATTTGCGTCAGAATACACTAATTTATATTTACTGATATGTCTATAGGTCAGAGGTTCCCAAACTGTGTGCCGTGGCTCCCCGGGGTGCCTCGGGACACTTGCAGGGGTGCCCTGGGTTGGTGGTCCAGGACCAATTCAAATTATTCATGGTCAATATAATAGGCAAAACCAGTGCTGGTGGCTGCCAGACATAAAATATGTGGCCAAACAGAAGCAAATCTTGTCCCTCACCACACAACTGACCCTAAGGATGACATATAAATGCTATCTACTTAATGTGATATTTCTTTCTAAATTTATCAACACAAAATTTTTGGCCATGGGGTGCCGTGAAAAAAATTCTGATATTCTAGGGCGCCGTGATTCAAAAAAGTTTGGAAACCACTGCTATAGGTGCTCATTACCACTGTGTATTTTAGATAGCGAATGAGTCGCTCCTGCAGATTTACTCCGATTTGTGTGAAACCTGTGTGCACCCTTCCTTTGATTGTTTTACAATGGATTACACCGAAAAAAATTATAATAATAAAGTGAAAGTCATGGGAACAAAGAAAAAAAAATTGGCACTTTGGGAATCGAACCCAGGACTCAGTGTGGCAGACGGGAGCCTTCATCGCTAGCCCACAACACTGCATGGAAGATTCACAAGTTCATGTGTAAAAGTACTGCAAAGAGCGATTCCTTCCTATTGGTGTTCATTTATGCCGTTAGGGGACTCGGAACGCTCATTTCATGCACTGTACATACTGTAAAGTCAATAAGCTACATTATTCATTTCACACATTAGTTGCATCTGCATACACAAGTGTTTTAACACATTCATTTGCATCTGTATAAACTATACACACAGTGATTTGGCATCCAGGAACTTAGGCAGGAGCTTTTATGTCTCCCCATTATACTTAATACTATGGGTTTTGGACGCTCACATACTGTATCCCTAACATCAATAGACCATACTGTATCTGTAACTTGATGGTTTGCATCTGTCTATGCTGTACTATTTGCATCTGTACTGTATATACTGTTATAGACTGTATGACATACTGTAGCATAATGTAGCCTAATGAGACGCACCAGTAAAGTAGTTCTTACGCTGCAGTTCAATATTGTATTTTAATGGAGACCACACGCATGCGCATTGGTGATTTTAAAAAGTGACATCTAGTGGATGATCTTAGGTATTACACTCAAAGGTAACGCCAAACGCTCTGTGCGCCTCCCTTCGACTAGGCGTGCCTCCTTGCCCCCAGGCACGCTGCGTTTGCCTGATCGTGACTAACGCCTCAGTCAGCCAAGATAACAGAGGACCCATCTGTATCTTAATTTTATTTAGTCTCTCCCGGACTACTTCATCATTTAACCAAGTACTTAGCAATAGATCATTATCATAGCATATGTTGTGCACTACTCCCGCCAACCTGTCATCTCTTGTGAATACTGATGAAAAGAATTTATTCAATAAATCTGCTTTTTCCATATCATCAATAATCAAGACATCCAACTCACCCTTTAATGGTCCAATATTCTCCTTTTTTAACCTTTTACCATTTATATACTTAATAGAACTTTTCCAGTTTGTTTTACTCTCCTTGGCAACTTGTTTATCATTTTCTTTTGTTACACTCCTTGTAGTACTGGTATGATTCCGCCTTCCCGTCAGACTTAAATGCTTTGAAAACATACCTCTTTTTATCCGTTAGTTCCTTGATCTTCTTATTAAGCAACATTGATTTGAATTTACTACTCCTGTTTTTGCTGACCTTGAAAATGAACAAATGAGTGTACTTGTTGAGCAAAGTTGTAAAAACATCCCACATTTCAGCTGTATTCTTACCTTGAAATATAATTTCCCAATTGATGTCCTTCATTGCTTGTTTCAGCATGTTGAAATTAGCTTTTCTAAAGTTAAAAGTCTTAGTTAGACCCTTATAGTGTTATTTTTGAAAGCTGATATCAAATGTGATCATACTATGATCGCTATTTCCCAAGGTCTCCCCTACTGTAATATTTGATATCATCTCCACCTTATTAGTTAGTACGAGGTCCAGTATAGTCCTAAGTGCAGTGGGTTCCTCTATTACCTGGGACAAGTAATGATCTTTTAGCATGTTTAAGAATCTGTTACCCCTAGCTGTATTTACTGTACTGTTTAGGTGCTCCAATTTATGTCTGGGTAATTAAAGTCCCCAATGATAATGACCTCCCCCATTCTTTGCAGCTTTTTTGATTTGCTGCAAGAGTTGTAATTCATCAGGCACACTAATATCTGGTGGTTTGTAGCATGTCCCTATTAAAAACTTTTTTGTATCTTTACCCCCACTCGGAATCTCAACCCATAATGACTCCAGTCCCCTCGTAAATAACCTCCCTTAAATACAGTTTTAAGAATGGCTTAATATAAAGACAAACACCCCCTCCCCTTTTATTAGTCCTATCTCTCCCGAAGAGAGTCTACCTCTTCAAGTTTGTTGCCCAGTCGTGAGAATTGTCTCACCATGTCTCTGTAATGCCTATAATATCATAATGATCATTAAGTGCAATTGTTTCTAATTCCCCCATTTTACTTGCTAGGCTTCTTGCAAACATTTAAGTTTAATAATTCCCTGATTTGTAAATTATGTTGTAGATAATGTTTCCTTAGGAACTTGAGTTTCCTTGCTTTACCATCGCTGACTATTAATCCCCTTCCCCCCCTCTCCACCTCCATTATACTTTATAGATTCGTCCTTTCTTCTCTCTCTAGTAGTCCCACTAATGCTTTCTAATCCCTCCCCCGAGGCAACAAGTTTAAAATGTCCTTCCAACCTTCTAACCATCCTACCCCCCAGCATTGCTGCCCCCTCCTCATGCATGTGCAATCCATCACTACAAAAGATGGCGCCTGACTGAAAAGTCCGCCCAGAGTTCCAAGAACACAAATCCCTCTTTCCTAAACCAGTCTCTAAGACACACATTTACCTCCCTAATCTCCCTTTGGCTCCCTGGACTAGCGCGTGGCACAGGTAATATTTAGAGAATATTACCCTAGATGTCCTTGCCTTAAGTTTCTGGCCTACAGTAGATCCCTATAATCTTTCTTAAGGACATCCCACCTACCACTAACTTAGTTGTTTGTACCAACGTGCACCAAGACCGCCGGGTCATTCCCGGCCCCTCCCAACAATCTTTCTACCCGGTCCACAATGTGGTGTATACGAACACCTGATAGACACAAGTGATCACGGTCCCGGTAGCAGACTGCCCTGTCTGTCTTCCTGATAATAGAATCCCCTACTACCACAATCTGACTAGGTACCTCACTTCCTATTATCCCATTTGTGCCGGAGGGACCACTCCTCTGGTTGCTAGAGGGAACAGTCTCATCCAGCTCCGTCATTTCCTCACTGCCATCCACCAAATCTTTGACCAATCGGGTGAATTTGTTGGGGTTTGGTAATTCAGAGATGTCCTGCCTCCCCCTCTTTTACTTCCTTCTAACCGTGACTCAGCTGGCTACCTGATTGTCCTCATCCTCCTCTAACCTTCAACTCCTCCACCGTTCTAAGCAGTGGCGGAACTAGCGAGCGATGGGCCCAGGTGTGACAAAATGCTTTGGGCCCCCCCATGCCATCCAATTCCACCCCCTCACCCTTGGAGAGGATCTGGTGAGGGTGACCTGCTCGGGGCCAGGGAAATGGATACCTAGCAACAGTGCCGTAACTAGACATTTTAGCGCTGTGTGCAAGAAACTGCAACAGAGCCCCCCCCTCTATGTAAAACAGGGGTGTGGCCACAAAATAATATCAATTCATATAACGGTGCACAGTAGTCTCCATTATTCAAATTACTCTGCACAGTAGCACCACTACATCAGGTAGAGCCCCTTTTACACATTACAGTGGACAGATTCTCCCTTTTTTACACATTACGGCAGACAGCGTCCCCTTTCGTACACATAATGGCAGACAGCGTCCCCTTTTTACACATTATGGCAGACAGCATCCCTTTTTTACACATTACAGCAGACAGTCCTCCTTTTTTTACACATTACGGCAGGCAGTTTCCCCTTTTTACACATTACGGCAGACAGCGTCCCTTTTTACACATTACGGCAGACAGCGTCCCCCTTTTTACACATTACAGCAGACAGTCCCCATTTTTTTTACACATTACGGCAGACAGCGTCCCCTTTTTTACACCTTACGGCAGACAGCGTCCCCTTTTTACACATAACGGCAGACAGCGTCCCCTTTTTTACACATAATGGCAGACAGCATCCCCTTTTTTACAAATTATGACAGACAGCATCCCCTTTTTACACATTACGGCAGAGTCCACCTTTTACACATTACGGCAGACAGCGTCCCCTTTTTACACATTACGGCAGACAGCGTCCCCTTTTACACATTACGGCAGACAGCGTCCCCTTTTTACACATAATGGCAGACAGCATCCCCCTATTTACACATTAAGGCAGACAGAGTCCCCCTTTTTACACATTACAGCAGACACCGTCCCCCTATTTACACATTAAGGCAGCCAGTCCCCCTTTTTACACATTACGGCAGACAGCATCCCCTTTTTACACATTACAGCAGACAGCGTCCCCTTTTTACACATAATGACAGACAGCGTCCTGTTATTTACACATTTAGGCAGACAGCGTCCCCCTATTTACACATTATGGCAGACAGCGTCCCCCTTTTTACACATTAAGGCAGCCAGTCCCCCTTTTTACACATTACGGCAGACAGCGTCCCCCTTTTTACACATTAAGGCAGCCCGTTCCCCTTTTTACACATTGTGGCAGATGATGATCCCCGGCAGGGGAGAAGGAGGTGGAGGAGGGAGCCGCAGCAGCACAGTGTAATTGGTGGAGGCGCTGCTGCTGCTGTCCCTCTGCTTCACCATAGGCTGTCCTCCGCCGCTGTGAATGCTGGGATGCACTTCCCAGCATTCACAGCGGCGGAGGGCATCCTATGGTGAAGGTGAGGGACAGCAGCAGCGCCTCCACCAATTACAGTGCGTTGCTGCGGCTCCCTCCTCCACCTCCCTCCTCCTCCTTCCCCCCGTGGCGCAGTGCTCCTCTCCTCGGCCGGCGGCGGACAGCGGCATGTAATGTCAGTTAGACTCATTACATGCCGCACTGGATTTGGGCCCCTGGACAGTGGCGGGCCCCAGTACAAGGCACTGCTTGCACTGGCGGTAGTTTCGCCACTGGTTCTAAGCTTTGCTCGAGATTGTGAATTATTTGAAAAATATCTAAAGGTAACTTCAAACAATTTGACTTTACAAATTTTACAAATTGAAAAAATCAGAAAAGTTCCATTTAGTAAATGGGTAGTGGTAAACTGTCAGGAGTTGTGACTGTTCATATTATATTCATGCTTCTGATCAAGATGCCTTTCAGATTTTATGTTTCCTGCAAACGTAAGGGTACATCCAGTGTTTATCGTTAATGAGGTCCACAGAATACATTGCATCTATTATTATTATTTAATAAATGCATTTGCATATTGTGAAAAATAAACATAAGTAAATAAAAAAATTATTGGAATCCCTTCAGAATAAAAAGCATCAATAGCGATGACTTTATTACAGTGTTTATTATTGCAGCACATTAACAACAAATGAGATAATTCAGTGGCATCCTGGGTTTTACGTAAGATGATATTACATTACCCAAGGAATTAAAAACTACACTAAATTCTTCTTTCTATTGTATCTAGCAATTTCCCTCGGTAGCTAAATTAAATGATCCTCTGTGAGGATGTTTCTTTTACATTCAACACAGCTGTTATTGCTAAGAGCTAGAGGAGGTCCTTTAATGAGGCAGCTCCAGGAAGCAGAAATGAGCTGATGTAAACTTGGATTTCGGTCTTCACAGGAACAGTTAACAAGCTATTTGCTTTCACACTGCTACTGTACTTTAGAAACTGTTTTATTGTTGGATCTCATTTTATTTAAAAAAAAAATATTCCAGTACACAGATAATGTAGGACAATCCCAGTCTCACTAAGGAGGTCATTCAGACCTGATTGCACGCTAGGTTTTTTCGCTGCGCTGAGATCAGGTCAGAACTGCGCATGTGTATGCACCGCAATGCGCAGGCATGTCGCACAGGTACAAAGCAGATCGTTGCAGTGCGATGGGTTTTACGAAGAATTCATTCGCACAGCCGATCGCAATGAGATTAACAGGAAGAAGACGTTTGTGGGTGGCAACTGACCATTTTCTGGGAGTGGTTGGGAAAACACAGCGTTTGCAGGGCGCGTGTCTGACGTCAATTCCGAGTACAGACAGACTGAAGTGATCGCAAGGGCTAAGTAAGTTCTGGGCAACTCAAAAACTGCACAAATATTCTTTGTACCGCCCGACTGCATATGCGACCGCACACTTGCAAAGCAAAAATACACTCCCTTATGGGCGGCGACTATCTGCTCGCAGCACTGCAAAAAAAAACCCTAGCGAGTGTAGCGATCAGGTGTGAATTAGACCCTAAGTCCATGTAAACAATATACAAGAAGAACATTAAAAAAAAATGAAGCATACTAGCAATTGTATGGAAAAAAAAAAATCATCATACAGGGATACAGGGTATTCAACCCACACATGCAGATCAAAAAAGAGGAATATTCTTCACGTCATGGAGCTGTCTTGCACAGCATACTGTACTATATTTCTCCATAACTTGAGAAAAGTTAGTAAAAAAGGTACACTATGGGGGTTATTCAGGTTTGTTAGCAAACCCAAAAAAGTTAGCAATTGGGCAAAACCATGGTGCATTGCAGGTGTGGCAGATGTAACGTGCAGATAGATTTAGATTTGGGTGGGTTATTTTGTTTCTGTGCATAGTAAATATTGGCTACTTTATTTTTACATTGCAATTTAGATTTCAGTTTGAACACACCCCACCCAAATCTAACTCTCTCTGCACGTTACATCTGCCCCACCTGCAGTGCACATGATTTTGCCTATTGCTAACATTTTTGGTTTGCTAATAAACCTGAATAAGGTCTCATATGTGCTTATTTATTAACAATTTCTTATATAGCACAGCATATTCCGCTGCACTTTACAATTGGTATAACAGTAATAGAACAAAACTGAATAATAACAGACAGACATAGAGGTAGGATGGCCCTGCTCATACCATCACAATAATTACCAGCACAAGCAGTATAACCGGTGCTGTGCAATAATATACTTCCCAACTGCCTCGATATTGGTGGAATAGTAAAGAATAGTGGATCTTGAAAAGGATGAGTGTATGAAAGGAGTATGGGTTCACCTCCAAAGTATGCGTTTTGAAAGGAACTGGGTGTGGCATAATTGGATAGGGGTAGGGCTTTGTCCCAATTGTGCATGTCTTAATTTTGTAGGTACTTTTTGCTATAGGCAAGCAAGACTTGCTGCTGGCTGTGAATTTATAGATTCAGTTCCTCTAAGACTTAAACGCTAATTGTAGATGCCATAGTGCCATAGCTAAGTGGCCCAAGTAGATCTGGAAGTGGATCTTTCATTATTGTCACTAGCATCATATTTACATGCAAAGAGTATATTGAGGGACAACTTCTGTCATTCTCCAAAGCATATAGAAAGTAGAAATGAGCAGATCTGGTTCTCCGAGAACCGAACCCACCCGTTCTTTGCAATCCGACACCGGCTCCGGACTTCCTGCCTTACTCAGATCCCACATCAAGGCCGCACGTCATCATCCCACTATCAGATTCTCACGGGTTTTGGATTCTATAAAGGTCCCCGGTGATCGGCACCATCTTTACTCCAGCTGTGGAGAGTGTACTGGACGGACGTGTCCGTCTCAGCACTGTGTTGTCTGGCGTGGGGAGGGTGCTCTGTCTGCTGTATCTGAAAAAGGGGTGCTCTGTCTTCTGTATCTTAAAGGGGCGCTCTGCTGTATCTGTCCAGGCGGGGTGCTCTGTCTGCTGTATTTGAATGGGGTGCTCTGCTGTATCAGTCCAGGCAGTGTAATCTGTCAGCTGTATCTGAAAGGGGTGTTCTGTCTGCTGTATCTGAAAAAAGGGTGCTCTGTCTGTTGTATCTGAAAAAGGGGTGCTCTATCTGCTGTATCTTAAAGGGGTCCTCTGCTGTATCAGTCCAGGCGGGGTGCTCTGTCAGCTGTATCTGTCCAGGCGGGGTGCTCTGTCAGCTGTATCTAAAAGGGGTGCTCTGTCTGCTGTATCTGAAAAAGGGGTGCTCTGTCTGCTGTATCTGAAAGGGATGCTCTGTTGTATCAGTCCAGGTGGGGTGGTCTGTCTATTGGACCTGAAAGGGGTGCTCTGTCTGCTGTATCTGAAAAAGGGGTGTTCTGTCTGCTGTATCTAAAATAGCCATGCTCTGTCTGCTGTATCTGAAAAAGGGGTGTTCTGCGCATCCATCCAGGGGCTCTGCATCCATTTTAAAATTAAAATAATAAAAGCTAAAAACAAAATGCCTAAAAATATAATTATAAAAAAAGTTTTTTGTGCTGTACCCCACTGTACTATACAATTTTTATTTTATTTTCAAAAGTGCTGTGACACTGCCAGTCAGACTACAGTATATTATTTCCTACTGATACACATATTGTGCAACACTGTTGGTGAAGGTCATCCACAGTGTTCGATCACTATTTCTGACACACACACGTATTGTGTGACACTGTGGGTGAAGGTGGTACTACAGTAATATATTTTATTTCCTACACATACATGTATTGTGCAACACTGTTGGAGAAATTAAACCGCAGTGTTTGACTACTATTTCTGACTCATACTTGTATTAAGCAAAACTGAAGGTGATACACTTTTTTGTAGAAATTGTGGTGTGTGCTGTACCCCACTTCATTCGTGTTTGTGGATATATGTGGAGGACGAACAATTGAGAAAGCAGGAAGCACATACTACTAGTGGTGCAGGGCATGTAAAATCATTTAATTTTTCAGTGGTAAAGAAAAAAATATCTAAAATGAAAGTTAGCTACAGAAGCAGTAAGACAAATTGTACATTCAGAATCAGTACCATCAGACATTCTTGATGAACATTTAGGGGTGTTTACGTCAGCTATGTGTGAGTCTGACATTTCTCACACTGTCCTCATAGAGAAGCCTCTTTCTCCTCCTTCCACCATTTCTGAACCATCTGCACATGTGGGGAGCAGTACAATTAAAGATGGTGATGATGAGGAGGACATAATAGAAATTAAAGATTTTTGTGTGGAAGTAGAACAGGATGAGGGGATATGTGTGTACTACTACATGGCACTGAGGATGTTGATGATGTTGTTTGTTTAAGTCAGTCATCAGTGGCTGCAGTTGTTGACCATGAAAAAAAGCCATTGCGATGCCTGGGCATAGGACCAAAAAAGCCACATCATGGTTGTGGGATTATTTTTACCTCAATCCTGCCAATGTTTGTGAAAGCATCTTCTCAATATGTGAGGCCAAAGTTAGTAGAGGTTGGAACATTAGCATCTAGGCAACTCCTCCATGCAGGGCCGGTGCAAGGTCTCTCTGCACTCTAGGCAAAGCTTCAGCCTAGCGCCCCCTACCCTCACCCCCCCCCCTACACACACACATACATCTCCCAGAGGGGAGATGTAGGTGGCCACTAGGTGGGGTGGGGTGAATGTATACATGTACAAAGAAAAGGGACAACACTGAAGCACCTTTACAGTGATAAAGTATATTGTAAGCAAATCACAAAATTTTGTGACTTTGCTCACAATATACTTTTATTTTAAAAGTCCTTGAGTGCCGTCTTTTCTTTATATGCTGTATAATACTGTTTTTGGGGTCTGCTGGGGATATTGGGGTTGGGTACGAGGTGACGCTGGTCAGAATAACGACAGCAGCATCCCGACCATCATAATACCGACATTTTGAATGAAATATATAAACCCTTCAAATTACTTACCCTTACCCTAACTATCCCTCCCTGCAGCCTAACCCTAACCTTTTAACGCATACTAACATTCAGGATGCTGGCTGTCGGGATTCTGGCGCCAGTATTCTGAATGCCAACATCTCATCCACTGGGATGCCATCTACATTCCTTTAATTGTATGTGTAACTGTATACCAGTGACGTGTGGTGAGGTAAATGGCTGAGGAGGCACTGGCTAGTACCAGAGCCAGATTACACTCAATATATGAGCCAAATGGTACATCTGGGCGTTATACACAGGTGCATCAGTATAAACTCCTGGTCATTTGGTGAGTTTTCAGCAAAGATGTGCGGAAAAGATGGACTTTTTACTCTAGAGTTTTGGCTATAAAAATGATTAGAATAATGCAAAGAAGATAAATTCTTTGTATTTTTCATATATTTTAAACGGTAAAAACTCTGGCACAAACGTTAGTATGACAGAAAAGGCTCTGCCTCACCTCACAGCATGTTACTGCTGTATACATACATATATACGCACAGACATATATTTGTATGCTCCTTATTGTGCTCCATTCCCCCATCTGTAAGTTAATTACTAACCCACATACTGAGACATCCTTCAGTTTTTTGCTAGATGAATTCAGTGGTGCCCTCCAGTGGCTGGCGCCCCTAGGCAGCTGCCTAAAGCTGCCTAATGGTAGAGCCGGCCCTGCCTCCATGTTACGTCATTTGTGGTGAAGACATGAAATTTATTGTACAAGATTATAATGTAATTAACCCCTCATCATCAACATCCTCAGAGTCATTACTTATCGGAGGTAGTTCTTCTAAAAAATTATTTTGTGGGGGCCCAAACAAACCAATAATTTCAGCCACAAGTGGCAGCCCCTGTCACTGATATGATTGGTTTGTTAAACTGTGCATGTCCTGTTTAATATATACTAGAGATGAGCGGGTTCGGTTTCTTTGAATCCGAACCCGCACGAACTTCACTTTTTTTTTCACGGGTCCGAGCGACTCGGATCTTCCCGCCTTGCTCGGTTAACCCGAGCGCGCCCGAACGTCATCATGACGCTGTCGGATTCTCGCGAGACTCGGATTCTATATAAGGAGCCGCGCGTCGCCGCCATTTTCACACGTGCATTGAGATTGATAGGGAGAGGACGTGGCTGGCGTCCTCTCCATTAGAATAGATTAGAAGAGAGAGAGAGAGAGAGAGAGATTGTGCAGACAGAGTTTACCACAGTGACCAGTGCAGTTGTTGTTAAGTTAACTTTTATTTAATATATCCGTTCTCTGCTATATCCGTTCTCTGCCTGAAAAAAACGATACACAGCAGTCACACAGTGTGACTCAGTCTGTGTGCACTCAGCTCAGCCCAGTGTGCTGCACATCAATGTATAAAAGCTTATAATAATTGTGGGGGAGACTGGGGAGCACTGCAGGTTGTTATAGCAGGAGCCAGGAGTACATAATATTATATTAATTTAAAATTAAACAGTGCACACTTTTGCTGCAGGAGTGCCACTGCCAGTGTGACTAGTGGTGACCAGTGCCTGACCACCAGTATAGTAGTATATTGTTGTATACTATCTCTTTATCAACCAGTCTATATTAGCAGCAGACACAGTACAGTGCGGTAGTTCACGGCTGTGGCTACCTCTGTGTCGGCAGTCGGCACTCGGCAGGCAGTCCGTCCATCCATAATTGTATAATTATATACCACCTAACCGTGGTATTTTTTTTTCTCTCTTTATACCGTCGTCATAGTCATACTAGTTGTTACGAGTATACTACTATCTCTTTATCAACCAGTGTACAGTGCGGTAGTTCACGGCTGTGGCTACCTCTGTGTCGGCAGTCGGCAGGCAGTCCGTCCATCCATAATTGTATTATTATAATATATACCACCTAACCGTGGTTTTTTTTTCATTCTTTATACCGTCATAGTGTCATACTAGTTGTTACGAGTATACTACTATCTCTTTATCAACCAGTGTACAGTGCGGTAGTTCACGGCTGTGGCTACCTCTGTGTCGGCAGTCGGCAGGCAGTCCGTCCATCCATAATTGTATTATAATATATACCACCTAACCGTGGTTTTTTTTTCATTCTTTATACCGTCATAGTGTCATACTAGTTGTTACGAGTATACTACTATCTCTTTATCAACCAGTGTACAGTGCGGTAGTTCACGGCTGTGGCTACCTCTGTGTCGGCAGTCGGCAGGCAGTCCGTCCATCCATAATTGTATTATAATATATACCACCTAACCGTGGTTTTTTTTTCATTCTTTATACCGTCATAGTCAGTCATACTAGTTGTTACGAGTATACTACTATCTCTTTATCAACCAGTGTACAGTGCGGTAGTTCACGGCTGTGGCTACCTCTGTGTCGGCAGTAGGCAGGCAGTCCGTCCATCCATAATTGTATTATAATATATACCACCTAACCGTGGTTTTTTTTTCATTCTTTATACCGTCATAGTCAGTCATACTAGTTGTTACGAGTATACTACTATCTCTTTATCAACCAGTGTACAGTGCGGTAGTTCACGGCTGTGGCTACCTCTGTGTCGGAACTCGGCAGGCAGTCCGTCCATCCATAATTGTATTACAATATATACCACCTAACCGTGGTTTTTTTTTCATTCTTTATACCGTCATAGTCAGTCATACTAGTTGTTACGAGTATACTACTATCTCTTTATCAACCAGTGTACAGTGCGGTAGTTCACGGCTGTGGCTACCTCTGTGTCGGCACTCGGCAGGCAGTCCGTCCATCCATAATTGTATTACAATATATACCACCTAACCGTGGTTTTTTTATACCACCTAACCGTGGCAGTCCGTCCATAATTGTATACTAGTATCCAATCCATCCATCTCCATTGTTTACCTGAGGTGCCTTTTAGTTCTGCCTATAAAATATGGAGAACAAAAAAGTTGAGGTTCCAAAATTAGGGAAAGATCAAGATCCACTTCCACCTCGTGCTGAAGCTGCTGCCACTAGTCATGGCCGAGACGATGAAATGCCAGCAACGTCGTCTGCCAAGGCCGATGCCCAATGTCATAGTACAGAGCATGTCAAATCCAAAACACCAAATATCAGAAAAAAAAGGACTCCAAAACCTAAAATAAAATTGTCGGAGGAGAAGCGTAAACTTGCCAATATGCCATTTACCACACGGAGTGGCAAGGAACGGCTGAGGCCCTGGCCTATGTTCATGGCTAGTGGTTCAGCTTCACATGAGGATGGAAGCACTCAGCCTCTCGCTAGAAAACTGAAAAGACTCAAGCTGGCAAAAGCACCGCAAAGAACTGTGCGTTCTTTGAAATCCCAAATCCACAAGGAGAGTCCAATTGTGTCGTTTGCGATGCCTGACCTTCCCAACACTGGACGTGAAGAGCATGCGCCTTCCACTATTTGCATGCCCCCTGCAAGTGCTGGAAGGAGCACCCGCAGTCCAGTTCCTGATAGTCAGATTGAAGATGTCAGTGTTGAAGTACACCAGGATGAGGAGGATATGGGTGTTGCTGGCGCTGGGGAGGAAATTGACCAGAAGGATTCTGATGGTGAGGTGGTTTGTTTAAGTCAGGCACCCGGGGAGACACCTGTTGTCCGTGGGAGGAATATGGCCGTTGACATGCCAGGTGAAAATACCAAAAAAATCAGCTCTTCGGTGTGGAGGTATTTCACCAGAAATGCGGACAACAGGTGTCAAGCCGTGTGTTCCCTTTGTCAAGCTGTAATAAGTAGGGGTAAGGACGTTAACCACCTCGGAACATCCTCCCTTATACGTCACCTGCAGCGCATTCATAATAAGTCAGTGACAAGTTCAAAAACTTTGGGTGACAGCGGAAGCAGTCCACTGACCAGTAAATCCCTTCCTCTTGTAACCAAGCTCACGCAAACCACCCCACCAACTCCCTCAGTGTCAATTTCCTCCTTCCCCAGGAATGCCAATAGTCCTGCAGGCCATGTCACTGGCAAGTCTGACGAGTCCTCTCCTGCCTGGGATTCCTCCGATGCATCCTTGCGTGTAACGCCTACTGCTGCTGGCGCTGCTGTTGTTGCCGCTGGGAGTCGATGGTCATCCCAGAGGGGAAGTCGTAAGCCCACTTGTACTACTTCCAGTAAGCAATTGACTGTTCAACAGTCCTTTGCGAGGAAGATGAAATATCACAGCAGTCATCCTACTGCAAAGCGGATAACTGAGGCCTTGGCATCCTGGGTGGTGAGAAACGTGGTTCCGGTATCCATCATTACTGCAGAGCCAACTAGAGACTTGTTGGAGGTACTGTGTCCCCGGTACCAAATACCATCTAGGTTCCATTTCTCTAGGCAGGCGATACCGAAAATGTACACAGACCTCAGAAAAAGAGTCACCAGTGTCCTAAAAAATGCAGCTGTACCCAATGTCCACTTAACCACGGACATGTGGACAAGTGGAGCAGGGCAGGGTCAGGACTATATGACTGTGACAGCCCACTGGGTAGATGTATGGACTCCCGCCGCAAGAACAGCAGCGGCGGCACCAGTAGCAGCATCTCGCAAACGCCAACTCTTTCCTAGGCAGGCTACGCTTTGTATCACCGCTTTCCAGAATACGCACACAGCTGAAAACCTCTTACGGCAACTGAGGAAGATCATCGCGGAATGGCTTACCCCAATTGGACTCTCCTGTGGATTTGTGGCATCGGACAACGCCAGCAATATTGTGTGTGCATTAAATCTGGGCCAATTCCAGCACGTCCCATGTTTTGCACATACCTTGAATTTGGTGGTGCAGAATTTTTTAAAAAACGACAGGGGCGTGCAAGAGATGCTGTCGGTGGCCAGAAGAATTGCGGGACACTTTCGGCGTACAGGCACCACGTACAGAAAACTGGAGCACCACCAAAAACTACTGAACCTGCCCTGCCATCATCTGAAGCAAGAAGTGGTAACGAGGTGGAATTCAACCCTCTATATGCTTCAGAGGTTGGAGGAGCAGCAAAAGGCCATTCAAGCCTATACAATTGAGCACGATATAGTAGGTGGAATGCACCTGTCTCAAGTGCAGTGGAGAATGATTTCAACGTTGTGCAAGGTTCTGATGCCCTTTGAACTTGCCACACGTGAAGTCAGTTCAGACACTGCCAGCCTGAGTCAGGTCATTCCCCTCATCAGGCTTTTGCAGAAGAAGCTGGAGGCATTGAAGGAGGAGCTAACACGGAGCGATTCCGCTAGGCATGTGGGACTTGTGGATGCAGCCCTTAATTCGCTTAACAAGGATTCACGGGTGGTCAATCTGTTGAAATCAGAGCACTACATTTTGGCCACCGTGCTCGATCCTAGATTTAAAGCCTACCTTGGATCTCTCTTTCCGGCAGACACAGGTCTGCTGGGGTTGAAAGACCTGCTGGTGACAAAATTGTCAAGTCAAGCGGAACGCGACCTGTCAACATCTCCTCCTTCACATTCTCCCGCAACTGGGGGTGCGAGGAAAAGGCTCAGAATTCCGAGCCCACCCGCTGGCGGTGATGCAGGGCAGTCTGGAGCGACTGCTGATGCTGACATCTGGTCCGGACTGAAGGACCTGACAACGATTACGGACATGTCGTCTACTGTCACTGCATATGATTCTCTCAACATTGATAGAATGGTGGAGGATTATATGAGTGACCGCATCCAAGTAGGCACGTCACACAGTCCGTACTTATACTGGCAGGAAAAAGAGGCAATTTGGAGGCCCTTGCACAAACTGGCTTTATTCTACCTAAGTTGCCCTCCCACAAGTGTGTACTCCGAAAGAGTGTTTAGTGCCGCCGCTCACCTTGTCAGCAATCGGCGTACGAGGTTACATCCAGAAAATGTGGAGAAGATGATGTTCATTAAAATGAATTATAATCAATTCCTCCGCGGAGACATTGACCAGCAGCAATTGCCTCCACAAAGTACACAGGGAGCTGAGATGGTGGATTCCAGTGGGGACGAATTGATAATCTGTGAGGAGGGGGATGTACACGGTGATATATCGGAGGGTGAAGATGAGGTGGACATCTTGCCTCTGTAGAGCCAGTTTGTGCAAGGAGAGATTAATTGCTTCTTTTTTGGGGGGGGTCCAAACCAACCCGTCATATCAGTCACAGTCGTGTGGCAGACCCTGTCACTGAAATGATGGGTTGGTTAAAGTGTGCATGTCCTGTTTTGTTTATACAACATAAGGGTGGGTGGGAGGGCCCAAGGATAATTCCATCTTGCACCTCTTTTTTCTTTTCTTTTTCTTTGCATCATGTGCTGATTGGGGAGGGTTTTTTGGAAGGGACATCCTGCGTGACACTGCAGTGCCACTCCTAGATGGGCCCGGTGTTTGTGTCGGCCACTAGGGTCGCTAATCTTACTCACACAGCTACCTCATTGCGCCTCTTTTTTTCTTTGCGTCATGTGCTGTTTGGGGAGGGTTTTTTGGAAGGGACATCCTGCGTGACACTGCAGTGCCACTCCTAGATGTGCCCGGTGTTTGTGTCGGCCACTAGGGTCGCTAATCTTACTCACACAGTCAGCTACCTCATTGCGCCTCTTTTTTTCTTTGCGTCATGTGCTGTTTGGGGAGGGTTTTTTGGAAGGGCCATCCTGCGTGACACTGCAGTGCCACTCCTAGATGGGCCCGGTGTTTGTGTCGGCCACTAGGGTCGCTAATCTTACTCACACAGCTACCTCATTGCGCCTCTTTTTTTCTTTGCGTCATGTGCTGTTTGGGGAGGGTTTTTTGGAAGGGCCATCCTGCGTGACACTGCAGTGCCACTCCTAGATGGGCCCGGTGTTTGTGTCGGCCACTAGGGTCGCTTATCTTACTCACACAGCGACCTCGGTGCAAATTTTAGGACTAAAAATAATATTGTGAGGTGTGAGGTATTCAGAATAGACTGAAAATGAGTGTAAATTATGGTTTTTGAGGTTAATAATACTTTGGGATCAAAATGACCCCCAAATTCTATGATTTAAGCTGTTTTTTAGTGTTTTTGGAAAAAAACACCCGAATCCAAAACACACCCGAATCCGACAAAAATAATTCGGTGAGGTTTTGCCAAAACGCGTTCGAACCCAAAACACGGCCGCGGAACCGAACCCAAAACCAAAACACAAAACCCGAAAAATTTCAGGCGCTCATCTCTAATATATACTACATAAGGGTGGGTTGGAGGGCCCAAGGACAATTCCACCTTGCACATGTTTTCTTTGCATTATGTGCTGTTTGGGGCATTGCTGACTGTGACGACAAACATTTGTATACAGTGGTTTATTAAACTCCACATTATCTGCCACTGCAGTGACATTCTGTTTCCTAGATGTGCCATGTTGGAAGTTTAAGTGCCATATGTTTGTGCCGCCCACTGCTGTCACTAGGGTTAGTCATCCAGCTACCTCGGTGCAATCGTTTGGCCTAAACTGGATGAAAACAAGATTGTAAACTGTGAAGTGGTCAAAATTGACTGGAAATTAGTGGAAATTAATGTTATTGAGGTTAATAATACTGCAGGAACAAAAACACCCCCAAATTTTGTGATTTTAGCTGTTTTTATGATTAACAAAAAAAATAATACAGATCCAAAACAAATATAGATCTAAAACTCGCAAGAGAGGTTTTGGCAAAACAAATACAGATCCAAAACACGCAAGAGAGGTTTTGGCATAACAAATACAGATCCAAAACACGAAGGAGATAGAGATCCAAAACAAGAACCCAAAACCCGAGATTTATGTTGGCGCACATCCCTAACAGAAAGGGTTTTTTCTCATTGAAACATTATAGAAAAGCATGTTTCAAGTACTGTGGAGGCTCAATATTTAGCCTGGGAAACACACTGCAGAGGGGTGTTGCAATTGCAGAAAGATTTCAAAATATTTTTTATGCCTTTCTTATGCAGAATGGTGCTGTTGTTCTGATTGATTCAGGGAATTAATCATGTTTCCCTGTGAGGATAAATTGGTAGTTAGTTGCTTCAAGTGCCTTTGTTTTTCTATTCTCCCAGTCAGTGCATCTAAAATTCATAAATCACATGCTGCCTACTGATATAGCAGTCTTCTCCAGTGAGGATAAGATAATGTCTGGCTTGCCAGCCTTCCCTAAGAAGCAGGAGATGCTTGTGATAAAAGAATCCATCCATTTTATTACAAGTGTCTTCTAGCAGGACTGAGTTCATCAGGCCCCTGCATTAAAGTTCTCTGCAAACAAACTATTACAGTACATATATTTATACCATCAGTGACGTGTTCTACTTATAGAGACAGCTGCTTTTGTCACTCAATAATGATACCTGAGTTAGATGAAGTAAAGTAGGTGTAAATCATTGCACTTCCAGTTATTTCCCTATTTTTTTAAATCACAAGAACTTTTCATTACTAGTCATATATATTGCTAAGGGGTCTCGTTATCAAGCTAATTGAAAACCTTAAAATAGGTGCAAATGGCTGTTTCTGTATGTTTAACGCAGAACTAAGATTCACAAAAAATGAGTAATCCTAAGTAGCAAGAGATATCAGAAATATTTTTTTATGGGGATGGGTATTTAACAAGTTCCAAGAAGCTTAGCTTTTGGGAATTTACCTGTGGTGGCTAAATACATCTTCAGATGCTTGTGAACCCTGGGGGTCATTCCGAGTTGATCGCTCGCTGCCGATTTTCACAGTGCAGCGATCAGGTGAAAAAACAGCATTTATGCGCATGCGTATGGCCCACAATGCGCACGCGCGACGTACGGGTACAAAGCTCTTTGTGGTTGTGCTCAGGTTCTAGCGAAGTTTTCCTTCGCACTGATGGCCGCAAGAAGATTGACAGGAAAGGGGCGTATCTGGGTGTCAACTGACCATTCTCAAGGAGTGTTTGTAAAAACGCAGGCATGTCTGAAAAAACACAGGCGTGGCTGGGCGTTCGCTGGGCGGGTGTATGACATCAAATCTGGACACGAATAGGCTGAAGTGATCGCAAGCGCTGAGTAGGTTCAGAACTACTCTGAAATTGCACAAACTTTTTTTGCAGAGCTCGGCTGCACATGCGTTTGCACTTCTGCTAAGCTAAAATACACTCCCCAGTGGGCGGCGGCATAGCGTTTGCACGGCTGCTAAAACTGATAGCGAGCGATCAACTCAGACTGACCCCACCTCTATCTGGTAGGCTGAACAGACTGTGATGAGAGGTCTGTAAAACACGCACTGCCTGGTTTTCCTGCGGACCAAGTTTGGGAAACACTGGACTCCAGTATGAAATAGAGTACTAAACTACTTTTCTGTAACATAAGTGGTAAGGAAAAGGTTAAAAATCACATAAAAATATACATACATAGAAAAACCCATAGTAGACATAACTGAGCTTTCTATGCATACATTCTCCCACATCATGTTAAGACGCCTGTCTCTTATTGCCTGCAGCTCCTCTCTTGTCTCTCTGATTAGATGTGCTGATTGAGCGCTCAGATCCACACACAGATCAAACTTGGTTGGAAAAGCTGCTGCTGCTGTGCATGCGGAGAAGCTCTATTCAGTCCCTTATACCGTATGCTGTGTCCTCATGTCTAATAAGATTCATTTATATACTATCACTTTATGTGTGCGGGCGGGTGGGCAAAATGTGAGTAAACTGCATTTCTGTGGGTGTTATCTGTAAACATGCTACTACTGGCGCATTACGTGTTAGTGGCGATACTGATGGGGTTGTTACATGTAAGCGGCGCTACTACATGTAAGCGGTACTACTACTGATGTCATTACATGTAAGCGGCGCCACTACTGGGGCGTTATGTGTAAGCGGCACCACTACTGGGATTGTTACATGTAAACAGCTCCACTACTGGGGTCGTTACGTGTAAGCAACACTACTACTGGGGTTATTACGTGTAAGCGGTGCTACTACTGGGCTGTTGTGTGTAAGCGGCGCTACTACTGGGGCATTATGTGTAAGCAGTGCTACTACTGGGGTTGTTATGTGTAAGAGGCGCTACTACTTGGAGCGTTATGTGTAAGCGGCACTACTGCTAGGGGGTTAAGTGTAAGTGGTGCTACTACTAGGGCCTTATGTGTAAGCATTGCTACTACTGGGGCGTTACGTGTAAGCGGTGCTACTACGGGTGGCGTTATATGTAAGCGATGCTACTAATGGGGCATTACGTGTAAGCGGCGCTACTACTGGGGGTGTTACGTGTAAGTAGCGCTACTCCTGGGGGCATTATGTGTAAGCGGCGCTACTACTGGGGAGTTACGTGTAAGTGGCACCACTAATGGGGCAATATGTGTAAACGGCGCCACTACTGGGGTGTTACGTGTAAGCGGCGCTACTACTGGGGGGTGTTATGTGTAAGGTGCACTACTACAAGGGGTTTTAATGTAAGCGTTGCTACTACTAGGGCCTTACGTGTAAGCAGTGCTACTACTGGGGTGTTACGTTTAAGCGGCAATACTACTGGGGGCGTTATGTGTAAGCGATGTTACTAATGAGGCATTACATGTAAGTGGTGCTACTACTGGGGCATTACGTGTAAGCGCTGCTACTACTGGGGGTGGTTACGTGTAAGTGGCGCTACTACTGGGGGCATTACGTGTAAGCAGCGCTACTCCTGGGGGCGTTACGTGTAAGCGGTGCTACTACTGGGGAGTTACGTGCAAGCGTTGCTACTACTGGGGCCTTATGTGTAAGCGGCACCACTACTGGGATCGTTATGTGTATAAGCAGCACTACTACTTGCGGTGTAATGTGAATAAAATTGTGCTACTGTGTGGCGTAATTTTAAAACGGGGTACTATTGTGTAGCCATCACCCTTCATTGTGAGACCACACCCCTTTTTTGACGTACGCCGTTCCTTTGTAAAGTATGGGAGGGCACAAATTTATTGTTTGCAGGGAAACGCCGAACACCCTTGCACCGGCCCTGGCTCTCACTCATCAGTGTGTACACATTCCCTCCATAGTGCACTCACGCTTGCTTTGTGGTTGGACCATGCTCCTCACCTGATCCTCGCACTAACAGTAAATACTGGGAGATACACTTAAAGTAATATTAGAAAGAATTTTAAATGGCAACTATTACTGTTTTTCCCAAACATTTAACATTTCAGATTTGTAACCTCACAGACCTGATGATTGCTTTTTTCAGCAGGGGGCAAAGATAGAAAACTAGGTGCAGCAGGCCCACTAAGTCACAACACCTGCACACTCACCATTTTTTATGGAAAAAAGCACAAAAAATAAGCTAGGCGCTACCGAGTTACACAGCACTCATGCGTTATTAGTAATGTAATGTGATTTGTAGCGCATGGAGCAAAGATGTAAGAGGACCAGGATTACCAGTATTCACATAATTTGCAGAGTCTGCATTAAATTTGTGTTCTGCACATTAGTGTTTGTTGTTAAGGGACACTTTCATTACAAAAAAGGAACATTTGAAGAGTGCTAGCTGTGTGCATATTATGTTAGGTTCATGTGAATACCCAGTTTTTGTGTATTTTGTGTATATAGAATGTCTTAAAATAGTATTTTAATTACCTACCGGTAAATCCTTTTCTCGTAGTCTGTAGAGGATACTGGGAATCCATTTAGTACCATGGGGTATAGACGGGTCCACTAGGAGCCATAGGCACTTTAAGAATTTGATAGTGTGTGCTGGCTCCTCCCTCTATGCTCCTCCTACCAGACTCAGTCTAGGAAACTGTGCCCAAGGAGACAGAAATACTTTGAGAGAAGGATATAAAGGATAGTGGTGAGATTCTGAACCATCACACATAAACAAGAGGAAAGCCATGCTAACCAAACTTGAAAACAGGAACAGCAACAGCTGAACCAAACAACAATACTTAACCAAGTAACAGTGCAGGAAATACGAAGCACTGGGCGGGCGCCCAGTATCCTCTACGGACTACGAGAAAAGGATTTACCGGTAGGTAATTAAAATCCTATTTTCTCTTACGTCCTAGAGGATACTGGGAATACATTTAGTACCATGGGGATGTACCAAAGCTCCCAAACCAGGTGGGAGAGTGCTGAGGTTCCTGCAGAACGGATTGACCAAACTGAAGGTCCTCAGAGGCCAAAGTATCGAACTTGTAGAACTTAGCAAACGTGTTAGAACCAAGTAGCCGCTCGGCAGAGCTGTAAAGCCGAGACACCCCAGGCAGCTGCCCAGGAAGAACCCACCAACCTAGTAGAGTGGGCCTGTACAGATTTTGGGACTGGCAATCCTGCCGTGGAATAAGCATGCAGGATAGTGAGCCTGATGCAGCGCACAATGGACTGCTTTGAAGCAGGACACCCAATCTTATTGGGATCATAAAGGGCAAACAATTCCGATTTTCTGTGACGAGCTGTTCGCTTCACATACACCTTCAAAGCCCTCACAACATCTAAAGACTGTGAAGTAGCAGAGGTGTCGGTAACAACCGGAACCACAATGGTTTGGTTGAAGTGAAACGCAGACACCACCTTTGGAAGAAATTGCTGACGAGCTCTGAGTTCAGCTCTGTCTTCATGAAAAATTAAATAGGGGCTCTTGTAAGACAAAGCCCCCAGCTCCGACACACGTCTTGCTGAAGCCAAGGCCAACAGCGTGACGTCTTCCGTGTAAGATATTTTACGTCTACCTCCTGTAACGGTTCAAACCAGTCCCGATTGGAGGAACTACAGCACCAAATTGAGATCACAAGGTTCCGTGGGAGGCTCAAAGGGAGGTTGGATGTGCAGAACACTTTTCAAGAACGTCTGGACCTCAGTGAGAGAAGCCAATTGTTTCTGAAAGAAAATGGACAAGGCCAAAATCTGGACTTTTATGGAGCCCAGACGTAGGCCCACATCCACACCTGATTGCAGAAAAAGCAGGAAACGTACCAGATAAAATTCCACTGCAGAATATTTTCTGCTCTCACACCAAGAGACGTATTTCTTCCAAATACGGTGGTAATGTTTAGACGTTACCCCCTTTCTGGCTTGGATCATAGTCGGGATGACATTGTCCGGAATCCCTCTTCTGGCTAGAATCAGCTGTTCAACTCCCATGCCATTAAACGTAGCCACGGTAAGTCTTGATAGACGAATGGGCCCTGTTGCAGAAGATCCTCATGAAGAGGTAGAGGCCATGGATCTTCGAGGAGCATCTCCAGAATGTCCCTCATACCAGGCCCTCCTTGACCAGTCCAGAGCAATGAGTATTGCTTAAACCTTTTCCCTTTTTATTCTTTTGAGAAATCTTGGGATCATAGGAAGTGTAGGAAACACGTACACCACCTGATAGACTCATGGAGTTGTCAAGGCATCTACCACTATTGCCTGTGGGTCTCTCAACCTGGAACAATACCGCTTTAGCTTCTTGTTGAGACAAGAGGCCATCATGTTGATTTGTGGATATCCCCACCAACATGTCAAGCACCTGAACACCTCCAGGAGAACGCTTCACTCCCCCGGGTGCAGGTCCGTGTCTGCTGAGTAAGTCTGCTTCCCAGTTGTCTATTCCCGGAATGAAGACCGCTGACAACGCCACGGTGTGTTTTTCTGCCCAGAGAATTCTTGTCACCTCTGACATTTCTGCTCTGCTTTTCATTCCGCCCTGTCGGTTTACGTACATTACCGCCGTCACATTGTCCGACTGGACCTGAATGGCCTGATTCTGAAGAAGATAAGAGGCTTGCAGAAGGGCATTGTATATAGCCCTTAGTTCCAGGATGTTGATTGGCAGGACGACCTCCTGACTTGACCATCTTCTCTGAAACTGCACCCCCTGGGTGACTGCTCCCCAACCTCTGAGTCTTGTGGTTAGCAAAATCTAATTCCGAATCCCGAACCGTCGACCCTCAATTAGGTGAGAAGTCTGAAGCCACCATAGAAGAGAAACCCTGGCTCTTGGCGACAGACGGATACTCTGGTGCATGTGAAGATGCAATCCGGACCATTTGTCCAACAGATCGAGCTGGAAGAGCCTTGCATGAAACCTTCTTTACTGAAGCACCTCGTAAGAGGCTACCATTTTCCCCAGAAGGCGAATGCACAGATACACCAATATCCGGGTTGGCTTCAGGACATCCCGAACCATTGACTGGATTACCAATGCCTTTTCCAACGGAGGGACCACTTTCTGCGACTCTGTGTTCAGTATCATTCCCAGGAATGGATGCCTGCGTGTTGGCTATAGGTGAGATTTTGGAAGTTTCAGAATCCACCCGTGATCCTGGATTAGCTGGGTTGAGAGGGTAATGCTGTCCAACAACCTCTCCTTGGATGGCGCCTTTAACAGAAGATCATCCAGGTACAAAATTATGTTCACTCCCTGTTTTTGGAGAAGCATCATCTCTGCCATCACTTTGGTGAACACCCTCGGTGCCGTGGAGAGACCAAATGGCAGGGCCTGGAACTGATAGTGACAGTCCTGCAGTGCAAACTGTAGATTATCCTGGTGAGGTGGCCAGATCGGGATGTGAAGTTATGCATCCTTGATATCAACAGACGCTAGGAATTCCCCCTCCTCCAGACCTGAGATCACTGTTCTCAGAGACTCCATATCTAATTTGAATACTCGTAAGTACGGGTTCAATGACTTGAGGTTCAAAATCCATCTTACCGAACCGTTTGGTTTCGGTACTAGAAACAAGTTGGAATAATACCCCTTGTTTTGCAGATGCGGTGGAACTGGCAAAATGACCTGAGTCTGTACCAGCTTTTGAATGGCATCCTGTAAATTTATGATTGCCTCTTGCGAAACTGGTACGCCTGATTTGAAGAATCTGTGAGGTGGAAGCTCCCGGAACTCCAGTCTGTAGCCCTGGGAAATAAGATTTATGACCCAGGGATCCTGGCACGAACTTGTCCAGATGTGACTGAAGAATTGTAGCCGAGCTCCCACCCGCCAGTCTTCCAGGCCCAGCAGTCCACTGTCATGCTGAAGGCTTTGAGGAAGCAGAGCTTGAACTCTGTTCCTGAGAACCAGCAGTTTTGGATTGCGTGGCTTACCTCTAGCTCCTCTGGTGGCTGTAGAAGAACATCTGGTTTTGCCCTTAAACTTGGCTGTCTGAAAGGACTGCAATTTGGAAACTGAGTAGGCCTTCCTGGCTGGGGGAGCTGTGGAAGGAAGATATGTAGACTTACCCGCAGTAGCTTTGGAGATCCATTTATCCAATTCGTCTCCAAATAAGTCCTCTCCTGTAAATGGTAGGCCTTCCACGTCTTTCCTGGAGTCCGCATCAGCAGTCCACTGGCATAACCATAAGCCCCTGCGTGCTGACACTGCCATAGCAGTGGTGGGTGCATTAAGCAAGCCTATTTCTTTTATGGCTTCTACCATAAAGTTTGCAGAGTCCTGTACTGTATATGTTGCAGGAGTAAAACAATCTCCCCCTAGACAATGCATCCACTAGTTTCCCAATTTTTCCTATCCTCAGGAGGAAAAGGAAAGGATGAGAGTAACCTCTTAGGGATTTGAAATTCCCTATCAGGATTAACCCACGGTTCTTCAATCAGGGTATTCAGTTCCTCTGATACAGGAAAAGTGACTGAGGATTTATTTTCTATATATTAAAATAAGACTCCTCACACTACTCTGTCACCTAATCAGGAATTTGCAGAACATATCTGATAGCTTCTATAAGAGCCTCTATTCCCTGTGACAGAGCAGCAGCACCCCCTTCCCCCCGAGTCCACCACCCCCACCTCCTTGTCTGACCCTTCATCATCAGTGTCAGACTGCAGGATATGGGCCAAAGTGCGTTTTTGCGGACAAATGGTAGGGATCTGAGACGCTGGTTTGGGGACTGAGTCTCTGCTCATAAACTCATCCATAGACTGTCTTAAGTATTGCGTGTCTTTCTCATTGCGGGACAATTTAGTAGAAATATTGGAAATCATTCCTTTAATGGAATCCAGCCATGCTGGTTCAGCCTCGCTAGCCT
Source organism: Pseudophryne corroboree (assembly GCF_028390025.1). Classification (NCBI taxonomy): domain Eukaryota; kingdom Metazoa; phylum Chordata; class Amphibia; order Anura; family Myobatrachidae; genus Pseudophryne; species Pseudophryne corroboree. The sequence continues at coordinate 759,133,487 of NC_086444.1, forward strand.
GGAAAGGTGCACTACACTGAGTGCACTGTAGTGAGCCCCCTGGGGAAGAGGAACACTCTGGATTTACACTCGGGGATTCAGAATTACAGACCAGTGATCGTGTGCGGAATCTTGGCGTTGTCCTGGATGGTGGCTTAACACTTAAACATCAGATATCAGCCACAATCAAATCCTCATTCTTTCACCTGAGGAACATAGCCAGAATCAAGCACTTAATTCCCTCAGATGATCTGCCAAAAGTCATACATGCATTTGTATCATCTCGATTAGACTACTGTAATGCCCTCTGCCTTTGTCTCCCAGCAAAAGAATTGCAACGCTTACAACTGGTGCAAAATACAGCTGCCAGGCTGTTAACCAACCAGCCCCATTCTAGCCACATAACACCCAACCTCTACTCCCTTCACTGTCTGCCTGTAAGATGGCGAATCATCTTCAAGATTGGCTTACTGAGTTTCAAAGCATTACATGACCAGGGCCCAAGGTACCTGAAACAGCTTCTGACCCCATACTGCCCCTCTCGATTACTGCGATCTGTAGATGAAGGACTTTTAGCAGTACCTAGAATCTCCCGTAATTCATCTGGGGTTCGAGCTTTTAGTCATGCGGCTCCGACTCTATGGAACTCACTTCCCCCCACAGTGCGAGAGGCCCCAACTATAGAATCCTTCAAAAGAAGACTCAAGACTTTCCTGTTTACTCAAGCATTTCCATAATGTTCCTTTTAGTATCTTCATGCGTCTGTATTTTATGAAAATGTACTTCATTATTTTCTGTACTATATTATGCTATGCAGTGGCGGAACTAGCGAGCGGTGGGCCCAGGTGCGACAAAATGCTTTGGGACCCCCCCGCCATCCAAGTCCACCCCCTCACCCCTGGAAAGGATCTGGTGAGGGGGACCTGCTCAGAGCCTGAGAAATGGATACCTAGCAACAGTGCCGTAACTAGACATTTTAGCACTGTGTGCAAGAAACGGCATCGGAGCCCCACCCCTGCATGCAAAACAGGGGCAGTGTGCAGCGTAGGCACGCGCTAAAATACATAGGGGCGTGGCTTCGTGGGAAGGGGTGTGGCCACAAAATAATACCAATTCATATAACGGTGCACAGTAGTCTCCATTATTCAAATTACGCCACACAGTAGCACCACTACACCAGGTAGAGACCATTTACACCTTATGGTGGACAGATTCCTCTTTTTACTCATTACGGCAGACAGCGTCCCCTTTTTACACATAACGGCAGACAGCATGCCCTTTTTACACATAGCGGCAGACAGCGTCCCCTTTTTACACATAACGGTAGACAGCATCCCCTTTTTACACATAACGGCAGACAGTGTGCCCTTGTTACACACAGCGGCAGACAGCGTACACTTTTTACACATAACGGCAGACAGCGTGCCCTTTTTACACATAACGGCAGACAGCGTCCCCTTTTTACACATTACGGCAGACAGCGTGCCCTTGTTACACATTACGGCAGACAGCGTCCCCCTTTTTACACATTACGGCAGACAGCGTCCCCTTTTTACACATCACGGCAGGCAGATTCCCCCTTTTTACACATCACGTCAGGCAGATTCCCCCTTTTTACACATTGCGGTAGGCAGATTCCCCCTTTTTACACATCACGGCAGGCAGATTCCCCCTTTTTACACATTACATCAGGCAGATTCCCCCCTTTTTACAAATTGCGGCAGACAGCGTCCCCTTTTTACACATCACGGCAGGCAGATTCCCCCTTTTTTACACATTACGGCAGACAGTCCCCCTTTTTGCACATAAAGAAAGAAAGAGAAAGAGAAAGAAAGAAAGAAAGAAAGAAAGAAAGAAAGAAAGAAAGAAAGAAAGAAAGAAAGAAAGAAAGAAAGAAAGAATTATACTTACCCTCTCCGTTGGCTCAGGCTCCTCGGTGCAGCTTCTGGCAGAGATCCCAGGCAGGAGAGAAGGAGGAGGAGGGAGGTGGAGGAGGGAGCCGCAGCAGCGCTGTGTTATTGGTGGAGTTGATGCTGCTGCTGTCCCTCTGCTTCACTACAGGCTGTTCTCCGCCGCTGTGAATGGCTCGGATGCGCTTCACAGCGGCGGAAGACAGCCTATAGTGAAGCAGAGGGACAGCAGCAGCAGCGCCTCAACCAGTAACAAAGCGCTGCTGCGGCTCCCTCCTCAACCTCCCTCCTCCTCCTTCCCCCCGTGACCGCTGCGCTCCTCTCCTGTGTCCTGCGGGCGGCTGTGTGCTGCGGGCAGCGGTTGCCCGCAGCACACAGCGGCATGTACTGAGTCAGTTTGACTCAATACATGCTTAGGGCCCCTGGACAGTGGCGGGCCCCAGTGCAACGCACTGGTTGCACTGGCGGTAGTTCAGCCTCTGATGCTATGTATCTGTTAAGCGCCTTGAGTCCTATTGGAGAAAGAGCGCTATATAAATAAAATAATTATTATTATATTATTATTATTAACACTCTGCCGTACATGAAACACACTCTTTGCCTGACATATTGTAATGTGACAGCACACACACACAGGAAAAGGTTAAAAGCACAATGAACCCACAATGAGCCCTGCCAGGGAGACACAGAGATATATTTGGAGCCAGCACACAGCGCCCTTATCGCTAATGCCAAGCTTAGCCGGGCCGCAGACTAAGTACCCAGATTGGGGATTTAGTACACTAATAGTCGCTCCCCCCCTGCTATGACCCCCTGGTACCACTGAGGTAATCTGTAGTCACTCTGGAGGAGCTGTGCATCCCTGTCAGTCAGCGTCTGTGTCCACTGCAGAGGGAAAATGGTGCTGGTGAGCTGCTGGATCCACTCATAGTGAAGACCCGCCCACTCCATGGAGTGGACTACCCATTTTTTTTATACTGGCTGAGGTAATTTAGTGCTTAGAATGGAGTCAGATCCATTTTAAGTCTGTGTTTGCCAGTGTGGGTACTGAGACTCAGTTCGCCCCCTCAGAAGCGGTGCGTCTGCACTGTGTACTGAGTCTGGAGATGCAGTCCGCCCCGGTTAGAAGCCGAGCATCTCCTTACCCTCATGCCACCATAATGGCCGGCGACATGCTAACCGGGATGCTGGCTTAGTACTCACCACTTCACTCTTCTGGCTCTTAGGGGTGGTGGCGTGCTGCGGGAATGTATGCTTGCCGTGGTGGGGCTTGCAAATAGTTTCCTTAGGAGCTAGTGTCCTGTCTGCTGGGAACGGGACCATTAACTCTTCAAGAGGTTGGGCCATCATCCCCCTAAGTCCCACGAAGCAGGCAGGCTGGTGCCATCCAATCCTGCCTGAAAATAACAAACTGATAAAATAAATGCAGAAAACTCTTCAAGAGCTTCCATAAGCGTGACCAGCTACTCTGGGCACATTTTCTAAATTGAGTCTGGTAGTAGGGGCATAGAGGGAGGAGCCAGCCCACACTATGAAATTCTTATAGTGCCCATGGCTCCTAGTGGACCCATCTATACCCCATGGTACTAAATGGAACCCCAGTTTCCTCTAGGATGTAAGAGAAATATGTTATAGCATTACAGGCTAAGGGAAGGAAAGCTTCTTGAGCTGCACTCAGAGGCATAACAATAGTGGCTGCAGGAGATATCATTGCAATGGTGCCTAGAGGCTTAGGATGCCCGCCTCCAGTGTACACAATAAATATTAGCAAATTTGAGGAGCTAAGCAGAGTTGAGGAGCTAAGCATGGGGAGAGGGGATTGAGGTGATTGAGGTACCAAGTCCGTTAAACATAGTAACATAGTAACATAACATTTGAGGTTGAATAGAGGCAAATTGCCCATCGTGTTCAACCTGTTTTAAGTTGTGATAATTCTACATACTTGCTGAATAATGTTTTATGACTAGATAGCTACTATAACTCATGTTACCCCCGGATTAACTACGTTGATATTTTAAGTATTATAACCTTGGATAGCTTTTTCATTCAGAAATTCATCCATTCTTTTTTTAAATCCAATTACAAAGTTTTTAAATCCAATTACAGAGTGCAGTGGTTCTCAAACTCGTTCTTCAGGACCCAAACTGGTTCGCGTTTTCCAAGTTACCTAGCAGATGCACTCCACATAATTGGCCCCATCCCTCTCTGGAAACCCCTTCCTCCTGCAAATTCTGCATTTGCCACTGATACAGAGTGTATTTATAAAAATGTAAGCTGAAGAAACCCCAAGATTTAGTTTAACATATTCCTACAACTTTTCTTAGCGATGGTAATTAAGCTGGAGCCACTATTACTCACAATAGCAGGCAAAACCTTTCCATAATTTACGGAGAAGAGAAAACCTTTATTTCTATTATTTTTAGTTTAAAACATAACGCCATCTCTTAATTGAGTAATCTTTACCCACTTGCCTCCTGCACTAGAATAAAGTAGTGAATAGTGGTTATCAAGGCTTCCCTCTATTTGAGAATGCTGCAGAGATCCCTTAATTTTCACAGTTTATAGTGCCCCGTAGCATTAAATGTGGACTGTGGTGTGTATGAACAATTTATCAAACAGCAGAAAGCTTGAGATGGCATTATACAGTCTATATCCAGCAATGGGGGACCTGCCAAGCTGCATCCTCCTCTCCCCTGGTGAAATGGGGGCAACACATTTATTAATAAACAGACAAGCTAGACTGTTGCAGTTTATAATAATAATAATAATAAAAATATATATGTATATATATATATATATATATATATAATGAAGGCATTGACCTTTACAACTATAATAAGATTAATAAGATCAATAATAGGATAGCCCAATCTTGGCCTAATTTGAGCTTTCATGAAGAGCATACTGTTTTCACTTGCTTTGGGAGTGTGATCAAATATCCATTTTCGCTAACAAATTCATTTTGGGAGGGAGGGAGTGTGTGTGTGTGGGGGGGAGGGCTGGAGATTTGTTCCATTGTTTTATTTTTCCTTTGCAGATATTTCTTCTGTCTCAATATATCACAGAACATTATAATGTAGCCATTATTTTACCAGTGGTCATACTGGGACAAAGGATGTCATACAGAGGGAGGCCTGGAACACATGTAAAATGAAATGTGTCAACAGAAAATATAAATGCGTTTAAGTAGCAGCAGGAAAATAAATAACTTGTTAAAGTATTCCTGTGCCATCTAGAATAAAAGTTTGCTGCCTCGCACTGCTGCTGCCTGAAGCTGCCTCATAACAGGACCTCCTCTGGCTTAGGGCACTGTTAGCTGCACTGAAGGCAAAAGTAACATCCTCACAGAGATTTAGATAATTTAGTTACCAAGCAACATTACTATGAGAAGAAGAACATAGTGTTGTTTTTATTTCCTTGGGTAATGAAAAATCATTTTGTTTTAAACCCAGGATACCATCACGCTGGTTTCATTTGTTGTTAGTGTGTTGCCATAATAAAACACGTACACTAGTTGCCATTGGTGTTTATCCTGCATTTTGCTATTGAATTATACATTAGTGTGTTCAGAGAGTACAGTGGCATGAAAAAGTTTTTGCTCCCTTACAGAGTTCTTCTATTTTTGCATATTTGTTATACAGTAGTTCATGGTTTCCAGCAAAATTGAGTATGATAAATGTTTCCCTAGGTGATTTTGTGTAATGTTTCAATCCTGGTTATTGATGAAATCCTTGTTGTCCACAGGAAAACTTTTGTCTCTATTGCAGTAGAATTTAATTTTGCATAGGTTTTTTTAATAGAGGTTTGCAAATAACATTCTTACTATATACAATCATTTACACATGCACAAAAGTGGAAAAGTACAGTATAATGACTAATTTGTGCATCGAAAGCACATAGATTTGCAAGTAAAGATAATGGGTGGTATCCAATTAGCACTGTAATTTACACAGGACCTATGTATTTTCGCGCAAAAAATTGGTGTTTTTCGCAGGACTTAATTGGATAGGGTAATAAAAAAACAGCAAAAAAAACCCAACAGTTTTTTTTGCACCCGCGGAACTATCATAGGTAATTGAATACTTCCTTAAGACATTTCCATCTGTGAATAATGTTTCTAATTCTGTACTGAGGACCAGGGGTCGGCTACTGTAGGTAGGCTACAAATGGATTTCATTTTTATGTTTTATGTTTAAAACATAAACCATAGGCACATGTAAAAAGGACAGCTCTGATGTCTGATAACAAATAGAAGTATAGCTGACTTGCTATCAGAGCTCCAGCAATAACAGTGACCAACTTAGCATCAACTCCAATGGCATGCAAGAGGATGGATTAAAAATCTGCTTGCTTATAATTAAAATGTGACACACATCTCAGTGGGTATGGGTCATTAGGTCGACAAGATTTAGGTGACAGACATTAGGTCGACCACTATTGGTCGACATGCACTAGGTCAACATGAACAAGGTCGACATGGAAAAAGGTCAACATGATTTTTTTAAACTTTTTTTGGTGTTGTTTTCTTCGTAAAGTAACTGGGAACCCCAGTTAGTGCACCGTGTCCACACGCATGGCTCGCTTCGCTCGCCATGCGTCGGCAAGGTGCCTCGCTCCGCTACCGCTGCGCTTAGCACAGGTTACCGTTCCCAATTGTAGTCCACGTGGATCGTAAAAAAAAATGTGAAAAACTCATGTAGCCCTTTTTCCATGTTGACCTTGTTCATGTCGACCTAATGACCATGTCAACCTAATGACCATATCGACCTAGTGTATTTCGACCAATAGTGGTCGACCTAATGACTGTCGACCTAAGTCTTGTCGACCTAATGACCGTAAGCCATCTCGGTATGGAACTGTACAAACAGGTTCCCCCAAACTGTTATCTAGTGTTTTGCAATCATTAAGGAAAGTTGGATTTTAAGCTGTGAGTCAATGCATCATCCTCTTGTGTGCCATGATAATAATTAACAGGAAGGTGTCGGTAGCAGAGACTGTGGCTGTGTTATCTGTTTTAGGAATAATGCTGTGCTCAAAGTTCCGCCCTATCCAAAAGATTCAGCAGTACCAAGCAATGGTTGAAGTGTTGTAGTTAGCTGAACACCACTATGTCATTGGGGCACATCATTCCACGTGGAACAGATTATACAGCAATTGTTCCCTGAACTTCCCTTTAGCAAGCACTGTCTCTAACTTTTCCAGCTCAAGACCATTGCTCGTGCCACTTATCTGCTCTATTAACTTGATGATATAATTGATTTATCTCAGTGATACATTTAGAGGGAGTTATTAGTTACCCAGGACCCCCCACTCCTTACATGTGCTAGTATCACCTTTGCCTGCGGACAGCAGCATGTTCCACAAGATGTCTTTTGCCTTTGATAAGGCAATGTTAGCTACAGAGGCCATTTGAAAAGTGCAGCCTATAATATAGTGATACTCTTAAACTGTTTCTTATGCCCTTCATCTAGTAGTGATATGATTGACCACAATGTATACATTCAAATGTAAGAGTGGCGGCGGTGCGGTGTAGTTCCTGCTGCCGTGCAGGTGTAGATTCACTACTTACCACTCTCTCACCTTCAGGTCACGGAATCTTCAATGGACCTGGAACCTTCAGTTGGACCCGGACGATCCCCTTCCAGAAGCAGACGACAGCCGAACTGGGGAGGAAAGGAGATAAATGAAGGAGTATCAACTCTTTTCCCAAGGGAAAGAGGATACTCCCAGGGTGGCGGCGACTTTCACTGGTTAGGTGAAAATCATCATCGGCACAAAGCCTCAGCCACCCAATTCTCACACACTCGCACTCTCGCGCGTAGTGTGATATAGGAGGTTCTCACGTCCGTGAGCAAACCCCTAATCTGGCACTCGGGGGACAGACAGACAAAAGGGACAGACGGACACAAATGTAACTCACCGTTGCCAATCTTGCACTGCGATCTTCCTCTTCACTTACAGGTCCCTGTAAGGAGGCAACCAAACAACAGCCGTGCAGAACCTAACTCTATCCTGATGTAACACCACTAAACTAACTTCAACAGCAGAGCCCTCAAACTAACTGTGTGTGTGGTGCAACAAAACGAAACAAACTATAAGCAAACTTGGTTCTGCAAGGGAACAACAACTCGATAACACAGTACAGTACAAGTATCTACAACGCTGCTGTCCCTTTAAGTTCCTATCTCCCTTAGATTACTGGGGGGTGGGCACCGTACGGCCTACCCACCTCCCATATACTTACTTGGGCTAACTGCCCCTCCCCCTAAATGCACACAGGCCAGAGGCCTAACTTTACCCTCGGGCCTAGCGCCCGCCTAACTTGGGGCCCGTTGGGTGACCTGGGCCTAATGCCCAGGGTCGCCTTATATCCCTAGTGTCCACAACTGAACTAGGGCCTAATGCTCTCTAATATGGCCACAGGCTTAATGCCTGATATTACCCCACGGGCCTAGTGCCCACCTGCTGCGCCACTGGCCTGTGGCCTGACTGTCCCCTGCGGGCCTAGTGCCCGATCCCTGGTGGTCTAGGGAGGGGTGGTTGTAGCAGGGGCACCTTAGAAGGGCCTACCTGACCCGGTGGGAGAGGCACCAGGGGGGGAGTTCTTTTCCTTTACACCCCTGGTGACCTCTCCGACACTCCTCTTTATTCTTCTGCCGCTGGCCCGTCCCGCAGCGTCCTCTTCTGCTCAGCGCCACCCGGCTCTTCTCCGCTCTTCCACGCGGCCTCTCTCCTCTTCTGGGTCCCGGCGGTGCCTGACGTCACTGGCCAGGGACGGGGCCTATGATGCGGCGAGCACCAATTGGCTCACCGCGCCCGTTTCCTATTGGCCGTCGCCCAGTGAGCCGTGATTGGCTCACGGACGGCGCCATATTTGAAATGCTGTGGGTGTCGCTTCTCATTGGCCTCCAAATTGGTGCCAAATTTAAAGCGCCGCTTCCGTCGCCGCTGCCAGTCCGGTGCAGGGAAACGCCTGGTCCCTGCACCGGACACCCGCCGCTTACTGACAGGCGCTGGGGATAGACACACTGCCCCAGCGCCGGCCACCGCTGTACTCTACAGGGGACGCAGATACCCTGCACCCATTTGCTGCAGTCTCGATGTGCCCTACAATACAGGGCACATCTCCACACAAACGCCTTTACAAAGTTTCCTCCTCTCATCCTCTCATCCCAGCCATCTTATCTTAGGCCCGGACTTGAAGAAACTTCCTTTTGTCCAGAACCCGCTCAAGCTGCAATCACCCCCTCATTATATCTGCAGCTATGCAGATGCAGATTGCGTTTATTTAACGAATTCAAAAATACTTAAACATCCAACAAATTGTAATAGTAAAATGAAACAATAAAAACAATATATAATCTGTTGCCACCATCATGAGTATCTAGTGGTACAATTCTACAATACTTGTTACTAGGATTCCCCATGTGAGTGCGTTATATTATTCTGTCTTAATAGTATCTGTTTAGCATGATAGTATAATAACTTGTTACAGCTTAGCTAAAAATCTCATATGTCTTTCTATGTATATAGATATGTGCAGTAGCGGATCTTGCTACGGGCAAGCAGGATTTTTGCCCGGGGCGCAACCTTTTTGAGGACACTGCCACCGTCCGGAGGGCGCTGCAGCTGTGGCAAGATCCGCTACTGGTGCCAGTGTTGTGCGGTGCTGTACGGTGCTGTGTGGTGCGTGATGAAGTCATAGCGCACCGCACTGCATTGTGGGAGCGGCACATAGACGCTAGAGGTCACAATTGACTTCTAGTGTCTACGCGGTGCTATAGGAGAGACGTCATGACGTCTCTCCCGTAGATCCGAGGAGCGGCGCCGGAGGCCGGAGACGGAGGGCAGAAGCGGTTGGGAAGCAGGAACGGGGATTGCAAGTATTATTTTTTTTATTTTCTACTCTACAGGGGGCACAGTACTGGGAGCAATTCTACAGGGGCCACAGTACTGGGGGCAATTCTACAGGGAGCATAGTACTGGGGGCAATTCTACAGGGAGCACAGTACTGGGGACACAGTACTGGGGGCAATACTACTGTGGGCACAGCTACAGGGGTCATAACTGACCACGCCCCTTCTCCATGAAGCCATGCCCCTATATTTTCACCCGGGGGGCCGCAAGGTCTAGGTCCGGCCCTGGATATGTATAAAACAAACACTGCAGTAACTGATGTAAGATCCCAATACCAGGGCCGTGGTTCCTTTATGTGTCATTCCATCCCATATAAGCTGCATGCAAGAGCATTTCTGTGGAAACAGGAAGTTGTCTTACATTCTAGGTATTGCAAAACTGTGTGTTCTCATGTTGTGTTACCAAACACTATCTGTTTAATGAAATCTCATTTTGGTGGTGTAATATGCTGTATAAAATGTAATTTACAGTAAATTTACAAAATACTGCTGGTCACAAAAAAGGTTATCAAACTGCAGTCTGCTAATACTTTTAGGAGTTGGAAGGTTATAGGAGCTGTGGAATTTGAAGCTTCAAATAAGTTACAAAAAGCATACATTTTATGGTGCTCCTTAGTTGATTGTAACTGACCTGTTCAAGTAATTTTTTTTATAAAGTGATATGCATTTAGTTACTGACCTAGTGTACTGTGCTTGTCATAGAAACAAACATAGAAACACTAAATTTGAGGCAGATAAGAAAGAACCACTTGGGCCCATCTAGTCTGCCCTATTTTTTAGAGATGTGCACCGGAAATTTTTCGGGTTTTGTGTTTTGGTTTTGGATTCGGTTCCGCGGCCGTGTTTTGGATTCGGACGCGTTTTGCCAAAACCTCCCTGAAAATTTTTTGTCGGATTCGGGTGTGTTTTGGATTCGGGTGTTTTTTTACAAAAAACCCTCAAAAACAGCTTAAATCATAGAATTTGGGGGTCATTTTGATCCCATAGTATTATTAACCTCAATAACCATAATTTACACTCATTTTCAGTCTATGCTGAACACCTCACACCTCACAATATTATTTTTAGTCCTAAAATTTGCACCGAGGTCGCTGGATGGCTAAGCTAAGCGACACAAGTGGCCGACACAAACACCTGGCCCATCTAGGAGTGGCACTGCAGTGTCAGACAGGATGGCACTTAAAAAAAATAGTCCCCAAACAGCACATGATGCAAAGAAAAAAAGAGACGCACCAAGGTCGCTGTGTGACTAAGCTAAGCGACACAAGTGGCCAACACAAACACCTGGCCCATCTAGGAGTGGCACTGCAGTGTCAGACAGGATGGCACTTCAAAAAAATAGTCCCCAAACAGCACATGATGCAAATAAAAAATGAGGCGCACCAATGTCGCTGTGTGACTAAGCTAAGCGACACAAGTGGCCGACACAAACACCTGGCCCATCTAGGAGTGGCACTGCAGTGTCAGACAGGATGGCACTTAAAAAAAATAGTCCCCAAACAGCACATGATGCAAAGAAAAAAAGAGACGCACCAAGGTCGCTGTGTGACTAAGCTAAGCGAGACAAGTGGCCAACACAAACACCTGGCCCATCTAGGAGTGGCACTGCAGTGTCAGACAGGATTGCACTTCAAAAAAATAGTCCCCAAACAGGACATGATGCAAAGAAAAAAAGAGACGCACCAAGGTCGCTGTGTGACTAAGCTAAGCGACACAAGTGGCCGACACAAACACCTGGCCCATCTAGGAGTGGCACTGCAGTGTCAGACAGGATGGCACTTCAAAAAAATTGTCCCCAAACAGCACATGATGCAAAGAAAAAAAGAGGCGCAACAGGGTCGCTGTGTGACTAAGCTAAGCGACACAAGTGGCCGACACAAACACCTGGCCCATCTAGGAGTGGCACTGCAGTGTCAGACAGGATGGCACTTCAAAAAAATAGTCCCCAAATAGCACATGATGCAAAGAAAAAAAGTGGTGCAATGAGGTAGCTGTGTGACTAAGCTAAGCGACCCAAGTGGCCGACACAAACACCTGGCCCATCTAGGAGTGGCACTGCAGTGTCAGACAGGATGGCAGATTTAAAAAATAGTCCCCAAACAGCACATGATGCAAAGAAATAAAGAGGTGCAATGAGGTAGCTGTGTGACTAAGCTAAGCGACCCAAGTGGCCGACACGAACACCTGGCCCATCTAGGAGTGGCACTGCAGTTTTCTAGCGAGAGGATGAGTGCTTCCATCCTCATGTGAAGCTGAACCACTAGCCATGAACATAGGCCAAGGTCTCAGCCGTTCCTTGCCACTCCGTGTCGTAAATGGCATATTGGCAAGTTTACGCTTCTCATCAGACGCTTTTAATTTTGATTTTTGGGTCATTTGACTGAACTTTTGTTTTTTGGATTTTACATGCTCTCTACTATAACATTGGGCATCGGCCTTGGCAGACGACGTTGATGGCATTTCATCGTCTCGGCCATGACTAGTGGCAGCAGCTTCAGCACGAGGTGGAAGTGGATCTTGATCTTTCCCTATTTTAACCTCCACATTTTTGTTCTCCATTTTTTAATGTGTGAAATTATATGCCAGTATCAATAGCAATGGCCTACTACTATATATACTGCGCACAACTGAAATGCACCACAGGTATGGATGGATAGTATACTTGACGACACAGAGGTAGGTAGAGCAGTGGCCTTCCGTACCGTACTGCTATATATACTGGTGGTCACTGTCAGCAAACTGCAAAACTAAAATGCACCCCAGGTATAGAATCTAGATGGATAGTATACTTGACGACACAGAGGTAGGTAGAGCAGTGGCCTTCCGTACCGTACTGCTATATATACTGGTGGTCACTGTCAGCAAACGACAAAACTAAAATGCACCACAGGTATAGAATCTAGATGGATAGTATACTTGATGACACAGAGGTAGGTAGAGCAGTGGCCTTCCGTACCGTACTGCTATATATACTGGTGGTCACTGTCAGCAAACTGCAAAACTAAAATGCACCACAGGTATAGAATCTAGATGGATAGTATACTTGACGACACAGAGGTAGGTAGAGCAGTGGCCTTCCGTACCGTACTGCTATATATACTGGTGGTCACTGTCAGCAAAACTCTGCACTGTACTCCTCCTATATAATACTGCTGGTCCCCAGTCCCCACAATAAAGCAGTGTGAGCACAGATATATGTAGCACACTGAGCACAGATATGGAGCGTTTTTCAGGCAGACAACGTATAATACTTGATGGTTTCTCTGATCTCTTCTTCCTCCTCTCGTAGAGTCATATAGTGATCCCAATGATCATATAAAACAGAAGTAAAAACAAAAATGTGTAGAACAGTTTTTCACCAATTAGTTATTTCCACAAGTTTAGGAAATAAAAGGGCGTACCCCAATCACACAGAGACAAGTGAGTGGAAACCCATAAAGGTATCTTTCAACCAGGCAAATTTCTTTAGAATGTTTGAAGACTAAATTTCAGGAGCGTACCCAAAACTCACAATAGTGAAATGATGAGAAATCACATAAAGGTATCTTTTTAAAATCTTTTGATCTGTCAGATGCGTACCCCAACTTACACAGTTTTCAGTTGGAACATATACATAAAGGTATCTTTTAAGTTTTCCACCACCAAGGAAAATGCGTACCACAACTCACTGGATATGGAGGTATTCAACTCCTATCATGGTATCTTTATCCTCGGTCTCAGGAAATTATATCACACAGGATACACGAAGAAAACAGGGAAGAATTCCTCTTTGTTTAGTTAAAACGGAGGGTTTATTTCCCAAATGCATTAAAAAGTCAAAAACATTTCTTCTTATGAACAGATGTCGAAATACACATGGCAAAAATAAAAAAATAAAAATTCAGAAATGAATCCAAATCTGGTCGTCCCAGGCTACTCACAGTACTGTTTGTTCAACGCGTTTCGGTCTTTAACAGGACCTTTATCAAGAACTGTCTGTACTGTGGGGAGTCTGGATATTTATACTACAAACATCCAATCAGTGGGCAGCAGGAAATCGCATCATTAATTGATTATATAATTCCATTACTTTAAAACATCAACAAAATATATAGATATTCAAACAGAATAAACCTTCAATGTATTAAACACCATTCCAAATAAATTGTGTGAATTATGAGACCCCAAAAGGCTTTATTCGGGCCATAATCACATAAACCGGTAAGAATTATGGGAAATGTAGGAAATAGGGCTAAGCTCCATACCCATATAAGGAGTTCCGCCGGACATTGTGAATCCCATGGCTGAGAAAGAATTTACCAATATTGTAAAACCATGACTGATAAACATAATAAAACAGAAAACTTTTAGGTGTCTAAACTAAATGTTTAGTATTGCAGGTATTAAAGTCTACTTTCCGTCCGCGATCGGATGATGCCGCTGAGACTTGTGGGGGATGTAGTTTCTTTGCGGGACTCTTATGCCCTCATAAGGAGATCCGCCGGAAGCCGAATGGCGGTGGTTTAGTTATGTCCTCCGTTGTATCCTCACATTAGTTCCGTGTCTATACAGTGACCGGAAGTGACGTCACGCATGGTCGGATCGTTCTCAGGGGAATCATGGGATACGTAGTTCGGTGGCATAGTTATACGGACTTCATTGTAGTTAACTAATAAAGTATATAAATAGGTGTTAATGCTCATAATACACAGATAGATGATATTCTTGAACAATCACAGGCATTATTTTTAAAAACCGAATGCAAATAAAAAGATGTCATTTTTTTACAGAAACCATTTCAATTCAAAATCACAGTTTAAACCGTGGGGATTCAAGGTTCCATAAGTGAAAATGTATTGCATCTCTGATTTTGCAAGTTGTGAAGCTAGATCTTTACTGCGTATATTTCCTTGGACATGTTTAATCCCATAAAACCCTATTGCATCCATAATAGAGCAATTATGTTTGGACTGAAAATGAGCAGAAAGCGAATGGGTAGATAATCCCTTTTTTATGTTTCTAACGTGCTCACCGAGACGGACTTTTAATGCCCTACTGGTGCGCCCTATATAGAATAAATTGCAGCTGCACTTGATGGCGTAAATAACATTTTTACTGTCGCACGTTATAAAATCTTTAATGACATGATTTTTACCATTTATTTCAATGTTCTCAATTTTATTCTTTCCTTCACTTTTGATGGATCTGCACCCAATGCAACTTCCACATCTATAAAAGCCTTTCGAGGCTATCCTGGATGTGGTTTTAATGGACGGCAACAAGCTGGAAACTAACTTATTTTTTAAGTTTGGGGCTTTTCTGTAGATGTGGGTGGGTTTAAAGGGAACCAAGGGTCCAATAACCGGATCCTTCTTCACTAGATCCCAGTGTTTCCTTAGAATATTTTCTATTTCCCTATGCTATTGGTTAAATTCCGTAATAAAAGCCCATTCATATACATTGCTCTTACTCTTCTTGTTTCTTCCCATGCCTAGCAGATCACTACGATCGGTGATTTTAGTTTCCATTAAAGCTCTTTCAACCTTATTCTTATTATATCCACATGCAGTGAATTTCTCACTCATTTCCTTTGCCTGGGACTCAAAGACATTGAGTTCCGTGCAATTTCTCTTTACCCTTTTTAGTTGGCTCATTGGGATTGAGTCAAGCCAGTTGTTATGGTGGCAACTGCTGGTTGATATATATGATCCAGAATCAGTAGGTTTTGAATAGGTTTTTGTGTGTAATTTACCCTCCTTCACATAGACATATCCGATAGTGAAACATCAGTTTTACAGAAGGGACTAAAATATGCCCCGACTAATTCAATAAATGCTTTTGAAATCTATTTAGATGTACAACGGTATCTTAGAAAGCTTACAATTAAGAAATTTTTTGTTAATCAAGAAAAAAATATGGAGTTGAACATGCCAACGGCCACCCCCTTTAAACCTAGATCAGTATTCTATCCTAAACATGTCCAAGGTCCTTTCATTGAGAGCTTTGGTGCTATGGTTCTCGGCGATCTGGAAAAACTCCAGACAAAACCAAAAAAAAACCAAAACTTTACTTTTAAAGAAAGAAAGGCCCTACAGGATTTAAAAAAACTTAAGGAAGTAGTGATAAAACCCTCCGATAAAGGAAGGGGGGGGTGGTACTGATGGATTTGGTTAACTATGAAAAAGAAGTTTTACGACAGCTTAACGATGTAGGGACATATAAAATATTAAGATCTGACCTTTCCAGCACCATTCTATCTAAACTGAAAAATTACATTGATAAATATGAAAAAATGGGTACCATTAGCCCTAAAGAGGCAAAGTTTATTTTGATTGACGAACCTGTAGTGCCAGTCATATATGTACTGCCCAAGGTGCATAAAAGCACCATAAATCCTCCCGGACGACCGATAATATCGGGCGTACAATCTCTGTCCTCAAATCTATCTAGATTCATTGATTACCTTTTACAGCCCCTGGTAATCCAGAACAAATCCCACCTAAAGGATACCAAGGATTTCCTCATACTTTTGGAATTTATAAAGTGGGAGGAAGGAGACATCCTGGTAACTGCGGATGTGGGCTCTCTCTACACCATCATCAATCATGATGATGGTGTAGAGGCGATTACTCATTTCCTGGAGGGATCAGACTATAATAATGACCTCAAGGAGATGCTGATAGAAGGCATAAGATTTATTCTCAATAACAATTTTTTTCTTTTTCAGGATCAGTTTTTTATTCAAAAAACAGGAACGGCCATGGGCACCAGATTCGCTCCTAGTTATGCCAATCTGTTCCTAGGGCTATGGGAACTTAATACCATCTGGACTAACAATCCATATGGAGCGAATCTGGTGTCCTATGTCCGCTACATAGACGACATATTTTTCCTCTGGAGGGGGGATGTCGCTATGCTTGACACTTTCTGTGCCTCATTAAACACAAATGACAAGAATATTGTCTTGACTTTTGAAAAAAGTACAGAGACCGTAAATTTTCTAGATATAACAGTCTATGTGAAGGAGGGTAAATTACACACAAAAACCTATTCAAAACCTACTGATTCTGGATCATATATATCAACCAGCAGTTGCCACCATAACAACTGGCTTGACTCAATCCCAATGAGCCAACTAAAAAGGGTAAAGAGAAATTGCACGGAACTCAATGTCCTTGAGTCCCAGGCAAAGGAAATGAGTGAGAAATTCACTGCATGTGGATATAATAAGAATAAGGTTGAAAGAGCTTTAATGGAAGCTAAAATCACCGATCGTAGTGATCTGCTAGGCATGGGAAGAAACAAGAAGAGTAAGAGCAATGTATATGAATGGGCTTTTATTACGGAATTTAACCAACAGCATAGGGAAATAGAAAATATTCTAAGGAAACACTGGGATCTAGTGAAGAAGGATCCGGTTATTGGACCCTTGGTTCCCTTTAAACCCACCCACATCTACAGAAAAGCCCCAAACTTAAAAAATAAGTTAGTTTCCAGCTTGTTGCCGTCCATTAAAACCACATCCAGGATAGCCTCGAAAGGCTTTTATAGATGTGGAAGTTGCATTGGGTGCAGATCCATCAAAAGTGAAGGAAAGAATAAAATTGAGAACATTGAAATAAATGGTAAAAATCATGTCATTAAAGATTTTATAACGTGCGACAGTAAAAATGTTATTTACGCCATCAAGTGCAGCTGCAATTTATTCTATATAGGGCGCACCAGTAGGGCATTAAAAGTCCGTCTCGGTGAGCACGTTAGAAACATAAAAAAGGGATTATCTACCCATTCGCTTTCTGCTCATTTTCAGTCCAAACATAATTGCTCTATTATGGATGCAATAGGGTTTTATGGGATTAAACATGTCCAAGGAAATATACGCAGTAAAGATCTAGCTTCACAACTTGCAAAATCAGAGATGCAATACATTTTCACTTATGGAACCTTGAATCCCCACGGTTTAAACTGTGATTTTGAATTGAAATGGTTTCTGTAAAAAAATGACATCTTTTTATTTGCATTCGGTTTTTAAAAATAATGCCTGTGATTGTTCAAGAATATCATCTATCTGTGTATTATGAGCATTAACACCTATTTATATACTTTATTAGTTAACTACAATGAAGTCCGTATAACTATGCCACCGAACTACGTATCCCATGATTCCCCTGAGAACGATCCGACCATGCGTGACGTCACTTCCGGTCACTGTATAGACACGGAACTAATGTGAGGATACAACGGAGGACATAACTAAACCACCGCCATTCGGCTTCCGGCGGATCTCCTTATGAGGGCATAAGAGTCCCGCAAAGAAACTACATCCCCCACAAGTCTCAGCGGCATCATCCGATCGCGGACGGAAAGTAGACTTTAATACCTGCAATACTAAACATTTAGTTTAGACACCTAAAAGTTTTCTGTTTTATTATGTTTATCAGTCATGGTTTTACAATATTGGTAAATTCTTTCTCAGCCATGGGATTCACAATGTCCGGCGGAACTCCTTATATGGGTATGGAGCTTAGCCCTATTTCCTACATTTCCCATAATTCTTACCGGTTTATGTGATTATGGCCCGAATAAAGCCTTTTGGGGTCTCATAATTCACACAATTTATTTGGAATGGTGTTTAATACAGTGAAGGTTTATTCTGTTTGAATATCTATATATTTTGTTGATGTTTTAAAGTAATGGAATTATATAATCAATTAATGATGCGATTTCCTGCTGCCCACTGATTGGATGTTTGTAGTATAAATATCCAGACTCCCCACAGTACAGACAGTTCTTGATAAAGGTCCTGTTAAAGACCGAAACGCGTTGAACAAACAGTACTGTGAGTAGCCTGGGACGACCAGATTTGGATTCATTTCTGAATTTTTATTTTTTTATTTTTGCCATGTGTATTTCGACATCTGTTCATAAGAAGAAATGTTTTTGACTTTTTAATGCATTTGGGAAATAAACCCTCCGTTTTAACTAAACAAAGAGGAATTCTTCCCTGTTTTCTTCGTGTATCCTGTGTGATATAATTTCCTGAGACCGAGGATAAAGATACCATGATAGGAGTTGAATACCTCCATATCCAGTGAGTTGTGGTACGCATTTTCCTTGGTGGTGGAAAACTTAAAAGATACCTTTATGTATATGTTCCAACTGAAAACTGTGTAAGTTGGGGTACGCATCTGACAGATCAAAAGATTTTAAAAAGATACCTTTATGTGATTTCTCATCATTTCACTATTGTGAGTTTTGGGTACGCTCCTGAAATTTAGTCTTCAAACATTCTAAAGAAATTTGCCTGGTTGAAAGATACCTTTATGGGTTTCCACTCACTTGTCTCTGTGTGAGTGGGGTACGCCCTTTTATTTCCTAAACTTGTGGAAATAACTAATTGGTGAAAAACTGTTCTACACATTTTTGTTTTTACTTCTGTTTTATATGATCATTGGGATCACTATATGACTCTACGAGAGGAGGAAGAAGAGATCAGAGAAACCATCAAGTTGTCACACGAAGGATATACCATCTTCTCATTAACAAAAGGGATGTATTCCACGTTATAAATATTCTTTATGCGCCCTGTACATAGACAGATACCACCCCATATCTCACATTGTATATTGCTCTTGTAAAATTGGTGATTTTTACTTTGGCATTTGTAGTGGACGGGCTGCATTGCGCCACACGGGCAAACAGTTCAGAACAAACCTCCCTTCCAACGTATAATACTGGTGGTCACTGGTCAGCAAAACTCTGCACTGTACTCCTCCTATATAATACTGCTGGTCCCCAGTCCCCACAATAAAGCAGTGTGAGCACAGATATATGCAGCACACTGAGCACAGATATGGAGCATTTTTCAGGCAGACAACGTATAATACTGGTGGTCACTGGTCAGCAAAACTCTGCACTGTACTCCTCCTATATAATACTGCTGGTCCCCAGTCCCCACAATAAAGCAGTGTGAGCACAGATATATGCAGCACACTGAGCACAGATATGGAGCATTTTTCAGGCAGAGAACGGATGAAACTGGTGGTCACTGATCAGCAAAACTCTGCACTGTACTCCTCCTATATAATACAGCTGCTCCCCAGTCCCCACAATTAAGCAATAAGCACAAATATTTGCAGCAACATTAATAAACGGAGAGGAAGCCAGCCACGTCCTCTCCCTAACATTTCCAATGCACGAGTGAAAATGGCGGCGACGCGCGGCTCCTTATATAGAATCCGAATCTCGCGAGAATCCGACAGCGGGATCATGACGCTCGGGCGTGCTCGGGTTAACCGAGCCATACGGGAGAATCCGACTATGCCTCGGACCCGTGTAAAATGGGTGAAGTTCGGGGGGGTTCGGTTTCCGAGGAACCGAACCCTCTCATCACTACTATTTTTATGGCTTCCTTAACCCGATTTGATCCTTAGGGGCCCATTTATTAAACAATATTTGCAGCTATTTCACCGAAAACACTGTTTTTTCTTGGGTTATCAGCAAATATTAATTATCTCCTGAATGTATGTAGGAGGGCCCACAGCAGTTATCTCCGATACCTACTGTGATCCCTCCATTTCCACTGCCAGCCGCAACCCCATAGCTTTCTATGGGTGATGCGATGTTTTTAGATTTACCAATATCCAGAATGCAAATCATTCACGATATTGGCCCCTGCAGCTACCGCCATCTGAAGATAGCGGTAGCTTGTTGTAGCTTATGGGCTACAGATCAGGGCTATAGTTCTGGTAGGGTACCCCAGGAACCTTCCGTGTAGAAGCCACAGCACTGCACTCAGCACACCGCAGAGACAGGATCCTTTGGAAGTCCCTGCCTGTGCCAGGTGCACTTATATCGTGCCCAGATCGCATTTCAAATGTGATCATTGATAAATGGGCCACTTAGGAGGGTATCCTGTTAGGTGCAGTGATTTATCACATGGTAATACCGGGCTTTTTAGCCCGATAATGCTATCGGGCTATCCAATTCCAGCCCTGTTTTTACCATGCAGTAAATCACCTGTTATTGGCCGATAACACATAAGACCTGTGATAACATTGCGGACCTATGTGTTTCCGTCTAATAGCGGGTCAATTGAGGCTGGTTATCGGGGATTATGCTACACGTGCCTGAGGCACGCAAAGAATAATCTCCAATAACTTCTGTATTACAGGGCTAATAGGATATCCCCAGGGGAATCCTTTAGCTGCGGTAACTCACCACAGCTAATAGAATACTGCCAATAAGGGGACATCTACTAAGCAGTGATAAAAGTGGAGAAGCGAGCCAGTGGAGAAGTTACCCATGGCAACCAATCAGCACTGACGCAACATTTATAATTTGCATACTATAAACATATACAGAGCAGCTGATTGGTTGCCATGGGCAACTTCTCCACTGGCTCACTTCTCCACTTTTATCACTGCTTAGTCCCCCTTAGTCTTTTGGAAGGCTATCCTTATGCCTATGCTAAGGATGTTTAATTTGGTCTACTTATGAAGTAATATTTCCTCAAATTTCCATTGACCATACCTCCTTCCAATCAGTGGTGGCTCAAGGAACAGGCTGACAAGGAAGCCGTCCAGGAGTGCGATAGCCTGAAAGGGCGCCCAAGTCATGGGATGTGTCCACGGGCAGGTGAGCTTTCCCTGCAGCAGTCGCATCCCATATAGATTAGCCCAGCCGGTCAAGAGGAAATTCTTTTCTCTTCAGTGCCCTGCCGCCGAACTGAGATGTCAGTGGTCTCTGTGACCAGTAACATCACGTGTGGTATGTGCACCCCAGAATGCCTTGCAACCTGTATTCGGGAGGTGGAGTTTTAAGTAGTGATGAGCGGGTTCGGTTCCTCGGAATCCGAACCCCCCTGAACTTCAGCCTTTTTACACGGATCCGAGGCAGACTCAGATCTTCCCGCCTTGCTCGGCTAACCCGAGCGCGCCCGAACGTCATCATCCCGCTGTCGGATTCTCGCGAGGCTCGTATTCTATCGCGAGACTCGGATTCTATATAAGGAGCCGCGCGTCGCCGCCATTTTCACACGTGCATTGAGATTCATAGGGAGAGGACGTGGCTGGCGTCCTCTCCATTTAGATTAGAAGAGAGAGAGTGAGAGTGAGACACTTGATTTACTGGAGCTTAGGAGTACTCAGAGAGTGCAGAGTTTACTAGTGACTGACCAGTGACCACCAGTGCAGTTTTATTATATTATTATTTAATATAATCCGTTCTCTGCCTGAAAAAAAACGATACACAGTGACACAGTAACAGTATACCATATCTGTGCTCAGCCTCAGTGTGCTGCATCATCTATGTATATCTGACTGTGCTGAGTGCTCAGTGCTCACACAGCTTAATTGTGGGGGAGACTGGGGAGCAGTAGCAGGAGTACATATTATTTAACAGTGCACACTTTTGCTGCCAGAGTGCCACTGCCAGTGTGACTGACCAGTGACCACTGTCTGACCACCAGTATATTGTGATTGTCTGCCTGAAAAAGTTAAACACTCGTCGTGTGGTGTTTTTATTCTATAAACGCATTCTGCTGACAGTGTCCAGCAGGTCCGTCATTAATTATATAATATATACCTGTCCGGCTGCAGTAGTGATATATATATATATTTTTTATATCATTATCATCCAGTCTATATTAGCAGCAGACGCAGTACGGTAGTCCACGGCTGTAGCTACCTCTGTGTCGGCAGTCGCTCGTCCATCCATAATTGTATACCACCTACCTGTGGTGTTTTTTTTTTCTATCTTCTTGATACTAGTAGCTTACTTTAGGAGTCTGCAGTGCTGACAGTGTCCAGCAGGTCCGTCATTATAATATATACCTGTCCGGCTGCAGTAGTGATATATATATATTTTTTATATCATTATCATCCAGTCTATATTAGCAGCAGATGCAGTACGGTAGTCCACGGCTGTAGCTACCTCTGTGTCGGCAGTCGCTCGTCCATCCATAATTGTATACCACCTACCTGTGGTGTTTTTTTTTTCTATCTTCTTGATACTACTAGTAGCTTACTTTAGGAGTCTGCAGTGCTGCTGACAGTGTCCAGCAGGTCCGTCATTATATAATATATACCTGTCCGGCTGCAGTAGTGATATATATATTTTTTTTATATCATTATCATCCAGTCTATATTAGCAGCAGACGCAGTACGGTAGTCCACGGCTGTAGCTACCTCTGTGTCGGCAGTCGCTCGTCCATCCATAATTGTATACCACCTACCTGTGGTGTTTTTTTTTTTTCTATCTTCTTGATACTAGTAGCTTACTTTAGGAGTCTGCAGTGCTGACAGTGTCCAGCAGGTCCGTCATTATATAATATATACCTGTCCGGCTGCAGTAGTGATATATATATATTTTTTATATCATTATCATCCAGTCTATATTAGCAGCAGACGCAGTACGGTAGTCCACGGCTGTAGCTACCTCTGTGTCGGCAGTCGCTCGTCCATCCATAATTGTATACCACCTACCTGTGGTGTTTTTTTTTTCTATCTTCTTGATACTAGTAGCTTACTTTAGGAGTCTGCAGTGCTGACAGTGTCCAGCAGGTCCGTCATTATATAATATATACCTGTCCGGCTGCAGTAGTGATATATATATATATTTTATATCATTATCATCCAGTCTATATTAGCAGCAGACGCAGTACGGTAGTCCACGGCTGTAGCTACCTCTGTGTCGGCAGTCGCTCGTCCATCCATAATTGTATACCACCTACCTGTGGTGTTTTTTTTTTTTCTATCTTCTTGAACTAGTAGCTTACTTTAGGAGTCTGCAGTGCTGACAGTGTCCAGCAGGTCCGTCATTATATAATATATACCTGTCCGGCTGCAGTAGTGATATATATATATTTTTTATATCATTATCATCCAGTCTATATTAGCAGCAGACGCAGTACGGTAGTCCACGGCTGTAGCTACCTCTGTGTCGGCAGTCGCTCGTCCATCCATAAGTATACTAGTATCCATCCATCTATATTGTTTACCTGAGGTGCCTTTTAGTTGTGCCTATTAAAATATGGAGAACAAAAATGTTGAGGTTCCAAAAATAGGGAAAGATCAAGATCGACTTCCACCTCGTGCTGAAGCTGCTGCCACTAGTCATGGCCGAGACGATGAAATGCCAGCAACGTCGTCTGCCAAGGCCGATGCCCAATGTCATAGTACAGAGCATGTAAAATCCAAAACACCAAATATCAGTAAAAAAAGGACTCAAAAATCTAAAATAAAATTGTCGGAGGAGAAGCGTAAACTTGCCAATATGCCATTTACCACACGGAGTGGCAAGGAACGGCTGAGGCCCTGGCCTATGTTCATGGCTAGTGGTTCAGCTTCACATGAGGATGGAAGCACTCAGCCTCTCGCTAGAAAAATGAAAAGACTCAAGCTGGCAAAAGCACAGCAAAGAACTGTGCGTTCTTCGAAATCACAAATCCACAAGGAGAGTCCAATTGTGTCGTTTGCGATGCCTGACCTTCCCAACACTGGACGTGAAGAGCATGCACCTTCCACCATTTGCACGCCCCCTGCAAGTGCTGGAAGGAGCACCCGCAGTCCAGTTCCTGATAGTCAGATTGAAGATGTCAGTGTTGAAGTACACCAGGATGAGGAGGATATGGGTGTTGCTGGCGCTGGGGAGGAAATTGACCAGGAGGATTCTGATGGTGAGGTGGTTTGTTTAAGTCAGGCACCCGGGGAGACACCTGTTGTCCGTGGGAGGAATAGGGCCATTGACATGCCTGGTGAAAATACCAAAAAAATCAGCTCTTCGGTGTGGAAGTATTTCAACAGAAATGCGGACAACATTTGTCAAGCCGTGTGTTGCCTTTGTCAAGCTGTAATAAGTAGGGGTAAGGACGTTAACCACCTCGGAACATCCTCCCTTATACGTCACCTGCAGCGCATTCATCATAAGTCAGTGACAAGTTCAAAAACTTTGGGCGACAGCGGAAGCAGTCCACTGACCAGTAAATCCCTTCCTCTTGTAACCAAGCTCACGCAAACCACCCCACCAACTCCCTCAGTGTCAATTTCCTCCTTCCCCAGGAATGCCAATAGTCCTGCAGGCCATGTCACTGGCAATTCTGATGAGTCCTCTCCTGCCTGGGATTCCTCCGATGCATCCTTGCGTGTAACGCCTACTGCTGCTGTCGCTGCTGTTGTTGCTGCTGGGAGTCGATGGTCATCCCAGAGGGGAAGTCGTACTCGTAAGACCACTTTTACTACTTCCACCAAGCAATTGACTGTCCAACAGTCCTTTGCGAGGAAGATGAAATATCACAGCAGTCATCCTGCTGCAAAGCGGATAACTGAGGCCTTGGCATCCTGGGCGGTGAGAAACGTGGTTCCGGTATCCATCATTACTGCAGAGCCAACTAGAGACTTGTTGGAGGTACTGTGTCCCCGGTACCAAATACCATCTAGGTTCCATTTCTCTAGGCAGGCGATACCGAAAATGTACACAGACCTCAGAAAAAGACTCACCAGTGTCCTAAAAAATGCAGTTGTACCCAATGTCCACTTAACCACGGACATGTGGACAAGTGGAGCAGGGCAGGCTCAGGACTATATGACTGTGACAGCCCACTGGGTAGATGTATGGACTCCCGCCGCAAGAACAGCAGCGGCGGCACCAGTAGCAGCATCTCGCAAACGCCAACTCTTTCCTAGGCAGGCTACGCTTTGTATCACCGCTTTCCAGAATACGCACACAGCTAAAAACCTCTTACGGCAACTGAGGAAGATCATCGCAGAATGGCTTACCCCAATTGGACTCTCCTGTGGATTTGTGGCATCGGACAACGCCAGCAATATTGTGTGTGCATTAAATCTGGGCAAATTCCAGCACGTCCCATGTTTTGCACATACCTTGAATTTGGTGGTGCAGAATTATTTAAAAAACGAGAGGGGCGTGCAAGAGATGCTGTCGGTGGCCAGAAGAATTGCGGGACACTTTCGGCGTACAGGCACCACGTACAGAAGACTGAACCTGCCCTGCCATCATCTGAAGCAAGAAGTGGTAACGAGGTGGAATTCAACCCTCTATATGCTTCAGAGGTTGGAGGAGCAGCAAAAGGCCATTCAAGCCTATACAACTGAGCACGATATAGGAGGTGGAATGCACCTGTCTCAAGCGCAGTGGAGAATGATTTCAACGTTGTGCAAGGTTCTGCAACCTTTTGAACTTGCCACACGTGAAGTCAGTTCAGACACTGCCAGCCTGAGTCAGGTCATTCCCCTCATCAGGCTTTTGCAGAAGAAGCTGGAGACATTGAAGGAGGAGCTAACACAGAGCGATTCCGCTAGGCATGTGGGACTTGTGGATGGAGCCCTTAATTCGCTTAACAAGGATTCACGGGTGGTCAATCTGTTGAAATCAGAGCACTACATTTTGGCCACCGTGCTCGATCCTAGATTTAAAACCTACCTTGGATCTCTCTTTCCGGCAGACACAAGTCTGCTGGGGTTCAAAGAACTGCTGGTGACAAAATTGTCAAGTCAAGCGGAACGCGACCTGTCAACATCTCCTCCTTCACATTCTCTCGCAACTGGGGGTGCGAGGAAAAGGCTCAGAATTCCGAGCCCACCCGCTGGCGGTGATGCAGGGCAGTCTGGAGCGACTGCTGATGCTGACATCTGGTCCGGACCGAAGGACCTGACAACGATTACGGACATGTCGTCTACTGTCACTGCATATGATTCTCTCCCCATTGAAAGAATGGTGGAGGATTATATGAGTGACCGCATCCAAGTAGGCACGTCAGACAGTCCGTACTTATACTGGCAGGAAAAAAGGCAATTTGGAGGCCCTTGCACAAACTGGCTTTATTCTACCTAAGTTGCCCTCCCACAAGTGTGTACTCCGAAAGAGTGTTTAGTGCCGCCGCTCACCTTGTCAGCAATCGGCGTACGAGGTTACATCCAGAAAATGTGGAGAAGATGATGTTCATTAAAATGAATTATAATCAATTCCTCCGTGGAGACATTGACCAGCAGCAATTGCCTCCACAAAGTACACAGGGAGCTGAGATGGTGGATTCCAGTGGGGACGAATTGATAATCTGTGAGGAGGGGGATGTACACGGTGATATATCGGAGGATGATGATGAGGTGGACATCTTGCCTCTGTAGAGCCAGTTTGTGCAAGGAGAGATTAATTGCTTCTTTTTTGGTGGGGGTCCAAACCAACCCGTCATTTCAGTCACAGTCGTGTGGCAGACCCTGTCACTGAAATGATTGGTTGGTTAAAGTGTGCATGTCCTGTTTATACAACATAAGGGTGGGTGGGAGGGCCCAAGGACAATTCCATCTTGCACCTCTTTTTTCTTTCATTTTTCTTTGCGTCATGTGCTGTTTGGGGGGTGTTTTTTGGAAGGGACATCCTGCGTGACACTGCAGTGCCACTCCTAGATGGGCCAGGTGTTTGTGTCGGCCACTTGGGTCGCTTATCTTACTCACACAGCTACCTCATTGCGCCTCTTTTTTTCTTTGCGTCATGTGCTGTTTGGGGAGTGTTTTTTGGAAGGGCCATCCTGCGTGACACTGCAGTGCCACTCCTAGATGGGCCAGGTGTTTGTGTCGGCCACTTGGGTCGCTGAGCTTAGTCATCCAGCGACCTCGGTGCAAATTTTAGGACTAAAAATAATATTGTGAGGTGTGAGGTGTTCAGAATAGACTGAAAATGAGTGGAAATAATGGTTATTGAGGTTAATAATACTTTGGGATCAAAATGACCCCCAAATTCTATGATTTAAGCAGTTTTTTAGGGTTTTTTGAAAGAAAAAAAAAACGAATCCAAAACACACCCGAATCCGACAAAAAAAATTCGGTGAGGTTTTGCCAAAACGCGTTCGAACCCAAAACACTGCCGCGGAACCGAACCCAAAACCAAAACACAAAACCCGAAAAATTTCCGGTGCTCATCACTAGTTTTAAGTAGAACGCAATGTACCCTGAGCAGCTTTGGATCACTGAACACTGCAGGGAACAGTCAGAGCGTACCGATGTCTAATTATCAACTCCTCTGAGTGCTCCTTGGTGCTCATAAGAATAAAAGAAAAGTAAAGTCAGTGGGGGGAATTCAATTGTTTGAAAAGTTAGTTGGGTGTCTGTTTTTTCCTGTCTATTAGATAGGAAAAGACAGACACCCAACTGACTTTTCAAACAATTGAATATCCCTCCCGTGTGTCAAAGCAAAATCACCCATAAAGCATTAAGACAACTTTTAGAGAAAGGAGAGTTTGTTACTGCCTCTTTAATGTGAAAGAAATTGAACTATAAATGCATTTGCTGTTATGTGGACCTAACTATTGTGCCTGGTACAATGCAATCATGATCTTATCAGCCAATAATTTTCTGATTAAACGTAAATTGTATTTTTACTTGAGCTGATAAGTAAGGAGCAGCCTTGAGCAGTGTGTGTGATTATAGGTTGATAAATGTAGTAAAACACTGCCATCTAGTGGACAACGCTAAAGCATCAGTTAAGTATTTTACTTTGCTTATTATTTTACATGATATAGGCTTATTTAATAATAATGCAGAAATACTTTTACAAAAGTTCATTCAAATCATAAGCATTTCCGGGACATCAATAACCAGTAATAAATACAAAACAAATATAATAACTAACGAAAATTAAAAACACTGTGATACCTTGAAGAAAGACAAAATATTTTGCAATTATATTTGATAAAAGAAGTTGTCAGGTGAGCATGCACACGAACAAAGTACACTAGAGTAAAGTGCACCAAACAGTATAATTTACAGAAGACTACAGTACAGCATACAATAACGTGCTCCCTATACACTGTCACTATACAGAGCAGAGCTACTTGTGAGTCTGGACACAGCACAGCCAATAAAACAGAGTATGTAGCAGCATACAGCAGCATGTAACGTGTCCCCATACACAGTCACTTTATAGAGCACAGCCAGAGCCGGCCCTAACCAATATGATGCCCTAGGCAAGATTTTGGCTGGTGCCCCTAGCACCACTGCTGTTTCCACCTCTGACCTTGCACCTCTTTCCCAGCACCATCACCCCTCACCCATAGCAGTCCTTATTTTGGTGTTTGTACCCCCAATATTTTAAATAGGAACAGTTTGCACATTTGGTGCACAGCCCAAAAAAGGGGTGTGTTTTTGCTGGCAAGCGGCATGGCCACACAATAGTAACCCCAATTCCAATTACGCCACACAGTACTGCAACTTCATTCACATTTGATCATGCGATAGTGTTCATAATTCATATTACATCCCACAGTATATCACTTTACCTTATAAACGTTACTCTTCACAGTAGTGCCCCTTATTCACATTACGTCACACCCTATTGCTCTTTATTCACATTAGAAAACACAGTAGTGCCCTTTCTATACGCAACGCCACATAGTAGAGCACCTTATACACATAATGCCACACAGTAATGCCCCTTACACATATGAGACACATTTTTAATGTCCTTATAGACATAATGCGCCTTACACATTATGACGACCTTTATTAATGCCCTTTTACACATAATGTCCCTTACAAATATGCCGCACATTAGTAATGCCCTTATACACAAAATGACACGCATAGTGCCCCTTACACATAAGCCGCACCTTAGTAATGCCCTTATACACATAATGACACACATAGTGCCCCCTACACATTTGCTGCACATTATTAGTGTCCCTATACACATAATGACACATACAGTAGTTCCCTGTTACACATATGCCGCACATCATTAATGCCCGTATACACATAATGACACACATAGTGCCCCCTACACATATGTTGCACATTATTAATGCATTTTTACATCACACACATAATGCTCCTTACACATATTCTGAACACTACTGCACAACCAACCCACTCACATACACACATCACTCACACTGCTACTAACATTGTGACCTCTGCCTCTGCTTGGATACAGATGTGTCCTCATAAATATTGCCTCAATGATAACATCTGGCACCTTTTTTTAATGAAAATGCATCTTATTTGCATTGCTATGTGGCTAGGATACACAAGCAGCTTCTGCTGATTAAAATTATATGCAGCATGCCTATATACTCTGTGAGACTGTGGCTGTATCTGCATATGAAATGCTACAGAATATAGGCATGCCGCATATCATTTTAATCAGCAGAAGCTGCTGATGCCCCTAGTCATATCAAATGCCCTAGGCAATTGCCTAGTTTGCCTATGCCTATGGTCGGCTCTGAGCACAGCCACTTGTGAGTCTGGATACAGCACAGCCAATACAGGAGAGTATAGTGCAGCATGTAGCAGCGTGCAGTGTTCCCCTATATATAGTCATTATAGAGCACAGCCACTTGTGAGTCTGGATACAGCACAGCCAATACAGGAGAGTATAGTGCAGCATGTAGCAGCGTGCAGTGTTCCCCTATATATAGTCATTATAGAGCACAGCCACTTGTGGACACAGCACAGATAATACAGCAGAGTACAGCGCAGCAAATAGCTGCATGGTTTAGTGTGAAATGGCTCAGAGTCCCGGCTGCAGCACCTTATATAGAATCCGAGTCGCGTGAGAATCCGACGCCAGGAGGATGACAATCGTCCTCGACATGGGATCTGAGTTCATGCAACACTCAAAGAAAATGGTATCCAAATGATAGGTCAACAGTTAAAAGGTTATCAAGCAATATGTCGACACCAAATGGTTGACATGCATATGGCCGACATGGCAAAAGTTTGATAGGTTCAAATGGTTGACATGCTTTTTTTAATTTTAATTTTTAGGATTTTTTCATATTTTACCATCCACGTGGACTACAATTCAAAATGGTAACCTGTGATAAACAGGAACCTGTGATGAATGAACCATGGCATCTTGCCGAAGAATGGCGAGCGAAGTGAGCAATGCATACCTTACTCATTATGTGCTTGGATGTTTTGAAGCATATCTGGGTTATGCTTCAAAACATCCATGAACATAGTGAGTAGGGTACACTCCTTTTGCACAATCAGTCCGTTGGAAGACTTTAAAGAAACCTTGATATGCTTGACTCTTTCCTGCCTATCTTGTGAGTTTGGGTACGATTTTCTTTCTCTATTTTTCTCCTAATTATACCATATGGGTGGCAAAGATACCTTTATACAACTGATACCATCATAACAAGTGTCAGTTATACCTTTAACAAGAGGTTCTTTTGACTGAACACAAAAGGTGTAATTGGACTTTGTACTAACCATTGAATATCCAGTTGTTATATATACACCCTTGTTCTTTTGTTTCATGCCACAAAACATCATGTTCAGGAGTGTATGAAAAAGAAAGATTATTGGATTGAGGACACAACATCCTTTGAATTCTGCTGTAAGGGATGTATGATTTTACGTTATTTCTTGTACAGCACCTGATTTTTGAGTCCCACCTTTTGTTTGTATTCATATGTCATAATTGAAAATTGGTGAAGTTCCCGATGGTGACTCCTCCCTTTAGGCTGCTTAATATATTGCACCAATTACTAGGAATGTGGGTAATTCAGACCTGATCGCAGCAGCAAATTTGTTAACTAATGAGCAAAACCATGTGCACTGCAGGTGTGGCAGATATAACGTGCAGAGAAAGTTAGATTTGGGTGGATTATATTGTTTCTGTGCAGGGTAAATACTGGCTGCTTTATTTTTACACTGCAATTTAGATTTCTGTTTGAACACACCACACCCAAATCTACTCTCTCTGCACATGTTGTATATGCCCCCCCCCCCACCTGCAGTGCACATGGTTTTGCCCATTAGCTAACAAATGTGCTGCTGCGATCAGATCTGAAATAGGCCCTTTGTTATAACAAGGTAACTTAGTATGCCATTCATTCTTCTAGCCAGATCGTCTTCTAGGCAAAAAAGAAGCTAGTGTAAATAAGAATTCCAAACTGTATAATATGTGGCAGTATTTCATCTTGCTCCAGTTACTTTCCCCAGTCCGACTCCCCTCAGTCATTCAGTGAAGAATTTATCTTTTGTAATGAGTGTTTGTAGTTACTATGCTTCCTCATGGTGCTGTGTTTCCGCCTTGGGTCACAGATTTCCTTTCTCCTTTGTTAATGTACTGAGTGACAGTAAGGCGAGAATGGAAATAAAAAGATAATGAGATTGAGTAGTACTATTCCGTGGCATGAAGAGTTATATCCTGGGACATTATTGTATATCTCTGGTGACCAAAATGAAAAAAACATATATGACACTGACTGGGATGTTAATTGTCATATATACAAGGGTGTAGCTACCATAGGTACAGGCAGTGCAGCTGCTATGGGGCCCAGAGCTGAGAGGGGCCCACCTTCCCTGTCAAAGTTACATGTGTTACATACATTTTTGGCCATTGGGTGGTACGTAGGGGTCCTTTCAAACTTTTTCCTTGGGGCCTGCAATACAGTATATTTAGGTATGCCCCTGGACCTGCTCATTGTAGTGTGGTATAAGATGAACTGGACGGCATTTTAATGTTATATAATATGAACCGGGGCACTGTAATGAGGCACAATATGAACGAGGAGCACTATATATCATAATGTGAATTAGGGGTACTGTGTGGCATAATGTGTACTGGCAGCTCTGAAATGTGACATAGTGTGAACTTATGCACTACCTGTACTACAATTCATGTACGTAGGGGTCCTTTCAAACTTTTTCCTTGGGGCCTGCAATACAGTATATTTAGGTATGCCCCTGGACCTGCTCATTGTAGTGTGGTATAAGATGAACTGGACGGCATTTTAATGTTATATAATATGAACCGGGGCACTGTAATGAGGCACAATATGAACGAGGAGCACTATATATCATAATGTGAATTGGGGGTACTGTGTGGCATAATGTGTACTGGCAGCTCTGAAATGTGACATAGTGTGAACTTATGCACTACCTGTACTACAATTCATAAAAGAAACTAGGGCACTGCTATGGGGCATAACATTAAATAAGGCTCTACTATGGTTCAGAAAATGAACTAGGGCACTATTATAGGGCATAAAATTAATAACTGCTGCAGAGAATTGTCTCTCTAGAAGCATTGGGATGGGTGCCCCTTCAAAATGTTGCTATGGGGCCCACAAAGTTCTGGCTACGCCCCTGCATATATAGGTGGATCTAAGTATCCTATACTCCGTACCAAACTGTACATCCTATTCTGTTGTAACTTTCCTCCAATACTAACCAAGATCAGACTGACTCCTAGCATTTTTAGAGTATTTGAATGAATGAGGTTTCCATAGAACTATAGACACTTAGGGGTATATTCAATTGAAGTCGAAAACTGCAGTCTGTCGAAAAGACGTCAGTTTTCGACTTTTTTTGGTCGAATCCTGATTCGATATATTCAATAATTTGCCAAATTTTTCGACAAGTCGATAAATTTGACTTGTCGAAAAGCACGTGGATCGGCGGAATAGCTGCTGATCCACGTGTTAATGTCGAAAACGGGGCCAAATCCGACAGGTTTTGGCCCCCTTTTCGACCATCTCAGTCCGACATCAAAATGATGTTGGACTGAGATGTGGACCCGGAGGAGGCGAGGGGGGGGGGGAGCTGCAGGGAGACGGGGGGACAGCCGGTGGGCATACAGGGAGATCAGCACTAAAGTAGCGCTGCAGCTGGATGTCACTCACCCGCCCGACCTCACGGCAGCTTCCACCTGGCTCCAGCACGCTGCTGGAGCCTGGTGGAAGCTGCCGTGAGGTTGGGCGGCTGAGTGACATCCAGCTGCAGCGCTGCTCCGTAGAGCTGATCTCCTCTGGCTGCCGCTGGCTGTCCTCCTGCGGCTCGCCCCCCTCTCCTCCTCTGGGTCCCATCTGAATTTGACTCAAAAAAGTTTAATTTTAGATGGGATTGAATAGGGGTTGTCGGATCCATTCCGACAAATACATGTCGGAATGGATCCGACTTTAATTGAATTTACCCCTTAGAACGTTCACATTTTATTTTGGAAATGGAATTAGGAAGACGTACTAACGCATGGGGTCGGATGTAATGATGCCCGAGTTCGGCGGCCGTGTGGGATGCCAGCCTAACTCAGGTTTTTTTTAAAGGGGCAATCACTTACAAGGCATGGTTTTGCCTTGTAAATGATTGCCCCTTTTAAAAAACAGTTTGGCTGGCATCCCGCACGGGTACCAAACACAAGCGCCATTACATATACGCGCAATGAAATTACAAGTCAAACCCCTGATCATTTAAGTATGTCAATGAATCTCAAAAAACAATGAACCAACTATATTTACTGATATAAGTTAACAGTAATGGTATTAACCAGCCTTTGCATGTACTGTATCTAAATGATTTCTGCTAAAACATAGGGGGTCATTGCGAGTTGATCGCTCGTTGACTACTTTTAGCAGCCGTGCAAACGCATTGTCGCCGCCCACTGGGGAGTGTATTTTCGCTTTGCAGAAGTGCGAACGTTTGTGCAGCAGAGCGCCTGCAAAATAATTTTGTGCAAAACAAGACCAGCCCTGTAGTTACTCTTCGTGTGCGTTGATTCTAACGACGGAGGGACGGCTTTTGACATCACACACCCGCCCAGCGTTTGCCCAGCCACGCCTGCATTTTTCCAGAAACGCCTGCGTGTTTCGAAGCATTCTCTGAAATCGGTCAGTTGACATCCAGAAACGCCCACTTCATGTCAATCTTCCTGCGTTCGGCCGTGCGACTGGAATCTTCGTTAGATTCTGTGCAAACCCACGATGCTTATTGTACCCGTACAACGCACCTGCACATTGCGGTGCATACGCATTAGAGATGAGCGCCTGAAATTTTTCGGGTTTTGTGTTTTGGTTTTGGGTTCGGTTCCGCGGCCGTGTTTTGGGTTCGACCGCGTTTTGGCAAAACCTCACCGAATTTTTTTTGTCAGGTTCGGGTGTGTTTTGGATTCGGGTGTTTTTTTAAAAAAACACTAAAAAACAGCTTAAATCATAGAATTTGGGGGTCATTTTGATCCCATATTATTATTAACCTCAAAAACCATAATTTCCACTCATTTTCAGTCTATTCTGAATACCTCACACCTCACAATATTATTTTTAGTCCTAAAATTTGCACCAAGGTCGCTGGATGACTAAGCTAAGCGACACTAGTGGCCGACACAAACACCTGGCCCATCTAGGAGTGGCACTGCAGTGTCACGCAGGATGTCCCTTCCAAAAAACCCTCCCCAATCAGCACATGACGCAAAGAAAAAAAGAGGCGCAATGAGGTAGCTGACTGTGTGAGTAAGATAAGCGACCCTAGTGGCCGACACAAACACCGGGCCCATTTAGGAGTGGCACTGCAGTGTCACGCAGGATGTCCCTTCCAAAAAACCCTCCCCAATCAGCACATGACGCAAAGAAAAAAAGAGGCGCAATGAGGTAGCTGACTGTGTGAGTAAGATTAGCGACCCTAGTGGCCGACACAAACACCGGGCCCATTTAGGAGTGGCACTGCAGTGTCACGCAGGATGTCCCTTCCAAAAAACCCTCCCCAATCAGCACATGACGCAAAGAAAAACAGAGGCGCAATGAGGTAGCTGACTGTGTGAGTAAGATTAGCGACCCTAGTGGCCGACACAAACACCGGGCCCATTTAGGAGTGGCACTGCAGTGTCACGCAGGATGTCCCTTCCAAAAAACCCTCCCCAATCAGCACATGACGCAAAGAAAAAAAGAGGCGCAATGAGGTAGCTGACTGTGTGAGTAAGATTAGCGACCCTAGTGGCCGACACAAACACCGGGCCCATTTAGGAGTGGCACTGCAGTGTCACGCAGGATGTCCCTTCCAAAAAACCCTCCCCAATCAGCACATGACGCAAAGAAAAAAAGAGGCGCAATGAGGTAGCTGACTGTGTGAGTAAGATTAGCGACCCTAGTGGCCGACACAAACACCGGGCCCATTTAGGAGTGGCACTGCAGTGTCACGCAGGATGTCCCTTCCAAAAAACCCTCCCCAATCAGCACATGACGCAAAGAAAAAAAGAGGCGCAATGGGGTAGCTGACTGTGTGAGTAAGATTAGCGACCCTAGTGGCCGACACAAACACCGGGCCCATTTAGGAGTGGCACTGCAGTGTCACGCAGGATGTCCCTTCCAAAAAACCCTCCCCAATCAGCACATGACGCAAAGAAAAAAAGAGGCGCAATGAGGTAGCTGACTGTGTGAGTAAGATTAGCGACCCTAGTGGCCGACACAAACACCGGGCCCATTTTGGAGTGGCACTGCAGTGTCACGCAGGATGTCCCTTCCAAAAAACCCTCCCCAAACAGCACATGACGCAAAGAAAAATAAAAGAAAAAAGAGGTGCAAGATGGAATTGTCCTTGGGCCCTCCCACCCACCCTTATGTTGTATAAACAAAACAGGACATGCACACTTTAACCAACCCATCATTTCAGTGACAGGGTCTGCCACACGACTGTGACTGATATGACGGGTTGGTTTGGACCCCCCCCAAAAAAGAAGCAATTAATCTCTCCTTGCACAAACTGGCTCTACAGAGGCAAGATGTCCACCTCATCATCACCCTCCGATATATCACCGTGTACATCCCCCTCCTCACAGATTATCAATTCGTCCCCACTGGAATCCACCATCTCAGCTCCCTGTGTACTTTGTGGAGGCAATTGCTGCTGGTCAATGTCTCCGCGGAGGAATTGATTATGATTCATTTTAATGAACATCATCTTCTCCACATTTTCTGGATGTAACCTCGTACGCCGATTGCTGACAAGGTGAGCGGCGGCACTAAACACTCTTTCGGAGTACACACTTGTGGGAGGGCAACTTAGGTAGAATAAAGCCAGTTTGTGCAATGGCCTCCAAATTGCCTCTTTTTCCTGCCAGTATAAGTATGGACTGTGTGACGTGCCTACTTGGATGC
This sequence comes from Pseudophryne corroboree, assembly GCF_028390025.1. Classification (NCBI taxonomy): domain Eukaryota; kingdom Metazoa; phylum Chordata; class Amphibia; order Anura; family Myobatrachidae; genus Pseudophryne; species Pseudophryne corroboree. Next base: position 759,170,158 of record NC_086444.1, read on the forward strand.
GGTCACTCATATAATCCTCCACCATTCTTTCAATGGTGAGAGAATCATATGCAGTGACAGTAGACGACATGTCTGTAATCGTTGTCAGGTCCTTCAGTCCGGACCAGATGTCAGCATCAGCAGTCGCTCCAGACTGCCCTGCATCACCGCCAGCGGGTGGGCTCGGAATTCTGAGCCTTTTCCTCGCACCCCCAGTTGCGGGAGAATGTGAAGGAGGAGATGTTGACAGGTCGCGTTCCGCTTGACTTGACAATTTTCTCACCAGCAGGTCTTTCAACCCCAGCAGACTTGTGTCTGCCGGAAAGAGAGATCCAAGGTAGGCTTTAAATCTAGGATCGAGCACGGTGGCCAAAATGTAGTGCTCTGATTTCAACAGATTGACCACCCGTGAATCCTTGTTAAGCGAATTAAGGGCTCCATCCACAAGTCCCACATGCCTAGCGGAATCGCTCCGTGTTAGCTCCTCCTTCAATGTCTCCAGCTTCTTCTGCAAAAGCCTGATGAGGGGAATGACCTGACTCAGGCTGGCAGTGTCTGAACTGACTTCACGTGTGGCAAGTTCAAAGGGCATCAGAACCTTGCACAACGTTGAAATCATTCTCCACTGCGCTTGAGACAGGTGCATTCCACCTCCTATATCGTGCTCAATTGTATAGGCTTGAATGGCCTTTTGCTGCTCCTCCAACCTCTGAAGCATATAGAGGGTTGAATTCCACCTCGTTACCACTTCTTGCTTCAGATGATGGCAGGGCAGGTTCAGTAGTTTTTGGTGGTGCTCCAGTCTTCTGTACGTGGTGCCTGTACGCCGAAAGTGTCCCGCAATTTTTCTGGCCACCGACAGCATCTCTTGCACGCCCCTGTCGTTTTTTAAATAATTCTGCACCACCAAATTCAAGGTATGTGCAAAACATGGGACGTGCTGGAATTTGCCCATATTTAATGCACACACAATATTGCTGGCGTTGTCCGATGCCACAAATCCACAGGAGAGTCCAATTGGGGTAAGCCATTCCGCGATGATCTTCCTCAGTTGCCGTAAGAGGTTTTCAGCTGTGTGCGTATTCTGGAAACCGGTGATACAAAGCGTAGCCTGCCTAGGAAAGAGTTGGCGTTTGCGAGATGCTGCTACTGGTGCCGCCGCTGCTGTTCTTGCGGCGGGAGTCCATACATCTACCCAGTGGGCTGTCACAGTCATATAGTCCTGACCCTGCCCTGCTCCACTTGTCCACATGTCCGTGGTTAAGTGGACATTGGGTACAACTGCATTTTTTAGGACACTGGTGAGTCTTTTTCTGACGTCCGTGTACATTCTCGGTATCGCCTGCCTAGAGAAGTGGAACCTAGATGGTATTTGGTAACGGGGGCACACTGCCTCAATAAATTGTCTAGTTCCCTGTGAACTAACGGCGGATACCGGACGCACGTCTAACACCAACATAGTTGTCAAGGCCTCAGTTATCCGCTTTGCAGCAGGATGACTGCTGTGATATTTCATCTTCCTCGCAAAGGACTGTTGAACAGTCAATTGCTTACTGGAAGTAGTACAAGTGGGCTTACGAATTCCCCTCTGGGATGACCATCGACTCCCAGCAGCAACAACAGCAGCGCCAGCAGCAGTAGGCGTTACACGCAAGGATGCATCGGAGGAATCCCAGGCAGGAGAGGACTCGTCAGAATTGCCAGTGACATTGCCTGCAGGACTATTGGCATTCCTGGGGAAGGAGGAAATTGACACTGAGGGAGTTGGTGGGGTGGTTTGCGTGAGCTTGGTTACAAGAGGAAGGGATTTACTGGTCAGTGGACTGCTTCCGCTGTCACCCAAAGTTTTTGAACTTGTCACTGACTTATTATGAATGCGCTGCAGGTGACGTATAAGGGAGGATGTTCCGAGGTGGTTAACGTCCTTACCCCTACTTATTACAGCTTGACAAAGGGAACACACGGCTTGACACCTGTTGTCCGCATTTCTGTTGAAATAGTTCCACACCGAAGAGCTGATTTTTTTGGTATTTTCACCAGGCATGTCAACGGCCATATTCCTCCCACGGACAACAGGTGTCTCCCCGGGTGCCTGACTTAAACAAACCACCTCACCATCAGAATCCTCCTGGTCAATTTCCTCCCCAGCGCCAGCAACACCCATATCCTCCTCATCCTGGTGTACTTCAACACTGACATCTTCAATCTGACTATCAGGAACTGGACTGCGGGTGCTCCTTCCAGCACTTGCAGGGGGCGTGCAAATGGTGGAAGGCGCATGCTCTTCACGTCCAGTGTTGGGAAGGTCAGGCATCGCAACCGACACAATTGGACTCTCCTTGTGGATTTGGGATTTCGAAGAACGCACAGTTCTTTGCGGTGCTACTGCTTTTGCCAGCTTGAGTCTTTTCATTTTTCTAGCGAGAGGCTGAGTGCCTCCATCCTCATGTGAAGCTGAACCACTAGCCATGAACATAGGCCAGGGCCTCAGCCGTTCCTTGCCACTCCGTGTGGTAAATGGCATATTGGCAAGTTTACGCTTCTCCTCCGACAATTTTATTTTAGGTTTTGGAGTCCTTTTTTTACTGATATTTGGTGTTTTGGATTTGACATGCTCTGTACTATGACATTGGGCATCGGCCTTGGCAGACGACGTTGCTGGCATTTCATCATCTCGGCCATGACTAGTGGCAGCAGCTTCAGCACGAGGTGGAAGTGGATCTTGATCTTTCCCTAATTTTGGAACCTCAACATTTTTGTTCTCCATATTTTAATAGGCACAACTAAAAGGCACCTCAGGTAAACAATGGAGATGGATGGATACTAGTATACAATTATGGACGGACTGCCGAGTGCCGACACAGAGGTAGCTACAGCCGTGAACTACCGTACTGTGTCTGCTGCTAATATAGACTGGTTGATAAAGAGATGTCGTAGTATGTATGTATGAAGAAGAAAGAAAAAAAAACCACGGTTAGGTGGTATACAATTATGGACGGACTGCCGAGTGCCGACACAGAGGTAGCCACAGCCGTGAACTACCGTACTGTACTGTGTCTGCTGCTAATATAGACTGGTTGATAAAGAGATGTCGTAGTATGTATGTATGAAGAAGAAAGAAAAAAAAACCACGGGTAGGTGGTATACAATTATGGACGGACTGCCGAGTGCCGACACAGAGGTAGCTACAGCCGTGAACTACCGTACTGTGTCTGCTGCTAATATAGACTGGTTGATAAAGAGATGTAGTAGTATGTATGTATAAAGAAGAAAGAAAAAAAAACCACGGGTAGGTGGTATACAATTATGGATGGACTGCCGAGTGCCGACACAGAGGTAGCCACAGCCGTGAACTACCGTACTGTACTGTGTCTGCTGCTAATATAGACTGGTTGATAAAGAGATGTCGTAGTATGTATGTATGAAGAAGAAAGAAAAAAAAACCACGGTTAGGTGGTATACAATTATGGACGGACTGCCGAGTGCCGACACAGAGGTAGCCACAGCCGTGAACTACCGTACTGTACTGTGTCTGCTGCTAATATAGACTGGTTGATAAAGAGATGTCGTAGTATGTATGTATAAAGAAGAAAGAAAAAAAAACCACGGTTAGGTGGTATACAATTATGGACTGCCGAGTGCCGACACAGAGGTAGCCACAGCCGTGAACTACCGTACTGTACTGTGTCTGCTGCTAATATAGACTGGTTGATAAAGAGATGTCGTAGTATGTATGTATGAAGAAGAAAGAAAAAAAAACCACGGTTAGGTGGTATACAATTATGGACGGACTGCCGAGTGCCGACACAGAGGTAGCCACAGCCGTGAACTACCGTACTGTACTGTGTCTGCTGCTAATATAGACTGGTTGATAAAGAGATGTCGTAGTATGTATGTATAAAGAAGAAAGAAAAAAAAACCACGGTTAGGTGGTATACAATTATGGACGGACTGCCGAGTGCCGACACAGAGGTAGCCACAGCCGTGAACTACCGTACTGTACTGTGTCTGCTGCTAATATAGACTGGTTGATAAAGAGATGTAGTAGTATGTATGTATAAAGAAGAAAGAAAAAAAAACCACGGGTAGGTGGTATACAATTATGGATGGACTGCCGAGTGCCGACACAGAGGTAGCTACAGCCGTGAACTACCGTACTGTGTCTGCTGCGACTGGATGATAAATAATGATATAAAAAATATATATATATCACTACTGCAGCCGGACAGGTATATATATTATATAATGACGGACCTGCTGGACACTGTCTGTCAGCAGAATGAGTTTTTTATAGAATAAAAAAAAAAACACCACACAAGTGAAGTCACACGACGAGTGTTTAACTTTTTCAGGCAATCACAATATAGTATACTACTAACTATACTGGTGGTCAGTGTGGTCAGGTCACTGGTCAGTCACACTGGCAGTGGCACTCCTGCAGCAAAAGTGTGCACTGTTTAATTTTAATATAATATGTACTCCTGGCTCCTGCTATAACCTATAACTGGCACTGCAGTGCTCCCCAGTCTCCCCCACAATTATAAGCTGTGTGAGCTGAGCACAGTCAGATATATAATATATACATAGATGATGCAGCACACTGGGCTGAGCAGTGCACACAGATATGGTATGTGACTGTCTTGTACTCCTGGCTCCTGCTATAACCTATAACTGGCACTGCAGTGCTCCCCAGTCTCCCCCACAATTATAAGCTGTGTGAGCTGAGCACAGTCAGATATATAATATATACATAGATGATGCAGGCATGCAGCACACTGGGCTGAGCAGTGCACACAGATATGGTATGTGACTGAGTCACTGTGTGTACCGTTTTTTTCAGGCAGAGAACGGATATATTAAATAAAACAACTGCACTGCTGGTGGTCACTGTGGTCAGTCACTAAACTCTGCACTCTCTTCTACAGTATCAGCCTCAGGTCAATCTCTCTCTCTCTCTCCTAATCTAAATGGAGAGGACGCCAGCCACGTCCTCTCCCTATCAATCTCAATGCACGTGTGAAAATGGCGGCGACGCGCGGCTCCTTATATAGAATCCGAGTCTCGCGATAGAATCCGAGCCTCGCGAGAATCCGACAGCGTCATGATGACGTTCGGGCGCGCTCGGGTTAACCGAGCAAGGCGGGAAGATCCGAGTCGCTCGGACCCGTGAAAAAAAACATGAAGTTCGTGCGGGTTCGGATTCAGAGAAACCGAACCCGCTCATCTCTAATACGCATGCGCAGAAATGCTGATTTTTAGCCTGATCGCTGCGCTGCGAACAAAGGCAGCTAGCGATCAACTCGGAATCACCCCCATAATACTTATGAATGAGAGGAACCATGGTTTTCTCAGGAACTTATATGATTCCACAGATTGAATAATGGTGGTCATTCCGAGTTGTTCGCTCGCAAGCTGTTTTTAGCAGATTTACTCACGCTAAGCCGCCGCCTACTGGGAGTGAATCTTAGCATCTTAAAATTGCGAACGACGTATTCGCAATATTGCGATTACACCTCTCTGTGCAGTTTCTGAGTAGCTCCAGACTTACTCGGCATCTGCGATCAGTTCAGTGCTTGTCGTTCCTGGTTTGACGTCACAAACACACCCAGCGTTCGCCCAGACACTCCTCCGTTTCTCCAGCCACTCCCGTGTTTTTCCCAGAAACGGTAGCGTTTTTTCACACACACCAATAAAACGGCCAGTTTCCGCCCAGAAACACCCACTTCCTGTCAATCACATTACGATCGCCTGAACGATGAAAAAGCCATGAGTAAAATTCCTAACTTCATAGCAAATTTACTTGGCGCAGTCGCAGTGCGAACATTGCGCATGCGCACTAAGCGGAAAATCGCTGCGATGCGAAGAAATTTACCGAGCGAACAACTCGGAATGACCCCCCCAATGATCTTTGAGTTTCATTGTTCTGTTGATTACAATCAAAGACAAGCAAATTTTATAATACCATGAGAAAAATATATACATCCCATATTTTGCTATTAAAATAATTTTACTTTTTTTATTTCAGACTTAAACACAAAGGGGAGCAGTGGCTTTTGCAAACCACCACTTAGTAAATAACCCATGGTATACCAATTGTCAAAGATGAAGGAGGAAGCATTATAGGAGGTAATTCAGACTGCATCGCTGCAGCGGCAGTGATCGCAGTCTGAATTACTTTGTGGAGTGCACACGCACAGAGGCCGTAATGCTCTTGCTCACCCTGAGAGCCCAGTGAGATGCTATCAGCATCTCAGGGCTGCAATCACCTCTGAGTGACAAGCAGAGGTGTTCGTGGGGTGGGAGGGGGGCAGCAACGCTCCGTTTCCAAGGCGGGAGCGCTGCGGGGGTAGTGGCAGGGAAACAGGATAGCGGCTTCTGAATGAGGGCGTGGTGTGGCTGTGATCGGCGCTGGACTGTCCCACGAAAATTGGGACAGTAGGAAGGTATGTATATAAAGCAACTAATCTATTTATCAGCCTCCTCATCCCCATCATCTGCAGCCCCAGCACCGAACCCCCCTCGTCCCAGTCACCGCACTGCTCACCCGACACGGGGTCTCACCTCTTTCTGCCAGACTGATTCACCTTCCTCCTCCCACCAGTAAGTGGCCACACGTGTCCTCGATGCCTTTGCTCTGAGCGCTGCGAGACCGACTGGTGGTTTTTACATCTGTTTCCTGGCTACTGCTGCTACTTGTAGTCGAATTCCTGTCTCCGTATGCAGAAAGTGTGAAACAGATCCGTATTATAAATATTAGCAGTAGCAGCAAGGTAAAAGGCTGTAACATCTCCCTGCAGTATTAGTTTCACTTTGCGCTGTGTCAGCTTCAAGCACACAAAATAATTATTTGGTCCATGTGGCGGCCTCTAGTGGCCAGCAGCACACGTAACAGAGGTGAGGAGCAATCTTGGTGCACATAACAGAGGTGAGGTTCTGCAGTAGTGCAAAATCTAAAGCAGGCTTTTTCAACCAGTGTGCTGTGGCACACTAGTGTGCCGTGACCAGTTGCAAGGTGTGCCACGGAGCCAGAGCAACTTCCTGCACCTTCAGAGTGAACTGTTGGCTTGGGCTCTTCTTAGAGGATCAGTCGTGTTCCGACCGTGACCTATGCCTTGAAGACGCGGTGGTGTGATATCATAGGTCACGGACGCTGCGTCTCACCACCCAGCCAACCCACCCGCCTGCATACACATCTTCCAGTTCCTGCCTGCATACACAGCTTTCTTTGCCCATCCACATCCACACCTGCCCGACTGCCCGCTGCTCAGTATTCGCAGCACTCCACTATGAACAACCCCCGCCACTGAGAGACAGGGTGGAGGACCGCTGACCGGTAGAGGCTAATATTTGTTATTTTATTTCTCCTGTGGGGAACAATAGGATTTATGTGGGGAGAATAAGGATTTATGGATTTATGGGAGGAATAACGTGAATAATTCATGTGGGGAGCAATAGGATTTATGTGGGGAGCAATGTGATTGATTTATGTAGGGAGCAACATGATTTATGTGGGGAGCAATGTGATTGTTTTTTCTGTGTAGGCCAATGTATGTGTGTTGTTCTTTTAACTGTGAGGGCCAATGTGTGTTTTTTGTTTTTTTTCTGTGGGGAACCGATGGTGCGCCTTGGCAATTTTAAAATATTGGGGGTCATTCCGAGTTGTTCGCTCGCAAGCTGCTTTTAGCAGCTTTGCACACGCTAAGCTGCCGCCTACTGGGAGTGAATCTTAGCTTATCAAAATTGCGAACGACAGATTCGCAATATTGCGAAAAGACTTCTCTGTGCAGTTTCTGAGTAGCTCGAGACTTACTCTTCCAGTGCGATCAGTTCAGTGCTTGTCGTTCCTGGTTTGACGTCACAAACACACCCAGCGTTCGCCCAGACACTCCTCCGTTTCTCCAGCCACTCCCGCGTTTTTCCCAGAAACGGTAGCGTTTTTTCACACACTCCCATAAAACGGCCAGTTTCCGCCCAGAAACACCCACTTCCTGTCAATCACATTACGATCACCAAAACGAAGAAAAAACCTCGTAATGCCGTGAGTAAAATACCTAACTGCATAGCAAATTTACTTGGCGCAGTCGTACTGCGGACATTGCGCATGCGCATTAGCAACTAATCGCTCCGTTGCGAGAAAAAAATAACAAGCAAACAACTCGGAATGACCCCCATTGTCCGGTGTGCCACGAGTAAAAAAAGTTTGAAAATCACTGATCTAAAGTATAGTAATATATTTCAGTTAATTATAGTGAAGAAAAGTCATAGTTGTTGACTTGGGATGCAACAAAAGAACCCCAGACTCTGGGCCTAATTCAGATCTGATCACAGATGTGCTAAATTTAGCACATCTAGGATCAGTATCACAGACATGCGGGGGGGCGCCCAACACAGGGCTAGTCCACCCTACATGTCAGGGCCTACCCCCCCCCCCCCCCCCCACCGCACAGGTCCCTGCCAGCGCAGGAGCCCGCCAGGCGAACGCAAAGATTCCGATTGGATCACGTTTTGCGATCCAACCTGAATTAGCCCAGTGTCTGGAAAAATCTGTGCATGGGTCTAGCATGTATTTCTTCCTCATTATAGAGGGTTTTCGAGCATGCTTCTATTAAAAAAATCTTTAAAGCATTTAATTTCCACCCAGATTCAGTCCAGTGGGTATTCCTCTCAGTTGGCAGGAAAATTGTTGGGGATCTCTGATGTTGAGGATTCCTCTACTTTTGAAAACATAATGTCTTTACAAATCTCTCTTCTGAAATCAGAAACATACTACCTTGAAGTGTTTGCTACAAATTATACTATGGTATATAAATGCATTAAGAGAGATTTAAATTCTTCTGAAACAGTGACCAATTAATTCAACTAAACTTAATTTTAGAACATATAAATCACAGTTGTCATAACTAAAGGAGTTTTGAAAGCACAATTTTAAATTTTCTGGATCTTGATTATTCCTGCTTAAACCAGGGGCGTAGCCAGAACTTTGTGGGCCCCATAGCAACATTTTGAAGGGGCCACCATCCCAATGCTTCTACAGAGACAATTCTCTGCAGCAGTTGTTAATTTGTTTGCCATATAATAGTGCCCTAGTTCATTTTCTGTACCATAGTAGAGCCTTATTTAATGTTATGCCCCATAGTAGTGCCCTAGTTTCTTTTATGAATTGTAGTACAGGTACAGAAGTGCTTAAGTTCACACTATGTCACATTTCAGAGCTGCCAGTACACATTATGCCGCACAGTACCCCCAATTCACATTATGATATATAGTGCAAATCGTTCATATTGTGCATCATTACAGTGCCCCGGTTCATATTATATAACATTAAAATGCCCTCCAGTTCATCTTATACCACACTACAATGAGCAGGTCCAGGGGCATACCTAGATATAGTGCAGGCCCAAGGAAAAAGTTTGAAAGGACCCCTACGTACCACCCAATGGCGAAAAATGTATATAACTAGTGATGAGCGAGTTCGGTTCCTCGGAATCCGAACCCCCCCGAACTTCACCCATTTTACACTGTTCCGAGGCAGACTCGGATCCTCCCGCCTTGCTCGGTTAACCCGAGCGTGCCCGAACGTCATCATCCCGCTGTCGGATTCTCGCGAGATTCGTATTCTATATAAGGAGCCATGCGCCGCCATTTTCACTCGTGCTTTGGAGATGATAGCGAGAGGACGTGGCTGCGTTCTCTCAGTTTCTGTGTTCAGTGTGCTGCAAATATCTGTGCTCAGTGTGCTGCAAATATCGGTGCTCAGTGTGCTTGCAAATATCTGTGCTCAGTGTGCTGAAAATATCTACGTTCTCTGCCTGAAAAACGCTCCATATCTGTGCTGCATTGTAGTATATAGTAGGAGGACAGTGCAGAATTTTGCTGACCAGTGATCACCAGTATTATATAGCAGTACAGTACAGTAGTCCACTGCTCTACCTACCTCTGTGTCGTCAAGTATACTATCCATCCATACCTGTGGTGCATTTTAGTTGTGCGCAGTATATATAGTAGGAGGACAGTGCAGAATTTTGCTGACCACCAGTATATAATATATAGCAGTACGGTACAGTAGGCCACTGCTCTACCTACCTCTGTGTCATCAAGTATACTATCCATCCATACCTGTGGTGCATTTTAGTTGTGCGCAGTATATATAGTAGGAGGACAGTGCAGAATTTTGCTGACCACCAGTATATAATATATAGCAGTGCGGTACAGAAGTCCACTGCTCTACCTACCTCTGTGTCGTCAAGTATACTATCCAACCATACCTGTGGTGCATTTTAGTTGTGTGCAGTATATATAGTAGGAGGACAGGGCTGAATTTTGCTGACCACCAGAATATAATATATAGCAGTACGTTACAGTAGTCCATTGCTCTACCTCTGTGTCGTCAAGTATACTACAAAAGTTCAGTAAAATGACCCAAAAATCAATATTAAAAGCATCTGATGAGAAGCGTAAACTTGCCAATATGCCATTTACGACACGGAGTGGCAAGGAACGGCTGAGGCCCTGGCCTATGCTCATGGCTAGTGGTTCAGATTCACATGAGGATGGAAGCACTCATCCTCTCGCTAGAAAACTGCAGTGCCACTCCTAGGTGGGCCAGGTGTTTGTGTCGGCCACTTGGGTCGCCTAGCTTAGTCATCCAGCGACCTTGGTGCACCTCTTTTTTTCTTTGCATCATGTGCTGTTTGGGGGCTATTTTGTAAATCGGCCATCCTGTCTGACACTGCAGTGCCACTCCTAGATGGGCCAGGTGTTTGTGTCAGCCACTTGGGTCGCTTAGCTTAGTCATCCAGCGACCTTGGTGCACCTCTTTTTTTCTTTGCATCATGTGCTGTTTGGGGACAATTTTTTGAAGTGCCATCCTGTCCAACACTGCAGTGCCACTCCTAGATGGGCCAGGTGTTTGTGTCGGTCACTTGGGTCGCTTAGCTTAGCCATCCAGCGACCTTGGTGCACCTCTTTTTTTCTTTGCATCATGTGCTGTTTGGGGACTATTTTTTAAATCGGCCATCCTGTCTGACACTGCAGTGCCACTCCTAGATGGGCCAGGTGTTTGTGTCGGCCACTTGGGTCGCTTAGCTTAGCCATCCAGCGACCTTGGTGCACCTCTTTTTTTCTTTGCATCATGTGCTATTTGGGGACTATTTTTTAAATCGGCCATCCTGTCTGACACTGCAGTGCCACTCCTAGATGGGCTAGGTGTTTGTGTCGGCCACTTGGGTCACTTAGCTTAGTCATCCAGCAACCTTGGTGCAAATTTTAGGACTAAAAATAATATTGTGAGGTGTGAGGTGTTCAGAATAGACTGGAAATGAGTGGAAATTATGGTTATTGAGGTTAATAATACTATGGGATCAAAATGACCCCCAAATTCTATGATTTAAGCTGTTTTTGAGGGTTTTTTGTAAAAAAAAAAAAAAAAACGAATCCAAAACACACCCGAATCCGACAAAAAATTTTCAGGGAGGTTTTGCCAAAACGCGTCAGAATCCAAAACACTGCAGCAGAACCGAATCCAAAACCAAAACACAAAACCCGAAAAATTTCCGGTGCACATCACTATATATAACACATGTAACTTTGACAGGGAAGGTGGGCCTCTCTCAGCTCTGGGCCTCATAGCAGCTGCACTGCCTGCACCTATGCTAGCTACTCCCTTGGCTTAAATCATTTAAAGCCTTTATTTAGATAACCTATACCGGTTATATCAAATTATATTCAACAAATTAATGCACATATTTAAAACAGTTCTAATAAGGAATGCAGAAATGTTATTAAAGAGGAATTATACTTGTATTGGAGGACCACTATAGGAATACAATTAATACCCCTTTCAGACTAGCAAAAATGTCCCAGGATTTTGCTTAGTCTTGAAGGGTCCTAAAGGAATATCCCTGGTCGAGCGTCCAGACATTTAAGCCCAGGTCGCGACCTGGGTTGAAGCCAGAATCGGCCCAGGATGCATGCAGAGTGAACTGGTAAATCTGGTCAAGGCGACCCAGCACCCATTTTCAGGACAAGAAGAGGCGGTGCTTGGAGATAATCTTCTCCAAGCGGCGCATTCTGTATCGTCGGTGGTGAGGCCACCAACACAGCAATATGCCAGGTCAGGCCGCAAGTCTGAAAGGGGTCTCAAGCCGGGTCACACCCGGAAGCACCCATGTACAAATTCCCGGGTGCTACATGGCTCTGTAAGTCTGAAAGGGGTATTATTTAAGTTTCACTTTTTTCACTTGCAGCAGATTTAAGATTTTGAAATGACAAAATCTGATTCTAGTGTATGCTTAGTAGTCAATTCCAAATACAGCGCTTTCAAACATTGCTCAATTAGGATTCCAAGCAGAGATTTTTTCATTGAACTATACATTTCCAAATGTAGTCATAAGGGACATAAAAGACATAGAAGTTGCCAATTAACTTCTGTTTTAACATTTTTTTTTTTTTAAATGTGTTCTGCCGCATGATCTTGATCACTGATAATTTAGTTTTATGTGACAGGTGGCAGGTGCAATAAAGACAATGAACTGTCTGGATTCCCAATAATCTTGAATGTACCAGTAACATGATTTGTTAATAATGAATGTAATGATACTGTCTACCAAGAGATAAGACAGAATACTGAATTAGAATGAAATCATTATACCCGTATATTTGATGATGCCCTCCTGAATAATTTAACAGTTTTAATGGAATTAATTTTACAAAGCCTTGGGGTATCTTCCTATTAGAAATCATCCACATGAAGAAAATTACTTTCAAAGTTAGATTTAGATTTCTTTTAAGCTAAATTGTTTTTAATTTTTCTCTTTCAGGTGTCAGAAAAGAGTTACATTGATTTGCTCAATTTTTTTTTACCTACTCCACAGGTTTATGATAGTCTGAAAAAGTATAATGCATTTATTTATTGTCCAATTTTATAACTTTGTAATGTTGTCCTTTTAAAAGAGTTTGAAATACTATTAAGAACTAGCAAGTAAATAAAAAATTAGAGTGGGGTAGGATTTATTCGGTTCTTAACACCAAAATTAACGCAAGTTCGGATTTATCCGGATTTTTCTTATTGGCTATCCAAAACACGTGACATCCGAGAGCCAATAAAATGCAGTTTTGAGATTTGAGTTAATCCAAACCCGGACATCTCAATATAAAACAATGATAGATTTTTGCTTTATAAAACGGTAAAGCTCTGGTCTGTGCTAAGATACTAATTTAAACAGTAAACTTACAATTTTAGCTGTTTTTTATTTAATTTTTAAAGTTCTAAACTAATCATACTGTACAGTATAATTTGAAAATTTCCCAGAATTAGTAATTTTACAACATGTTGGGCCTTACTACTTTGTCCTCAATCAGTTTTGCTTATAGAAAACCTTTGTCAGTTAGTTACCCTATCAAATAATGCAAAAATGTTAAGGAATATTTATCAAAGAATATTTTTTGAATAACCTGCAAATATTAAGTACCACCCAGGTGTATGTATGATCCCCTATTTTAAGTAACAAAAGCAGAACCCACAGATTTCCATGTGGGCTGCTAAAGTGCTGTAAATTACTAAGTTCTAAAATACGAGCTAGTGTTAGAAGGTGTTAGACATTGTAGTCTTTGGGTTACAGATCACAAAAAATTACCGGGAGAGGGATCTACATCTGCCGGCCGGGCTCCAAACCAGGAAGTAAAGAAATCACATTAGCAATCACTTCAGCTCTCCTGTGGTAGAGAAATGTAACTATGATGCAACAGGAGGCTGTGCTGAATAATTTGATATGTGTGTGTGTGTGTGTGTGTGTGTGTGTGTGTGTGTGTGTGTGTGTGTGTGTGCGACTGAGTCTGTATACTAAACCCAACAGAAGTTAGCATGGAAAAATGCTGTAGCTGCTGCATCATAGCACTTCTTTACAGATTCAAACTCAGGAGAAAAAGATGTGAAAAATATGCTAGCCACTAGTATAATCGCAAGGGATCTGGTGCGTCGAGAGAAGCTGTTTGGCGCCACTGCAGCAATAGTATATGAGGACACAACTGTACTAAATGTAGATCCTGTCTACTGAGTTGCCAAGAGAATCAGCTATGTTCTGATTTACTAACGCATTTCTCCACATAATTTTGTAGTTTCCTCAGAGGCAAATATGAAAAGTTATTTGTGGGATAATATTTAAATCCCAAATAATTTAAATAAATAATTAAAATAAAAGCATTATGTGGCAATGTAATGTATTTAAATTAAAATGAACCAATGTTTTAATAATTAATGTAGCCAGTATAAAAATCACTATATTACTCTTTTATAATATAAAAAAAATCAAATACATTTTAGTAGGTATAACATATACAGCATTACCATAATTAAGAAACATACACCTATCAAAAAGAACAATGTCTCATTTATGTGTATTCATATGAAACGTATCTAAAAGAGATACTGTACAGTTTAAAATAATGTTGTTGTTTTATACAGCTATATTATGATTCTGGCCACTCAGAGCCGACCCTGACCAATATGATGCCCTAGGCAAGATTTTGGCTGGTGCCCCCTAACACTGCCACTAGTTCTGCAGGAAATGCCTGCATGAGTCAGCCGGCAGCTCTGCTAACGTTGGGCGCCTTTTGTTTATGAAAATGCATCTTATTTGCATTACTATGTGGCTAGGATGCACAAGCAGCTTCTGCTGATTGAAATGATATGCTGCATGTCTATATTCTGTGTGCGACTGCGGCTGTATCTGCATATACGAAATGCTACATTACAGGACTTCCAGGAATACACGCAACGTAGCATTTCGTATGCAGATACAGCCGTAGTCACACAAAGAATATAGGCATGCCGCATATCATTTTAATCAGCAGAAGCTGCTGGTGCCCCTAAGCATACCAAATGCCCTAGGCATTTGCCTAGTTTGCCTATGCCTAAGGCCGGCTCTGTGGCCACTACACAGCCTTTCCTTTCACATAATACAAGTTATCAATCACATGAAATTATAATTATCAACAATATTAAAGGGGAAGTAATAATGAAAATTTTATTCTCAAACATAGTAAACATAATCCTATTCCAAAGAGAAATTCTATGGAATAATAAGAATCGAGGTCAGTAGTATCATTGAGGCCTTCTTTAATAAAAATATTATATAAAAAAATGCAGAAAGCTTCTCTCATAATATTGCCCTATTGCAGTTTTTATAATCTGTACAATACCTATGATAGTTAACTGCTGTGGATCACTATAATGTAAGGGAGTGTTCAAAGTATAATGCATACAGTATATACTTTTTTTTAAATATTCCTCCCCTGATCAAGAAATATGAATCTCATGTGTGTGTGGTGTAATTCAGTACATCCAATATAGTCACATCTGATTTCAATTCTGGAGTCCGTTGCTCTGCAGTATACAGTATACTGACAGTACATGTGAAAATCTAAATAATTCTGAAATTATGTGCTCGTCAAATTGTTCTCAATTGTAAGGTTATATGGTATTACAGGTTGAGTATCCCTTATCCAAATATTCCGAAATACGGAATATTCCAAAATACGGACTTTTTTGAGTGAGACTGAGATAATGAAACCTTTGTTTTCTGATGGCTTAATTTACACCAACCTGATTTAATATACAAAGTTATAAAAAATATTGTATTACATGACCTTTAGGCTGTGTGTATTAGGTATATATGAAACATAAATGAATTGTGTGTATAAACACAAACTTTGTTTAATGCACAAAGTTATTAAAAATATTGGCTAAAATAACTTCAGGCTGTGTGTATAAGGTGTATATGAAACATAAATGTATTCTGTACTTAGACTTAGGTCCCATCACCATGATATCTCATTATGGTATGCAATTATTCGAAAATACAGAAAAATCCGATATCCAAAATACTTCTGGTCCCAAGCATTTTGGATAAGAGATACTCAACCTGTATTAGATTTATTGTTCACATTTTTTTAGAAGATATAAAATATAAATACCTAGAATATTTTTTGAGAATGCTAGGACGTTAAAAATGGGACAGAAAGATTATCTGAGATGCCAGGTTTTACTACTTGGTCTAAATGTAGTAACAGAAAGTTGTTCTTACTATCCCTCTTGATTTTATAAGAGTAACAATTATATTTGACACTACAGTAAATGAGAAAGATCCATCAAAATTCTGTTTATTCGATTGTTTGTCTCTTGATCCAATTTCTTAACTTCTGAGTAAATTGCAGTGAGCTTGGGACTGCCCTGTTATTCAATAATATAAGCACATTATCTGAAAATAGTGGCATCTGTAGAGCAATTTCCTTTAATTTTCTATAGTTATCTTTTTGTAATATTATCTTTCCATGGCTTATAATGGCTACTACTAGTGGTGGTAACTATTACAATTAATTGACATGCCTCAGTAAATATGACACACGCACGTGCTGAAAGAACAGTACCTAAAAATGTAATGTGTGTAGAGTGTAGTGGGACAATAGAACAGGCAGATACACATTGGAAAGGCCAAACAATTCTTAGCATTAGACAATAATGCAATATTATGGCATTTTGTAGTGGTAATACCAATAATTTCATTAGAGATGTTATTGATTAGGAATAAGAGTTGCACCGTTTACTAAAAATAAATCTGGTCAGTATTTGTTTACAAAAATATTAAATGTAAGAGATTAAACTAGGTTTCTAAGTACAACAAATGTATACACAATAAAAAAAACAGTGTCACAGAACGCCGGAGCCCGACATTCACTTACCAGGTCCAATGGCACTGCTGTTCAGGTTTCAAAGCAGCTCTGCCGCAGCAGGGGTGTCTTTGGTGACAACAACCAGCACATCAGACTCCATACAGCGGCTCTAGGTCTCAGCCAATCCTAAAGTATGGGTCAGCGTCCATCATCCATCTGTGAGTTGCAACAGAATACTCTGGCCAAATATGGATGCTGCTGGTAATCTGTTACCAAAATAACTACTGGAGCAGTTCTTTGCCAGAATGTAAAAGAAAGAGCACAACCAGGCCCAGATAATATAGTGCCTGCAGACCCTTGTGCAGTGGGTCGATACCATACAGATTTCTTCAGTGCAGCCTGCACACCTCAATGGGTCCCAGCCAATCCTAAAATATGGGCCAGCATCCATCATCCATTTGTAAGTTGCAAACCTCAGATTTCCATAGTTGTATTTCTGTACAAAAATTAGAGATGAGCGGGTTCAGTTCCCTGAGAACCGGATACCCTCGAACTTCACTACCAGAGCCCGGATCAGAGTCAGGTTCGAGTTTTCCCGCCAGACTCGGAAACCAAAACAAGGCAAAACATCATCATCCCGCTGTCGGTTTTTCGCGGCGTTTGGATTCCATATAAGGAGCCGCGCATCGCCGCCATTTTCACTACGGCATTGGAGAGTGTAGCGAGAGGTCGTGTGTCCGTCCTCAGTGTCCTGCATCAGTTCAGTGGTAGTGTCTTGTGCTGCATCAGTCCAGTCACAGTGGTGGTGTCCTCTGCTGTTATATGTCCAGTGCTGCTGTATAAGTTCAGTCCAGTGGTGCTGTGTTGTGCTGCATCAGTCCAGTGGTGGTGTCTTGTGCTGCATCAGTCCAGTCACAGTGGTGGTATCCTCTGCTGCCATATGTCCAGTGCTGCTGTATAAGTCCAGTCCAGTGGTGCTGTGTTGTGCTGCATCAGTTCAGTGGTGGTGTATTGTGCTGCATCAGTCCAGTCACAGTGGTTGTGTCCTCTGCTGTTATATCTCCAGTGCTGCTATATACTGTAAGTCCAGTCCATTGCAGTGGTGCTGTGTTATCCTGCATCAGTCCAGTGGTGGTGTCCCTGTGCTGCTGCACATGTCCAGTGGTACTGCCGTATATGTCCAGTGATACTGCCGTATATGTCCAGCAGTACTGCCGTATAAATCGAGCGATACTGCCGTATATCTCCAGTGGTACTGCCGTATAAATCCAGTGCTATTGGCATATAAATCCAGTCCAGTGATACTGGCGCATATGTTTAGTGGTACTGCCGTATAAATCCAGTGATACTGCCGTATATGTCCAGTGGTACTGCCGTATAAATCCAGTGGTACTGGTGTATAAATCCAGTCCAGTGATACTTCTGCATATGTCCAGTGGTACTGCCATATAATTTCAGTGATACTGCCATATAATTCCAGTGGTACTGGCGTATAAGTCCAGTGATACTGCCGTATAAATCCAGTCCAGTGGTACTGCTGTATAATTCCAGTGATACTGCCGTATAATTCCAGTGATACTGCCGTATAATTCCAGTGCAGCAGTACTGCTGTATAGTTCCAGTGCTACTGCTGTATAATTCCAGTGATACTGCCGTATAATTCTAGTGGTACTGGCGTATAAATCCAGTGATTCTGCCATATAAATCCAGTCCATGGTACTTCTATATAATTCCAGTGATACTGCCATATAATTCCAGTAATACTGCTGTATAATTCTAGTGGTACTGGCATATAAATCCAGTGATACTGCCGTATAAATCCAGTCCAGTGATACTGCCATATAAATCCAGTGGTACTGCCGTATAATTCCAGTGATACTGCCGTATAATTCAAGTGATACTGCCATATAATTCTAGTGGTACTGCCGTATTAGTCCAGTCCAGTGGTGCTGCCATATAAGTTCAGTGGTGCTGTCCTGTGCTGTATATTATTTACTACAAATAAAGGGGTAATTAATATTTAATCCAAATAATTTTCACAGGGTGTGCCCTGTGTGGTGTAGAGGTACGCTCTCCTGTACCGCATATTGTTATATAACTCCACAAAAATAATGGAGAACAAAAATTTGAAGGATAAAATAGGGAGAGATCAAAAACCACTTCTTCCTAGTGCTGAAGCTGCTGCCACTAGTCATGTCATAGATGATAAAAATGCCATCAACGACTTCTGCCAAGGCCGATGCCCAATGTGATAGTAGAGGGCATGAAAAATCCAAAAAGCCAAAGTTCAGTTAAAAAAATAAATACATAAATTGAAATGGTCTGAGGAGAAACATACACTTGCCAATATGCCATTTATGACACAGAGTGGCAAGGAATGGCTAAGGCCCTGGCCTATGCTCATGACTAGTGGTTTAGCTTCATATGACGATAGAACCCTCATCCTCCCGCTAGAAAAATGATACGAGTTAAGCTGGCAAAAGCACAACAAAGAACTGTGCGTTCTAAGATGGTATCACAAATCCCCAAGGAGAGTCCAAGTGTGTCGGCGGTTGCGATGCCTGACCTTCCCAACACTGGACAGGAAGAGGTGGCTCCTTCCACCATTTGCACGCCCTCTGCAAGTGCTGGAAGTAGCACCCACAGTCCAGTTTCTGATATTCAAATTGAAGATGTCACTGTTGAAGTACACCAGGATGAGGATATGGGTGTTGCTGGCGCTGAGGAGGAAGTTGACGATGAGGATTCTGATGGTGATGTGGTTTGTTTAAATTAAGCACTGGGGGAGACACCTGCTGTCCGTGGGATGAATAAACCCATTGTGATTCCTGGGCAAAATACCGAAAAAGCCACCTCTTCGGTGTGGAATTATTTCTCTACAAATCCGGACAACAGGTGTCAAGCCGTGTGTTGCCTCTGTCAATCTGTAATAGGTAGGGGTAAGGACGTTAACCACCTAGGAACATCCTCCCATATATGTCACCTGCAGTGCATTAATCAGAAATCAGTTTCAAGTTGTGAAACTTTGGGTAAGAGCGTAAGCAGTCCACTGACACCTAAATCCCTTCTTCCTCTTGTACCCAAGCTCCTGCAAGCCACACCACCAACTCCCTCAACGTCAACTTCTTCCTCAGTCAGGAACGTCAGTAGTCCTGCAAGACTGAAGAGTCCTCTCATAACCGGGATTCCTCCGGAGGATCCTTGAGTGGTACGCCTACTGCTGCTGTTGCTGCCGCTGCTGCTGTTGTTGCTGCTGGGAATCGATCGTCATCCCAGAGGGGAAGTCAAAAGACCACTTGTACTACTTCCAATAAGCAATTGACTGTCCCATAGTCCTTTGTGAGGAAGATGAAATATGACAGCAGTCATCCTGTTGCAAAGCGGATAACTGAGGCCTTGACAGCTATGTTGGTGTTAGATATGCATCCGATATCCGCCATTAGTTCAGTGGGACTTAGAGAATTGATGGAGGTAGTGTACCCCAAGTACCAAATCCCATCTAGGTTCTACTTCATTAGGCAGGCGATACCAAGAATGTACAGAGACGTCAGATAGTGTCCTCAGTGTTCTAAAAAATGCAGTTGTACCCACTGTCCACTTAACCACGGACATGTGGGCAAATGGAACAGGGCAGACTAAGGACTATATGACTGTGACAGCCCACTGGGTAGATGTATTGCCTCCCGCAGCAACAACAGCAACGGCACCAGTAGCAGCATTTTGCAAATGCCAACTCGTTCCTAGGCAGGCTACGCTATGTATCACTGCTTTCTATAAGAGGCACACCACTGACAACCTCTTACGGAAACTGAGGGACATCATCGCACAATGGCTTACCCCAATTAGACTCTCCTGGGGATTTGTGATATCGGACAACGCCACCAATATTGTGCATGCATTACATCTAGGCAAATTCCAGCACGTCCCGTGCTTTGCACATACAATTCATTTGGTGGTGTAGAATTTTTTTTAAAATGACAGGGGCGTGCAGGAGATGCTGTCGGGGGCCCAAAAAATTGTGGACCATTTTCATCATTCAGCCACCGCACTCCGAAGACTGAAGGGCCAGCAAACACTCCTGAACCTGCCCTGCCATCACCTGAAGCAAGAGGAGGTAACGAGGTTTTATTCAACACTCTATATGCTTCAGAGGATGGAGGAGCAGCAAAAGGCCATTAAAGCTTATACATCCACCTACGATATAGGCAAAGGAGGGGGAATGCACCTGACTCAAGTGCAGTGGAGAATGATTTCCATCTTGTGCAAGGTTCTTCAACCCATCAAACTTGCCACACGTGAAGTCAGTTCAGACACTGCCAGCTTGAGACAGGTCATTCCCGTCATCAGGCTTTTGCAAAAGCAGCTGGAGAAATTGAAGGAGGAGCTAAGATGGAGCGATTCCGCAAAGTATGTGGGACTTGTGGATGGAGCCCTTCATTTGCTTTGCCAGAATTCAAGGGTGGTCCATCTGTTGAAATCAGAGCACTACATTTTGGCCACCATGCTCGATCCTAGGTTTAAAGCCTACGTTGTATCTCTCTTTCTGGCAGACACAAGTCTGCAGAGGTTCAAAGACCTGCTGGTGAGAAAATTGTCTACTCAAGCGGACCGTGACCCGTCAACAGCTCATTCTTCATTTTCTCCTGCAACTGGGGCTGCGAGGAAAAGGATAAGATTTCCTAGCCCACCCACTGGCGGTGATGCAGGGCAGTCAGTAGTGAGTGCTGACATCTGGTCCAGACTGAAGGACCTGCCAACGATCACTGACATGTCTACTGTTACTGCATATGATTCTGTCACCATTGAAAGAATGGTGGAGGATTATATGAGTGACAGTATTCAAGTAGGCATGTCAGATACACTGTATGTATACTGGCAGGAAAAAGAGGCAATTTGGATGCCCTTGCACAAACTGGCTTTATTTTACCTAAGTTGCCCCCCCCCCCTCCAGTGTGTACTTCAAAAGAGTGTTTAGTGCAGCCGGTAACCTTGTCAGCGATCGGTGTAGGAGGTTACTTCCACAAAATGTGAAGATGATGTTCATCAAAATTAATTATAAATTCCTCCGGGAAGACTGTTACCAGCAATTGCCTCCAGAAAGTACACAGGGACCTGTGATGGTGGAATCCAGTGGGGACGAATTAATACTAATATTAATAGGAGGAGTATGTACACACTGAAAGGGGTGAGGAATCAGAGGATGAGGTCAACATCTTGCCTCTGTAGAGCCAGTTTGTGCAAGGAGAGATTGATTGCTTCTTTTTTGGTGGGGGCCCAAACAAACCAGTCATTTCAGCAACAGTCGTGTGGCAGACCCTGT
This sequence comes from Pseudophryne corroboree, assembly GCF_028390025.1. Lineage (NCBI taxonomy): Eukaryota > Metazoa > Chordata > Amphibia > Anura > Myobatrachidae > Pseudophryne > Pseudophryne corroboree. The sequence continues at coordinate 759,192,125 of NC_086444.1, forward strand.
CGCTGAAATGATTGGTTTGTTAAAGTGTGCATGTCCTGTTTATACAACATAAGGGTGGGTGGGAGGGCCTAAGGACAATTCCGTCTTGCACCTCTTTTTCTTCTTTGCATCATGTGCTGTTTGGGGACTAGTTTTTTAAAGCGCCACCCTGTCTGACACTGCTGTACAACTCCAGGGGTATTGCCGTATAAGTCCAGGGGTATTGTCGTATAAGACCAGTCCAGTGGTGCTGTCTTGTGCTGCATCAGTCCAGTGGTGATGTCTTGTGCTGCCATAAGCCCAGTGGTGGTGTCCTGTGCTGTATATTATTTACTCCAAATAAAAGGGTTATACAGTATACATTACTTATATTATTATCCAAATAATTTTTACAGGGTTTGCCCTGTGTGGTGTAGGGGTACGCTCGCCTGTGCTGCATATTATTATAATAGCTCCAAATAAAAGGGTAATTATTATCCAAATTAATTTTACAGGCGTTGCTGTGTGTGTGTGTGTGTGTGTGTGTGTGTGTGTGTGTGTGGTTTAGGGGTACACTCTCCTGTGCCACCAATATTGTGCATGTATTACATCTAAGCAAATTCCAGCACGTCCCATGTTGTTTGTGCCGCACGCTTTTGTTGCTTAGCTTAGTCGTACAGCTACCTCATTGCACCTCTTTTTCTTCTTTGCATGATGTGCTGTTTGGGGCCTATTTTTTAAAACTGCCATTCTGTCTGCCACTGCAGTGCCACTCCTAGATGGGCCAGGTGTTAGTGCCACCCACTTGTGTCGCTTAGCTTGGTCATCCAGCTACCTCGTTGCACCAAAACACAAAACCCGAAAAGTGTCCGCCGCACATCTCTAGTATAAGGTAGCATCTTCTTAGAAGACCACGCCCATTGCAACAAGGCCATGCCCATTTGCTGCTAAACCTTGCACCTCTTCCTGGGATGTGCGCACCTTCGACGTGCGCATTTCCACCCCCCATGACTGCGGGGGGGACTGGACATTTTTTTGTGTTCGCACTGGGAGCCAAATTAGGTAGGATGTAGGTAAATATTAATCCATGGTTCTTGCAGATACGGTAAAAAGTGATAGGACCATTTCTGTAGTTTATTAAGTTCTACACACTGGAGGTACAGTCCAAATGTTGTTTCGATTGTCCGTTTGGGAGTTACGCATCATTATGTCAAACCCATTTTCATCCCCTTAGGGAAGGTTTCTTAAAAAATTGAATTACGTAGTTTTCCTATTTCCCACCTGAAGCATACCTTTCATCTTCCTAACATCGGGAAGTAAGAGAATTAGTGATGAGTGAGTGAGTGAGTGAGTGAGTGAGTGAGTGAGTGAGTGAGTGCTTTCACATTTATATATATAGATAGATTGCGAAGATCAAGATTTCAATATTCAGGATATAACCAAATCAGAACAAACATTCAGAAACAATGAAAAATCTTAAATTAAGCTAACAGGCTAAGAAGACAGAAATAAACATACCTGTATAATATTATTTATGTAAATATGAAGTTTGTTATTTTATTCTATTTTATTAAAGATGCTGACCTTATTTCTGTGAGACATATACTACCACTTGGGGCATTTACATCTATTGTATGTTTGGTCTATAAAACATGCTATCTTGAGTGTTTTCTAAACTGTTGTTGAACTATGCTGAGCACTATGAGGCAGTATTCTCCTAGATAAAAAAATTCTCTTTTTCACTCAGGAATTTAAGTCTGTGTAGGTTGCATGTGCTCACATTGGAGATATTCTATGTAAATTATAGTATTTTATTACATTCTTAGAAATACACATCCATTATTGTCTTGCTGTATACCTGTGTACTGTACTATAATGCATGCATCCTCTTCACATATAGAAACTGACTCCTATGTGGAGTCTTTATGTGCTTACCTTGGCACTAATTTGTTTTTTTCATTTTTGACTGCATCGCTTTGAGACCACAACCAACACATGTGTTATTTGTTATCCCAGTGTACAATATATCACTCTTTGCATTTTTTAAAACTCTACCTCTGTATAGAGTTTTTATGTTCTCACTTTCATAACATTATTCGGTTTGCAATATCCTACTACATTTCTGTGAGACCTAGACTACTATTTGGGATATATACATTTATTGTATGTTTGGTCTACAAACTTGCTATCCTGAGTGTTTTCTGAATTGTTGTTTAACTATACTGAGGCAGGATTCACCTATATTATTGGGTATTGTGACCTTACATAAGGATCCCACCAAGGTGACATTTATAAGCTCATTGACTGGCATTGCACAATATTCTCTCAACTGGACTATATTGTATTTATATCTCGTCACAATGGAATTTATCCAGTAACTGTGTAGGTGTGTTATAATAGCATTTGCAAATTGTGAAAACCCTGCCCGCATGAACGGATCACATTATCATACCTTAGGAAGCTCGCCCTTATGACTGTACAAATGATTCTTATGATATTTTTGCTGTGACTTATACCTCTTTTATACCCACTGAGGCTGGTCGCACCCGGGAGCCTGGCACGGGTGCTTCCCAGGCGTGACCCGCCTCAGGCTGCTTTCGCACCGCAGATTGCAACCCAGAATATTGCCGGGTTGGTGATGTTGCCAGTGATGCAGCAGGGGTCATGCTTGGAGATCACATGATCTCCAAGCGCCGCCTGTACATATACTGTGAATGGGTGTCCGGCTTCCCGTTTACACAGCACAGCTTGCCGTGTTGAACCCATGTTCGATCTTGCAAGCTACCCGAGTTGGAATACCGGGTCACTCGACTTGGATTATTCCAACTGGGCCAATTTACACTGCACAGCAACACAGGTTTTGCACGCTCATGTGCAATAACTCGTGTTAGATGCTGGCGGTGTAAAAGGGATATTAGTGACACTTAGATCACATCACCGTCCTGAGAATTTATTTCTCAGACTGTTTTTGATTAAACTTACCAATATCCTCCCTACCTCCTTACATAAAGCAGGGTTATTAATTGTGTACGATGGATATTTGTTTGATCTACATATATATTTTTTCCATTATCTGTTATATCCTACTTTACTTTGTTTTAGCAATATCTTGAGTAGGAGAAGTGCCCCACAAAAAGAGAGCACTTTTCTTTCTTTTTGAATCTTAAAAACCTACTCTCACGGGTGCACCTTCAGCAATAGAATTATTACACAACAACAGAGTTCTTATTACTTGTTATTGTTGGATAGTTACCTACATGTTCAGCAGATCGGGTCTTCCTTTCATAACAATTTCACTTGTGATCTCACACATACATTTAAAATACAAACAACAAGATAAACATTTCAAAGCCGTTTTAAAGTTCAATTCACAAGAGTATCCTTGTGTAAGATAAGTTGGTATTTGAAGTGTTTATTAGATATCTATCCTTAAATCCTGCACCTGAATTTATGTTGATTAAGGAGAATCTGTTTATGTAGTAATGCTTACTAGACTTGTGTAGTGGGATAGTGTTATACTCATATACATAAATGTGTGTGCTCATATATGCTTATTTTAAAATATACATTCATTATGCCACAGAAATTGGTGTGCCTACGTCCATACAAGACTCTTACCGACTGTTGCAATGGATAATGTGGAAACATATGTGTCTAGTGGAGCAAATCCATGTGGCTGGAATACTGGAGCCTGTTCAATGAGGTATGTACTGCTGGGGGATAGAGTCTATAAAATACCACCTAATGCTTTTTCAAACTGCTTATAAAATGTTTCTTTTCTCCACTTACTGCACAAACCGCGCATCCTTGTAAGCAGGAAAAGGTGACTCCAGATGTGATCAGTGCTGTAAACAGAAGGGATGTTTGTCCCTAATATGAATAATAGGTTTGGACAGGTAAAGTCACGGACCATTAAATCACAAGTCGTGCAGACATTTTTTTACAGCCATGGATAAAGGGGACAGTTTCTGAAGTAGTACAGTGGAGCTGATACAAATGAATGAAAACATCAACTCCCTGGTAGCTGTTTTTCCAGTTAAATAGCACATATTAAAGTGATGACCAAATAATTCAGTGTCATATGTCTAGTGCTTAATACAAAACACAATAAGGCAATTCACGGTGCGTCTTTTTGTATTAACTTATGTAGGAGGATGAATGCATCACAGTATTTTCTGCTTTCTTACATGTATATATTAAGGAGCATTACAATTGAATAATATAATGGGCCTGATTCTTGTTTGTAAGTAAAGCAAAAAAAAAAAAAAAAAGCAAGTAACTTTGTATCTGGAACAAACCATGTTGCCTTGCAAGGTGTGATAATACATTTATATTTCTTCTGTGCAGGTAAATACTGCCTGCTTTTGCATGTATAGCCCACAAATGTTAGCTTTATTTTTACACTGCAATTTACATTTCAGAATATCTAACTATCTCTGCACATGTTACATCTGTAACATAGTAACATTGTAACTAAGGTTGAAAAAAGACAATTGTCCATCGAGTTCAACCTATTTGTGGTCTCCTATGCAGTCTTATTATAGGACTATTTATTTTTATGTTAGGACTAGTTAAATTAACTATAATGCGTGCCTACGCACCATAACCCTGAATATCTTTGTCCAACAGGAATTTATCTAACCCATTCTTAAAGGTGTTGACTGAGTCCGCAGTTACTACTCTCTCAGGCAGGGAATTCCAAACACGTATCGTCCTTACTGTGAAAAAAACTTTTTCGCCTCAATGTGCGGAAACTCCTCTCCTCTAACCTAAGCGAGTGACCACGTGTTCTCTGTGCTGATCTTATAGAAAACAGGTCCCTCCCAAGCTCTGTGTATTGACCCCTTATATATTTGTAGATGTTGATCATGTCCCCTCTTAGTCTCCTCTTTTCCAATGTAAACATGCCTAGCCTTGCAAGCCTTTCCTCGTATTCCAGCGTCTCCATGCCCTTGGTAAGTTTGGTCGCCCGCCTCTGAACCTTTTCTAGCTCCAGGATATCCTTTTTGTAATATGGTGCCCAATATTGCACACAGTATTCAAGATGTGGCCTCACTAGTGATTTATATAATGGGAGTATAATACTCTCATCCCTTGCATCAATTCCCCATTTTATGCATGCTAATATTTTATTAGCCTTCTTTGCTGCACTCCTACTTTGGGTACTGCTGCTTAATTTGTTATCTATGTGAACCCCTAAGTCTTTTTCCAGTACAGAATCCCCTAATATTACCGCATTTAGTATGTAGGTGTAATTTTTGGTCTTGCCCCCACAGTGCATTACCTTATACTTGTCTGTGTTGAATCTCATTCTCCATTTTCCTGCCCATGCTTCCAGTTTAGTTAAGTCGTTCTGAAGAGACTCAGCATCCCCCTCCGTATTTATAACCTTACACAATTTGGTAAGGAGACATATTTGGTGTTTGAGGTTCCAGTTGGACCTCTCATTGGTGTATGCTGGGCAGAACTTTGACCCAGGGAGCTTGTTCTGGGCCTTTCAATAGATGGATTTGGATGAATAACTGGGTATCAGGGCTACTGGCAACACCCCAAAAACAAAAACAGCCACCTCATGGGTGTATTGAAAGAGCTACTAAGCTACTAATTATTTTTAATACAGTATGTTGACAGTTACATTCAACTCATTGATAACTTAATAACTGGAGAATTTAAACCCAGGCAATGCCAGGTATTTCAGGTAGTAGTTTTATATTTTCTCAGTTAATATTATGCTGTCATTGAGTCTGTTATAATCTCAAACAGAACTATTATATATTGTAGCTTTCAAAGACATGGGGCACCAAACTTAGCTTGAATATTGTGGGCCATACATCTACCCTGCAATTCCCAGATTGCCTGACTCACGGAATTGGCAAAATACAGTATGTTAAAAATCTCTGACTCGCCAATTCTGATAATTTTTGGATGAAACTCAGTGAATCAAGGATCCTGGACATGTTGTATTTTCTTGATGACTAGACTTAGTCATCGGCAATACAAAAAAATTTCCCCAATTAATTTTAGATGTATGAAATAAAACATAATTGCTGCATATAATAAACAAAGAAATTATGTGTACTAAAAATAAATAAGATGTACTTTTCTGAGAAAATGTCCTTGTATCTCTAGAAGTCCAGGTCAAATATCTTTAGTAATATCAACTTAGACAAGAAAAACAAAGGGATTTTTCCAATGTTACTAGCTTCATTAGAGCAGTTTGCCATTATTTATTGTAATATCAACTTACAATGGGAAGCACTCATATCCCAACTTAACAAAAATAGAAACAAATAACACATACCAGAAAGTTATTATTTTGTGCTCATCTAGTAAACAATCCAGTGGTGATCACAGGCCAGAATTTGACAAGGATATAACATCTGGATGGTTTACCAGATAAGCGCAGAATGATATAATTCTGGTATGAATATAGAATTCATGAATTACTGAACTCTACTTTATCATTTTGTGAATGTGCTACACTTTATTTTGTGTTTATTTTCTAGAGGTCCTGTTCCTTGGAGCATTGTAAAGTTTGGGGATTAAGTGCCACACTTATTGGCAAAGGCGTAGCTACCATAGATGAAGGGGGTGCAGCTCCTATGGGGCCCAGAACTGAGAGGGGCCCACCTTCCCTGTTAAAGTTACATGTGTTATATACATTTTTCACCATTGAGTGATACATATAGGGGCCTTTACAAACTTTTGGAATGCACCTGGACCTGCTCATTGTTATGTGGTATAAAATGAACTGGAGGGCATTATAATGTTACATAATATGAAGTGGGGCACTGTAATGTGGAATACTATGAACAATAAATAATGGAGACAGCTACATCAGCTTATTCATTCAACTTTTTTAGGTGCCTTTAATTAGAACCTTTCATCAGGATCCGAATGATCGTTGGAGTCCATGGAGTGCCGCCCATTCTTTTATTAATCTACATTATTGTGACAGTAGTGCAAACATATCCTTCACTATAATTTTAGAGCAAATATAGACCAAAATTGGTTCCAATAGTGTCTTTTTAAACTAATGGAGTTGAAGCTAATCAGGAACCACTTTTCTCATCTGCTCAACCCAGCTTCAAACATAGCAACCAGTTCTAAACAGAAGGCTAAGAATGCACACATGTACGCTAGCTCTAGTATATTACTGAGCGCTATGTGCCTGCTGTTTGTACACAGCTACTATATAGTATGTATATCCTAATTGTTGTTTTTGATTATGCATAAATAACAAGAAATGATAATGTTACTGTTGTTACCCCCACCAATAGTATATCTTTTAAATCATTCAGGAGTCGAGTGATCTCACAGCCGGTTTACAGAATGAAGCATAAAATAGTGACGTCTTTGGAATGGAAATGTTGCCCAGGATACAGTGGAGAACAATGTAAAACCACAGGTCTGTTTTTCTCCATATACTTATTGTAATATACTGATGTGTCCTCATACTTTATATCTAGCCTCATGTCAGGCATCTTAAATCACAAGATGCCTAAAGTGAGTGAGCCGTCAGGTCCCGTACAACTCTGCTAACTTTACTGGATGTCTTTACTGCTGAAGACTGTGCTGATTAATTTGATATAAATTATGACACTTGGAAAGATTGTAAGCTTGCGAGCAGGGCCTTCCTACCTCTATGTCTGTCTGTTTTTACCCAGTTTTATTCCATTACTGTTCTAATTGTAAAGCACAACGGAATATGCTGCACTATATAAGAAACTGTTAATAAAAAAAGATATTGTGTATGACCTAGGGGTCTTTTTACTAAGCCTTGGATGGAGATAAAAAGGACAGAGATAATGTACCAGCCAACCCGCTCCTAACTGTCATTTTTTAAACACACCCTGTGACATGGCAGGTAGGAGCTGATCTCCATCCAAGGCTTAGTAAATGGACCCCTGAGTCTGTATACGGAGCAAAATGGGACTTGTATTGGAAAATAGCTGCGGCTGCTACATTGTAGGGCTTTGTATACAGATTAAGAGACTCAGGGGTCTATTTACTAAGCCTTGGATGGAGAGAAAGTGGACAGAGATAAAGTACCAGCCAATCAGCTCCTTACTACCATGTCACTGGCTATGTTTGAAAAATGACAGTTAGGACCTCACTGGCTAGTACTTTATCTCCATCCAAGGCTTAGTAAATAGACCCCTCAGTCTTTTTTTTTTTTTTTAAAGATGCCCGGTGCTAGAAGATTTTTAAGCGGGGATGTTTGACGCGACTGCAGCAATGATGTATGAGGACACATCTGTAATAGAATTAGAATGCATTTTGAAGAAAATGTATCTCTTATATTGTTATTTCGGAATACATACGATATTCTGGCTCCCGGGAAGCCGGTTGTCAAAATACTGACAGCGGCATCCTGGAGATTAAATTCCTAACAGGTGTGTAAAAGCCAACCCAACCCTGATCCTTCCTCCCCTAACCTACCTTTCCCGCAGCCTAACCCGAACCCTCCCCAATGGTGCCTAACCCTACCCACCCTCCTTGCAGCCTAACCCTACATCCCCCCAGCCTAACCCTCCCCAGGGGTGCCTAACCCTATCCCCCCCTCCCTGCTGCCTAACCCTCTGAACCCCGCAGGACAACCCTAACCCCCCTCCCCGCAGCCTAAACCTAACTTACCCCCCACCCCCTTTCTCATTGCTTACCAGTGGAAAATTGCGGCACCGTCTCAATTGGTTGCTATCCATGTCGGGATGCTAGCGTTGGCATCCTGAGCAGTTTCGAGATGTTGGCGTCGGCATTCCGACCGCGGGGATGCTGAATGCCGGCAACTTGACTGCATCCGTTATTTCTGAACAAACAAGTAAAAATGAATACCCTTCAAATCTCTTTTCACATTAAGCTTTTGTTTTAGCAATTACTAAAATACAGTATGTGTTTCACGCTTTTAGGATTTACTTAACCATTGTAGTTTGTCTGGCTTTAATGTAATGGTATTTAACGTGCAAAGCCCATTCACAAGCTAAATTTATAGTATGGCGATTCAATGTCAGGAGTTGGCATTGAAGAAATAAACGGTGCTAGGTGTAGATAAAGCTAAGATATAATTCATGTGTTTGCATTGTTAGCATTTAATTTAAAACACACTTTACCTTTATTTTTCAGGTATTAGTGCATTATTTCATAGGGGTGTGGTATGTTAGGTAAATTAGACATAGGTCGACAGTGTTCAGGTCGACCACTATTGGTCAACAGTAAGTAGGTCGACATGATTCTAGGTCGACAGGGACTCTAGGTCGACATGTGCTTACACCAGGCATGTCAAAAGAGCGGCCCAGGCCGCATGCGGCCCCTAACTCATCCTTTTGTGGGCCGCGGGCAGAGGTACTTTTGCGGAACATTGGCAGGTGTTAAATAGGGCTGGAACGGCTCGCCTACTGTGAGGTTGCCCCACTGTGCTCATGTCTGCTACAGGAGTGGAGGCTGAATTCTGAGTGGGCTTACTGAATCTTTTGCTACAGTATTTTATGTTCATACGCTGGTTTTCACAGTTTGCTTACAAATATCAGACTGTGGTGCAGGATATTTATTCTGATATCACCTATTAGGGGACTGATGCAGCAGGCAGGGAAATTACATACAGAGAGGGGGGATAATGTGTTATAATGTGTGATATATATTATTAGTGATGGAATAAAGGGGGCACATCCTGCAGGGAACGAAGGCTACATGATATATAATAATTGCATATAAGACTTTTTTATTTTCTTGCAGCCCACACAAGACTTAGACCTTGATTATTCGGCCCAGTTGGGATTTTGAGTTTGACATGCCTGGCTTACACCATAAAACACTGTATTAAATGTCCAGTCTTTTCTATATAGTGTGCAGTCATTTGTGCCATTCAATTGTAGAAAGAAATATGGCCATTTAGCATTTATAAATTCTGTTCCACTGTTTTAATCAAAGGTGAGCAGAAGGATTTCAAGGTAATATATCAATAGCGTTCTAACTTTAATTGTCCATAGTAAAACCGGTGGATACCCTTAGGGAACACACAATGAAAAGACTGCCATAACCTGTTTCTGAAACTATGATTTATTATGTTACAATTACAGTAATACTCTTGTCATAAGATGAAAAAATGCTTCAATTACTACAAGAGGAAAAATGTTAAGTAGCAATTAATTGAAGGGATTGCTGTTCTGTTAAGTTGGACAGTCTTTGTTTTCCTGAACTGTAACTGAGCTAGTTATAGTATTTAATTAAAGGTGATAGTCCCTCACCTGGGAGTTGCTCAGCTCTATCCATAGCACTATAGATCCGATTCAGCACCTCCAATGGAAAGCTGGAAAGCTGCTGTGTTTAATCTCTGCTGCTATGGAAAGATCCAAGCAACATAGGTTATCAGCAGCGGTATCACAAAGTACAACAGTGTATTATTATTGGGAATGAAGAGGATTTAGTACATGTGTCATTTTAAAAGGAAAACCAGTTTAGTAGACAATATGAGTTTGTATGGTTTACTAGCCTGACAAAATAAAATTAATTGTATGGTATGAATTATATATAACATGTTTAAATCTCATGGCAGCAAAATAATTCAGAGCAAAGGCAAGTTAACGTAAACTTTTAAATATAGCAAAAATCTTTTTTGTAACTAGATAGTCATCTTTTCAAATATGTTCACCAAGTTAGGACTTCCCGGTAGTAACTTAACAGAGATACAGGGCCAGATGTAATAGCGTCCAAGCTCGCCGCATGTGCGGGTTGCCAGCCAAATGCGGACATTTTGTTTTTAAAGGGGCAATCATTTACAGGCATGGATTTGCTTTGTAAATCACTACCCTTCTAAGGAAACATTTGAGTTTGGCCGGCATCCCGCATGTCCTATTACATCCAGCCCACAGTATCAAGCATTTAGCTCTGCCCTGTGTTTGTCAAGACACAAAAGAAACTACAGAATCATTTTAGTTATTTTATGCTATGAAATCAATTACAGCAACTGGGGATGATTTTTATTTTATTTTTATAGAATATTTTATTAGGTAAGGCAGAAAATGGTTACACCAAATGGAATAAACAGCATAAATATCGCAGAACCTTGAGCAAAACATTGTTGGCAATTGTATACTGAAGTTAATGGGCAATAGATATCCACAAAAATCAGTAAAGGTGTAACATGTCAAAATATTGAAATAGAATATAACATTTCATCTATTTGAAGAAGAGTACACTGGTTAACAATCCGAACAGTGTATAACAGATTAAAAGAGAAAGCATACAGAATTTAAAGGATTGTGTAAAGAGAGAAACAAAAGAGTAGAAAGACTTTAAAGAGGGAAAGAAAGAGAAAGAGGGGATGAAGGGGGGAACGGGGAGACGAGAGTCGGCAGTTATAGAGTCGAAGAGATAGAGGTAAGACAGAAAGGAGGGGTAGCCAGTCGAGGTGTAAGCGCTACATTAGAGTAGTTCAGTAATCTATAAGGTGAGATCAAATGGTTGTCAAGGGAGGTTCGGCTTCATTGTAGACGGTCCAAGGTGACCAGACGCAAACAAATTGAGTCGGGGTATCATGAATAAATGAGGAGATTCGCTTCAGTCTATATGTTGACCAGATGGCACTAATGGTAGCAGGGAAGGGAGGAGGGGCGGCAGATTTCCACTGTGCTGCAATTTGACATTTAGCGGTATTAAGTATGTGGTTAATCAATTTGTGTGTGGGTCGTGAAAGGTTGGGGATCGGTCTAGCTAACAGAGAGTAAAAAGGAGAAGAGGGCATGTCAAAATTGGTGAAGTTTTTAATTAATTTGTGTATTTCCTTCCAATATTGGTTTATGCTAGGGCATGTCCACAAAATGTGTAATAAAGACCCCCTCTGGCCACATTGTCGCCAGCAGAGATCCGAAGCGTTAGAGTAAATAACACGGAGTTGGGTCGGGACTAAATACCAGCGAGTATAGAGCTTATAAGCATTTTCTTTAATACGTACTGATATTGAGCATTTCGATATTGCTAGCATAATTTGAGGCCATTCATTAGGAGTAAGAACCACCCCAGTGTCATGTTCCCAGGCCAACTCATGAGTTTCTTTAGGGGGTTGATTGTAGGATTGTAGAAAATCGATAAATTGATGAAATTAGTCCTTTAGATAGTTGGTGTGAGCAACTGGGGATGATTAAAACAGTGTTAAAACACTCTATAACACTGAAAAATTAATCCATGGGTATATCCTGTTCAAGTACTGTATTGTAGCTTTGGGCTGGTTTATAAAGTCTCAACCCTGTTTCTTGTTTGGTACAGTAATATCACATTTGATATCCATCAATTGCATTCCATGATTAAGTCTGATCTCTTGAGATGGCCCCAAGTCAATGACAAACTATGAAAGAGTTTGAAGCCATACAATTTCCAATTTGCTCAAATATTTCAAGCCTCTCTAATAATATTACAAAAAAAAGGAATGAACTCAAAGAGATCAAACAGGTATATTATGACGTATATGTACCAACATTTAACAGAATTTATCCAGGTAGGAATCCCATGAGATCACTTCTTAGTTGGTGGTGCTCCCACGAGTCAGAATATTACAGTGGTAATAGAGGACAGAAAAGAAGACTCTTTTTTAGGGGCACTCTTTATTTATAATTTATTAAAAATATTATATTTTATTGATATGCATTAAAAAAGGGGATTTAGGTGTGCCATTTTGAGTTCATAGACAACACAAACATTAAACAATAATTAGACAGAGAAAATGGAATCCCAATCAGTCATTTCAAGTAGCCAAAGGGCTGTGTCTAAGAAATAATTATCGGTCCAAAGATTGGTGAACATACAGCAGTACAGATAAGTGTGCTATGTTTAGTAAGGCACACACAGTAAGTAGCACATGTGGATGTGTATTCATAGACAAAATATATACAAATGTCAGCCTATGTAAACAGTGATTTCCATTTTTTGGGGAATAAATTTGTCCTGTTAATCATTTATTGCATATGGCTACATTTTTTAACATAACATCAAAGTAGTGCTAGTAATTGTAGGCGAAAATATAGACTTAGGACAATAGTAAATCAATATAAATACATATAGGCAAAAATTAGAAACAATCTTCAGGTATCACAAATATTACCTGTGTATGCCTATACACTGTTAATTAAGTATTACAATTTGTCCAAGTGTTGTGGAGCATACGGCAAATTTAACTAATCACTGGTGGTGTGTTTTAGGATTAATGTAGATATATTTATGTATGGAGGAGGCAAAGACTCATATTCACCTCCACTTCTACTGTCCTCCCGTATGTCCTAAAGGACAGTGAACGTGAGGATGAGAGCCAGAGGTGAGAGAGTATAGAGCAGGGGAAGGATCTACTGCTGTGGGGCGGCCAGCACTGATACCCCTGTTGGTAAGTAACCAGCGCAGGGGAGTCAAATGGGTACCACCCAGTAAGAGTCCCTCAGAGTTAGGTGGTGAATGTGAGAATCGGATATATACTGTTAATAAAGGTAACCTCTAGTAGCAGAAAATTCAGACAGTTTAAATAATAGGGGTTTGTAGACAGTAAGCTCTGGTATCTCACAAATGTGTTACCAAGACACACTGATATAGCCATCATCTGCATATAAGACAGAACAGTATATAGGCATACACAGATATTATTTGTGATACCTGAAGATGGGGGCTAATTCAGACCTGATCGTAGATGTGCTAAATTTAGCACACCTACGATCAGCTTTCCTGACATGCAGGGGGACGCCCAGCACAGGGCTAGTCCGCCCCACATGTCAGGCCCTGCCCCGTCGCACAAGTACAAAAGCATCGCACGGCGGCAATGCCTTTATACTGGAAGAGCAGCTCCCAGTCAGCGCAGCTCCTGCACGCTGGCAGAGAGCTACCCGTCGCTTTGAAGGTCGCAGTGGCAGCGTGTGACATCACGCAGCTGCCGGGGCCCGCCCTCCCAACGGTCCGGGCATGCCTGCGTTGCCCGGACCGCGCCCTCTAAATGGCGGCCAAACGCACCTGGCCGGCCCGCCCCCTCCTGCCCAGCGACCGCCTCTGCCTGTCAATAAGGCAGAGGCAATCACAGGGCTGAGACAGCCGTCGGCTGTCTGGCATGCATCGGCGCTGGTGTCCATCAGCTCCATGCAGCACTACAATAAAGAAACGCTACATAAACTACAACTCCCATCAGCCCTTGCTGCCAGAGCTCACAGCAGCAAGGGCTGATGGGAGCTGTAGTTTATGCAGTTTATTGTGGTACTGTGCAGAGCTGCCGGACACCAGCGCAAATAACACTGGCTGCCGCTGCTGCCTGCTTGCGTAGTGCAGTGGCTCTCACTTTGTTTTAGCACAAGACCCCTCCAATACAAGGTACAGATGTTGTTGTGTATCCCCTATCTGGTCATATTTCACACCACGCCAAACCATTTCTGCCATCTTAACAAAATAGCATACTACTGTCAGGAACCTCTTCAGTTTCTACACTACGATTAGGAGTATCTTCTTCATGTTTCCTCTTCAAACTGCCGCTTTTTAGGCACTTATCTTTGACAAAATGTTTACAAAGACTAGCATGTAAAAGTCTCTATAGCAGGTTCCTCTGACCCATAGAACTGTTCAACTGTCTGTCGATCCTGTGGTGATACGTCATCAGTGTGGTAATAGGAATATTCTGGAGTGATGCATTGGTGCAATAGATTGTACCTTATCAGTGGCGGAATGGTTAGTGATGCTACATACATTTTATTTCATACATATAAATTTAGGGCTGCCAATATTATTTTTCTGTCATTACACATGTTTAACGTGCACACCTTGGTGGATCTTTCAGGTTCTACAGTTAATGTTAATTAACATGTTAATAAGGGGCTCAAGTGTATGGCATAATGAATATAAGGGTTACTACTGTGTGGTGTAACATGAATAATGGACGTTATTGTGTGGTGCAATACAGTATGTATATGGGGCACTACTGTGTGGTGTCATTTGAATTGGGGATATTTTTTTTTGGCACGCGCACATTCCCTATTTCAAGTATGGGGGGCCGCCAGTCCCTTACTTTGCCAGGGGTGCTCAGATCCCTAGATACACCCCTGGATACAGGATACAAGTAACTAGATAGATGAAACCAGGAACATTGGAGCACAGGCAGCAAACACAATGCTCTAGCACAGGTCTGCCTTACTATTTTTTTTTCAATATTGCTAGTAGACATTATTGTTCAGCTGATATTAGTCATATATTACATGCATCTTCACATGTATGTTTATGTGCTTAGCGCCCCCCCCCCCCCCCCTCCCTCATCCTGCACTAGGTAGTCGGCGCTGCCTCACAGGTCTGCAGCTACCACTGGTTATCAGCAAACAGCAGTGGCATATGAACTAATTATTGTAGGTAACAAACATAACTTTTGCGACTCACTGTTCATTGCTTTTTATTGTTATTATTCACATTTTTCCTTTAAAAAGTTCTGACTACAAATATTCAGTACTTGCAAATAAACAAAGAGTAATGGAATAGTGGTACCATTATTTTTTTTTATTTTTTTAGCTCAAAAGGTTCAGGTACAAATACACGGAAGCCAAGCTGAGAGCAATGTTGCTGGTAATACAGTGGATTCCGGAGAGAAGAAAACACCAACGTTTGATGAAGGTTAGTCATTGTGTCACCTTATTAATGACGTGAAACGGGGAAATTTGGATCCGCACGAGCCAGGATAGAACAATACTGGTGAATAAATGTAATGAAAGCCAAAGTTTTGACTGTTGCTGTTAATACTAAACAGTGCTAGGTTTGGTGGTGCTCCTGCCAATTTTGTAGATGTAATGCAGAGCCACTTCCAATGTGTATGATGGGTTATAGGTAATGCAGATCCATTCCACATGTAACTGATGGGTTGGAGGTAATGCAGAGCTATTCCACATGTAACTAATAGGTTGGAGGTAATGCAGAGCCATTCCACATGTAACTGATGGGTTGAAGGTAATGCAGAGCCATTTCAAATGTATATGATCGGTTATAGGTTATGCAGAGCCATTTTTATAAGTAGCTGATGTACTGCAGGTAATGCAGAGCCATTTCCAATGTATATGATGGGCTAGAGGTAATGCAGAGCCATTCCACAAGTGACTGATGGGTTGGAGGTAATGTAGTGCCATTTCACTTTTGACTGATGGGCTAGAGGTAATACAGAGCCATTTCAAATGTATATGATGGGTTATAGGTAATGCAGAGCCATTTTTCTAAGTAGCTGATGTGCTGCAGGTAATGCAGAGCCATTTCCAATGTATATGATGGGCTAGAGGTAATGCAGAGCCATTCCACAAGTGACTGATGGGCTAGAGGTAATGCAGAGCCATTTCCAATGTATGTGATGGGTTATAGTTAATGCAGTGCCATTCCACATGTAAATGATGGGCTAGAGGTAATGCAGAGCCATTCCACGTGTAACTGATGGGCTAGAGGTAATGCAGAGCCATTTCCAATGTATATCATGGGTTATAGGTAACGCAGAGCCATTCCATATTCAACTGATAGGCTAGAGATAATGCAGAGCCATTCCACATGTAACTGATGGGCCAGAGGTAATGCAGAGCCATTTCCAATGTATATGATGGGTTATAGGTAATGCAGAGCCATTCCACATGTAATTGATGGGCCAGAGGTAATGCAGAGCCATTCCATATGTAACTGATGGGTTAGAGGTAATGTAGAGCCATTCCACATGTAACTGATGGGCCAGAGGTAATGCAGAGGCATTTCCAATGTATATGATGGGTTATAGGTAATGCAGAGCCATTCCACATGTAACTGATGGGTTGGAGGTAATGCAGTGCCATTTCCAATGTATATGATGGGTTATAGGTAATGCAGAGCCATTCCACATGTAACTGATGGGCCAGAGGTAATGCAAAGCCATTTCCAATGTATATGACGGGTTATAGGTAATGCAGAGCCATTCCACATGTAAATTATGGGTTATAGGTAATGCAGAGCCATTCCACATGTAACTGATGGGTTGGAGGTCATTCAGAGCCATTTCAAATGTAAACAGAAAGCTCCTAGTTATAAAGTAAACACAGATTCTGCAGTATCATTTACATAAATCCCAGCCCCAGTTGAGTTTATCATCTATATTCCGACCTTGCCACATGTACACACACGCTTATGCACTATGGTAAAACATTTTGTTAGAAGCTTATCACCCTGTCAGTATGTTTTTGGATTGTGGGAGAAAACTGGAGTACGTACTGTAGATAAAACCCATACAAACATTGAGAGAACACACAAGCCTCACAGATAGGGTGGGAATCAAACTTAAGATCTCTGCTCTGTGAGGCAGTAAGCTAGCCATTGCTGAGGCAGTAAGCTTGCCATTGCGTCACTTCACATATACATACAGACACAGTGATTGTATAGGTATGTGTTCACTGATAATTACAGACAGGCCCTACAAGTGGTAATCAGGTAACTTAAATCATACTTTGGCTGTCCTAACTATGCTAACCAAAATTCCTTAAATTTTATTCAATGGATATATACACTGCTCAAAAAAATAAAGGGAACACTAAAATAACACATCCTAGATCTGAATGAATGAAATATTCTTATTAAATACTTTGTTCTTTACATAGTTAAATGTGCTGACAACAAAATCACACAAAAAATTATCAATGGAAATCAAATTTATTAACCCATGGAGGTCTGGATTTGGAGTCTCACTCAAAATTAAACTGGAAAAACACACTACAGGCTGATCCAACTTTGATGTAATGTCCTTAAAACAAGTCAAAATGAGGCTCAGTAGTGTCTGTGGCCTCCTCGTGCCTGTATGACCTCCCTACAATGCCTGGGCATGCTCCTGATGAGGTGGCGGATGGTCTCCTGAGGGATCTCCTCCCAGACCTTGACTAAAGCATCCGCCAACTCCTGGACAGTCTGTGGTGCAACGTGGCATTGGTGGATGGAGCGAGACATGATGTCCCAGATGTGCTCAATTGGATTCAGTTCTGGGGAACGGGCGGGCCAGTCCATAGCATCAATGCCTTCATCTTGCAGGAACTGCTGACACACTCCAGCCACATGAGGTCTAGCATTGTCTTGCATTAGGAGGAACCCAGGGCCAATTGCACCAGCATATGGTCTCACAAGGGGTTTGAGGATCTCATCTCGGTACCTAATGGCAGTCAGGCTACCTCTGGTGAGCACATGGAGGGCTGTGCGGCCCCCCAAAGAAATGCCACTCCACACCATTACTGACCCACTGCCAAACCGGTCATGCTGGAGGATGTTGCAGGCAGCAGAACGTTCTCCTTGGCATCTCCAGACTCTGTCACGTCTGTCACATGTGCTCAGTGAGAACCTGCTTTCATCTGTGAAGAGCACAGGGCACCAGTGGCGAATTTGCCAATCTTGGTGTTCTCTGGCAAATGCCAAATGTCCTGCACGGTGTTGGGCTGTAAGCACAACCCCCACTTGTGGGCGTCGGGCCCTCATACCACCCTCATGGAATCTGTTTCTGATCGTTTGAGTAGACACATGCACAATTGTGGCTTGCTGGAGGTCATTTTGCAGGGCTCTGGCAGTGCTCCTCCTGTTCCTCCTTGCACAAGGGCGGAGGTAGCGGGCCTGCTGCTGGGTTGTAGCCCTCCTATGGCCTCCTCCACATCTCCTGATGTACTGGCCTGTCTCCTGGTAGCGCCTCCATGCTCTGGACACTACGCTGACAGACACAGCAAACCTTCTTGCCACAGCTCGCATTGATGTGCCATCCTGGATGAGCTGCACTGCCTGAGCCACTTGTGTGGGTTGTAGGGAGGTCATACAGGCACGTGGAGGCCACAGACACTACTGAGCCTCATTTTGACTTGTTTTAAGGACATTACATCAAAGTTGGATCAGCCTGTAGTGTGTTTTTCCACTATAATTTTGAAGGTGACTCCAAATCCAGACCTCCGTGGGTTAATAAATTTGATTTCCATTGATAATTTTTGTGTGATTTTGTTGTCAGCACATTCAACTATGTAAAGAACAAAGTATTTAATAAGAATATTTCATTCATTCAGATCTAGGATGTGTTATTTTAGTGTTCCCTTTATGTTTTTGAGCAGTGTATATATATATCTATATCAAATAACGTGATAAGACTTTACATGTTGTAGTTTCTGTGATAGGGCTAATTAGTCAGCTTGAAGCGGGATGATTGCCTAGAAACTGGGGGACAGCGGACTCACCTCCTATGATGCATCCGCTGTTCACTGCAGGCCAGAAGGCCCCCTTTTCGATGTCACGATTTTTAGCCTTTAGGAAGATAGAGACATTTTTTTTGGTAATGTAACCAAAGGAACGATACACAGGACTTTTACTTTGCAAAGTAAATAAATATAAATAAAATTCTTTGAAAGTATGTGTGAATAAATAAATTATACTGGGTTTTAGTAGTAAACCTAAATAACATTTGTAAAACCTAATTCATTCTAAAACCTACACTTGATTTGAGTTTTTCCATAGAGATGCTATGTGCAAAAACTTTGCTTTTTTAAAGCCAATTACAAAAAGAAGTAAATGATTATTTGGCCACTGGGGGCAGGGCTGTAACTAGGTATGTATGGAGTGTGCCACTACACACAGCACTGCAGGGTAGGGGGCGCTGCTGGTGGCACTTGTCAATTATCTGTTTTAATTTCAGTTGTAGCTTCCCCTCGTTTTTGAAGTCCAGCATCTCCTGACCGCCCTATCTGCGTTCCCCACCCGTTCCATTGCTAATATCCATACAACATTTATGAACTTAACTTGAGAGTTCTAGTTATTCAGTCACACTGTCCTTTATTCAGGGGCAGATTGGGATTGAAAACCAGTAAAGGAAATTAATGGAAGCAGCTCTAATGGGATGGGGGGGAGTGGGGGGCTGATCACAGGTATGAATGGAAAGCAAAATTTTAGGGGCATGGCTTCATGGGGAAGGGGCGTGGCCACATAGTAGTGCTAATTCACATTACACCACACAGTAGTGCCGCTTATACAGATTGCACCAGGTAGAACTTCCTATACACACACTGTGCCAGGTAGAGCATGTTATACATATTGCGCCAGAGAGCACGTCTACACACATTGCACCAGGCAGAGCACATTACACACATTGCACCAGGCAGAGCATGTTATACACATTGCACCAGGTAGAGCACATTATACACATTGCACCAGGTAAAACACATTATACATATTGCACCAGGCAGATCAAGTTATACACATTGTACCAGGTAGAGCACATTATACCCTATGCGCTAGGTAGAGCACGTTATACACTTATACATACACACACATATATATATATATATATATATATATATATATATTTATAACTGCAGCAGAGCACTTATATATATATATATATATATATATATCTATCTATACATGTATACAACCAGGGCCGGTTCTAGACCTTGTGGCGCCCAGGGCGAAAGTTTCCTTTGGCACTCCTTAGGACTACTACTATATACTATATATCAGGCACACACACTACTACAGTATATCTTTGGGACTTTTACTCACTGACTATCACAGTCAGAATTGGCGGCAGCTGGCTCCTGGGTCTGCCTTGGCTGCTCTGGCTGGGGACAGGAGGCGGACATGGGGCTGGAGGCAGACTCAAGAGCGGAGCCATCAGTTGTGACTGACATCGCTGTCCTGCAAAGGGGGGCTGGTAGGGCTGCTGCGGCTGCACATGCGCTGCAGCTCCGCCGATGGACATTTTTCATCTACATTTCAGTAAATGCTGCCACGATCAGAGAAGAGTTCCGATCGCGGTAGCCGGCCGACAAGGGGGTGACGGCAGGCCACTGAGGGGGCAACCGGACCAGCCAAAAAGAATCTGGTCTGACGTCCCGGCATGCCAATCCGCCCCTGGTGACAGACACAGTGGGGCCTTTACACACACATACAGACACTCACTGGGTCTGGGGGATGAAGACATGGTAATGTAATGTGGTTTTGCGGGAGAATACTTACACTGGGTCACTGGGGTTGTGGGGGCATGGTGGCATACACTCTTGAGCAGGGGGAGCTTCCTGGGTATTTAAATCCATTTTCTTGTAGTGCTCTATGAATGTGTGTAAAATATATATAATGTGGGAAGGGGTATCATAGCATGGGCTTTTCTCTGTGATTCAGGCCACGTGCCTTATATTCCTAATGGAAAAATCCAGTAACAATTTTCTTTCTTACACAGGTCGCCTAAAACTCTAGTTAAGGCTCTAACTGGAGGCACTCATTAATCTTTAGGAACTAATGTGTTTAAGGTGGGGGGGGAGAGCTGAGTCTTTGCCCTTGTTGCACTCCTTGGATGGGCCCCTTAAACATTTAACCATGGCGCTATTTATTTACACTCCTGTGATTATTACACTAACCTGTAATCTGAAATGCCCCATCTCTGTCTTAAAATTTGGTGTTTTACAATAATGTCACATATTTTACTGCCAGTGCTCTCTTCTTTTTAAAGGTTTTATCAGCATTTTTTTTAACTATAACTGAGGAGAAACTTTCTTAAATATCTTACTTGCTTCAATCCCACCATCAATCACACATCTTCAGAGACTTGAGTAAATGTCTTCGAACACTGATAAAGAGACAAAGATAAGCCAGATAATTGTTGTCAACAATTCTCAGAGTTACTTGATGTATCACCTTATACTAATGTATTTTGTTATCGTTGTTATACATGATATGAAGGATTGCAGCAAAAACTGACTGAACAGATTTATAACCAAGAGATTAAGCTAAATCTTCTGAATCGGAATGTGGAAAACATCTCATCAAGCCTCCACGATGTACACAGAACATTATATTCTCTGGAAGGTAAAATCAATGATGCGGACAAAGGGAAAAATCTGCAGTCCTTCCTAAAAGGTAAACATACTCGACAAAAACCCAAGTCTAAATGCAACTACAGTTAAGTGAGAGTTATTTCGGGGCTGATTCAGAGGTTGGCTATACATTGATGGACATTGCAGCTTGATTGACAGGCTACGTCTGTTGGTGGTAGAACAAGAGCGACAATGGGGAGCATTTGACAAAACGGGGGTGTCTCAGCCACCAAATTGGACTTACTGGGCTATACAGCGGAGTTCTGGCAGTCATTCTGAGTCACCTTAAGATGACTCAGATGGCTGCTGTCTGTCCGAAGGAGATCCAACAGTGATCCAATGCTGCACCTTCAGACGCAGCAAGGATCATAGAAACCTGCAGTGGGTGAATTTTACACAATTAATTGCTAACGAAAATCGAAGGAAACACTCTGGCACATGAAAACAAGCAAATAAACATTTCCATCATATTCAGATCAGTGCATTTCAGTATACAAACTGTTAAACCACTGCTTAGTGTATGTATGCACACTTCTAAAACATTTACTAGATAGTAAACTCTCAAAAACCATATATCTCAGACAACTAGGATCAGCTAAGATACCTCTAGCTCTCTTTAATGCTCTACTCTCATAAAGATCCTGAACTCAAGGCAGTTTCACACTGATCACTCTCGAAAGCAACTCGCTTTTTATTCCCGCTGCTTTTGCATTATATCACACAGCCATTGCGTATAAAGACACACTGGCTGTATGATTACCATCCGCCTCTGATTCCGGCCCATAAACATAAATATGTAGCATTCTAGACGTTACAATGTTTTGACTGTTGTGGTTATTGTGATGCTTTTTCCTCCCTATATACACACCTTCTTCCTGTGGCTCATAATACAACTTATACATCTCAATGAGTAAAAATGGATTTTAAATATACCAAAGTTTCCATCAGTGATGTACTCCTTAGTTTTAAATGAAATGGTCCAACCAAAAAAACAATAAATGGATAGCAATAGGCACAGTTTTAGTTGCTGTTAGTACATCCTAGTGTTTAGTCATTTCAGATTGATCTATTTTTGCTTTTGTCGTAACTGATAGAATTATACCTTTCACCTGATCAATCATGAATATAAATGCAACTAAAGTCATTTGTATATCTTTACCAGTATCAATTTTTAGAGTTAATAACATATTGCAAGCTGAGCTATTCAACCAATGAAATTAAGACTCGCTAAATGCTGTAAATCAGATTTAAATACAACAATATCTTATTGGTAGTAACAGTACAATTGTGTAATTTGCAACATATTATATCAGGGGTAGGCAATGCCTTGCACTCCAGCTGCTGTGGACCATACATATCATAGCATTTCCTTCCACCAGTTTTAATATGCTCTCACAGCGTATGTGGCAGGGCATGCTGGAATATGTTGTTCGACACCAGCAGGAATGCCACATGTTGTCTGCCCCTGTAGTATGCAAAAAAGGTATGCCTTTGTTATTTTAAAGCACATATTATATAAGCAGAAGTATATTCTATTTAAAATTGCTATTTTTAGTTAGACTGTTAATTTTTGTTTACTTTTAGTTTTGCTTTCATGTTTAAAATTAATTCAATTTCTTTTGATAACTTTATAGTTCAATTTATCATTGTATACATAATGATGTAATAAACATTTCAGTTACTGTTGTTCTTAATACAGGTTGAGTATCCCATATCCAAATATTCCGAAATACGGAATATTCCGAAATACGGACTTTTTTGACTGAGAGTGAGATAGTGAAACCTTTGTTTTTTGATGGCTCAATGTACACAAACTTTGTTTAATACACAAAGTTATTAAAAATATTGTATTAAATGTCCTTCAGGCTGTGTGTATAAGGTGTATAGGAAACATAAATGAATTGTGTGAATGTAGACACACTTTGTTTAATGCACAAAGTTATAAAAAATATGGGCTAAAATGACCTTCAGGCTGTGTGTATAAGGTGTATATGAAACATAAATGCATTCTGTGCATAGATTTAGGTCCCATCACCATGATATCTCATTATGGTATGCAATTATTCCAAAATACGGAAAAATCCCATATCCAAAATACCTCTGGTCCCAAGCATTTTGGATAAGGGATACTCAACCTGTATATAATATATGAAGCAATTTATCAGTCATTAATAAATTGAACGTCTCTAATTTATCTGTATTCCGAGAATAAGTTTATAGTCTGCCAAATAATGTCTACAAAGGACAGGAAAACACATTTTAAAATACTTTCAAAGTTTCATTTTCTTTTTAAACAGTATAGTATATTTTACAACAGATTTTTTTTTCTTTTAGATCTGAAGACTAAAAGTATTACAGAACTAATCAAAGATATTGTTAAGGATCAGTTCACTGTACTCCAGACATCCACGAAAGAAACTGTTGCACAGCTCTATAAAAGTATATCTGAAATGTCTCTTGAAGTGGAAAGAACTAAGGAATTTGTCAAAATTTTAAATGACACAATAACTTCTACCCATGAAAAGTGTGTTCTAGAAGAAGAGAGTAAGGCAACAATGGATGATGTATTAGAGCTGAAAAACCGAGTGGAGCATCTGAAAAAAACAGCTTTTGTTTGCACTACCTCTTTTAATAAGATGGAAGAAAAACATACAGCTCTAGAAAAGGAGTTAGAGCATGAAAAATCCAGAAACAGAGACTATTTTGAGTCTCTAAATAGTACACTGAGTAAAATAAAGGAGATTCATGGCCAGTTGTTGACAGAAGAACATAATGAGCAACAAATAATTTCAGCACCAAATAATCTCATGGATGATAACCTAACTGAATATATTCTTGTTCTGCAAGGTAGATTCAAAAAACAGAATATCATGATGCTTCAGCTGTATGATGACATCAATTCACAAGACAGCAAAATCAATAACCTTACAATAACACTGGATCTTCAGAAACAATCGATTGAGAAAGCTTGTGAAGACAGATTTTCATCCTGCAAGAATGATTTTCAGAAGCAATTAAAGGGAACTAATGAGAACATGTTTGTCTTAAACAAAACTGTGTGTGATGTTGTCCTCCCTCTTGATGATAAGATTGAGAAGATGAATGAGCAAATAAGTGACTTGTGTTATGACATGGAAATACTGCAACCTCTGATAGAAAAGGGGGCTCCATTTAGCATGACGACCGAATATGAGCATAGAAATGATATAGGAGAAGTTACTGACCAGATTAAGAATATCACAGAATATCTCAATCGCTTAGGTACTAAAGTTCAGGAACTTACTAAAGGCCAGGAGGCACTTCACAGTGAAGCAGAAGATAATGAACAGATGTTTGAAAGACGCATTAATGAGTGTTTTCTAGAAGTTGAAGATGGTCTCAATAACACCATGGATATATTAAACAATGCTGTTGATTCTATTCACGATAATTTTGTGACAAAATCAACCATGTCTGACATGGAAAATGTAGTTCAGCTTTACAATAATGCTACAACTGAGAAGCTGGAGAGTGTAATGTTGGCTATTCCACTGCTGAACAAGACATTGCAGACCTTGGCCCATGGACCCAGAAGAAAACAGGATGCTGAACATAGTGTAGATTATGCTGAAGTTCCAAACATAGACTTGTTTTCAAATTTTCTTAATCTTTCACAAAGAGTAAATGATATGCAGTCCAAGCTAGAGCAATATCAGCTAAACATGACCCAGATGGAGGAAAAACTGCAACTTTCTGAGATGAGTGCAAAGAACTGCCTATCTCATGTGCAAAGTTTAGAATCCCAGGTAAATGTGTTGCTGGCTAATCAAACCACTGCTCTCAGTTCAAGAAAGGAAGAAGCTGTTCCAAAAGAAAAGCTCCAACAGGAAGTATATTCCAGAATTAAAGCACTTGAGTTTAAATCAGTACGATTTTCAACAAGCATACCACAACTGAACAAAACCGCTAATGATGCAAAAGTCTTGTGTCAAACTGTTTTTATCACTGTTAAAAAAGTCAATGAAAGTGTACCACAATTAATTAAAGCAATTCAACCAAACATTACAAGCTTACAAAGGGGTTTTGAGGAGCTAATTACTTCACTAGTGGAAATTAAAGTGGCAACAATTATGTCCAATGTAACTTCCTACATAGATAAATCTCTATCTGAAGCAACAAATAACATTGCCAAACTTCAGAAACAAATGAAGCCTCTTGTGAAGAAAACTGCTGCACCCAAAAAGGTCTCCGCTAATCCTACTGCGACTGCTATTGGCCGTAGTCAGAGAAATACAGACATTGTGCATGAAGGTGAGGATGTTTCTATTTAAAGGTCATATAAATAATTAAGATTTATGATCATAGACAATGGCAAGACATGGATGGCTCTGATTGGTCCAGTGCATCACTTGATCATCTTTAGAATGAAGGGCCTGAATCAGAGGTAGATGCAAGATGTCAGGGACAGAACCACTGCATACAAGGACGCAGTTGCCAAATCCACACAATGACTCCCATTGCAGACAGTAGCGCACATTGGCGGCACAGGTTGTGGGGCTGCTTCACAGTCTGAAATTCAGATGGGGAGCCACACCAATTGCCATTCCAAACGCTGCCAAACAGTGCAGACTCTGACTCAATGACAGTTGGTGTGGCTCCACTATTTGAATTATGGACTGCACTGCAGCCCTACCTCTGGTCACAGCACATGTGCAGTACAAACACATAGGCCAACTGCCACAAGATATCAGCATAGCATCCATCTTTGAATAAGGCCCTAAATACATTAGTTTGCCTATAACTCCCTATTAATTGACTATGGACCACTTTAGAGAACAAGTAATAACAATCCCATACAGGAGTAGATGTACAAAGCCTGGAGACTGATAAAGTGGAAAGAGATAAAGGGGGATATTTAATAAAACATAATTATCTCATAAAAGCTGGAGAATGTGATATCTATGTTCTCTGGAGATGGAGATAAATATCTCCTCTCCAGTGACCTTTGCAGCATAGTCCAAAATTCAAACAGGGGAGCCACACCAACTGCCAGTGAGTCCTGAACAGCAATGTCTGGCAGTGTTTGGGGTGGCAGTTGGTGTGGTTCCCCCATTTGAATTGTGGACTGTGCTGCAACTGCCACTGGAGAGGAGATGTTTATCTCCATTTCCAGAGAGTATAAATATCACATTGTCCAGCTTTTATGAGATAATTATGTTTTATTAAATATCGCCCATAAGAAAATTATAGTTTTTTTTTTTTTTTTTTTATTGAACAGGGCACAAATGATCACGTTTCATAAGTTATATAAAGACAATTATTTTTGTATCTTCCTCAACAGATGAATATTCTAGTTGCAGAAGCTCTCCCTGTTTTAATGGTGGAACATGTATTAATGATATGAAGGGCTTTGTGTGTGCATGCCGTCATCCATTTGCGGGAGTGAATTGTAGCCTAAAGATGTCGGATGAAAATAGCCAGTCTCTGGGCAAGTATTTTTGGAGCTGAAAATTTTGAATTATATACAGTACAGTACTGTAAATATGGTAATAAGGAACTGGTGGTGTAACTGTTTGCCCTAGACAGGGTTATGCATACATCACAACTTTAAAGGATCCTGAAGAGGGACATGGGGGTGCCCAAAATTAGGGGTGTGGCATCGTGCATAGAGGTGTGGCCTCGCAGGAAGTGCTGCAATTGTCAGCCACGCCCCAGTTTTCATCACTGTGGGGCCATGGCCAGAGCTCTGTGAGCTGCTGGCCATGCCCCCTGTCCCTCTTTCCCTGTGAATAGATGCTGTGTGACAGTGGGACAGTCCCTGAAAAATGGGACTGTCTCACCAGAATCAGGACAGTTGGGAGGTATGGATATGAAGTGATAACAGAGGCCTGGAAATATAGTATTAGACATTCGTTATAACTGAAAACGAGATTTATGGTAAGAACTTACCTTTGTTAAATCTCTTTTCTGCGAAGTACACTGGGCTCCACAAGGATATACATTGGGGTGCAGAGTAGGATCTTGATCCGAGGCACCAACAGGCTCAAAGCTTTGACTGTTCCCAGAATGCACAGTGCCGCCTCCTCTATAACCCCGCCTCCCTGCACAGGAGCTCAGTTTTTAGTTAACAAGCCCAATGCAGTAGCAGGAAAAGAGACGACAACGGTTAGTAGCCACATACACCACACTCTCACGACAGGAGAAGTGTCAGCGGCTAATGCCATACCAACCCAAAGAAGCTAAGTGCGTCAGGGTGGGCGCCTTGTGGAGCCCAGTGTACCTCGCAGAAAGAGATTTAACAAAGGTAAGTTCTTACCATAAACCTCGTTTTCTGCTGCGGGGAACACTGGGCTCCACAAGGATAGACATTGGGGATGTCCTAAAGCAGTTCCTTATGGGAGGGGACGCACTGTAGCGGGCACAAGAACCCGGCGTCCAAAGGAAGCATCCTGGGAAGCGGCAGTATCGAAGGCATAGAACCTTATGAACGTGTTCACTGAGGACCACATAGTCGCCTTGCACAATTGTTCAAGGGTCGCACCATGGCGGGCCGCCCAAGAAGGTCCAACAGACCGAGTAGAATGGGCCGTAATGTGAGCAGGAGCCGACAGACCAGCCCTCACATAAGCATGTGCAATCACCATTCTAATACATCTGGTCAAAGTCTGCTTGTGAGCAGGCCAGCCCCGTTTGTGAAATCCAAACAGTACTCTTCACATAGATACGGAGAGCCCGTACCACATCCAAAGACTTCTCTTTGGGAGACAGATCAGGAAAAACAAGTGCCGGAACCACAATCTCCTGGTTAAGGTGGAACGAGGAAACCACCTTAGGTAAAAATCCGGGACGAGTCCTAAGAACCACCCGGTCACGGTGAAATATCAGATATTGGGAACTACAGGACAAGGCACCCAAACCCGACACTCTTCTAGCTGAAGCAATAGCCAGCAGAAACACCACCTTAAGGGAAAGCCACTTAAGATCAGCTGAACTAAGAGGTTCAAACGGAGACTCTTGTAACGCCTCCAAAACCACCGACAAGTCCCAAGGAGCCACAGGCGGGACATAGGGAGGTTGGATACGCAACACACCCTGAGTAAAGGTATGCACATCAGGTAAGGTCGCAATTTTTCTCTGAAACCACACCGACAAGGCAGAAATATGAACCTTGAGGGAGGCCAGACGTAGGCCTAAGTCCAGGCCCTGCTGAAGAAAAGCCAACAACTTGGCTATACTAAACTTGGAAGCGTCATAATCGTTAGATGCACACCAAACAAAGTAAGAATGCCAGACCCTATAGTAAATCCGAGCCGAAGCCGGTTTCCGGGCCTGCAACATAGTTTGAATGACCGCCTTAGAAAACCCTTTAGCCCTTAAGACGGAAGCTTCAAGAGCCACGTCGTCAAAGATAGCCGGGCTAGGTCCTGGTAGACACAGGGGCCCTGAACGAGGAGGTCTGTGCATTGTGGAAGTAGAATTGGACGCTCTGATGATAGGCCTTGCAGGTCTGAGAACCAGTGACGTCTGGGCCACGCTGGAGCTATGAGAAGCAGAATTCCTTTTTCTTGCTTGAACTTCCGAATTACCCTGGGCAGGAGTGACACCGGAGGGAACACGTATGGCAGCCGAAACCTCCACGGCACCGCCAGCGCATCCACGAATGCTGCTTGAGGATCCCTTGTCCTTGCTCCGAAGACCGGAACCTTGTGATTGTGTCGAGATGCCATCAGATCTACGTCTGGAAGACCCCACTTTTCCACTAGGAGTTGAAACACTTCTGGATGGAGGCCCCACTCGCCGGCATGCACGTCCTGATGACTGAGAAAGTCCACTTCCCAATTCAGGACTCCCGGAATGAAGATTGCCGATTTGGCCAGTAGATGGCGTTCCGCCCAATGTAGAATCCGTGAGACTTCCTTCATTGCCAGACGGCTTCGAGTGCCGCCTTGATGATTTATGTAAGCCACTGTGGTGGCGTTGTCCGACTGCACTTGAACTGGACGGTTCTGAATTAAATGCTGGGCTAGGTTCAATGAATTGAAGACTGCCCGCAATTCCAGAATGTTGATTGAGAGGAGGGACTCCTCCTTGGTCCACCGACCCTGAAGGGAGTGTTGCTCCAGCACCGCGCCCCAACCTCTTAGACTGGCATCTGTCGTCAACAGGACCCAGTTGGATATCCAGAAGGGACGGCCCCTGCACAATTGTTGGTCCTGGAGCCACCAGAGCAGCGACAGACGGACCTCCAGAGTCAATGAGATCATTTGAGACCTGATCTGGTGAGGCAGGCCGTCCCACTTGGCTAGAATCAATCAGCCTCTGGAGGGGGCGAGAATGGAATTGAGCATACTCCACCATGTTGAATGCTGATACCATGAGGCCCAGCACCTGCATCGCCAAATGTATCGACACTTGCGGACGAGAAAGGAAGCAAGGAATCCTGTCCTGTAGCTTCAGGACTTTCTCCTGACACAAGAACAACCTCTGGTTGTGAGTGTCCAATAGCACTCCCAGATGCACCATGCTCTGAGCAGGGATCAGGGAGGATTTCTTCCAGTTGATGAGCCACCCGTGGGCTTGTAGAAACTGGACCGTCATATCTAGATGACGTAGGAGAAGTTCTGGGGAATTTGCCAGGATTAACAAGTCATCCAGATACGGCAGTATCCTGACCCCTTGACGGCGGAGTACCACCGTAATCACCGCCATGACTTTGGTGAAGACTCGCGGAGCCGTTGTTAAACCAAAAGGCAATGCCCGAAACTGGTAATGGAGGTTGCCAATAGCAAACCTCAGGTATTGCTGATGTGACGCTGCTATAGGAATATGCAGGTAAGCATCCTGTATATCCAGAGAGACCATGTAGTCCCCAGGTTTCAAGGCCAGAACTATAGAGCGAAACCTTCACAAACCTGTTCAATGCCTTGAGGTTGAGTATGGGCCGGGAGGACCCATTCGGTTTCAGGACTAGAAACATCGGAGAATAGTACCCCCGGCCCTTCTGCGCAAGAGGCACCTGTACTACAACTCCTGTATTCAGAGGGGTCTGTACCACCGAATGCAGAGTGTTTGCCTTTGTCTGGGCCAACGGGACGTCTGTCTGGCAAAATCGATGAGGGGGTCGGTTTTTGAAGGCTATGGCGTAACCTCGAGTGACGACTTCCCGTACCCAGGCATCTGAAGTGGTCTTCAACCATTCCTGGGTATACCCTTGAAGCCGGCCCCCCACCCTGGGATCCCCCAGGGGGAGGCCCGCCCCGTCATGCGGCAGGCTTATCGGCCTTGGAAGCTGTCTGACGGGCCGCCCATGCTCTTTTTGGCTTTGGCTTACCAGGTTTGGAAGTGCGGGCCTGCTTGTTGTACGCCTGACCTTTTCCTTTACCTGAAGGACGAAAGGGGCGAAAGGAAGTACCTTTAGCCTTCGACACAGAAGGAGCGGTACTTGGCAGACAAGCAGTTTTGGCAGTAGCCAAGTCAGCCACTATCTTATTTAAGTCCTCCCCAAACAGAATATCTCTCTTGAAAGGGAGTACCTCCAGGGTTTTTCTAGAGTCCAGATCCACAGACCAGGATCTCAGCCACAATATCCGGCGAGCCAGGACTGACGTAGTAGAGGCCTTGGCTGCCAGGATACCGGCATCAGAAGCCGCCTCTTTAATATAGCGAGAAGCTGTGACAATATATGACAAGCATTGTCTAGCATGGTCAGAATAGATTTCAGCTTCCAACTCCAAGGCCCATGCTTCAATAGCCTCTGCAGCCCATGTAGCTGCAATAGTGGGCCTTTGTGCAGCACCCGCGAGGGTGTAAATCGCTTTCAGACAACCCTCCACATGTTTATCCGTAGGCTCTTTTAGAGACGTGATGGTAGTGACAGGTAGAGCTGAGGAAACCACCATCCTAGCCACATCTGAGTGTACTGGAGGAGTCGTTTCCCAATTCTTAGACCGCTCTGGTGCGAGGGGATAGTGAGCCAGCATCTTCTTTTGAGGTACAAACTTTTTACCCGGGTTTTCCCAGGGTTCCTGACGTATATCCACTAGGTGATCAGAGTGAGGTAAAACTTGTTTAACCACCTTCTGACGCTTGAACCTATCTAATTTCTTAGGAGGGACGGATGGCTCGGGATCATCCGTAATCTGTAGAATTAACTTAATAGCCTTCAAAAGATAAGGAACATCCACATGTGAACTACCCTCCCCATCAGCAGTATCTGAGTCAGAACCTGTGGGGTCAGTGTAAGTGCCGTCTTCATCAGACAAGGTGTCAGTGACAGCAGTGGATTGTGAGGAGACAAGCGCTCGCTTAGAGGACCCCTTGGGCTTAGGCGAGCGATGGTCAACTTCTTCAATTGAGCAGATAAATCATCCACGGCGGGTTAGCTGCAGGGACCACATACGGTTGTACCGGCATGGGGGTCCCATAGGGGGTGTTAGTTTATTAACTAGCGTATGTAGAAGCATGGAAAAAGCGGCCCACGGTGGGTCATTATGTACCTCCGTTGCCACAGTCCCACTGGGGGGCAAGGAGCCCCCAGAACCAGATCCCACAGCTGCTATATTCTCCTCATAGGGATCTGTGGCTTCAGCAACACCGCCAGTGGGTTCAGCCCCAGAACCGTTACCCTCAGAAGCAGACATGATATAACTTGCAGTATCAGGTAACACAGTACAATTGGCAGCAGCACAATACCCCTTACCCAAACCCCTGCGCAGTGTAGTCAGCACTAACAGAGATAAAGGAGAGATATGGTGACTAAATCACAGAGAAAAATACGTATTAAAGTATATCTTTGTGATAATCCGATATCAATATAAAACCTGACGCACCAAGCCCCCTCAGGTTATAGAATATAGGGATAGCAAGTTGAGTGAAAGACACGAAATGGACACCACTCAGCTATCTAGAGCACACACAGATAGTCACAGTTTGTACAATGCAGAGGTTATTACTAACAATAATACTGCACTGGACTAGCTTATATATATAGCTATATAGTCAATAGATATAACACTGCACAGTAAGAACTGGATGTATATCACAGGGTAATTGTACTAGAAAACCCTGACTAAATGCACTCTTTCTTAACTAGCACTATCTAAAAAGGCAGGTAGAATACTTAAGTGTCATGTAAAGTCACAGCACTGACAATCAGGCGGCTTTACACAGGAGGATTTGCCCAAGCAGTCCCAGGAACAGTGAAGCTGAGAGATAATGGCGCCCAGACACTGACAGGGAGTGAGCGAGAGACAGATATGCAGCTCCAGGGCGGGAACAATTGCGGGAAATGGCGCCCTGGGGCTGGGGGAGGGGCTTCAGGTCTAAGCCTTATCCCCCTGCTGGCAAAACCACCGGGTACTGTGGGCTATTGAAAATGGTTTAGAGAGAAAACCTGACCTGCACCCATGCCCTGGTAATCTAGTGGGAGTGCCTGTACTGCCACAGTGTCCATTGCCAGCGAGCGCGGCCCGCCTCCCACTGACCGCGCCGTATCGCGATAAAGACCGGGTCCCGCAAGCGGGACCCACTCACCACCTCCCAAAGCGCGGCCACGCGATCCCGGAGAGCCCCCGTCATGTAGAAAACCGGAGCCTCCTGCTGTAGTTACCCGGCAACCAGGGCTCGGGAGTGTACAGCGCCGTTGGGGAGAGCTGGAGCTGCAGCAGTGAATGTCTTCTGACATTTACCACCGCTGCTGCCCTTGTAGTCTTCACTTTTTTCTTCAAAAAAAAGCTCTTTTAGGGCTGCCTGGAGCAGCCCCTCTGTTATGTGCCTGCTTACTGCAGCACCAACTACAAAATTTAGCTCCTGTGCAGGGAGGCGGGGTTATAGAGGAGGCGGCGCTGTGCATTCTGGGAACAGTCAAAGCTTTGAGCCTGTTGGTGCCTCAGATCAAGATCCTACTCTACACCCCAATGTCTATCCTTGTGGAGCCCAGTGTACCCCGCAGCAGAAAGACGGATTATTCTGTAGAAAAGATTGATCATACCAGCCAATCCAGTTCAAGCTTTTCATTTTGTAGATTCATCATTCCTGACACTACATAGATCAGATAGATTTCCTGGATCAATTACCCTAGCACTGTTAACCCCCCCCCCCCCCCCCCCTCTCCCTCCTCTCCCCCACCCCCCAAAAAAAGCAATGGTTGATAGATGCTGCATCTTGTAAGAAGGGCATCCAATCCATCTAGTAAATTATTTTAGTGAAATTGCTGTTTTCAAGGTGCGTAAAAGGTGACCCTGACCAGACAAATCAGTAATTGCTTTCATTTTCAACACTATACTGGAAAATATCGTACTACACAAGCTGTAGAATATGATTGGCTGCAGTGGCTAGTACAGTATCTTTGCTATTACTTGAGCAACATTTTTCAAAGATTCCCCCAAAGTGTGTGACATGGTGATCGCCGGGTACAGATAGACGCTATGAAGGGAGCAAGCACTGTGCATAGTTGCAATTGATATCAATAGTGCAGCACATGCAAGCAGAGGTGCCAAGAGAGGGGCAAGAGCCCTGGTACATGTATCCACCTCCACATCCCCTCCTGTCCATCCATGAGCCACTAAGAGCCTCCACTCTGCCTCTACCAGACAGCAGGATAATTTTTACTTGCTGCCCACCAATCCCAAAGCCCGAAGGGAGTATAATGAAATCTGTTCATTGGCTGCTAGGGCAGTCGGGATCCTGGGGGTCACAACACCGATGCTGGAATCCTGACAGAGGGTGATGGGATCCCGCTGTCGGGATCATGCAGTCGGGATCCCGTCCGCTGGCACATAGTACTGTATGTATCCCTTTATACCAATTTTGTTTTCCCAGATTAAGCTACAGTAGTAAACTGATTATTAGGCACACCCCTATCTGAAATTCAGTAAAAAATGTAAATAAAGATGCTGGAGGATTGAAATAACAAAATGATTTTTCTCACTATGTACTGATGATGTGCCCTGACTACTAAACCGGCATCAATAGATGGCATTATGATTGCATCTATTCTTTCACAGACTGACAATTCTGCTCAGTGCTTTTCAGAGAAAGGTTTTTGAATTTATAATCTCAATTTGTGGCGCCTATAAAACAGGAAGTTGAGATAGCTTTCCAAGGTCACACATCAGTTTGCTGAACAAATAGTCTCAGTAAATCTAAGCCTACAGTATAGGAACAACTTGGATGACACTACAATTATTTAATACACTGAATTCAGTTCAATATAACAAAGGTCATTCAATGAACAGTACTGTTTAAATTTGCTACTGATAAATCTAGCCTAACATTTTCAATGGTCACATTACATAGCAGAAGTCGTTTATAAATACTGACACATTTCATGTAATTTAAAATGTCAGTCTAGGTAAAGAATTGCCTCCAGGATTAATATTTTGTGTCACAGGCACCAATTACGGACCCACGTTTTTAATAGTGTATTATAGTACCTCACCTGGGAAATGTAGTATAAGGCATACCCCATATATTGTATACCAGGTCAAATAGTAGTATCTGGAGTAGGTACAGGGGACTGGGCAACCTCATATTAACCTGTTGTTCAATGAATCATCACTAGAGGTTCAGAATGATTTACCAACCCGACAGCCATTGGCCTACAATCAAAATACCCACACGGTCAAAATACATTCATTATGCCGACATGTTCAAAATACCGACAGCTTTTCCGTTTTTTTTGTGTCAATGTCGATTTAGGTCGACATGGACACTGTCTAAGTGTTCCGCGCCCCCCCTCGAGCACGGTGCCTCACTGCGCTCGGCACACTATTATGTTCCCCTTCCAGGTCCACAGCAATGGTAAAGTCTGTTTTGGGGCAAAAATTACTTTTAAAGGCATGTAGGCATTTTGACATGTCGGCATTTCAAATGTTGGTATTCTGTCTATGTAGTCATTTTGAACATGCCGGCGTAATGAATGTTGGTATTTTGACTGTCGATCAATGGCTATCAGGATTATGACTGTCGGTATTGTGTCCATCGGTAATCAACTGCTACCCATCACTAGGACTGGGTGACGTTTATAGGCAGAGTAATTGACACAGGCAAGTGTGTGCTTGTGGGCACACTGTATATCCACCAGCCTCCTCACCACACCTCTTCTTCAGCCACCCACACATTATTTATCACTCCATTTCATTATCTCTCTTCTTTTTCCCAATGACAGCAATCCTTCCCTGGATTTCCAGCACCACTAGTTATCACACCCAGGGTATTCATCCTTTGTATGCTGCCTGCTTTTGAAATTATTATATAGTCCCTTCCCCTCTGTCAAGCAATGAATGAAGCGCTGACATATCCAGTTAGCTGTGTGTTAGATCTACTGCAGACCAAGAATCTAGATTGGCCCCCGGTGGAGCAACCAGTGTGAATGTGGTGCCTAATGTCCACATTCCAGCTACTAAAAACCATGCTACTCACCACATACAGTGGCAGATGTATTAAGCCTAGAGAAGTGATAAAGCAATAATAAAGCAGTGATAAGTGCAAGGTGATAACGCACCAGCCAGTTAGCTCCAATATGTGAATTTATAGTTAGAAGCTCATTGCCTGGTGCGTTATCACCTTCCACTTATCACGGCTTTATCACTTCTCCAGGCTTAATACATCTGCCCCTGAGTGACAAATTAATGTGGTATGCGGTTAAATTGTCTGAATGCACTGTGCAATCTCTGGGTGGGATGTACTATGTGACATTGCCGCCCATCGTCTCTATGCTAAGTGCATATGTACTTACATATGTGCTTAGCATTGTGAAGGACAGCTCTTCCGATAAAAGCTGTCCTTCACAATCCCCGGCATCACCCTGACTTTTGGGTTTCAGCCACCTGTGTCATTCTGCATATGTGCAGGGTGACGGGGGGCGGTCGTGGGGCATGCTTGGAGGGATCCGATCCCTCATACAGCGCTGTGGAAAGAAGCCCATAGGCTTCTATGGGGTATCGCCAGCAAAAGTTGGCGAGCCCCTTCGCGGTGCTGACCTGGCGGCTGGGGGATAGTGCATTAGAAGGTTTACCGCATTTTCCGCTTAGTACATCCCACCCTCTGCAATTCTCATGTCCTAAGAAGTGCTGCCTGTGATCTCCTTGGCAGCAGCAAACATCCTCTGCGTGTTATCACCATGAGGCAAGGTGATCACTGCCTCAGACAGCTACATGGAGTGGGAAGTGGTACTGTGCAGAAAGTGTGGTTATAGACCTGCTCTAAGTAACATATACCATACAGTATAACTGATTCATTTCTTATGTGTTTATTTATACAGATTTCTCCAAGGGATCTTACCGCTATGCACCAATGGTGGCTTTTTCAGTCTCTCACACATATGGGATGACAAGTCCTGGACCAATAAGATTCAACAATCTATATGTAAATTATGGCTCTTCATATGCACCCTCCACTGGAAAGTTTCATGTGCCGTATCTTGGAGTGTATATCTTTAAATTTACTATAGAATCATAT